>NC_090436.1:913970696-914652457 GCF_031143425.1 Pleurodeles waltl
GGTAGGTTGGCGGGTCTGCCACCAACCTCGTAATGTGGCAGTCAGACCGCCACAACCATGGAGGTTCAACTGCCACCACGAGTCTGGCGTTCTTGTGACCGCCAGACGGGGAGTCAGAACTTTACTCTGGTTAGATTAAAACAGAGTTCTAAGGGAATGCCTGCTCAGCCCGTAGTAGCTATTGCGCAAGCAGCAGGCAATCTTCACATAAATGTGTGATATGTGCCAACAACCTCAAGGGAAACAAAAAAACACAACGAAATTCCCAAATCAATTTAGGAAAATAGAAAAATGTAATGAGCAAAATGAAACCAAGATCACCAAAATAGGTTAAGAGGAACCAGAGATAAACAAGAAAAAGTATAGCACCAATCAAACTCCGCTGTTTAATGAGACCTATGTGTGATTTTAAGCTGACTACGATGGAAGGGAGGTCACATACACTATTTTTTTACCTTCAGACTTAGGGATGATTTAGAATTCAGAATATGAATTTTACTCCCTAAGGGCACCAGAGTTATGTTACTCTGTCACCCTGATGGAATAACCAAACTCCTGATTTAGAGCTGTCTACTGTCCATGTGGATCCACCATGGCTGTTTTCTCCGATAGAGTAGATGTCATTGAAAAAATGCTTTTGCTTTCACTTACTGCCACGTTTTGGATGACGGTCTGTAATAGTAAAATCTGGACATTTGTTTATCTACTCAAAATAGGACAGGTGGACAAATAGCCAAATGTCTGACAGCCCTTACTCCTTTAGGCTGTGGGTGAAGTATGTCAGTGGCAGAGATGGAGTAGTGTCTGTTGTTGACATACTTAAGTTCCACCCTATTCTAAATGAGGTGGGCAGAACTTTAGTTTGGCAGAGAGGGAACTCCATCGCTATTATGACAGAGTTCCATCTCTGCCAAATTCTAAGTCAAGTACTTAGGACCTTTTTATGAGTTTGGCAATTCCACCGTGGGACAGCCAAACTCACAGGGAGGAAGCCACCTCCATGTTGGTGGCGCCCCAGAGCATATTATAATGTTCTCACTGGGCTGACTGGCAGGAACATTGTAGTACATGGTTCCCACCGGGGTGCCAGAGGAACAGTGCTACGATATTAGTGTCAGCTCCCTTAAGGGAGCCGAGGCCAATACTGTAGCACTCTGCACCTTCAGAATGTGCACAGTCTGAAAAGCAGACAGTGAGCATTCAACAGTGCTGGGTAGGAGGGCTCCTGCCCATGGCATGGGAAGTGCAGGAGCCCCCCTTCTAGCCCCCAGCACTGGCTTTCTGCCAGCCTTTTCTTGGCAGGGACCTCACCATGGGAAGGCTGGTGGAAAACTGAGTTGTAATCAGCCAGGTGATGCTAAACTCAGCACTGCTCTGGCTAAGTACAACTCAGACCAGTGGTGGGTCCGCCCACCACGGTTGTAATGTGGCAGTTGGACTGCCACAGTTGTGGAGATCTGACCTTCACTGCAAGGCTGGTGGCTCTTAGATCACCAGCCTCGTAATGAGTCCCTTAGACTTTTTATGCAAGTCAAAATCTTTCAGTGGGGCCAGGATCAAGGTTGTAAGCAGTGAAAATCCCCTGAAGCTGGATACGTCATTGTTCATCTCCTGCTGAAGGTGTTTTTGGTACTAAATGCTCTGACCATGACAAACCTGGATTTCATTGCCAGTGATGTCACTTCGCTGATCAGATAGATTTGTCACCTTGCCACAGATTTAACTACTTTTTTGGAACTCAAAATGCTCCGGCGGGACAAGGCGGCAAAGGTGTAGCCAGATAGAGCACCATGAGGCCAGAAAAGTTCTCAGTGATACCCTGGGTAATCAGTTCTCAGTGCAGCAAAAATCTGTGAGTAGGATGAACTTGGAAAAAGTGACTTTAGTCTCAGCTTTTGCAGAGGTCTATGAGGGTGCCTCCTGGTCAATTTTGCAGCCCCCATTTCTTTGGGGCAGGCATCTAGGTACTAGGCGGCATATTTATAATCCCCTAGCGCCACCTTGGGCCACATTAACGTCATTATTTTTTATGTTAATGTGGGCCAACAAGCCCGAAATCCCCGTGCCGTATTTTCAGAGTGGCACAATGCATGCATTGCACCACTCTGTAACCCTTTGCTATTATGGCAGGCATATGGTATGCAAAGGGGGCATTCCCCCATTAGGGG
Source organism: Pleurodeles waltl (assembly GCF_031143425.1). Taxonomy (NCBI): domain Eukaryota; kingdom Metazoa; phylum Chordata; class Amphibia; order Caudata; family Salamandridae; genus Pleurodeles; species Pleurodeles waltl. The sequence goes on from NC_090436.1 coordinate 913,972,865, forward strand.
AACGGAAAAATGGAGAAGCAGCTAAATCTTCTTGAAAAGATATTTTAGAGTGGATATTCTGCTCCAACAGACAGTTCAAGTTGGTTTTAGTGCAAAAAGACTTATTTAAATTTTTCTTTCAACAGAAAGGAAGTGCTTCAGAGACTCCAACTTCCTGTTCCTATATAGTAGGCTACTCCTAGTGTGTTGTCCATCTTCTGGTCACTTTTCGTTTGGATTTCAAGGTGGAAGGATCACTCTCTTTGTCTGCTGCATATATACCATTGGATTTGAGGACTCTGTTTTTGTGATATCACCATAAGTTCAATAACTGTTGTATAAGGATGTTTTTGATTTGATAGTGGGCATGCACCATTATCTCTCTGCACTTTTATTTGATTTTTAAATTTGATTGTGATTGTGGTGGGTGGCCTGGAGTTTCAGTAGGGGCCTCTTTATTTTTGTCTTTTATAAAGAAAAAATGTTGCACTGTTCAGTACAATTTCCACATGTTTGTTACAATTACAATACTCATTCATTTTACCATGTGAGCTAATCTGTTGAAGGGGCATCCAGCTAGTAGGCCCAGAAGTAGGCATCAGTGCATGAAAGAACTGTTTCTGTAGAATATGTTGTATCAGTTTAATAATATGCTTCAGGATCATTGTATACATATATGTAGATTACAGATTATGAATATAATTATGATGAACAGTGCTTTATATTACATACATTATTTTTTACCTGCACCTCCTTGCCTTCCATTAGGTTTATCAACCTCCTGAAGCACAAACATCAGCAAGTAATTTTCGTCTTTTTATTTTTTTATTTTTATATGTTTTCTATTTAATTTTTTTGTTTTATTTGTATATTTACATTACATTTTTTATTGTATTTTTTATTATTTTAATTCACATTTTCTATGTTTTTTTTATTTCTAGTTTAAGTTTCTTTGAATTTTGTCTCCATCCATGATCTATCTACCACCTGACTGCAATAGGCGCACATCGGCACTAGAGCGTTAATTTTTTGAAGTATTATTCCATTTCTTCTTCGACCCCTGCCTGCCTTAGTAGGTGGACTGCACAAACACCAGCATCATTCCTTTTTAAGGATTACTCCATTTCACCCTGGACGCCATTCCCTGCCATAGGCGCACACCAGCTTTCATTATTTAAGGATTACTCCATTTTCCCATGTACCTCCCTGACTGCCACATATGTCTCCTTTAGAATCGGTGCACATCAAGCAAAGAGTTATATCTCTATGTTTCTATCCTGATTGGAAATGACATTTTATGCTATGATGGTATTGTTTGAGTTTGAAAGTGTTGTATATATTGTTGTTAATTATTTAAAATAATAACTTAAGTAACCAACCACCCTAAATTATATTGATGTTTCACTAGATGTTTTTCTTGCTTGTTTGGTTTTAGATGCACAAGAGAAGAGACATTACCCACAGTACTGCAGGACAAAACATGTGACATCAGTCTCCCAATCTCTTCCCCTTGTGCAGCTCAGCGCTACTGCCAACGGATAGTGCTAAGATGGCCCCAAAGAAAGGTCTTGTCAAGAAAGTAGCTACTAAGAAGAAGCAGCTTTCCACCACTGGTGTGCCGACAACAATCTTTTTCCAGAGGCTTGTCCCTGCTGCATCAGCCTCCAGGAGAGAAGCTGGGAGCAGCAGTCCCTCCTCAACGGCATCACCCCATCCTAAGCTCAAGCCCATATCTGTCAGCAAGACAGCCTCTGCAGTCACGGGGAAGGCGACATGCAGTGTTGTTGAACTGGATTTGTCCCTTTTGCAAAGTACCAGCCAATCATTTCAGGAAACAGAGCAAAGTGCACAGCAGCTGCAGCCAGCAACAGTAGTTCTATTTGAAGCTGAAGCAGAATAGGAGGTTGAGCTTCCTGCCAAGCAAGAACCTCTTATTTTAGAAACCTTGGCTCCAAGACCTCTTGCAAGAAAATTAGGGATACTCCATCATCTTTTCCAAGCACCCATTCTGATGATCTGAAAAAGAATTAGCCCCGACCTGCATCTATATTGGCTTGGTTGTAAGAGGCAGGTCTTAAGTCCAGTGCAGAGATGAAGGCAAAAGAGATTGAGAAAAGGGTAGCAGCAATAACTATTGACCGGATGTTTCATGAGTATCTGGGTGACCCAAAAGAAGTCTATGTGGCTCAAAACCCATTGGTTTTCTTGGTATGTGAAGATGCGCCAATGGTCAGTGCTCATCAGGCTGGCAATAATGTATCTGGCTTGTCTGGTAGCCAGGGTTTTGGCTGTGTGTATGTTCAGTGCAGCTGGTGCAGCTGTCACAGCGAGGAGGACCAGTCTGTCACCTCAAAATGTGGAGATATTGACTATGATCAAAATGAACCAACATTTCATTTCACATATTTACACCATTCCTGAAACAGCACAGGAGAAGGATGATTGTTCAGACTCAAGATTGAGGACAAACTCTATTTCCCTGACTGAGTATGTTACCATAGTACATTTTCATTATTTATAATTGAACTTCTTTCTTTGTCCAAAAAGAATATTGCTAATGGAACATTATGTGCGTTTCTTACTTATGTAGCCCTACCATTTTTGGCACATGTATGGCCAGATTGGAGTTGGACCAGTGTGCAGTGAAGAAACCTCACCTTTCCCTTCAGGACATTGGAGACAATGCCTGCCTCCCTCCCATGCCTATCCTTTTTCTGATCACCTAGCAGGACTGCCCCCGAAGATCGTTGATTTACAAGACTGCTAAATTCCAATCAGTTGCTTGCATCAAACAGGAGATGCAATTGTGTTCCTGCCACCATGTTTAGTTTGGAAAGGAACTATTGCACCAATGGGTGATAATATATTACTGAGTGATTGTGAGTGATGATTGATGATTTATGTAGTGGCAAACAGTGAAGGGTTGTCTTCAACTAATTAGTAAACTTGATTTTGATAATTTGCAATGTTTGGGGCCTGATGGGTGATGATATATTCTGAAGATGATTTACCCTTTCATACTTAGTGAAATTTTCCTGCAGAGTCATTTTTCTGGTTCTTCAGAGACCAGATCAGCCACTTTAGTTACAAATACAAATCTACCCAACATAATTTAATTATATTTCTCTACTTCTTCTTTAACAGTAGTGCACTACAGTTCTATCTCAGCAGGAGTTGGACCAGGTCAGGAGGAGGATAGAATGACTCTGGGAGGAACTACTGCAACAACCAGAAGAAGGAAGTTATTGACTTTGGAGGGAAGCCATGATGATGATGACTCTGAGGTCTAGTGCTCAGCTTTCTGGACTAGAGAGAGGTGTGTTGATTTGGGAAATGTTGCTGCATGTGTTTGCTGCACTGCTGGCTCAAACTCCTCCTACGTTCTTGCTCTGCCTCTGAGTCTTCATGGTACACTCCTCATGAAGCTTACTTTCTTTCTGTCCTTCTCCTTGAATCTGCAATACAGTTTCTGTTTTAGTTTCCACATGTCTTTTTGTCTCCTGAATGAAAAAAAGGTGAAAGGTTAACACTCCTGCTTACCTACCAGACCAGTTCACTCAGGTATCCAAGAGTGACGGACATTCTGAGAAGAATGCAGATGCAACACTCAATTTGGCATTACAGTCCCATTTTTCTTTTAACAGTCATTTTTTTAGAACTGTGTGTTTACTTTTCAAACCCAGATGACAATGCATTTAGATATATAATAATAACTTGGGTCCCTGAGGCTGAAGGACTGCTCGCAATGCATTTAGCTGAACTGTGTCATACTCAATCCTTCATTTCCTTCCACAACATTTTGATGATGGTATGATGCTCATCACCATGATTTAAATTGTCATTGTGTAGTGTTTGTCTTTGTTACACCATTCTCTAAGTCCCCTTTCCCATCAATTCATCAAAACGTTAGTGCTGTTCCACTGGTCTGTGTGATTTATTGAGGTGTGACTTAATGTTACACCATAAATGGATCACACACTTGATGGGGCAGATGTGGTAAAAGAGATACCAACTTACTGTGGGATCTTTTAGTACCTGAACAATAGCCCACAGCGGCTCTATTTACCCACCCACACAAAATTTGTCAACATCATCATTCATGCCTTGTGTTTTGTTGCGCAAAGGCTTAACCTTGTCCACTCCTGACTCTGAATTCAGTTCTCCTGACTGGAGGATTCTCTAAGTTTAGTTTGAATAAAATACTAGCTCCACATTGTTCAGAAGAAGTTACTATTGCTAGTTTTTGTTATCATTTTAGGTCTTCTTTGTTGTGTCCTGATAGTAGTCTGGTCTCAGTCTTTACAAGTTCACAATATAAATAATATAACCCACCTACTCTGTGTTTTCTTTTAATCTAGTTGACTGTTTTGGATAAATCTTTGAGTAATCCTATGGTTGGGGTTTAACTAGTTGGGAGTGGGATCTCACTGTGATTCCTTTCTTTCCCTGTTAGCATATTAACCTGTTACAACTTCTACCACCATAAGATGGCACCTTAGGAAAACCTTGCAGTAAACAGATTTCAATCAATCAATCAAGCAGTACATTTATAGAGCGCGTTACTCACCCAAGAGGGTCTCAAGGCGCTGGGGGGGGGGGGGGAGTTACTGCTGCTCGAAAAGCCATGTCTTGAGGAGTTTCCTGAAGGCGAGATAGTCCTGGGTAATTCCTAGGTGTGCGGGGAGGGAGTTCCATGCTTTGGCTGCCAGGTAGGTGAATGATCTTCTTCCGGCGGTGGTTCTGCGGATCAGTGGGACGGTGGTGAGGGCGAGGCTGGCTGAGCGGAGCTGACGGGTGGGCGTGTAGAACGAGAGGCGGCTGTTGAGGTATTTGTGGCCCATGTTGTAGAGTGCTTTGTGTGCGTGGGTGAGGAGCCTGAAGGTGATCCTCTTGTTGACGGGGAGCCTGTGCAGGTGTTTCAGGTGGGCGAATATGTGGCTGTGGCGAGGGATGTCAAGGATGAGGCGTGCTGAGGCGTTCTGCATGCGTTGTAGACGTTTCTGGAGCTTTGAGGTGGTACCTGCGTATAGGGTGTTTCCGTAGTCCAGTCGGCTTGTGACGAGGGCATGGATAACTGTCTTCCTGGTTTCAGTGGGGATCCATCGGAAGATTTTCAGGAGCATGTGTAGGGTGTTGAAGCATGATGATGAGACGCGTTGACTTGCTTGGTCATTGTGAGGAGGGGGTCCAGGATGAATCTGAGGTTGCGTGCGTGATCCGAGGGGGTTGGTGCGGTGCCCAGCGCCATGGGCCCCCAGGAGTCGTCCCAGGCATATAGGGATTGTCCGAGGATGAGGACCTCCATCTTGTCTGAGTTAAGTTTTAGGCAGCTGAGCTTCATCCATTCCGTGACGTCTTTCATTCCTTCCTGTAGGTTGGTTTTGGCGGTGGTTAGGTCTTTGGTGAGGGAGAGTATCAGCTGGGTGTCGTCGGCGTAGGAGATGATGTTGATGTTGTGTTTGAGTGTGATGGCGGCGAGGGGGCTCATGTAGATATTGAAGAGGGTTGGGCTGAGCGAGGATCCTTGGGGTACGCCGCAGAGGATCTCGGTGGGTTCTGAGCGGAAGGGAGGGAGGTGGACTCTCTGGGTTCTGTCAGAGAGGAACGAGATGATCCAGTCTAGGGCCTGTCCTAGGATTTCAGTGGTGCGGAGGCGGGTTATTAGGGTGCGATGACACATGGTTTCGAAGGCTGCCGAGAGGTCTAGGAGAATGAGGGCGGTTGTTTCTCCGTTGTCCATCAGAGTCCTGATGTCGTCAGTGACTGCAATGAGGGTGGTTTCTGTGCTGTGGTTGGCTCGAAATCCAGATTGGGAAGGGTTGAGTGAGTTGTTAGCCTCGAGAAAAGCAGCCAGCTGCTTAGTGACGGTCTTCTCGATGACCTTGGCCGGGAAGGGGAGAAGAGAGATGGGGCAGAAGTTCTTCAGGTCATTGGGGTCAGCCGTGGGTTTTTTCAGGAGGGTGTTGACTTCCGCGTGTTTCCAGCTCTCGGGGAAGGTGGCTGATGCGAACGAGCTGTTGATGATGTTCCGGAGATGGGGGGCGATGACGGAGTCGGCTTTGTTGAAGATGTGATGGGGGCAAGGGTCCGAGTGGGAGCCGGAGTGGATGGTGTTCATGATGCTTCTGGTCTCTTCTGAGCTGATAGGGGTCCAGGAGCTGAGTGTAGTGGTGGGGGCTGCTGGTTCGGTGGCAGGGGGCGGGGTCCGAAGCTGTCATGTAGATCTGCGATCTTTCGGTGGAAGAACGTGGCGAGGGAGTTGCAGAGCTCTTGTGGGGGTGTGATGTCGTTGGAGCTGGCGCTGGGGTTGGAGAGCTCTTTGACGATGTTGAAGAGGTCCTTGCTGTTGTAGGTGTTGTTGTCTAGTCGCTCTTTGAATGATGTCCTTTTGGTGGAGCGGATCAGCTGGTGGTGTTCACGGGTGGCGATCCTGAGGGCTGTCATGTTTTCTGTGGTTCGTTCCCTGCGCCAGGTTTTTTCGAGGGTTCGGCAGGATTTCTTAGATTCTTTGAGGGCGTCCGTGAACCATGGGGGTTTCCTGATGGTGGTCCTATTTGGGGGTCTTTTAAGTGGTGCAAGGTTTTCGGCACAGTTGGTGATCCACTGTGTGAGGCTGTGGGCTGCGTTGTTGGCGTCAGTGATGTTGGCTGGTGGGTTTTGGTTCAATGTTGAGAGGAGCTGCTCTGTGGAGATTTTGCTCCAGCGTCTGCGGGGGATTTGTTGTGTGCGATGGTGGTGAGTCTCCCGTTTGAAGGTGAAGTGGACGCATCTGTGGTCGGTCCAGTGTAGTCCGGAGGAGTGGCTGAAGGAGATGTGGTTGCTGGCGGAGAAGATGGGGTCGAGTGTGTGGCCAGCGGTGTGGTTGGGGGTGCTCACCTGTTGCTTGAGTCCGAGGTTGGCGAGGTTGTCGAGCAGGGTGGCAGTGTTGTTGTCGTTTTTCTCCAGGTGGAAGTTCAGGTCCCCGAGGAGGATGTATTCTGATGAGGCTAGGGCGTGCGGGCTGATGAAGTCTGTGATGGTTTTACTGAATTGGGCGCGTGGGCCCGGGGGTCTGTAGATGAGTGTTCCTCTGAGGGTGGTTTTGGGGTCGGTGTGGATCTGGAAGTGTACGTGTTCGGCGGCGAGGGGGGTGTCTTCGGTGGTGGTCGTGATGTTGATGGTGTTCCTGTAGAAGATGGCAATTCCTCCTCCGGTTAGGTTGACGCGGTCCTTCCGGGCAATCTTTTAGCCGTCGGGGATGGCTATGGCGATGTCTAGAGCCAAGGAGGCGTTCATCCAGGTTTCTGTGATGAAGGCGAGGTCTGGTGCTGTTGTGTCCAGGAGGTCCCATAGTTCGATGGCGTGCTTGTGGACAGAGCGTGTGTTGAGGAGGATGCACCTGAGGTGGTTGTTGTTGCGAGGGCCGGTGGGTGGTCTGCAGTTTCGGTGGAATGTGTATTTGCAGGCTTGACAGGTGAAGGGTCCATGGGTTCGTTTAGGGCTGGCGTGGTAGCAGGTGGCTGTTTGTCCGGTGTTGAGGGCGTGGAGGGAGGCTGCGTTGTATCTTAGTCGAGTGCTTTGAGTGCGGTGGGGGCCAGGGGTTCTGGCGCTGGGCGCGGTCCAGGCGCGGACGGGCGCAGACAGGATTGCCTTTGGCGCGCCTTCAGCACGCCAGCGGCGCGGCCACGCAGCAGCCGCCATAATAAGGAAGGGGGGAGGAGGGGTCAGCTGGGAGGCGGGAGATGGGAGGGAAGGACAGCAAATGGGAGCGGGGGTGGGGCCGCAAGGGTGGCAGCGGCGGGAAAGAAAGCGCAAAGGAATAGAGAGGAATAGAAAAAAACAAAAGAAAGGAAATGCCAAAAAGGAAATAAAAATGCAAGAACAACCTGGCAGGGGCCTGGGCAGGCGGAGCTGTAGCGGCGGGGAAGCGACCTACCCAAGGGTCAAGGGTCGCTGTCTCTGCCACCCAGCAGCCGCCATAAGAAGGAAGGGGGGAAGAGGGGTCAGCTGGGAGGCCGGAGGCGGGAGGGAAGGACAGCAAATGGGAGAAGGGGGGGCGGGCCGCAAGGGTGGCAGCGGCGGGAAAAAAAGCGCAAAGGAATAGAGAGGAATAGAAAAAAACAAAAGAAAGGAAACGCCAAAAAAGGAAATAAAAATGCAAGAACAAACTGGCAGGAGCCTGGGCAGGCGGAGCTGCAGTGGCGGGGAAGCGACCTACCCAAGATTTAGAGAGGTAGCAGCCCTTGGTATATCTACTCAGGTAATGGAATTCTGGAGTGAAGTGAACTAGTTTAGTTAGTAACTAATTTTACTGAAAATGTTGTTTGTGTTTATCTACGTTGTTGTAAGCAATATAGGAATGGCAATTCCCCCTAGTGGTCACTATAGTTACAGAGGGTAGTAGGACAAGGGAATAACTAACAAGTATACACTTTTAAAGCAGATTTTGAAAACAGGCTATGCCAAAATGAAGCAGTGCAAAGTACAACAACAAACTAAAGTTGTGAGGCATAATTAAAGTTAAATAAATGATTTCTCTTTTATTGTTTTTAACAATTATAAAACCCACCCTTCCCATCCACAACAGGCCCACCCCTCTCCCCAAACAAATCACCTAGTCCCCAATCAATGTCCAATGTCCAAACCCTGGTCCCAACTCCCTTTCACACCCTCTTTACCCACAACAAATGTCCCTCTCACCAAAACAAAAAAGAAAAAAGGACTTAAAGAGGGTGTTCTCTACATGGGGCCAGAGATTAACAAGGGTTCCCTCAATGTGTGTGAGCCTGCAATCCAGGTGCTCCCGATGTTGCAGGATGTGGCGCTGGAAAATCTGGTCGGAGCAGGAAAGGAGGGAAGCAGTGGTCCAAAGTGGATGGGAAGCTGCCACCTGGAGGTGGTACTGGCAATGTTGTTGCAGCTTGAATGCTGAAGGTGCTGGCAGCTGGTTGGGAGTGGGAGTTGGGAGTTGCCAGTGGCATGGGCAGTGCAGGGGCTCCCAGGGGCCCCTGACTCCCCTTTCCGCTAGCCTTTTCATGGCGGTGCAAACAGCCATGAAAAGGCTGGAGGGAGGCGGATTCGTAATCCCCTGCAAGCAGCGCTGCCCTGGAGGATTACTCCCACCGGGACAAAAGTGGCAGAAAACTGCTGGTCCCGGCGGTGCGACCGCGGCGCTTCCACCGTGGTCGTAATCCCCAGGATTTCACCGCCAGCCTGTTGGTGGTGAGATCCGTCAAAACAAGGGTTGAAATGACCCCCTAATACTCCAAATGGATGGCCTCTAACATCTGCTTCCGCAGCTGAGCTGTTATCTCCTGGCCTGTAGTTGGACCACCAGGAGTTGCTAGATGAAGAAAGAAAAAAAAAGACAAATTGTAAACAGTGTTCTGTGCAAATTATAGTAGCACAGTAGCAGTACATTGCTGGTTCCCTAGGGCCATTGGAATTTGATGCGACTGATTACGAGTCACAGGGCTATTTGTTTACTCACACATGCCTTACTGTAGTTGACAAATGTTGAAAGGGAAAAATTTGAACAGGCTTGAATCCATTATGGAAGCCATGAAATATATGAATCACTTGCCCAGTAAAGTGTGGCACATGGCAAAAATGTATTTTTCATTTTCTTTTGGTAGGCTCGGACAGAACTTAGGAAAGAATAAATAGGTGAAGTAATAGGAGATAGGAAGTGACTGAGTGATCATGAAGAGGGAAGGGAAGCACACCTTTTTATTGTTTTACAATACATTCAAAACTTTGTAAATGGTGCATTAATTGAAGCAGATGCTCATTGCACAGACAACACTATTGCGATGCTGAATTGAACCATGTTGCAGTTAGGCGATGACATAGGTGACTTAATTCCATGGGCACGGAGGTGATAAAAGATAATGGGTGGGATGATACATATTTGGCTTACTTAACAAATACAGTGAGTTAAGGGAGTAGACAGAAAATTAAAATACCCCCGCTTTGAACCAAGTATTTGAGAACTACTGGAGGGATTCACCATGACCATGGCCACTCACTTATTTCATTGCTTGAGCATGAGCAAAAAAAAGAAAGCCTTCTCAACAAAACTGCGTAGAAAATATCACTTGGTCATGCAATCTACAGGATAGAGTATCGGTCCTAAAAACTGTTCTCTTAGTCCACCAGATATATAAGGGGAGAGTGAAAGTTTTCTAACACAACAGAAAAAAGTTACAGACTAGTACAGACAGGAGGACGTCAGCTACAGAAACATGAAATACAGAAAACAGCTAGGATATTGCAGGCAACAAGAATTTAACAAATCTTAAATAGAAGATTAGTAGAAAATTAAGGGAGACAGACACAGTAAAACAAGTTTCTAAAAGGTGAGAGATAACCGTTAGGAAATTAATATTACTGGGGATAGTAGATCCTCCAGTTGTGGTGCTAGTAGTGACACCCCCATCTACCTGACCCACCTCCGAATCAGCCCTCTTCTTGCCTTTGGATGCTGAGGTAAGAAAAAATTAAGATAAAAGAAATAGATTAATAGTACAACTTATCTACCCAAAAATATTTTGACAGGCAAATGCAGTAACATTATAGTGTTCTAAATCAGATTGGGTATAGTACTAGTATTGAGGTGACCTATCCTCAATTTCCACAACATAAGGCCTATTTCAAATCTCCTAAATCTAATCTACATTTGGAACTATTAATTCATTGGACTGAATGATCTTTGCTTCTCAACCACCTTTAATAGGCCAATTCAGTCTCCCTTTTCAATGCATAGATGCATACTACACTTCACTGGTATATTGTGGATGGGACTGTATGAACTGCATAAAGAAAGACCAAGAGAACGCTAACTCACTGATATTACTTACTACTACTAGCTACTACCACTGTCTTAGTGACAGGAAAGAGGAGTCTGTATGGCTTCTAAAATAATCAGCCCGACAAGTACTATTAAGTAGTGTGGAGCACCCGGCTAGCTCAAACTAGATCACATAGTATTCATCATAATGTAAACTTAAATTACCTCGGAGTGAGAGCAGAATGCTATTTGAAAAAATAGCATTGAAGAATACAACAAATAAAAACTTGCTCACCGAGCCTGACACCTTGAGGCCCAGCAGGTCGAACAGGTCCTGCACACAGTTCCGTATGTCTACCCCGCGGTACGTTAACTGCTACAGGGTGCTTTGGACCTCAGTGTGCCGACGCAAATACCAGTACACCCATCCCCACAGCAGTCAATGTTAGCCACAGGGCGTAGCTGCTCCCAGGCCTGCTGCCAGCATGGAGGGGAGGTGGTGATAAACATAAAAACAAGGGCTGCCACCTCTGCCTCTGAAGAATGGCACAGGCTGCACCCCTTGATGGCACTGACGACTACAAGGTGTGAGGCTAGCGGGCCACTGGCTCCACCACTTCCTCTCTCGTCCCTCGCGCCCTACTGTGCCAAGGCAAAGGGTGGTCAAAGAAGGGAGGAAATAGGAAAAGGATGGAAGAAAGTAACAAAATAAAGAAGAAAAGGGAAAACCAAAAAAAGTACAAAAAAGTCACGACAAAAAACAAAAAAAGACAAAAACTAAAAAAACACAAACTGATGCATCAAAGGAAACTGAGGGGTGAATGAGTGAGATGGGGGAGGATTGAAAAGATTAAGGGTAGATTGAAAAAGCGTGGCCCAGCACCATACATACAACAGAAACCAAAATGACCACACACATGCAAACTGCATGGTGCCTTTCACATGTAGTTCCTGTGCCAGAATGCGCATCGCATTACTAAATATAAAAAACATAAGGGTGAACAGGTGCATCGAGCAACTCTGCCTCCCCCTGGAACTCCACTGAATCTTGCAGTGTTTTTGTCCTGCTCCACAGAATTCCACAAAGCAGAACTCCACGAGCTCCACCCAAGCCTACTTTTATTTCACTCTGACAGTTTACTTAACTCAATGTGCAGTGTGTCCTATTTTTATTTATTAGCACTCTACCTTGTGGATTTACAAACTGCATTTTAGAGTGACTTCAGACTATATAAAAATTTGCCCTGGGCGGAAATTCAATCACACTGCAGTAATCTGAGCAATTTTTGTAACGCTGCATTACTCTTTGATGCAGATTTACTGATAATATTGTAATTATATCATCTCAAATAATTGTGAAATTTTGGGTAAGAAATAGGCCTGGGCAGAATTTCAATGACGCTGGTTTAATTTGGGTAATTCTGCATTACTCTTTAACGCAGAATTACCAATAATAATGGAAGTACACCCACTTGTGTTATTAGGGGTAAATTGAGGAAAAAATAATTCACCACAAGAGCACATTTAGCAAGCTAGATCAGCTGTGAGCGTTGCAGTTTTTGTTGTATCGCATTTAGCACTATTGTCTTAGCACAAAATGCATCCTGAAGTAAATTTTGGATGCAAGAGTGCATTTTGTACTTTGAAACTAGTGCTAAATGCTGGGAGTAAATTAAGGCTTTACATTTAGCAAGTTTGAGCAGCCACTCTCACTCGCTTTTCATGTTCTGTTGTATTTAGTGCTATTTCCTCCTGTTCATTTTGGATGCGAAGGTGCATTTTGTGGCAAGAAAATAGCATGAAATGCAGAAGTACTCTTCTCATGTAACTCCATTTAACCTCATGAAGTTTTTTTGCAATTCTGCATGATGCCACTACATGGTATTCTGTGAGGCATAGCTACCCTTAATAAAAATGGGCTTTTCTTATATGGCTACGGCATTTTATCATGTGTTACTGCATTGTAATTAAACTGCAGCCTATCCAGGGAATAGTGGAGCTCCTGGCTGACATATACCTTTTTTGTGGATAGATTAGATGGCATTAGATATTTAACTTTTCATGCCATCACTGTACTTTAGACACCATTTAAAATTCACTTACAGGTAAGCTGAAAAGGTCAAAGATGGAGTTCCATCACAGAACATGTTTTGGAGGTGCAGCACAGGCAATTTACTATTGTTTGTAATGATAAAGTAGACGGAGTCCGAAAGCCATTAAAAATCAGATGCAGCAAAAAGCAAACAATCTGGAGTGCCCACGTCAAAAATGTGGACTTGTGACACTGTTTTTCCTTAATGAAGCAAAAGTTACTGTTGATTAATGTGTGTACACACATACTCAGCATAATTTGTCAGAAAAAATGATTGAAGGGATGTTTCCAATTTGTCTAACCACTGGCATTTGCTTGGGATAGCATTCCAATCCATTGATCTTTTGCCCACTATCTTACCTCAGATTGGACCTAGCCATATGAAAATCAGTCTTAGTCCTGCTTCAGTAGGAATATTCCAGTCTAAATTGCTAAGACGTGCCAACTCTAAACTGGAGCAAAAATAATTCAAGGCTGGTTTTAACCTGGCTCGTTCTCTTCAGTCATGTGCAGCACGGTTTCAGTGGCATAGTGACCAAGGGACCCATAACTGTGCTTACCCTAGCCACTTAGGGTTCTACATCAAACACACACAAAGTGATGAAGGAATGTTTGCAATGTGTCTAACCATCAGCAGTCACTTGGGGCAACATTCCAAACCATTGTTCTTATGCTTATCCTGTCACCACAGATTCAACACAGCCATATGCAAATCAGTCTTAGTCGTGCTCCAGTAGGAACAGCCCAGCCCAAACTGCTAAGCCAGGTCAACTCTGAACTAGAACAAAAACACCCCAAGACTGGTGACAGCCAAATTTGTCCTCTTCAGTTGGTTGCAGCCTGGTTCCAGTTGCAAAGTAAGCAAGGGACCCACACCTGGACATAATGTTGGCCACTTAAGGCATTGCATTGAAAACTCAAAGGAAGGCTTACAGTTTTTATAACCACTGGCAATTGCTTGGGATATCGACGGGCTGTTAAACTACCCGAGTGTTCCAGGTCTGGGTTTGCTTTTCGTTTTGGGAGGGAATGCTCCCATGAGGAGCATGGTCAGTACTGGTTTGCAAAGGAAGGGTCTTAGCATAGATTAGCACAGAAGGTGAAAGATTGTGGGTTGAAATGCTACCCCAAGCAATTGCAAGTTAACTATTTCCAAGCAATCCTCTCATCACCTTTTTGTGTGATATGGGTATGTCCAGACATGGGTTCCTAGCTCACTGGGCCTTACAATCCAAGCTCTACTTCACTCACTATGCCTAACAATGCCAAAAATGGTCTGGGGTTGCTTCTGTTCCCTTCTGGAGGAGGCCTCACCTGACATTTTGAGGTGGACTGTTCCTATTTGGAACAAGTTCAATACTGATTTGTATAAGACAGACCTTTGTCCAGAGGGGCACAGTGGGGTACAAACCAATGGGCTGGAGTGCTGTCATGAGTGACTGCCAGTGTTTAGACTACTTTCAAACATCACCTTTTCTGTAACATATGGAACACCTTAAATGGCCAAAGAAATGCTCAGACACAAGTCCCTGGCTCTATGTGCCATAGGATTCAACCTATACTTCACTGGTGAGGCCTAACAATGTCATAACTGGTATCGGGTTGAATCTGTTCTCTTCTGAAGGGTTCCTCACCTGCCACTTCAGAATGGAAGGTTCCCATGAGGAGCTGGGTGAGTACTGATTTGCATAATGTGGGCCTTTGTCCAGAGTGGGTGAAAAAGGATGAGTTGGAATGCTACAGTGAGTGATTGTCATGCTTAGACTATTTGCAAGCATTCCTTCCGTCACTTTTTGCATGATACAAAAGTGGCAAGCTCCAGTTTTGGTAAGTCTCTTTCTCATACTTTATGTGAAGCACTCAGATTCTCAGTACTGTTATGGATTGTGATCTTTCCTATGGTCTAGTGTCATCTGAGATATTATCAGTGATGCCATAAATGTTGTCATAGAACATGTCATGAGTGATGTAATATGTGAGGTCAAAAGCAGTGGATGGTGGGGTCACAAGTTCTAGTTAGCTCTGCTAAATATAACTGGTCAATGTCTTTGGATTTTTTGTATTCAAAACATTAATGTTGTCACCTGCATATTTACCTAGCTATAGCATTGTTTTGACCTTTGGGTTTTCAGTGAATTTCTAAGTCTGTTTTAAACAAAACATATTTTTTTATCACACCTATCTATAATGTTACTTTAGCCTTTGTTTATTTCAATGTATGTATTTTCAGTAATTGCATTTACAAACCGATGGACATCTCTACTTCCACCATTTCAATTTTTTCCATAGGAATTCCTCTGCACATGTAAGTTTACTACTTAGCTGTAAATGTGGGCAGGACCTGGGGAAGTGGAGGTAAAAATCTAGTACAAAGTTGCAGGGGGCTACAGGGAAATCTGCACCCAGGTGGTGGGGAATTCCACCTACATCTAAAAAGTTATTACTAGTAACTTTACACATGAATATGGCTCGATCTACTTGCCAGTCAGTATTTTAACAGTCAGTGTCTGATATTTAGGCAGCAATGCTTTGGCAAACAATTCCCAATACCTGTTTATGGTAATACTTATGAGAGGTAGGCCCAATCTACTCTTTCAAGCCATTGGTTGCATCTAACATTAATATTGCTAAATGAATGTATTTTTTCTACCAAAACCATTGTTCCATTAACATATGAGTTAATTCATGACATTATCTTCCGGTCTGAACCCTCGTTCGTCTTCATGCACCACATTTATTACCATTTTTACTTATTTTACTTTCAAATAATACTGAAAATGTTTTGATTGCACTGTTTAATAAAGTTTTAGGTCTGTATAATTCACACCTTTTCAGTTCTTTATCAGGTTTCAAAACGATTCGCTGTACCTGCATAAGTGAAATTTAGGTCAAATTTAGTCTTGCTGAAGCAACATCAGAGATGTGAGTTGGTTAGTGTTCAATGAACGACATAGACTATAAAGTATATTTTGTTTAGTGAAATGTATAACCCATATGAAAGTCTGTTGATACTGCAGGTCTTCCTAAATTCGGTATGACACTTAATAAAAAAACACATACTTTGGAAGTATTAATGGTGAGGTATATAGCCTGTCAAGTTAGACCATTTATACGAATGTTAAAATCTCTACCTATTATTATCGGTGTTGTGAAGTCAAAGAGGTTATTTTTATATTGTATTTTTATTGCATTTAAAGATGTGGGATCATCTATATTTGGTATGCAGTAATCAGCGGTAATCCGCAGGTATAAATTCTATTTATTTTAATCTAACGTTGCTCTATTCCCATTTATCTGTCATCTATTCTTGATTGTATTAGGTGTAGTCTAGAACTTTTCCTATACAAGTTTGAATTAAGATAACATGACTAATCTTTGTATATAACTTGTTATATCGACCTTTTGTTTGTAAATAAGGCCTTACACTCTATATTCCTAGTCCACTAACATTTCAAACTATTAATGATGGCCTTTCATCACGACTATGATACAACTGTGTCATTTTCTATCGTTGTACTAGTCATCAGGGTACTGATCTCAGTGAACTGAAGATAGCCATTTATTTCATTTGTTCTCATTTGCTCATAACCCGATGAGCTCTCATCCCCACTCGGAACCATGCCCAACATTCCTGACTCTATCTGTTGTGTTCCATTCAGGGCTTCCGCTGCTTCATATCCAAGAAAACTTGCTTAATATAAATAATATTTTTTCAATAACCCTTTTAACGATTTATTAAATGTTTCTGTTAAGCTTTTTATTAGTTCATCTCATCCACAGCTGCTACATTTCGTATGTTGTGTTTGATATTTTGCACATTATTGCTAACATTGCTAGGAAATCATACGCACTTTGCTCCTAATTGTTTGAGTGCTTCAGTTTTTTTTCTCAGGTTCCATTGCCTCGCTTGTATATCACGAAATTGCCGGATCTTAATAAACAAGTCAACCCATTTGCTTGTAGCGCTTTAGACTTTAATCTCAGCTCTACAATGTGCTCCTAGACATTGTAACCTTGAAAGTTTACAAAGATTTTCCTTGCTTTCTCTATTTTAGAGTTAAGTCTGAAGAGGTCCCAATGGACTCTGTATTTCTTTCATGTGATCCACAGTTGGGTTGTTTTTATAAACTGCTTTTTAAATCAGGTTAAAGACAAAACATTTTAGATCACTCCCTTCTTCACCTTCCAGTACTCTTAACAGCCACATATTATTGGATGATGTTCATTCGTTCTAAATGTTCTCAAATTAGTTTATGGTGTTTTTTTAATATTACAATTTCTCTATCCAGCTTAATTCAGAAATTTTGAATCTGTAGTTAATCTCAATTGTAATATTTAGTCCCCTATTTTCTGAGTGTTTTATTGGGTGGGTATCACCTCTCACTGACATTTCTGCTTCAATTTAGTCTGAAATGTTTTTTTGACAAGACAGTTAACTAATTGTCTCAGAGAGCTAAGGGATGTGTGAGAAAGATAGGTAGTTGGAAATGTCCTTTCTCATAATGACTCAATCACTTACTGGGAATCTTTGTTTTGATGAGCACATGTTTCCTTAAAACAGTCCTCACACTATGAAAGCCTGCATTATATTGGAGACATGAAACCAGTTGCACATAAGATGAACTTTTTTCACTTGCTATTTCTTCTCTTTCTGAGCTATCTCCTTCAGAAATTTATGTTCTCATCTTCAAGCCTAAGTTTTAGTGACTGGTTGCAGGACCATAAAATGAAATCCCAGTTTTGGAGTAATGGTTATTGCTTATTTTTAACTGTTCACCTTCTCTTGTGTCCTCTACTTTACAAAAATCTGTCAGAACAGCAAGGCAATAAAGGTTTATCTTGCAAATGTTATGAAGAGACAGAAAGAAGATAATGGAGCGCCTGTTACACTATTATATACCAGACATTGCTCTCTTAGGAATTAACAAAAATATTGATTTGTCTTCTTGAGCATGAGAAATATGCAGCTGGCAATGTTGGACAAAGGTGTTAGATGATGACACACTCTGCACCTCATTATGACCGTCAGGGCCGCGGGGGCGGTTGGACCACCACCAATGTGGCGGTCTGACAGACACATTACGATTGTGGTGGTTGTGCCACGGTCAGACCGCCAGCACCGCCACTTCTTCTCTGCTGGAGGGGCTGGAGGGGCTGGCGGGGCTGGTGGTCCTAATCCTCCACGGCAACGCTGTAAACAGTGCTGACCTGGGGATTACGAGTCCATTCTTCACCGGTGATTACATGGCAGTAGCACTGCCATGTAATGGCTGGCAGAGACGGGATGCAGGCGTTCCCA
The DNA here is from genome assembly GCF_031143425.1 of Pleurodeles waltl. Taxonomy (NCBI): domain Eukaryota; kingdom Metazoa; phylum Chordata; class Amphibia; order Caudata; family Salamandridae; genus Pleurodeles; species Pleurodeles waltl. Next base: position 913,991,003 of record NC_090436.1, read on the forward strand.
GGGGGGGCCCTAGACTGCCCATGCAGGGGCCCGCATGGCCAGCATTGTCGCACTTTTCAGTGTCTCCTTTGCACCCACATCAAACACACTTAGTAGACAATAATGTTTTGGATGTGCTACATCACACTTTTTATGTAGAGGTTTAAATATGGCACCTTTCCAATCCTCCAACCATACTCATATTATGGTGAATCTCTTACAAACTTCTGAGAAAAATTAAGCTCACTAGATTAAGTTAGCTTTTATTGTTTTTTTTCAGCAAATTTTCAGGTCTTGCAGCCCTTGGTAGCCTAATGGAGCCAGTTGTGTATTTTTTACAGCAATTTCAGAGAAAAGAGCAAGGATTTATTTTCCTATTGAAGGAACTACGAAAGAGGCATGATCACCCTTCTCCTCATATAGTGATGCCAGATACTCTACCCATACTGCTCCTGGAACCATACTTTCAGCGCTTTTATCATGACAGTATGTTCCTAATCTTACCAAATTCCAAAATTTATGAACATCATTTGCTAAAATTGCAGGCATCAGTTCCTCCCAATGTTCCTTATACTGCACCATTTTGTTTCTTTTTATTCTTGATTTATACTGCTCGGGCATTTCTCAGTCTGCATTAGCAATGTTCTACTGCTTCTGTAATTGTTTAAACTTTCATAAATTATTTTAAACTCCTGGCATTCAGAATCAAACTACCTAGCTTTTTTATGCTCTAAGGAGGTCCTTTTACCAGTCTTCTACCAAATAGATGACCACTGTGTTGTATAAAGAGAACATCTCAGATGTTTAACATGTCCTTGCTCCAGAAATGTTTTAAACTCTTCAGACATAAATTGAACTCCATTGTCCGAAATGATTTCCTCTGGAAACCCTTCACTCATGAACACTTCCCTCAGGAATATCACAAGAGTCTTGGCATTTGGGTCCTGAACAAATTTGACATAAGGCCACTTTGAAAAATAATCAACAATAACATACGCCTAGCGCAACTTACAATTTAGTGAGTGAAAAGGTCCTACCATATCAACCCCCAATTTACGCCAAGGACCAGCAGGACACATTATTAGCATTAAGGGTGGTGTTACAGGTTTCAAACACTTGTCAGAGTTGGAACACACTACACAATTCCTTACTAATTGATCAATTTCATTGTCCATGCGAGGCCACCAAAAACTGTCTCTCACTCGTCTTTTTGTCAATGTGGCCCCCAAATGACCATCATGCGCTTTCTTCAATAGAGAACACCTCAAACTTTCCGGGGGAATTAATTTGTCATTCCTCAAAAGAATGCCATCCTCAATTGTCAACTCATCAGAAACCTTCCAAAATGGCTGAATGGCTGACGCCAACTCCCTCTCATACGACCAACCCTCAACTATACACTTCATAACTGTGCACAAGTCAATATCATCAGCCATCTTCTCCTTCCACTCTGACTCAGAACATACACATACTTGTTCAACCTCAACTGCCGCAATCATACAACATTCGTCATCCACAAAATCATCAACCAACGGGCTACGCTGACTAGGAAATCTTGACAGAAAATCTGCCCTCACGTTACGCCCCCCAGGTATATGCGTCACTTCAAAATCATACTGCATCAATCTCGCTACCAATCTAGCAATTCTGGGTGTACCTGTTTTGTCATTAATCCCTTTCAAAATTGAGACTAACGGTTTATGATCTGTTTTTAACAAAAAGTGTCTCCCCCACACATAACACCTGAATTTTTCAATGGCCCAAACACAAGCCAACAGCTCCTTTTCGATAACAGAATAATGCACTTCTGGTGTTCTTAATACTCTAGAGGCAAAACCAATGGTGTTTTCAACACCATCAATCATTTGAGTCAACACTGCACCCAAACCAACATTGCTGGCATCCACCGTAAGACAACATTTAAACTGTGGATCATACGGCTTCAGCACCTTAGCCTGTGTCAACAGGATCTTGATGTCCTCAAATGCTTTATTACATTCTGAACACCACACGAAACTGGTCTTGTCTTTCAATAGATTGGATAAAACTCTCACGCGACTCGCATACTCCGGTATAAACCGAGAGTAAAATTCACACATACCCAAAAATGCTTTAACTCCAGCCTTGTCTGTAGGCTGAGGAGCGACTGAGATCGCATCAATCAAACCGGGTTTGGGACTATCACCCTCCTGACTAATTACATGACCCAAATACTCAACTGACGACTTAATGAAATGACATTTCTCTCTCCTAAGAACCACACCATGAGTCATAAATGTCTGTAAAACCTGTCGTAAAACATTGTCATGCACTTGCTGGTCAGGTGCATAAATTAATACATCATCCTGGAAAACCACCACGTTGGAAATCCCTTTTAACATTGTACCCATGATTCTTTGAAACACCGAAGCCGCCGATGCCAACCCAAATGGCATACGACAAAACTGGAAAACACCAAAAGGCGACACAAATGCTGTTAAAAACCTGGACTCCGGATCAAGTTCTACCTGATGGTACGCACTAGCCAAATCTAAATTGGTAAACATCTTCGCACCTTTGATAGTGGACAACATTTCATTGATATTGGGGAGGGGATGTGAGTCTACCCATATCTCCCTGTTGAGTGCTCTCAGGCCACACAAATTCTTAAATCCCCATTCTTTTTCCTAGCCACTACTAAAGGAGAGAGCCACAAAGAGGATTCAATTGGTTCTATAATCCCCTTGTTCTGTAAATTTTCCAGTTCCCTTTCTAAATCTTCTCTCACGCTAAAAGGAACAGATCTTAATTTGTGCTTGACTGGAATAGCATTAGCTTTCACTTTTATTTTATGTTTAAACCCAAGCAACTTTCCCAATTTACCTAAAAAAACCTTAGGGAAATCATTACGGAGGACCTCAATCTCCCCCGAATCTCTTAATACTGCAATCTGCTCAGAAGTACCCGGTCTCAACACCATTCCAAAGAGGCCCTGATGGAACCAGCCTAAAATATTCAACCCTCTAGCAGCTACATAGACTTTACCAAATATGCGTCTCCCCTTGAACTCGAGAATGTCCTCAAAGAAACCTTGAAGTTCAATCTTTCTCCCTTCATAGGACACTGGAGCCCTGTCTGGCGGTTCAAGAACACGCTCTCCCCAATTCAACTTGAACAATTCCAGAGTAATCATGGTGATCCTTGCCCCTGAGTCCGCTAGCAACCGCAACGACTTGTCTCCCACTCTTATGCACACATAGGGATCCACACAATTATCCGGATCACCAATCTTAACCGCTCCATCAACCACACTCAAAACCATGTCCTGAACCTCTCCCATAAGATGCTCCACCTCTTCATCATTCTCTTCCAACACCGTCATGACAGAATCTCGTCTACCACCTTGACAAACTTTCGCAAAATGCCCCAACCTGACACAATTCCTACATTGGACACCCAAAGCTGGGCAACTCCTAAATCCTTTTTGATGCATAGAATTACCACATCTAAAACACAATTTTTTTTGTTTAAAGAACACATTGGAATTGGCAAACTTGTTGTTTTTCTGTCCAAAAGACTTCATCCCAGTCTTTTTGTCATCCTTGTTGACAACCACATTGACTCTGCTGGACATTGCCAATTCAATTTCCTTAGAAGACTTGATAGAAGATTCTATGCTCTTAGCAATCCTTATCGTCTCCACCAATGTTGGATTGTCCAGTGATAACAACTTCTGTCTGATAGACTTGTCCGTCCCTTGACAAATAAACTGGTCTCTAATAAGTTGATCACCCAGTACTCCAAATTGGCATTCTGCAGCTAGAACGTGCAACACCGAAATATATGTGTCTACATCTTCACTTGAGCGTTGTACTCTTTTAAAAAACTTGTGTCTAGCCACTACCAAGCTGGGGGGAGCATCAAATCTGTTGCTCATTTTCTTCACTGCAGATTCATACTCATCCATTTCATCATCCTCCATCAGTACTTCAGGTAGATGTTTGAAAATCGCTCTTCCCTCAAAGCCAATAGAATGGAGCAGCAGACATTTTTTCCGTTCCGGCCTGTAACGTGATGCACCAATCGCCCCTAAATATGTTTCGAAGGCATCAAACCATTGTTGCCAACATATAGCTGGTTCACCTGGACTGTCTAGAAATGGCGGTGGGGGCAGAACCGATTGCATGGTGATGCTACTCAAAAATATTTCCAAAACACACAATATAACTGTACTGAAACAAATTATTTTCCTGAATTGTCCGCAACACACTCAAATGTAAATGTTTTTCTTTTTTTTTTCCACATCTAAAGTTAGATTTCCAACAAATGTTCGCAAGACAATCTATAAACCTTCTGAGAACAGTTGTCTTAAGTCTGTAAAACGCTGTTTGTAGACATATACTGTGACAACGTAAAGTAACGTAGGTCAAATCATCAGTTGACCAGGTCCATACCTTGTTTTTTTTTTTTTTTTTATTTAGTAGCAAATAAACTCCTTAGTTCGCGTTGGGACTTATTTTTGCGTGCAGTTGGAGTATTTCCTTGAAACAAAACACCTCCCCCGAGTAAACCACTCCCCGAGTGCTCAAAACTCTTTTTTTTTCCAACGTCTTCACAGCCTCAAACATAGAATAGCCACCGACAAGAAACTTTCCGTGCAGGTCCGCAGCGTCTGGAGATAACCCTCGTCGCCAAATGAAGTAAGTGAAGGAAACCGAAGTTGTAGGCCACACAGTAACTTTATTTGATCTCAAAATCGTCCCCGATCTCCAAACGCGTACCGAGACGGCACACGAGCAACAACCGTTTCATTTATCACGGCCGCGCTCGCTCTCCTCTTCTGGTGACGCGCTAGGCAACACCAGAACGGCCGCGCTCACTCCACTCTTCTGGTGTCGTGCTAGACAACACCAGAACGTCGCGAGTACAACACACTGCTTTTTTGGTATCCTCGTACCCGCAGATGGAATTCCTCTCCAGAAATTGCAAAAATGTCAGTTCTATAATACTTTGAAGGATTGACAAGTGCTGTGCTTATTTGTGTAGTGAGGTGCCTTGGGAACTCCATTTCCACTGACATGACTGAGGCCCTCATCATGAGTTTGTCAGTCATCGCATCGCCACGCCAGCAATGGCGGTCAGACCACCGCCATATTATGACCATGGCAGTGATTTAACCGCAACACAATCAAGACACCACCAGTACTACCAGTGGAATTCACAGGTGCAGCACCATAGACACGGACTCTTACATCACTACCATACAATGCCACAAGCCAGCATACAAACACATCACAACATGCATATGGCACAAGTTATCTACCCAGCATATGCAACAACACAGACACAACCCAAACACAAACAACACACACCGTAGCACACAGATATCACACCACCATGTAGAAGGAAACCAAGACAAGTACTACACATTGACATCCACATTTCTGTGGGCAAATGTATTCAACATTATCAAAATTAAATAACTAATTACAAAATGGACCTTTCTGGCCACTCTCCTGTCCTAATGTGTCCTAGGCACATAGAGCACATTCCATAGCCCCAACTTGACTCCTGAATGCAGATAGGCCTCCATGTGAAAGGGGCATCAATGGGGCAGGCAGGTACCTTGGAGGTAGGGGTGGCTTGGGTTTATAAGGGGGAGTCCTTGGGTTTGGGTGGGGGTGGGCTTTAGGCTTCGGTCTGGATAGTGGGGAGGGTGTTTGGATTTTGGAGTAGGAGTAGGAATCTTAGATTTGGTTGGGAGTAGGTGTTTTGTTGGGGGAGGGGCATGGACACTAGTAGGGGACCATGCAAGGACTGGGAGGTGGAAGGGTTGGGTAGGGGAAGGAGGACATGGTGTTTAGGACAACACAGGGTGGGACAGGAGTAGGGAACAGGTCAAGGGAGGCAAGGAAGACTTTTGTAGGGACATGGGGCGGTCATATGAAAAAGGTTGAGGAATAGAGGTAGAGGGAGTGGTTGTATTGAGTGTACCTGTGTGTTGTGGGTGTATGTTGGGTGGGTGAGTGAGGGCGTTTGTGTTTCTTGGGAGGAGGGGGGATGGATACAGGGAGAGGGAATGGAAGATGTGTGAGTGTATGTTGGGGTGGTGTCTGTACGCAAGGTGGATGTGCTGCATGTGGTAGTGAAGGTGTTTATGGTGAGTGCCAATGTGGTATTTGGGGTGGGAGTCTGTGTGTCTGCTCTTGTGGTGTCAGAGGGGATGACAGGATTGGTGGCAGGATCAGGGTGTGATGATGCAGTGAAATCAGGTGTGAGTGGTGATGTGACTGTAAGGGAGGAGGTGGTGGGGGGACAGTGTTGGATGTATCTGTTGTCGTGTTTGCTGATGTGTGTTGTGTGTGTGCATGTTTATGGTGTCGCTTGTGGCCCCTGTGTCTGTCTTTGCACACCTTGTCTGTTGTAGTGGGTGAATGCTGGTCTGTAGGTGTGCTCTGGATGGGTAAAGGGAGAGGAGTCTTGGATTGGGACCAGGCAGCTGGAGGGGGGACACTAGCTGCTGTCAAAGAGGAGGCCACAGCCTGAAATGATCTCTATATGCCAGCCAAGGCACTGTGAATGCCTTCCAGGTAGGCATTGCTCTGCTGCATCTGGGATGCCAGTCCCTGGATGGCATTCATGATGGTTGACTGCCCCACAGAGATGGACCTCAGGAGGTCAAGAGCCTCCTCATTGAGGTCTGCAGGGTTGACTGGGGCAGGGGCAGAGGTGCCTGTGGCAAAGGAGATGCCTGCCCTCCTGGGTGAGCGAGCACGGGCAACTGGATGGGGAGCTACAGGGAAGATGGTGCTGGAAAGGGGGGTAGCAGACAAGGATGATGCTGGGCTGGTCCCACATGAGTCCACCACCGAAAAAGAGCCACCATCGGAGGAGGAATCTGAAGATGAAGTTGTAGTTGTTCCAGTCTCCCACATGGTGCTCCCATCGGCCTCCGTCCCAATGGTCCCCTCGGCGACCGTGGACTCTGACTCCTTGGTCCTGTGGGATGCAGCTTCCCCACTCGCTGGTGCCCCTTCACCTTCACCAGATGATGCTAATCCACACATAGACAGAGGTGGAGAGAGAAGGAGGGTTGGAGAGAAAGAAAGGGAGGAAAGGGTCAATACCCACCCATCTTGTACACATAGCGACAAGATAGCTACTTATCCCGGCCATGACAAATAGTGGCTATAATGCCATTACTATAAACATAGTTCAGGTGGACATAACAAACTACATAACCTATTACCTCACCTCTTCACCCAAGAAACTATAATGTACAACCTACATGCCGGTCATCTGTTGTACTCACATTTCTATTAATTTACTCCATGAACATACTTACCTACATGTCAATCATAACACAATGAAATAAAAATAAACTTCAGAGGTACTGTGTACACAGACGATATGACAGATATGTGTGGAATACATTTTATACAGATGTCACTTTTTATATTGCAATGAATCCTCTTTCAACACACACTACACACTTGTCACAACCCAAATACAGAGCTAAAAAGATAACTTTGGCTTAGTAAAGTAGAATCAGGGATAGAGAATGAAGGTTGTAGAATGCCTCAACTTCAAAGTAAACAATTTGGTACAGCACCACCACATCAATCCTTGTGTGGCTTTACAAAGCTAACGCACATCCCTGCAACACAATTGGAGTGACAACCATGAATGTATACTCCTCTAATTCCATTAGACCACGTCAATACCTAAGTCCAGTAAGGGACACAGTAGAAACCCTTACAAATGTCACCTAACAGTCTGCACTTAGCCCCTTGTGGCTGCTGTGCTGTCCTCAAGTGCCCATCCAGCCCTGGGTGAGCCACAGCCAGTATGCGGGCCATTAGGGGGGTCAGGGTCTGACGGGCAACCCTTCCTTGTAGGGAGGCTGTCCCCAACTGGGCCTCTGTTGTCTTCCGGGCCCAGCGTCTCAGGTCCTCCCACTGCTTCCTTTAGTGGGTGCTCCATGCCTATGGACCCACAGGGTCCACACTTGCTTGGCAATGGCTCTCCATAACTCTTTCTTCTGATGGCCGATGACCTGCATGGGAGACATAGAAAAAAGAATAACATCATGTAGATGATACAAAACATCACCAGCATTTGCCGACATACAGCACATGCACATACCCAGTACACTGTACCCAACATACATGATTAGCATACTATTCTACCTTTCAGACTTCCCATTTCAATGTGCACACACTTTTGCCATCAAACACCAACCAAGATGAAAGTAATCAAACGTTGTACTGACCTGTTGATCTGGAGCCCCATACAACTGTCCCTACAGGGGTAGGACCCCTTCCACTAATTTATCCTGTTCATCTGGAGCAAAGGCTGGGGCTCTATCCCCGGAAGTACGTGCCATTGTGGCTCCCAGATACAGAACACGACTATAAGAAATAATTGCTTGCATTATGATTAATTGAATATGTTAACACCTAGGAAGATTGCATTTATTAGAATCCATAAGTCTTAAGTTAGCGTGAGCCGAAAACTTAGCTGCGTAACTCGCATATTATAGCATATTTTTCTGTTTCTTCAGTGTGCTGACTCACAAAAGACAAAGACCCAGCATGTGTCCTTTTCTTTGTTTTATGTTGCAAGTTATGCCCTATTCCCATCCGAATGCTAGCTGGCTTAGTATAAGTTTTATACGTTTTGCAACAAATATGGAAACATTCAAGGACAATTGACCATGGAAAAGAGAACTTTTGACCCGAAGAATGTGCCAGAGAATGAAGTAACCCCGGATGTGCCACCTACGAAAAACGTCAATTATGAAGACCAATCAAAGTGTTATAAATTATCGTGGGGTGACAATTGTATTACCTATTGTATAATTTGATAGGTTAGAGATGGTGGGGTATAGCGATTATCCAATAGAATTTTGGGGGAATGTATTGTGAAAAAGGGATAAAAACCCCTGACACAGAAGACTCGAGAGAACTAGGTAGGGAATGATATCAATTGCATCCAGAAACTCTGTCACTCTGTTTGGTGATTTGAGACCTAAAACCATCCTCATCTATAGACTGCCCCATTACACTTTTCCTCCTTATGAGGGAAGTGTCCCCCATCCCTTAGACAAAATAGATTGACGGCGATCTAACTGATGTCCTGAAGACGAAGACTGATCCTGTATGCTGACTCATTCCGAGGAGGGTAATTATGACAATTGCTATCGTAATTTGTCTATCTGCTTTTCCTTTCTAGGTACCAACTGCTGTATTTTTGGATAGAGACCCTAGTCAGATGTTTTCTAAATTTGTGTTCTAAACTGTTTTGCATGAAGTCCAACATGCTGATGCTAATTAGTGGTTAGATTAGGCATTCACCTTGACTAACGTAACCAACGCGTCTGACGTTGTGCTATGCTGAACTGAGACGAATATGATGTTTTATGCATTTTGATCTATGTATCTCTTACATTGGTGCTTTTATGTTTGTGATCTTTGCATTATCAAAATCTTATCACAGTTGCCATATCGTGACTATGCTCTTTTGCTTCATGGTTTTGAGATTAATACTCTTGCTATTAGATTGTAATCAATAGGAAATAAAATTCACAAAACTTCCATAAAGGTGTGGTTATTCATGACTGAAAGGTCATGGTTGTGCCGACAGTTTAATCAATGTCTAAAGTAAATTATATTGTGGTGATATATGCTGATTACATCATTGACATATTGCTTGACATATTGATTAGTTATCTCGTTCCACTGTGTCTCACCACTGGGTCAAAAGATTCATCGGCCTAAAACGAGTCCTGATGTGTGTAAAATTGACATAAAGGGACGCGTTAACAGTTTTGGTAGCAGAGCGACGGTTTGGCCCTTGGGGGCCCTAGGACGGAGATTCATTGTTTAATTTGTTTTTCTGTGATAATGCAATTCGGAGGTATGATGGGTTTCTAAGTTCACCATGGCTTTCCCGGGATCTCAGAGCCTGCCTAAATGAGTTGGGAATGTTCTCGGCGCCATAGAGTGTGTGGTTAGGGTCTCTGCGCTTGCCTAAGCTTATGCATTTTGCAGGTGTTTGCGAAAAATTTGTGTGTATTTAGGCCAAATTTAGGGGGTCATTCTGACCCCGGCGGGCGGCGGGCGGCGGGAGCCGCCCGCCTGGAGGGAACCGCCAGAAGACCGTCCCGCGGTCAGAAGACCGCGGCGGTCATTCTGGGTTTCCCACTGGGCTGGCGGGCGACCGCCAAAAGGCCGCCCGCCAGCCCAGTGGGAAACACCCTTCCACGAGGAAGCCGGCTCCGAATGGAGCCGGCGGAGTGGAAGGTGTGCGACGGGCGCAGTGGCACCCGTCGCGAATTTCAGTGTCTGCAAAGCAGACACTGAAATTCAGAGTGGGGCCCTCTTACGGGGGCCTCTGCAGTGCCCATGCCATTGGCATGGGCACTGCAGGGACCCCCAGGGGCCCCACGACACCCCATACCGCCATCCTGTTCCTGGCGGGCGGAACCGCCAGGAACAGGATGGCGGTGAGGGGGTCGGAATCCCCATGGCGGCGCAGCAAGCTGCGCCGCCATGGAGGATTCCCATGGGCAGCGGAAAGTCGCCGGTACACCGCCGGCTTTCCGCTTCTGGCCGCGGCTGTACCGCCGCGGTCAGAATGCCCGGCGGAGCACCGCCAGCCTGTTGGCGGTGCTACTGCCGACCCTGGCCCCGGCGGGGTCAGAATGACCCCCTTAGTGTTGTTTAGTAGGAGTAGGCGTACTCCTCAGTATGAGAGTAGGGAAGTCGGCGTACTTCATGTGAATGTAGCACTTGTTCCTCAAAATTATCCACGTGGTTGGTTGTTGTGTACGGACCTGTCGAGGTCTAAGACTCCGGAGTATGAAGATTAATGTGGTTTATGTTGTAATCTGTGCGGTTTAATACGTCAATCGGGCGTGGTTGACAAGTCGAGTTTGAGTTATAATGCGTGTATGAAACCTTCGATGGAGACTTGACAAATTCTAAAGTGCACTAGAAGGAGTCATTGACAAGTCAAGAGTAGAATTTGCGGGTCGAATTCTGCTTGCGTATGCGGGAACTGATAAGGAGAGAGTTGCGGCTGAGGCTTCAAGTGAAATCTCTGTAAAGTTCTGAAGCGAATGTTTTACCCTTCCTGTAGTAAACCGACAGATTTGTGTTGTCATTTTAAGGTGCTCGCAATAATTTGCATTAGTTTGTGTGAGTTACAGGGGTTTTGTGAGGAGCGGACAAGCCGCAAGACTTTGTCAGCTGCAGTATGTGTGAGTGTGACTTCAGTGGTGCCGTGCTGAGATAGGTCAGATGTCGATAGGGGTCGCGCACGGATTGGCTGCCGTCCGTGAGAGGCAATAGGTTGAGAAAGGCAGGTGAAGAGTGTCCTGGGAACTAATCCATTTCTGATTAAATACGAAAAAAGGAGAAATTGCAAAAATGAATTTTGTCAAAGTATTCAAGAGCGCTCTAAAGGGAGATGTATATATTGTTGCAACCGATGGGGAACCTACACCACCTGAGGGTACTCCAGCTTATACAGTTATGGAAGAGAAAGGTGTCGCACCTTGTTTATGGATGAAACAGTGGCGCAAATTAACAGAAAAATAGGGGTGTCTAGCATTCCCAGAACATGGGACGTTTAACCCAAAGGTGCTAGAAAATTTAAGGTGGATGTTAAGTACACAGAAACCACCTCCGTGACCAGCACAATATGAGGCTTTGGCGATTTGGGACTTGATGGCTCTTAAACATAGACAAGAAAGGTTTCAGAGAAGACTGAGAAGGGCAGAAAAATCCTATGCAGAGGCTAGGTGGGACAATGAGAGCAAAATGTGGAGACGGGGTATTGTAGACAGGTTGAAGTTATTCCCAGCGATAACACAGGGAGAAGAAACGCAGGGAAAGAAAGCCTCCTGTAAAACCGACAAAGATTCAGGCAAATCTAAAGAATATAAAAGATCCTGGGAAGAGGAAGATGATTCAGATGATGAGGAATTTATGGATAGATTGCTACATGATCGTCCGCCACCATATGCGGTTAGCGACAGTGCTCCAAGTACTAGCTTGGATCCTGGGAACCAGACGCAGGAAAAGGGAGTGACTGATACGGTACAGACTAGCGATACAGCTTTGATACAGAATGATGTCAGTGTACCCACTGCACCAGACATGCCGATACAGTTACAGCTTCCACCGCAGATAAAGAGAATTTACCATGATGTCCCAGTGCTTGAGACTACTACGAATCTGAAAGTGCCGCCGGAACCGATATACACAAAGCCAAAGCTAATACAGATTGAATCAACTCTGAAATTAATGTCTCAACCACAACCACAGTTGATACCAGGATACAACCCTGTAGCGGGACCACCATTAGTACCTGTTCCGGGTACATTGGACCAGACCTATGGTGTTGAGGCTCCAAGAGGTCTGGGTCCAGGTCAGACACCTGCCGCAATATCATTACCCATTACTGTTGGTCCCCCAGTGCCATTATATGCACAAGGTAAAGCAGGGGTGTGCGACCAGGGAGTGGTGACTCAAGAGGCGATAAGAGGAGGGTCTATGGGAACTCCACTGATAATGGCCCCTGGAGAGCAAGTAAATGAACCACCGAGGCCCTTAATGGACCTTAGTCCAGTGGAGGCACCTCTCGAAGCAATGCGTCAAGCAGGGTTGGGAGTTCTAACTCCGCAAACCATGAGTACGAATACCTCACATTCTCCAATGATACATGCAGGGAACATTTCACTTCAGGGTTTTACAGTTCAACAGTTGAATGAATGGTTAGAAAAAACGTATACTTCACAGAAGACTGCAGTGACTACGGTTGAACCTGAGAAAGAAAAACAAGATGAATACCTGAACTTTGTACGACTAGGGGCGGAAGCTGCCGAGTTAATAGAAGGGACAATGGGAGTAAATAGATTGGAGTCATACACAGAGGCAGAATTGAGATACTTGTGTCCCAAGATTACCAAGGAAGTAGGCAAAGTACATCAGAGATTAGCGAATTTAGCAGACAAATACAATATCAATATCTGAAACACTAAGCATTTGAAAAGGAGTTACAGACTAGATTTTGACTCAATAGATTTTGAACATATGAGATCTGCAGGCATGAAAGCCCATCTGAGAGAACTGTTGCAGAGTGCACAAATTTGGGGTGCATTGGAGAAATGGGAAGGCCAATGGGCAAAGAAAAGAGATTAGGGAAAGGGTGATAGCCCAGGACCTAATCAAGCTAGAACCTCACCTGATTTGGAATCAGTAAAAATATTACCTATGAGAGAGACAGCTGGTGGTGTTTTAGTACATGTGCCATGGACTAGAGGAGATATTCTATCCTTTACTAATGATTATCCCAGATTGAGAGAGAAACCGATCGAGTGGTATCAACAAACGGACAGGTTTGTGAAACTCGCAAAGTGTCTCTCGGAGGACTTGAATACTTTGTTTGAGATTATTGTTCCGCCTGATTTGTGGCTCGAGTGCAAGAGAGGGGTAGATTGGCCGACGAAGGAGCCTGCGAGAGATAAGGTGACCGGAGCACCTTCAGAAGAGGTGATGAAATATTATCATAAAGTGATTGAGTTTTTTAAACAAAAGGTGTCGCCGAAAGTGACTGATTGGCAGAAAATTGACCGGACCTCTCAAGAGGTTAAAGAGTCAATACATGCTTATTATGAGAGATTGTTGAAAGCATTTAAGCATTACAGTGGTACTGAGACTATCGAACCGAAGGATATGAACCCCCTTGTGTTTAGATTCGTCAAAGGATTGAGACCGGAGGTTAGCCAAATTATTACGAATCATTTGATTTGTTGGCAAGCTAAACGATTGATGAGATGTTGCAGTATGCAAAATACTGTAGTGATGAAATTGAGTTGAAGCAGAAAAAGTTGAAGGAAAAGGTGATGGTGATGCAAATAAGGGCTGCACAGGCTGGAATACAGGGAAATGGAGTTCAACAGATGATACAGCTCCCACCGCAAATGAATGGTGTGTTTCAGTCCCAACCGAGGGGCCGAGGTCGAGGGTTTGTGAACTGTGGTTCGGACATGAATAACGTTGTTATTCAAAATGATGTACAAGGAGCGAAAAAGATGTCACTACGTCACGCGTGCGGGGGCGTGGGGCACTGGAAACGGGAATGTCCAAATATGGTGCAGGATGGTGCAGTTCAGCAAAGCACTAATGTTGGTACATTAAAAAATTCACGAGGTCCGAAAATAAGACATCAAAATCCAAATTTTCAGAATAATTTGGTACAAATGCAAGGGGTACAGCCCATGCAGCAGATGCAAATGCCACGTTTCCAGTCAATACAAATGCAACCAGTGCAACAGCAGATTCCTATGGTGCCTAGACAGCAAATGCAATTACCAATGGCTCAGATGGGACAGCAACAGGTGATGCTTCCTCAGCAGGTCACAGGTCAGGTAACAAATCAAAACAACACTGTACAACAGTTTCCATTACGAGGAGAAAATGGCATGAATGAGGACTGGTCAGATGATAGTTCAGATAGTGAAGAGTGTAGGCTTGCAGCATCCCTAGAGGTGGATCAGAGAGGCCCATATGTAGAGGGAAAGGTGATGGGCTATAAGGTTTCATTCTTGGTTGACACAGGAGCTACACGCTCTACAGTCGAAGTGCAGAAGTCCCAAGATTACCTCTCTCGGGACGTACCATACGAGTGGTCGGAGTAGCAAATCGGTATTTGACTAACCCGATTACCGATCCGATACAAGTTGAAATTGGCAACTTCCAAGGGCTACATAGATTTGTTGTATGTGATTCAAGTCCAGTATCTCTACTGGGAAGGGACTTACTCTGTAAGACAAAATGTTCAATTACCTGTTCCAACGATGGAATTGAAGTACAAACCAAATAGTGACAATGAGGGAGATGAAAGTCAATTTATAGAGGAAGAAACAGGGACAAATAAAGACTACCCTTTGATTACTCTATTCCCAATGCATACTTTGATTGATCTACCTGTCGAACTACAAGGAACAGTAACAGAGAAAGTGTGGGATTTAACCGGGAAAGAAATAGGATTAATAAAGGGAGTGGAACCAGTTAAAGTTCAGATAAAACCGAATGCAGTGTTCCCACAGGTGCCACAATATCACATGACCCAAGATGTCCTTATTGAAGTGTCACAAATAATTGCAGACTTTCTCAGACAGGGAGTCCTGAAAGAGGTCTTGAGCAGTCCATGTAACTCTCCCATAATGGGTTTAAAGAAGCCCTGTGGAAAAGTTCGAATTGTGCAAGACTTGAGAAAAGTAAATGAAATTGTGATAAAATGTTGCCCTGTGGTACCTAACCCAGCAGTAAATATGTTCCAGGTTCCCTGTGATGCTGAATGGTTTACCGTAGTAGACCTATCACAAGCCTTCGTTTCGATACCTCTTCATGAGGACAGCCAATTTTTGTTCAGTTTCAAATTCCTGGATAAGGTGTACAGTTGGTGCAGAATTCCTTAGGGGTTCTCAGAGTCACCATCCATCTTCAATCAGATATTGAAAAAGGATTTGGAACCTCTTGTGCTGTCTTTTAATTCAACTCTTGTGCAGTACATCAATGATTTGCTAATTGCATCCAAAACAAGAGACAGTTGTAAATACGACACCATTGCATTACTAAATCATCTGGGAAAGAATGGGCACAAGGTGTCACCCAGATAGTTACAATATTGTCAGAAAGAAGTAAAATACTTGGGACATTTGATTGAGAAAGGGTCCAGAAGAATATCAAAGGAAAGAATAACAGCTGTCTTGCAAATGAATCCCCCAACAACAAAAAGAGATGTCAGGATGTTTTTGGGAATGGTGGGCTACTGTCGCCAGTGGATACCCAACTTCTCAATCATTTCGTAACCCTTGATAAAATTGACAGGTAAAGAAATCAAGGATGAGCGATATACTATAACCCTATCAAAAGAAGAACTTGAGTCATTTTTGGAATTAAGAGAATGCATGTGCAGGGCACCAGCATTGGGAATGCCAGATTACAAGAAGCCTTTTCTGTTGTTTAGTCATGAACGTGATGCTTGTTCTTTGTCTGTCTTAACACAGGTCCACGGAGATGCAAATCGCCCTGTAGCATATTTTTCAGCTACTTTGGACCCTGTCGCAGCATGCCTTACCGGGTTGTTTGCGTGCAGTTGCAGCAGTTGGTCAAAGCCTTTTACAATGTGAAGGCATAGTCATGGGATATCCTCTGACAGTAATGGTTCCACATTCAGTTGAAATTCTGTTGACACGAACTAAGACGCAGCACATGACAAATGCACGTCTCACTAAGTATGAGATGATCATACTAGGGTCACCTAATCTAACTCTTAGAAGATGCACTGTACTGAACCCGGCAACTTTGCTTCCAAATGAAAATACTGAAATTAAAGATGGGGAAGAATTTGAACATGATTGTCTTGAGGTGACTGAGTTGTGCACCAAGCCTCGTCCAGATATTCAGGACACTCAATTGAAAGAAAATGACTGCATCATGTTTGTTGATGTGTCCTGTCTAAGAGATTCTGCAGGAACCCTGAGAGCTGGTTATGCGGTATGTACCATAACTGGTATCGTAGAAGCCTCCTGGCTCGAGAAAGTGTTTTCAGCACAAGTGGCAGAATTAATCGCCCTTACTAAGGCATGCCACGCAGCTGTAAATTTGAAAGTCACTATCTATACTGA
Organism: Pleurodeles waltl; assembly: GCF_031143425.1. Taxonomy (NCBI): domain Eukaryota; kingdom Metazoa; phylum Chordata; class Amphibia; order Caudata; family Salamandridae; genus Pleurodeles; species Pleurodeles waltl. The sequence continues at coordinate 914,007,663 of NC_090436.1, forward strand.
CAGCAGATACGGATTCGGAATTGTGCATGATTTTGGCCAACTTTGGTCACAGAGAGGTTTTATGACCTCCTCTGGTTCTCCTGTGAAAAACGGTGAACAAATACGAGATTTGTTACACGCGATTCAGTTACCTCTCGAAATTGCCGTGATGAAATGCAGTGCTCACATCAGATCACAAGATTTTGGGTGTCATTCCGACCCTGGCGGGCGGCGGGCGCCGCCGGCCGGGTGGAGGCCGCCAGAAGACCGCACCGCGGTCAAATGACCGCGGCGGTCATTCTGACTTTCCCGCTGGGCCGGCGGGCGACCGCCAAAAGGCCGCCCGCCCGCCCAGCGGGAAAGACCCGGCAACGATGAAGCCGGCTCCGAATGGAGCCGGCGGAGTTGCTGGGGTGCGACGGGTGCAGTGGCACCTGTCGCAATTTTCAGTGTCTGCAAAGCAGACACTGAAAATCATTATGGGGCCCTGTTAGGGGGCCCCTGCACTGCCCATGCCAGTGGCATGGGCAGTGCAGGGGCCCCCAGGGGCCCCACGACACCCGTTCCCGCCATCCTGTTCCTGGCGGTAACAACCGCCAGGAACAGGGTGGCGGGAAGGGGGTCGGAATCCCCATGGCGGCGCTGCAAGCAGCGCCGCCACGGAGGATTCCCTGGGCCAGGGAAAAACCGGTGGGAAACCGCTGGTTCCCCTTTTCTGACCGCGGCTTTACCACCGCGGTCAGAATGGCCCAGGAAGCACCGCCAGCCTGTTGGCGGTGCTTCCGCGGTGGTTGGCCGTGGCGGTCGGTGACCGCCAGGGTCAGAATGACCCCCTTTGTGTCTATGGGAAACGGTTATGCAGATCAAGTCGCAAGATTCTGTGCATTGAACTGTATATCGTTTAAGGAGCAATGGGAATTGTTACCACAATCTGAGAATGATACATGTTTAAACTTAGCATTACGGGTGGTTGACACCTTAGATGAACTAAAAACATTACAAAGTCGTGCGAGCAAAGAAGAAAAATGCTCTTGGCAAAGAATGCAATGTGTACAAAGAGCTGATGACCTATGGGTTTCATAGGAAGGAAAATTAGTCTTGCCAAATAGCCTTTTGTCACAGTTTGCCCGGCTCTATCATGGGCAGGCACATCTGGGAAGGGATGCCATGATCAGGTCCTTTAAGATCGATTGGTTTAATCCAAAATTCAGACATGCCGCAGAAATCACTTGCCACAGGTGCGTCATCTGTCAACAGATGAACGCCGGGAAAGGAACTGTGGTAACTTTGAGCCACACTGAAAATCATTATGGGGCCCTGTTAGGGGCCCCTGCACTGCCCATGCCAGTGGCATGGGCAGTGCAGGGTCCCCCAGGGGCCCCACAACACCCGTTCCCGCCATCCTGTTCCTGGCGGTAACAACCGCCAGGAACAGAGTGGCGGGAAGGGGGGCGGAATCCCCATGGCGGCGCTGCAAGCAGCGCCGCCACGGAGGATTCCCTGGGCCAGGGAAAAACCGGTGGGAACCGCTGGTTCCCCTTTTCTGACCGCGGCTTTACCACCGCGGTCAGAATGGCCCAGGAAGCACCGCCAGCCTGTTGGCGGTGCTTCCGCGGTCGTTGGCCCTGGCGGTCGGTGACCGCCAGGGTCAGAATGACCCCCTATGTGTCTATGGGAAACGGTTATGCAGATCAAGTCGCAAGATTCTGTGCATTGAACTGTATATCGTTTAAGGAGCAATGGGAATTGTTACCACAATCTGAGAATGATACATGTTTAAACTTAGCATTACGGGTGGTTGATACCTTAGATGAACTAAAAACATTACAAAGTTGTGCGAGCAAAGAAGAAAAATGCTCTTGGCAAAGAATGCAATGTGTACAAAGAGCTGATGACCTATGGGTTTCAGAGGAAGGAAAATTAGTCTTGCCAAACAGCCTTTTGTCACAGTTTGCCCGGCTCTATCATGGGCAGGCACATCTGGGAAGGGATGCCATGATCAGGTCCTTTAAGATCGATTGGTTTAATCCAAAATTCAGACATGCCGCAGAAATCACTTGCCACAGGTGCGTCATCTGTCAACAGATGAACGCCGGGAAAGGAACTGTGGTAACTTTGAGCCACACTGGGAGAGCTGGAGGTCCATTCAACAAAATGCAAATGGACTTTATCGAAGATCCTGTTTGTGGAGGATTGAAGTACGTGTTGGTGATTGTGTGTGTTTCAGTCATTGGATTGAGGCATATCCCACACGTAGAAATGACAGTCTTACAGTTGCAAAACTACTACTCAGGGAACTGATATCAAGATTGGGGTTTCCGGTTTCTATTGAATCGGATAGGGGTAGACACTTCGACAATGAGGTGATTAAACTTCTGTGTGCCGCACTCAACATTGAACAAAAGCTGCATTGTAGCTATCGCCCTGAAGCATCAGGACTAGTAGAGCAGATGAATGGTACTTTGAAATCAAGGATGGCAAAAATGTGCGCAGCAACCAATATGAAGTGGCCAGATGCCTTACATCTAGTGCTGATGTCAATGAGAAATACCCCAGACAAGAAAACGGGACTGTCCCCCCATGAAATCCTCATGGGCAGAGCTATGAGATTACCAGCAGTACCTGCAAATGCACTAGTGAATATTACAGATGATATGGTGTTGGATTACTGCAAAGGTTTGGCTGACGTGATTCGCTCTTTTTCTCACCAGGTGGAAGCTAACACGTTGCCGCCGATTGGCAATCCAGGCCACTCTCTACAAGCCGGTGATTGGGTGGTTGTCAAGAAGCACGTGAGAAAATCGTGTCTAGAACCACATTGGAAAGGGCCATATCAAGTAATATTGACAACTACTACCGCTGTAAAGTGTGCCGGGGTTCCCAACTGGATACATGCCAGTCATACGAAAAGGGTAACGTGTCCTGTTGAAGAGGAACTTGAAGTTTCCGGCACAGCAACTTTGGAGGGAGAGGTCTCAGGGTCAGAGAACAGTCAAGCAGGAACTGAGACTACCGTAGGGCTCACTGAGAACGGCCTTGTCCCTCAAACAATCAATGAGTTCGAGAGGGGTGACAGAGTGCCTATCTCAGCAGAGGCAGCAGGAGAACTAAGTCAAGGAGAGGTTCTTCCAGAAGTAGACGGATATGGGTTAGAGCCTGAACAAAACTTAGAACCGGAAGAAGAAAGAGAAGGAGAAATTGTGGAGAGAAGTCAACACGTGTCAGAATCCCCAGAACCAGTTGCAGGTCCGTCAAGAGAAAACACCATATCACAAGAGGAGGTTGCTGTCCAACGTCCTGAAGGAAAACATTGAGAAAAGACACATAGAGGCGACAATTGGCCAGACAAGCAACTCCTTAAAATAAGGGAGATATCAAATGACACAATAATAGAAGAGAGTGATACTTCTCAAGCAGATGATCTGAGTGAAGGAGAACAACAAGGTGAACGAAGGTTAAAAAGAAAAAGAAAAAGAATCGCAAATAGAAGATATACAGGTCCTGAATGGGCATACGCTACAACCTCTGAATGGCAACAAGAATTCCTAGCATTCTGCTTTGATCGAGCAGTACCAGGCCAATACTATGGTACCTGAATGAATCCGAGGAAGCCTGGTTAAGTTTTGGAAAGTTTTCAAACTGAGAAGAGACATTATAAACTACCGGAAGTGACACTAAAAACTGGATTGACTTTAAACCTGATCACGACAAGCTGCTAACCTGGTTTGACAAAAGAGGTCCTGGAGTGAGTGAAGGCGCTGTAATAGACGCAGAGAGAAAAAAAAAAAAAAAGACTGTTTTTATTCTCTAGATGATTGTTGTTCTGCTGTCCGATTCTATATAAACATGGCTTACAATAGAAATAGTAGCAAGGGAAGTAAGGTGTGTGGCTGGTTAGGTCTTATAATAGGTGTTGTGTGTGCAGTAATAATTGTGGGAGTGATTGTAGGAATGCCATGGATAGAGAAAGAGACTATTAACGCTACTTCGAAACCTGAAACTACCACACTAACACCATGGGAGAGATTTGAGCAAGACGCAAGACACATGCATGAGGGAACTAATGCAAAAGGGGAACTCTCTACTAATGTCTTTTATCGCTTACTGAATGAGTATGTGGAAACTACGGATGCAAAAGATTGTTATGTATGTACTAAAATCCCTTCATCTGTGCAGGAGGGAGTTACCTATCATAGTCTCCCTCTTACTTATGGAATTAGTTGCAGCTTGCTACTAACAAGATTCTATAATCAAGAGCATGTGCAATACTTTTATTCAAATTTAGATGTTGTGTTTTCTTTTGTGCCTGTGATTGAATTCTTAAATAAATTAGCTAAAGAGCACAATATAAAAATAGTTAGAGGATTCTTTGAGCCAACACTTACATTTGGAACTACTTATGCACATCGCAACAATTTTACTTGCTTATTGTCACCTGTAGAGAAAAGCTTTTTAGATCATACAGACAATAGACGCAAAGCATTGAAAGAAAGGCTAGAAAAAGGATTAAAGAAACGTACATATGCAAATGATTATGCTTATACTGCAATCAAGACGCAAGGCAAATTAGCTATAGATGCATTACATGTAGGTAGGCTTTGCATATATAGGCCAAAATCTGAACAGGATCATTTGTTTGTAGGAACGAGTGAATGCAAGCATGTGTTTTTGTTTCAAAGTAAATGGACCTTTATGTTGAATGGACAAGATCCAGCAATTCCTGGAATCTATTACATTTGCGGGCTAACTGCTTATTACCGTCTCCCTAAGGGATGGTATGGAACATGTTATTTGGGGATAGTATTCCCAAAGATATACCAAATTGATGACTTAAAACAAATACCTAAGACGTCTGAATTACAACATCCCAGACAGAATCGAGAATCAGTGGCGGCTGTCATTGGTGATATATTTGGAGCCATAATCCCATCAGTAGGGGTTATATTGAATTCTATGAAAATTCAAAAGTTGTCTACTATAGTAGATAACATGTTGACAAATTTTACAGGGGCTATACTCCTGATGGATACTGAACTTGCTGCAGAAAGGGCTATGACTCTTCAAAATCGGCTTGCTTTAGATATTCTTTTAGCAAAAAGTGGAGGGGTCTGCAAAATGCTCAATGAGCGTCATTGTTGCTCATATATCCCTGATAACAGTAAGAAAATTAGAAGCATGCTTACTAACCTTACTAGAGATAGTACAGATTTGAAGGATTTGAAAGAACTTGGTGTTTGGGAGAAATTTGGAAAGGGAATTGCCAGAGTTGGAAGCTGGTTTACCAACATTTGGAATGGTTTACTGATTGTTTTGATTTGTCTATTAGGATTATGGGGGGCATGTAAGATTAATGACAAAATAAAAATAAATTTGACTAAAAGAACCAGAAAAAATGAAGAGAGTGAAAGAGAGAAAATGTTCAATGAGATATGGGAATGCTCACATAGAGGGCAAGATGTTGAAATGCGAATTATGCGCAAGGTGAAAAATTAAGATCAAGAAAGATTTGTGTGATGACGAGCGTCATCAGAGGAGGGACTGAGAGAGCGTAGTTTAAATATTATATACATTAGAGGTGAAATGCTTATACTTAAGAATGCTGCATTAATAATCATAAAATATTATTTGTTTGAATGTTTTCTAAACATACTCATAAGTGTGAAGAAATTATTGTACACATATACTAATGTCGACTATAAGAAATAATTGCTTGCATTACGATTAATTGAATATGTTAACACCTACGAAGATTGCATTATTAGAATCCATAAGTCTTAAGTTAGCGTGAGCCGAAAACTTAGCTGCGTAACTCGCATATTAAAGCATATTTTTCTGTTTCTTCAGTGTGCTGACTCACAAAAGACCAAGACCCAGCATGTGTCCTTTTCTTTGTTTTATGTTGCAAGTTATGCCCTATTCCCATCCGCATGCTAGCTGCCTTAGTATAAGTTTTATACGTTCTGCAACAAATATGGAAACATCCAAGGACAATCGACCATGGAAAAGAGAACTTTTGACCCGAAGAATGTGCCAGAGAATGAAGTAACCCCGGATGTGCCACCTACGAAAAACGTCAATTATGAAGACCAATCAAAGTGTTATAAATTATCGTGGGGTGACAATTGTATTACCTAATGTATAATTTGATAGTTTAGAGATGGTGTGGTATAGCGATTATCCAATAGAATTTTGGGGGAATGTATTGTGAAAAAGGGATAAAAACCCATGACACAGAAGACTCGAGAGAACTAGGTAGGGAATGATATCGATTGCATCCAGAAACTCTATCACTCTGTTTGGTGATTTGAGACCTAAAACCATCCTCATCTATAGACTCCCCATTACACTTTTCCTCCTTATGAGGGAAGTGTTCCCCGTCCCTTAGACGAAATAGATTGACGGCGATCTAACTGATGTCCTGAAGACGAAGACTGATCCTGTATGCTGACTCATTCCGAGGAGGGTAATTATGACAATTGCTATCGTAATTTGTCTATCTGTTTTTCCTTTCTAGGTACCAACTGCTGTATTTTTGGATAGAGACCCTAGTCAGATGTTTTCTAAATTAGTGTTCTAAACTGTTTTGCATGAAGTCCAACATGCTGATGCTAATTAGTGGTTAAATTAGGCATTCACCTTGACTAACGTAACCAACGCGTCTGACGTTGTGTTATGCTGAACTGAGACGAATATGATGTTTTATGCATTTTGATCTATGTACCTCTTACATTGGTGCTTTTATGTTTGTGATCTTTGCATTATCAAAATCTAATCACAGTTGTATATCGTGACTATGCTCTTTTGCTTCATGGTTTTGAGATCAATACTCTTGCTATTAGATTGTAATCAATAGGGAATAAAATTCACAAAACTTCCATAAAGGTGTGGTTATTCATGACTGAAAGGTCATGGTTGCGCCGACAGTTTAATCAATGTCTAAAGTAAAGTATATTGTGGTGATATATGCTGATAACATCATTGACATATTGCTTGACATATTGATTAATTATCTCGTTCTATGGTGTCTCACCACTGGGTCAAAAGATTCATCGGCCTAAAACGAGTCCTGATGTGTGTAAAATTGACATAAAGGGACGCGTTAACACTGTGGGGCATATTTATACTCCGTTTGCGCCAAATTTGCGTCGTTTTTTTTTACGCAAATTCGGCGCAAAACTAACACCATATTTATACTTTGGCGTTAGACGCGTCTAGCGCCAAAGTATGAGTAAAGAGCGTCATTTTTTTGCATGAACGCCTTCCTTGCGTTAATGAGATGCAAGGTAGGCGTTCCCGTCCAAAAAAATGACAGCGACGCAAATGCGTCGTATTTATACTCCCGGGCAAAAATCACGCCCGGGAATGGGCGGGGCAAAAAACCCCGCATTTGCGCCTCTTTTTAACGCCTGGGTCAGGGCAAGCGTTAAGGGACCTGTGGGCTCAAAATGAGCCCACAGCTGCCCTCCCATGCCCCCAGGGACACCCCCTGCCACCCTTGCCCACCCCAGGAGGACACCCAAGGATGGAGGAACCCACCCCAGGGACATTCAGGTAAGTTCAGGTAAGTATATATATATTTTTTTAATATTTTTTTTTTTGGCATAGGGGGGCCTGATTTGTGCCCCCCTACATGCCACAATGCCCAATGACCATGCCCAGGGGACATAAGTCCCCTGGGCATGGCCATTGGGCAAGGGGGCATGACTCCTGTCTTTACTAAGACAGGAGTCATGTAAATGGCGTCTGGGCGTCGTTAAAAATGGCGCAAATCGGGTGGAGGCGATTTTTTTGCGTCAACCTGACTTGCACCATTTTTAAGACGCCCTAACGCCATTTTTCCCTACGCCGGCGCTGCCTGGTGTACGTGTTTTTTTTCCACGCACACCAGGCAGCGCCGGTCTGCTAGCGCCGGCTAATGCCATTCAATAAATACGGCGCCCGCATGGCGCTTCAGAATGGCGTTAGCCGGCGCAAAAAATGTTGACGCTAAACTGCGTTAGCGCAGTTTAGCGTCAAAAAGTATAAATACGGGCCTGTGTATGTTAATTACTGTGGTATGTGTATCATAATGGTATACATGCTTACTTCATTTAACCTTTTACCTGTTTAGGTTCATATTCAGGTCACATATGTGTCTACAATCTGCTTCCTGACATGACTGTTGGCACTCTTGCCCTTGGATGTTACTACCATATGGATGTACTGACACACCTGCTTGAAATTCCTGCAACATCGGTCACTTTGACAAACTTGTTGTACAGATATGTGTATTTAATTACTGTTTGTTACCAAAGATGACACTTTAAACAATGAAGACACATATACTAGTAATTGTGCTCATTAATGTTTATTTTGTGTTTCACATCACAGTTCTGAGGAGTCGGGTCACGTTTTCCAAAATCATCAGAATGGGTGGTCCAGCTATTGGTTCCACAGGTCCTGTATCCAAGGGAGAATGTTCAGGAGAAGGATCACTTCCTGGCGGTGTGTTTGGTCTTGGCCTCAGGTCCTGTAGGACGTCTGGATGGATGACCTCTTTTGTGGGGGCGTTTCCTCATCGGCAGGGGTACTAGTGGCCTGTGGGTCCTCTTCCTGGGCCTCCATTCCAGTAGCTGGGGCAGATGTTGAGGCCTGTGAGCGCACAGGTGTTGTAAGACTACTGGATGGGGCTTGCTGTTTCGTGGAGGACACAGGCTGGATTCTTGTGAGTTCAGTGAGCAGCCCTACAATGGAGATCATGGTGGTATTGTGTGCCTGCCACTGATGCATGGCCTCCTAATGGAATTCCCTCTGGAGCCTCTGCTTCTCCTGGAAGGTGGTGAGTATCTGGCCCATTGTGTCCTGGGATTTCAAGTAGGCTCCCAGGAATCTGGAGATGGCCCCTTGGCTAGTCTTGTCATGATGGAGCCTCAACCCATGGTCCACAGTTGCCCTCACATTGGCCCTTGCCCTCTGTGCCTGTGCTCCTGGCAAAGTGTTCCCCCTCCAACTGACACCAGGACCTTCATTGTCTTGGGTTTGGGGTGTCGACTCCGGTCCCTGTACTGTGGGGAACGCAGATCTGTGAATTGTGGGTGTTTTTGTGGTGCCATGGTGGTTGTGTTGTGGGTGGTGGGGTGTGTAATGTGTAGGGATGCTGGGTGTGCTGTTTGTTGGGGTTAGGTTGAGTGCTAGGTGCATGTGGTTTGTGGTGTTTGTGTGCAGTGGTGATGTGCATGTTGTGTTGCTGATGCTGTTGTGTATTGTGTGATGCATGTTCAGTGTAATGGTGCCTGTGACACTCAGGTGCAGTGTCTTCTGTCTGTGCATTCTTCCCCCTCTCTGTCATAATTTCTGAATGCAAAGGATTGTGGGTGTGTGTAGGGGTGTGTTATATAGTGCTGTGATCAGGTATGTGTAGTGTGTATTTGTGTACCATGTGTGGGGTATTCGTAGTGTCTAATGTGGTGGTGTGGTCTGGTGGAGGTGCATTTTTTACTGCGGCGGTTCGGACCGCCAATGAATTACCACTGTGCAAAGATCGCAGTGCTGATTTGTGAGTCGGAATATGGAGGGCAGGATGCTGTCGGTGTGGCGGTGCTGGCGATGGAAACTCCTCTCTCCTGCCATCGGTCAGGCCAACGATGTAGGATTTTTTGCTGTTTTTGGGCGGTGTTCTGTTGGTGACTTGTAATACGGCGGTCTGAAGACTGCCATCACTGGTGGTCTTTCAGCACCCGCTTAGATGGCGGTCTTCAGAAAATACCAACAAAGTTGTAATAACCACCTGAGTCTCTTTGAATCATTTTCAAAAGGAGTTTGGCTCGTCAGGTAAAAAATGGCCAGTCTCTGTTTGTGGAAGGATATGAAAGGCCAGGAATAATAAAAAAAAGGCTAGGTTAGAACATAGATGTCATCTAGTAGGCCAAGGGAATTAACCTGGGTAAAGTTATGGCTTGCAAAGTATCTGGCAGAAAGTGACTAGTTAAGCATAACAGATTCCAATTCACCAAAACACCCTTTGCATTTTCTTGACCAACTTACATCTATGTCTATGACACTGATGAAAAATTGCTGGGAATATCTTGATAACTCTCATTGGTACTCCAAACAGCACTTCCTCCTGGGATGGTTTCAAACACATGGTAAAATCCCCCAATATAAATATCATACATGTAAGAAATTGTGTTACTGCTTGAGGTGTGTGAAGCCCTACTCAAGCAAGAACCACAATCCTTCTCAGGGTGAAGTCACAAGCAGACCCTAAATTAACTTGTGCTCCACCCTTAGGTAGCTTGGTACAGAGCAGTCAGGCTTAACTCAGAACTAAAGTGTTAAGTATTTGTGCGATACTTCAAACAGTGACACAGTGAAAACACACCACAAAAGGATTCCACAACACTTTTAAATCTTAGAGTAATATTTAATATATAAAACAATACCAAAACAACAAAAATCCAATCAGTAGAATTGGAGATATGCAAGATTGAATGTTTCAGTGAAAAAAGCATACAAAATCACAAAGTGCCAACTGTGGCCATCTGGTCAAGCAGGACCAGGATAAGTTCAGGCCCACAACGATGGAGCGCAGGATGACTACAGGCACCCAGTGGGCTGTGCTGAACAAAGTACCTTAAATCCTGGTTTGCTGAAGGTTGCGAGGGTCCACGTCAAAGATGCATTGCACAGTCGAAGTGATATGTTGGTTCCGAGATGCGGTGAGGCTGCACTGCAAGGTCCTCTGTCACTGTCGAAGATCCTGTTGATGAGGGCTTGTGATGTCAAGCCCGGTGTTGAGGATGTGTCACGTAGTTGGGAGATGCGTCAGTTCTGAGTAGTTGCGAGGCTGCCAAGCAGAGTCTGGCATCATCGTCAAGGCTGCTGTTGATTAGGAATTAGAGGGTTGATGCCAAGGATGTGTAGCACAGCAACGGTTCCAGTGAGGAAGCACGCTGTGCTTCAATAAGAGTCTTTGCGATGGGAAAGATCCTCACAGTGGTAGCGATGTGTTGATTTTGCTCAGGGTTGCACTACAGAGCAGAGAGGATGGATTCATTCCACTAGATCTATAGAGGCTGGCAAAGCACCATAGGCCCACTTCCAAGGGTCCAGGACTGGAGTGGCACCACTTTTCAGTGTAAATTCACAGATTGCAGCATACAGGTGCTGACGTTGAGGTTCTGTCCCTCAGGCTCAAGTCAGGAGGGCAACCAACTACACCTTGGAGTCACTCTGGGGTCCTGGGGTCAACAGATGCCAGTCTGGTCCTTGTCACCCAGGAAAGAGGGTAACAACCAGCAGGTCAGCTCAAGAGGACAGCAGCCCTTCAGAGCAGCAGTCCAGCAGAGAGCAGTCGTTCCAGCAGCACAGCAGTCCTTCCTCCTGGCAGAGTATCCACAGATCCAGAAGTGTACTGAAGAGTTGTCTGACGTCAAATCTTCATACCTAGTTTTGCCTTTGAAGTGGTAGAAGTTTCTGGAGTTTCTCCTTTGAAATGTACCGGTGTTATGCCTTCCTGATCCTTGTATGACACAGCCTATTCAGGTATAAGTAGGACTGTGCCCAGCTCCTCCCTCCCACCCTGCCAGTGAAGGCCCATCCAGGCATACCTAAGCTGTCTATTGTGTGTGGCTATCTAGGAGGAATACACAAAGCTCAACTGTCCACCACATCATGTGACCCAGACACCGTCTGCAGGCACCAAATGGCTAAGACAGGAACATCCAACTTTCTAAAAGTGGCCTTTGGAATGGAAAATTGTAATTCAAAATCTGACTTTGCCACAAGAAAGGATTTTTCATTACTGTTTCAGAGACACCAAAGATGAATTTGGGGCCTGTTCCCATTTAGAAGTTACAGGTTATTAAAGGTAATACGATAAATCCAATATTATCCTATGGGACATGAAGGCCTTGCAGTAGTGAAAAACCAATTTAAGACATTTTAACTACAAGGACATATAAAATTGAAAGCACATGTTCTACATTCTAAATACACTGCACCCTTATATGTATAACAAAGAAAGGTTTTGGCCTAGCAAAAGGTTTATTTTGCCAGGTTGATATAGCACTTTGAAACTGCACACGTTGCAGTGGTAGGCATGAGCCATGTTTTAAATGCTACCTAATTTAGAGGTACAATCAGTGTTGCAGGCCCACTGGTACCATTTAATTTACAGGCCCTGGGGGCATGTTATACCACCTTACTTCAGACTTAGTATAAGCCAAAGGCTACCATGTTTTAATATGTGAGCACTTGCACTTTAGCACTGGTTGCCAGCGGTAAATTGTGCATAGTCTTAAGCCCAGCAAGAACGAGATCAGCAAAAAATGGAAGACGGGGAAGACCACCCTAAAGCTGACATGTCTAACAATACAATTAGGAGACGATGCACGCAGATAACCTATGTCTCTTTTAAATAACTAAATATGAGCTCCAAGCATTATAAGAGTTTTCCCTCAAATTGATACATACATTGACAATTATCATGCTCCTAACATCTTCTCTATTGTTATGCAGATCGCTCTTAGCTGCATGTAAGGACTTGTTTTTCAAAGGGAAGCGGGTGACCCTTTTTTGTAATTTGGGTGGATATTCTCCTGAGTTACACCAAGAGCTATTTGGCACTGTGTCTGAATCAACTTGACTGAAACTGGTGAATGCTAATGTTTCCCCATACCAGCCAGGTTTCTTGGAAGCTCATCATTTTATATTCTTCTAAGATTTGTTCTATTAATGTAGATATGAAAAGCTGTGTCATCTCACCTACATTCATTGTAAGCACTGAGTGGCTGTAGTCGGAAGTCTAAGTCTACTAAGTTCCTCTCAAACTTGTTCCTCTCAATTTATGCATGAATTTATGTATGAAAATCTATTGTAATGACATTTGCAGTTTGTTGTTATTGTACCCAAATACTTTGCCATGTGCTAGATTGTTTCTTAGATTCATCATTGTTTAAAACTACTGATTCGAAGATCCCATGTAAGGTTTTCTGCTTAAGGAGTAGAACATTGAATACAAAGGTCCCTGGGGTTGCAGAAATATCCAAGTTAGAAAAGAGCAGCTGTTTTGATTGACTGAATAGAAGATTTTCTTCAGTATTTTCATTAGATTTTCTGTTTCTGAAACCTTTCCTTTATTTGCAAATTGTCTATCCTGCACCTCTACTAGGGCCAAACTTATTGATTCCTCCAAAGAAGACAGTTCTGTATGAAAGTTAGGAGGACCTGAAGGCCAAAATCTGGGAAAGGAAGATAAAGATGGCTTCAATAGACCAACAGACTCCTCCTCTAATTGTGAGGCAAAGGGCCGTCCATCCAAATGGAATTTGCTGACGACTGCAGACTTGAAACCTCTGATGTAAGTGGAGTTGAATATAACTCTTGTTTAAATTTCTTCCTAAATTGTCTACCATCAAAATCTATTATGTGTGACACTGACAGGGCTATAGGAGAAATCAGTTTGCCGTTGTTATCTAGTGAGGAAGTTTCTAAGCAGGGGTACTCTGCACTACAGGTTCCGTTATCTCTGACTGAATAATCACTTAAGGGACTGTAGGTTTCTGACAACCCAAAAGTTTCTCCACCAACCTGGGTGGCATTTGTCCCAGGTTTGTCCTTGGCCCAGGCATCACTGCTCCTTGCAAGCCATAAACTGGGCTTTTAGCAAAGAAAAAATAAACAAAAAAAGAAAGAAGAAAAGGAAAAATAGAAATAAATGCTGACTCTACTCACCACTTTATAGTGGGGGCTGCCTATTCTCTTTGTAAGATTCCTTAATGCTTAAGTGAATTATACTATTAAGTTACTACAAAGGGCCTAGTGTGATACACGTACCATTAGGCTTTTCCAAATTGAGGGCCCAAGTGTGAATTCCCACTACAAGATACATGGGACTGTGGTCAGTGCCACACAAAACACTAGGCTGTATGCCACAGGTCTACAAGAGACTTTAGAGGCACTCCATGCTTCCTTTTACACCGGGCATGCTGGCTTGCCATTAGCAGGTTATCATCATTTTTAAAGAGAACTGTTCTTCCTTCTGACAAGGAGAGGCTTCCTACCCAACTATCTCTACTGCTTCCAAAGATCCAAACTGAAAGCACACCTTGATCAGTTGCAGGAATCCTTAGGCTCCTGCAAAGGTGATTACTGAGGTGTAACTTCAGAGAAACGCTGATGTTTACCATGACTTTCGCTGCCCAACACATCAATGCACATCTGTAAAGCATACCCCACCCTCGCCAGCACCTGTCAATGCTGACAATGCTGCAAGAGAAGGCTCACTAATGCTGGCAATGACACCCTCTTGGCTGCAAAAAAGAACGGACCAGGACTCCAGGCCACACCAGAGTCAAGGTAGCCTAAAGAACAGGGTGCAGGAAGGAGTGAGGAGATGAGGAAAACAAAAAAGCAGACTCTGACAAGAGAGCAAGGCATGAACACACACCCATGTAGGAGGCGTAGGAGCATGTTACCTAAAAGGGAGATTCAGTACCTGGGTGACAGAAAAGGGCAATCTTAAAGGTAAGGTTCAGAAATTATGATACTTTCTGATGGAACCACATAGATTTCAGGAAGGACAGCTACCAGAAATATCACATTGGAATACGACAATTTGAGAGGAACATACTCTAGTAGAAAAGAAAGGGTTTACTGAAAACCCTGAGGAATAAAAAGCAACTATAGGAATAAAGGAGGACACAGTTGAGCAACTAGGGACTCTTCTAATCATCCTGATTGCCATCATCTTTATAAAAAAAACTGAAATGTCTCATAGAGTATCAAACTACCATTGACATGTGAGAGTGGAGACTGACAAACCTTCTGTGAGTAATTCAAGAATCTTGAAAGGGCTGTGTTTTGTAAGAATACACTGTGGCAAACATCACAATGACCCAAGGGTGTGATTTAACTGTTCCTTGGAGAATCCTACCTGAAAGACTGGAGAGAGACTGTCAACTACTATTAACACCATTTGACCTGAACCCACTGGTTTATTTGTTCCATAGGAAAACCTCCACTCTAGGATCGAGTAAAGAGAGAGCGACACATAGAGACAGAGAGATTAACTCTACAAAGGAGAAATATATATCCAGAGTTACTGGGGTTCTGCTGCTGCCAGGTTCTGCATGAGCGAGGACTAGGGTGTGTAAGGCCAAATGGACAACTACAATCAGAAACACAAAACCCCTCAAGATCTTCCTTGGAATTATTTTTAAGAGTGGGAGGAGGTATATGTACAAAGTTTACCTTCTTTTTCTGTGAATTAAATAGAATTGATTTCTCATTATCCTGTCGCTTGACCCTTGGAGCCTATGCTGTTAGTGACCTGCCCTCCACAGAAGCAATGCAGTCAAGCTAAGGGCAATCTATATCTTCCAAGATCATCTGAAAGAACTGGTAAAATAGCAAAGAAGGAAGAATCCTGTGGGTGTAATTGACCATCAGGTTGACTCTGTGCAGATTGCCAGAAGAAGGAGCAGGTTTGCATCAGGCCCAAACACTTGAAGATCTCTCACTGAAGGATGGGGTACATGGGGTGGGATCATACAGACAGATGCACAAAGTCTGTTTTGGAGGCACTGAAGCGGAGTTAGTAGGATTCCTTGTTTCTCAATATCTGTTTATTGTTCTTGTTGTTTTCTGTCTCATTATGTGATCACAGACGTCAAATGGAAGTCCCAGGGTTCAGGCTGAAAGGGCTAGCTAATGACACACTGAAAGGGCTAGCTAATGACACACTATGGAGACTTCAAAGCAAATCTTAAAAAGTTGTGAAGATTTATTTCCCACTTGCCACCAGCAATGCTTTTTGATCCAATGGAGACTTCCAGGTAAGTCTTGAAAGTTGTGAAGATTCATGTTCCACTTACTATTACTATTGCTTTTTACAAAATAGCAATCACATCCCCCATATTTTATTTTCTGAAATCCTGCCATACTGCCTAAGCATGAGCAAAATTGTAATTATGTCGGAATTATCAGACTACTGTTGGTAATTTTACATTCCTTTTTTGACCAAAAATTACAGAAGATTATGTGATTACATCTATTGCATAATTATTAGTAATTTCTTCCAAAAGAACTCCTTTAGGAACACAGGAGAAACACATTTAGAAAGCTGCTGCTGGCTGGTGCTGTTCATGTACTGCTGAATTTAACCCTATTTTCCTAGTGCAAAATACATCCTAAAATGTATTTGCAAAGCGAGGGTGCATTTTACACCAAGAAAATAGCTGTACATGCTGGGTTGTGCGCCTCCCATAATTCCAACTAATCACACATAATTTCGCTGTAAATTTCCATACAGGAGCTACCCAACGCCATAGTCCAGACACAAGAGTGATACAATCAGAGAAAGGAAGTTTGCTTTCAAACAAAAGACCTCTCCCAGCCAATTAGGTTAATCGTGAGGCAATATGTCCTTCAGTCTAGTCCTACATGCTCAGGTTAACAGTCAGTTTGAAACAACACTGCATCACTCATTTATTGATCACAATTCATGGACTGCCTCAAAACCCATTACTTTTTTAAATCAGATTTTATTGAAATGTATTCATCAAAATTAATATGCCATTAAAAGTAAGGCCACAGTGATATCATATGAATATTCATATAATGAATAGTCTTGATCAAGGAAAGCAGATCAATTCAATATCTGTCAATATCTATCATAACAGTCCCAACAGCCCTCAACTCCCCCTTGCCCCCACTCATGAGGCGCATCCCAGGATTCTTTAGGAATTACAGGTGATACTAGTTCTGTAGTCAATTCTCTGTGTATTTTCCCATGTCCTTTTTAAAATTGGGGATCTTTACATCTATTCAGTAGTGAGTAGGCTGAGAGTGGAAGGGTGACATTAATTTCAATGCTGTGTGGGAAGACGTGCCTGCGAACCCTCCGGTGACATTGTGTGGAATTGTAAATCTGGCTCCTTCAGGCTGTTTATGAAAGTCTCCATTGCTTGTGCCATTTCTATTAAACACAATCTTCTTATAGCTTCATGAAGGAGGACTTCTCCCTGGCATCCAGGTCACCCATCTATTTCCCTCTGCCATAGAGCAATTTACGTTCCCCCAGGAGTGTTCCAATGTCTCACAATTTCCCTCTAAAATGAGGTCCAGATCTTGGAACCTGCTGGTGACTTTTGTGTTTGAGTTATGCTGGAACCAGAGCAGAATGCACTGACCTAACGAACAGGGAACATCTTTGGTGATAGTATCCACTACCGCTTTTGTGACTACCTCCCAATAGTCCTTCAGTTGAAAGCAATCCCATAAAATGTGCTTAAAGGCAGCCCCCACTGCTCTGCATCTCGTCATGCCACTGTCGTCATATGAAAATATCTGTTAATGTGTCCTGGGGTGAGGTTTGCTCTACACAGGATGTAATAATGGATTAATTTAAATTGGGCATTACTGGAGCCTTTTGGTGCCAATTCAAATATTTTGGTCCAATCTCTTTCGGGGATCCCCAAATCCTCTCCCTCCTTGCCTTTAGGCCACCCAGGGGTTGGCACAGGTCCCCTCTAATTGCCCTGTAAAGGTATGTGACTGCTTTAATAGTGCCTGCAGTTGTAGCAATGTATTGGCAAGGGCTGCAGGGGCTGGTTTTGAACTTCTGGTTTTGCAATAGGCACGGAGAACTGTCGTTATAACTCTGTGCAACAAGAAATGCTCTTGTGGGAGTTCAAACTCTGTTCAGAATTCCTCAAATGGGAGAAGCTCATCAGGGTGGAATAGGTGCCCCTGCAGCTAACCATTCTGAAATATTTTCCCAATTTCCACCATGAGGTAGGACCTTGAGCAATCTGATGGGCAGATCGGGGAAGTATGGGATTGGTGTGCACATTTTTTGTAAACAGCGAATCCAACATCACTGCAGGACTCTAAGCTCTTGTGTATCATTCTCTGAGGAGTGATCCATTCTCAGAAGCATCTATGCTAATTTAGGGAGCTTAGGTACGAACGCTCCAACTTCATGATCAGGTGCCTGTCTACTCACCAACTCTTGTTTGAATCATTGGAGCTGAGCTGCTAGGTTATAACTTTCAAACTCTGGGACTGCCAGCCCACTGTTTGCTCAGTGGGCACTGTAATTTAGAAAGGGTCACTCGTCTTTATCCAGAACCTCACAGGAATCTTGCATCAGGTACCTCAATTATCTACAAAATATAATCTAATGTGTTGCCCAAACATTTCTCAGAACAGTGGGCCTTCAAAGGATTCTGACTTTAATTGCCAGGTGGGGATACTCGTGGTAGGGAGTTCCCAATTCAGTTGCATCAACATGGGATTATGATCTGGGATTGTGCAGGTCAAATATTCTACTCTGCGTACTTGTCCGTGGGTGTATGGAGTGCAAAGGAATCCAGGCATACATGAAGTTGTACCACTGAGAGAAGAAGGTGTGGTCCCTCATCTGTGTGTGCATTCTGTGCCAAGTGTACAGAAGTCCCCATTGGGATTGTCAATCTGTGAACATTTTGGCTGTCCTAAATACACGGGAGTCCCTAAGCTGGTATGGGAGTGGTCAATCTCTGGGTTCGCTATGCAATTGAAGTCCCCACCAATGATGACAGACTAGGTCAAGTAGGGGGAAAGTGTGTTTGATAAAGTTGCCAAGAAGGTCCTTTGGTCTACATTTGGAGTGTATATACTGAGTAGTGCTATGTCCCGTCTCTGCAGATTACGCGTTACCACCACATAGCTCCCCTCTGGGTCAATTCTGTCTCCGGTGTGTTGCAATGGGATCCCTGATCTGATCCAGATCAGTGTTCCTGTGGCATAGGCTGAATATGTGATGTAATTGAGCAAGCCACACCATCTTGAATGTACTGAAGCCATCTCCTTAGCCCTGAGATGTGTCTCATGTCATAAATCCACATGGATGCCCCATCTGTTCAAACAAGAAAACATGTTATATTGTTTTGTCATGGTGTGCACACCCATAATGTTCCACATGAGTAGTTTATAGGTCAGAGGTGTGGTAATAGTTGTTGGTGGTAATACCATTGTGGTGTAGCCTGCATGCATAGTTATCTCAATCCAATGTGCTGTACGACTATATAAGAGGCTAATTTCCCCCATTTAAACAAAAAGCAAGAACAATCACTTCAACTCCCAATCCCCAGGGCAAGCAGGCAATGACCCCCTCCATCCAAACAAACAAGCTTTCACAAGTGGTCACAATCATTCACAAGAGAACTCACAATTAACTTGGGTTCAGGTCCCAGGGTTTCAGTGCCTTGGCTCCATGGGGCATCTCCTGTTCCCTTGACATGTACACCTCCAGTCTCCTGGCCCTTTTTCGGGAGGTTTTCCCATGATTTCAAGAAATAGAGGGAACTCATGGTCAAGTATGTGAGGTGTGATTATTAGTGGGGTTGTCAAATACGAGAAAGTCACTGTAGGTGGCACTAGCAGCAGCAGTGGAGTGCCAAGTAGTAATTCAACAAAGGTGAATCATGTTGCATTGCAGGTATGGGAATGGAGGGTTGAGCGTCCTTCACAGTATAAGGTATCCAGTTTCCTGTCTTACAGCTGTTGACTGAGGCAGAATTGCCTCTGCGTATCGGAGCAGGGTATTCTCTATTACTCCATGGGCCACTGTGGGGGCACCCTGTTTGTGAGGTATGATATTCTCCTCAATTGATGGAGCCCGATTCATAAAGGTAAATTTAGACTTTTGGTCTAAGTTTAGACCAAAAGTCTTAGGGTCTCATTTAGTAGGAAAGGGTGCAGTGCGGTGCCACAAGCAATATTGCTGCACCGAGCTGCATCAGTTCCAAAATGCAGACAGAAGAATACGGTGAATCCCTGTGTTTTCAATTGCACCAGTGCTAAATCAGCTGCCTAGGGTCAACGCAGCCACCCTTGCGCCATGGCACAAAGATGCCGGCATTGAGGGTGTTTTATTATATGCAGTAAGGGACACCTTTTTGAACATATACAATCATTAATGGTGATTTGCTCCTTCTATGTGTGCTGGACAAAACAGCACACATAGAAAGAGCAGAAACTGAGGATAAATACATATTTTTCTAAATGTATTTCTCCTTGTTGCACCACTCTAACGCCACATCTGTTACCTTGCCTGTCTATGGCGGTCATTCTGACCTCGGCGGTAAAAGGCGCTTACCGCCGGTCAGAAGACCGCCATAACACCGCCGCGGCCGCGGTAAACCGCCACGGTCATTCTGACCCGCAACTGACAAACCGCCAAAAACCCGACATCCACAAAAGTCCGCCACACCAAAGGTCAGCGAAAAAATGGCGATGACCAAACCTCCACCGTCACGCCAACAGAAATACGCCCATACCATTCCGACCCACAAATCCACGCGGTGGTCTTTCAAACGCGGTATTCCATTGGCGGTACACACCGCCGCGGTCAAAATACACACACACATAGAAAACTCTGCCACATTGGTCAGTTTGAAATACACACACCTGATACACATACTAACACCACTCCCACACACCCAACACAATATAAAACACACACCCACATCACCCACATGCCCCTACGACCCGGAATCATTGACGAAGGCTAGAGAGAGAGCACAGAATAGACAATCCCACAACACAGAAGCACACAACACCATCACCCACACAGAATCCACGCACCAAACACCACACACCACCACACGCAACACACTCATCACCACAAACGCCACCCCGCACCTCAACCACACCACCCCATGGCACCCCAAAGACACCCCAGGTTCAGTGACGCAGAACTCAGGGTCATGGTGTTGGAAATAGTCCGTGTGGAGCCCCAGCTCTTCGGGGCAAAGGTGCAGCACACCACCATTGCCAGGAAGATGGAGCTATGGCAAAGGATAGTGGACAGGGTCAACGCGGTGGGACAGCATCCACGCAATCGGGACGACATCAGGAAGAGATGGAATGACCTACGGGGAAGGTGCGTTCCATGGTATCAAGGCACAACATTGCGGTGCAGAAGACTGGCGGCTGACCCCCACCTACTCCCCCAGAATTTACCGTGTGGGAGGAGGAAGTCTTGCACATCCTGCATCCTGAGGGCCTCGCAGGAGTAGGCGGAGGAATGGACTCTGGTAAGGCAAATCTTCACTACTGCTTCCCACCCCCACCCCACCTGCATGCCAAATCATACCCCCACCCTCACCCCCTCCCCCCTCACACCAACCCCTAGCAAAAGGCTCACCATCACAACCCACCCATCCCAACACCAAGCCCTGCATGCGACCACAAAGCATGGACACCCATCACCAAAGCATGGCCACTGCACACACACATCACCCCCACAAGCTACCCTCACAAAAGCCCCCACAATGAAATGCCTACACTTGGGTACACGGACACCCACCCATCACACGAAATGCCACACACAGAAGCAATAACCATACCTTTATACCCCTGCAGGACCCGAACGCCACCACACCGCCACGGAGGGTCCCGAGATGTCCATCCCACCCCCAGAAGAGGCCCCCAGCGATGACAGCAGCTCTGTCTCCCTGGACCCAGATGACCAGCCCGGCCCATCGGGGACCTCTGGACAGTCGGTTCCCCACAGACAGCCACAGGCTACACCAGACCCAACCCCCTCTGGGAACACCAGCACAGCTCCCACCCAGCGGGCCCATGCCTCTGTCTCCAGGACACGTCAATCAGCGGTGTGTCCACCACTACAGGGCACCCAGGTTGACCCACCACCCCAACAACAACAGGGACCTGGGGGCAGTGGTAGTGGGCACACCGTCCAGGGGACAGAGGCCCAGGAACACAGGGGAACTGGGAGGGCTGCTGTGCGACAGGGGGGGGGACAGGGCCGGGGAACCCACTCTCCAAGAGGCCCTCTCCTCCATCATGGGAGCATACCACCGCTCCCAGGAGACGATGGCGACGGTACTGGCCCGGTTCCAGGAGATCCAGGAACTGCAGGAGGAACGGTACATGGGGTTCAGGGAGGAACTGAGGAACATCGGTTCCGCAATGGGGACCATCGTCCTGGCCCTTACCCAGATCGCCACCACATTGCGGGACCATGTGGCACCCCAAAGGGCCCCTGTCACTAGCCCAGGCCAGGAACAGCCTACCACCTCAGCCGGCGCAAGTGGACAGGAGGCCCCCACACAACGACAGGCCACCAGAACCCCACCTCCTGCAGAAGAAGAACCACCCCGCAAGCGGAACCTGAGATCTCACAAGAAGACAGAGTAGGATTGCAAGACCCCGCCAGCCTAAGATACCCCCTGATGTCATCCCACTGTCCCACATTGTCACCCTGTCCAACTTTGAACTGCCCCTGCTCCATCCTTCCCCAGGCATATGGACAATGCACCTGTGCGACTGAGAACTGGACTCTGCCATGGACATTTCTCCACCCCCACCCATCACCGTTTCCCAATCATGTACCTATATGTAGCACTTAAAATAAATCACTTATTCCACTTAAAAAAACAGTCTGCTTGTATTTTCAACAAATGTATTACACATAACGGTGCAATAATGTCCAGTTACTTTGTGATGACAACATACCAATCTCAATAAGCTTTAGTCCATGGGCAAACAAAGCTGATGTCAGGCTGTGGGTCATACAGCTCTGAAAAGGGAAGGGAAAGTCACAAATCAGTTACCAGGAACTGGGGGGAAACACAGACAGTGGAGACGCATGAGGCCTTCAGTAAATGTAAAATGGGGTGGCTGATTCTTACCTGGGTGCTACTGAAAGTATTGTTGTATGACTGTCTCCCTGTTGTCCGTGTCGTCCCCGTCGTCTTCCTCCTCTTCACTCTCCACAGGCTCCACAGCTGCTACAACACCACCATCTGGACCATCCTCCTGCAGAAAAGGGACCTGGCGTCGCAATGCAAGATTGTGAAGCATACAGCAGGCCACGATGATCTGGCACACCTTCTTTGGTGAGTACATGAGGGATCCCCCTGTCATATGCAGGCACCTAAACCTGGCCTTCAGGACCCCGAAGGTCCTTTCTATGATCCTCCTAGTTCGCCCATGGGCCTCATTGTACCGTTCCTCTGCCCTGGTCTGGGGATTCCTCACTGGGGTCAGTAGCCACAACAGGTTGGGGTAACCAGAGTCACCTATTAGCCACACACGGTGTCTCTGTAGCTGTTCCATCATATAAGGTATGCTGCTATTTCGCATGACATACGCGTCATGCACTGACCCAGGGAACTTGGCATTTACATGGGAGATGTACTGGTCAGCCAAACAGACCACCTGGACATTCATCGAATGATAACTTTTTCTGTTTCGGTACACCTGCTCACTTCCACTGGGGGGAACCAAAGCCACATGGGACCCATCAATGGCACCAATGATGTTGGGGATATGTCCAAGGGCATAGAAATCACCCTTCACTGTAGCCAATTCGCCCACCTCAGGGAAAATAATGTAGCTCCGCATGTATTTCATCAGGGCAGACAACACTCTGGACAAAACCTTAGAAAACATAGGCTGAGACATCCCAGATGATATGGCCACTGTTGTCTGAAAAGACCCACTTGCCAAAAAATGGAGTACTGACAGAACCTGCCCCAGAGGGGGAATCCCTGTGGGTTGGCGGATGGGGGACATCAGGTCTGGCTCCAGCTGGGCACATAGTTCATGTATGGTTGCTCTGTCAAGCCGGTATGTAAGTATGATGTGTCGTTCTTCCATTGTCGACAGGTCCACCAGCGGCCGGTACACGCGAGGATTCATCCTTCTCCTTGCAAGTCCCAGCGGACGGTGCCTAGGAAGGACAACATGGAGCACAGAGTCAAGCAGCCCACAGGTTCGTTCACACAGCTTGCACAGTACACGAATCGCTATGCATTGAATGGCTTGTATGAATGGCAATGCAAGGCCTAGGCCTGTGTGACGCAGTAGAAATCATGCCATGTGGGCCCTTGAAATGGCGGCTGCCTGACCTGTGAAGTGTGACAGTGGGATGTGAGGTCACTGCGCTGGCGTGGCACACCGTGGCGGTAGGCGGTCGAAGACCGCGGCGCAAAGCAGCATTGGTTAACATTGAACCCTATGGCTCTCAGGAGCCAATGACGATGTGCGCCGGCGGTTGCGGTACGCACCGCCGCGGTACGCACCGGCGCGGGCGTGACCGCCATTTTCTATCTGCTTAATAACTCGAGACCTGATCATCCACAGGAGAGGACCTATACTGCAAGTGCTGCTGTGACCTCGGTCTGAGAGATACAATGGCTGCTGCGACTGGGGAAAGGGCCCCTGCCTTCACTTCCGAAGAATAGGAGAAACTTGTTGATGGGGTCCTCCCCCAGTATGCGCTACTCTACGGTCCTCCAGACCAACAGGTTAGTACACAGGGTGCACGTTGAATGGGCTATGCCTGTGTTGAGTGGGGTGTATGTAAGATGGTGGGGAGGGTAGCGAATGAGGAGTGCAACGCACGAAAGATGAGAGCATGTGCCACATGGCAAGGTTGGGGAGGGGGGGGCACTCACATTGACCAGGCAGAAAACTGATGTGATTTCTTTTATCACCCTGTACATGTCACATAGGTCAGCGCCCATCAGAAGATCGACATTTGGCGTGCCATCGCCAAGGACGTCCGGGCCCTGGGGGTCCACAACAGACGGGGCACCCACTGCCGAAAGAGGTGGGAGGACATCCGCCGCGGGACCAGAAAGACCGCCGAGTCTCTGCTGGGGATGGCCTCCCAACGTAGGAGGGGTGCCAGCCGCCAATTGACCCCCCTGATGTCCCGGATCCTGGCGGTGGCCTACCCCTATTTGGATGAACGCGTGAGGACATCACAGCAGACACAAGGGGGTGAGTATCAGCACATTCTGCTATCTTTGCGATCAGGGAAGGTGTCTGGGTGGGGGAGGAGGGCTGTGGCTATCTCCAGGCCAGGGCGCATTCTGTAGGCTAGGCCCCTCCGTTAGACACGGCCCTGTGCCCCCGCCCCCCACCTCTGTAGGGTGCCAAGTACAGCTATCCATGGTCCGGCCTCACCCATGTGTGCATTTGTCGTCCATAGACCCGTAGGACTAGTCACAATAACTGAGTAGTGTACCCCCATTGCGCGGCCTAGTTCAGGGGGCTTCTGTGTCTGTCCTCTCCGACAACGGTGTTGCCAATACATGCACTCAACCTGTCTTCATTTCTCCACCCCCCCCCATTTTCTTTGTCTTCCTGTTCATGTGTGCATTAGCATCATCTGGCGGAGGAGAAGTGGCATTGGAGCACGAGGGAGCTGCATCTCACATGGCCCCAGAGGGCCATACGACAAACTCCGAGTACACCAGTGAGACAGAGGGCGAGTGGAGCTCCACAACGGGGACCTGTGGAGACGTCAGCGACACCGACACGTCCTCGGAAGGGAGCTCCCTAGCGGTGGCGGCAACATCCGTGCCCACCGCCACAACAGGTACAGCCGCCACCCAGTGCACCAGCCCCGCCCTCCCAGCAGCCCCTCAGCCTTCGCTCTGTGCCCGCTGGCCCAGGAAGGCGGGCATCTCCTTCGCCCCAGGCACCTCAGGCCCTGCCCTAGTTACCCCTGCTGCCCTCAGTGAGGAGGTCATTGACCTCCTCAGGACACTCACTGTTGGGCAGTCTACCATCTTGAATGCCATCCAGGGTGTAGAAAGGGAGGTGCATCGGAGCAATGCATACCTGGAGGGCATTCATTCGGGTCAGGCTGCCCATCAGCGATCGTTCAACGCTCTGGCCTCAGCACTGACGGCAGCCATTGTCCCTGTCTCCAGCCTCCCTCTTCTGACTCACTCCACCCAGTCCCAGTCTCCTGTTCCTCTGCCTATCCCATTCACACCATCAGACCAGCCTGCACACACCTCTACACCCAAGGGCAGCTCATCCAGACATAAGCACCACAGATCCCACAAGCATTCACCCAAGCAACATACAGATGCAGACATGCCAACAGTCACTACCACCTCTGTGTCCCCCACCTCCTCATCTCCCCCCTCCCTCCCTGTGACGTCTCCACTCACACCTGCATGCACACCACCATCAGCCAGTACTTCCATCACCAGCACACCCTCCATTACAGTCCGCACAAGTGCAGTCACCACCCCCACTGCCATTTACACGTCCCCTGTGTCCTCTCCCAGTGTGTCTGTCACCCCCTCTTCCAAAGCACACAAACGCAGGCAGCCACCCACCCAACAGCCATCCACCTCACGACAGCCTCCGTCACAAGCACCTGCACCCAAAGACAGCACACTTGACTCTCCTACAACCACATCCTCTTCCTCCACTCCCAAACCCACTACACCTACCCGTCCCTGTCCTTCCAAAGTCCTTTTCCTTTCCAACCTTGAACTCGTTCCAATCACTGACCCACCCCCTCCATCTGGTAAGACCAAGAAAAGCACCTCAGCCACCACCAGCCCTGCATCTACTGTGACCATAGTGCAGGGCTATTGGAGTCCACCAGATCCTAGGGCAGGAACATCGGCCAGCAGCAAGGGGACAGCCAGCCCCCCCCCTGGGAAGAGGACAAGGAAGAAAAAGGCTGCCACCAAGGACAGTAGCCTTGCCCCGTCACCTGCCACATCATCCAAGGGAAGCAAGGGCCACAGAGCTCCAGTGAAGGAGGGCAAGGGCAGCAGGGCGGAGAAGTCAGGCAGCAGGCGAGCTGCCCAGGAGGTCCCCACCAGCCCCATCCCGGGTGTGACGGACGACACCCACGGGCCCAGGACTCCATCACAGGAGGGCGCCGCTACCGCAAGTTCGGATGGGGAATGAGCGGGAAGTCTTGCCCAGGTCTGGCTCCCTAGACACACAGGACAAGCACCGCTGAACAGGGCCCCGCCGGGAGGAGCCCCGCTGGGGCAAGAACCGCTGAACAGGCCCCGCCGGGCAAAGAACCGCTGAACGGGCCCTGCCGGGCCAAGAACCGCTGAACGGGCCCCGCCAGGCCAAGAACCGCTGAACGGGCCCTGCCGGGCGAAGAACCGCTTAACGGGCCCTGCCATCTCAAGCACCGCTCCGCTGGGCCCTTCATCTCAAGCACCGCTCCGCTGGGCCCTTCATCTCAAGCACCGCTCCGCTGGGCCCTTCCTGTCAAGCACCGCTCTGCTGGGCCCTTCCTGTCAAGCACCGCTCCGCTGGGCCCCGCCGTCTCAAGCACCGCTCCGCTGGGCCCTTCATCTCAAGCACCGCTCCGCTGGGCCCTTCATCTCAAGCACCGCTCCGCTGGGCCCCGCCGTCTAAAGCACCGCTCCGCTGGGCCCTTCATCTCAAGCACCGCTCCGCTGGGCCCCGCCGGGCCCCGCCGTCTCAAGCACCGCTCCGCTGGGCCCTTTATCTCAAGCACCACTGGCCTATTGACAGTGCCGGTTCAGTGTGGAGCAGGGCTTCAGGGAGCACTCGGGGCACCATGCCTCCTCCAATCACAGTGGAGTCGGTAATCCATCTGATGGACTGTGGCTTTGCACCCCCCTGGATGGGACAGTGGGCATGGAGGCCCCTCGTGGATCTGGTGTCGTGGACTCATGTGGCTGAGGTGCCCCCCCATCCCTTCCCCCTAAGGTGCCTGTGCTTTTATCATCTGATGCCCCTGCAGTGTTCTCTCCAATCGTATCTGGTCTCCTGTGTGGGCTTTGCCCATGTGTTTGTGCACATTGGCCCACGGACTATGGAACTTTGATGGAATGTGCAGGACATTTTGCCTATGGATATCTTGTGGACTATCTTCATTCCTTATTTTTTTATCTTTTATATGGCATATTTGCCATTCCTTCTATGGAGCTATTTATACAGATATTTTTTCGAAAATTTAAATTGTGTCTTTGCATTATTCCGGGGGGTTTGTGTGGTGTCACTCTGACTTGTTGCTCAGGAATGGGGTGTAGGTATTTGTGGTGGGTGGGTGGGTGTATGGCGCATGTGTGTCCCCGTAATCTTTTCTCCTCCCCCCTCCCCTGTGTCGTAGGTGCAGTACTCACCGTTGTCGTCTGCGCCGGCGTTCGTACTCCTGGTAGATGAGCAGGTAGACAACAGCTGGTAGGATGTGTAATTCGGGCTCCATGCTGTTCTCCTTCCTCGTGGAGTGTGTATAGGTGAGCGTTTTCCCGTTCGTTGTCTGTTTCCGCCGTGTTTTTATCGGCGGGGCTCCTGCCCCGGAAAAGGTGGCGGATTGGTGAGTTGTGATAGGGTGGGCGGTACATTGTCTGCCGCCTGCCTGTTGGCGGTGACCGCCGCGCTGTTTGTCGGTCCCGCCGTGGCGGTCGGAGTGTTAATGTGGCGGCCTGTGTTGGTGGTTCCCGCTAGGGTTAGAATACCATTTTTTGGACCGCCGGCCTGTTTGCGGGTTGGCCGCCGCTTTATCACCGACCGCCAGGGTCAGAATGACCCCCTATGTTTGCTAATACAAGTTTCCAGTAGAACAACTCCTCCTTGTCATGTGTGATGATCATGGCTTCTGAGGGTTTGAAATTAGTTTTGAAATTAGTGGCCAGGATAGATCCTCCATGAAGATGCCATATTTTGCCTACATGGAATCTGGAGTTGTCATTAAAATAAATGGTCAACTGGAGAAGCTAAACTTGTGGAATGCATTATCTTCCATGGGTGCATTCTGAGATGTCATAAACTAGCCGTAGAAGGCTCAGTTGCTGTAGCAGAGATCTGAAAACTATCCAAAGAAAAGTCTAAATGGAACCTGGTGACCAGCTCCTTGGCAAATAGATGTTCCATACAATCCATACCATTCTGCTTCGAAGAATAGAAAATTTAAGTCATTTTGGAGATACTAGGAAATACAGAGTACATTACATATATATTGTTGGAAAAGTGAAAGATGAAGTGCTTACAAACCTACATCATTCCATGTCTTTCACTAATAACAGATGAATAGCCTTCTGGCTTAAAAAAGAGTCTTTAGCATTAGAAATCCTTGGCTAAAAATAAACACCTTCTTTTGCATTGAATGACTGGAACCCAAGGTTTTCGTCATATGAACCAGGCCTCCTTGGAGCTGAGGCCCTTGTACAGGTTACCCCCTGTCCAAGCAAGGACCCTCACTCTAGTCAGAGTAAAAGAGAATCACCCTCAGATAAACCCTGCTTACTCCCTTGGTAGCTTGGCATGAGCAGTAGGCTTAACTTCAGAGTGCTAGGTGTAAAGCATTTGTACCAACACACACAGACGGTCATTCTGACCGCAGCGGGCGGTGGTCGCCGCCCGCCATGCGGTGACCACGGCGGTCATTCCAACTTTCCCGCTGGGCGACCACCAAAAGGCTGTCCGCCGGCCCAGCGGGAAAGCCCCTGCAACGAGGAAGCCGGCTCCGAATGGAGCCGGCGGAGTTGCAGGGGTGCGACGGGTGCAGTGGCATGGGCCCCCAGGGGCCCCACAACACCCGTTCCTGCCATCCTGGTTCTGCCGGTGAAGACTGCCAGAAACAGGCTGGCGGGAAGGGGGTCGGAATCCCCGTGGTGGCGCTGCAAGCAGCGCCGCCATGGAGGATTCCCTGGGCCAGGGGAAAACCGGCAGGAAACCGCCGGTTCCCCTTTTCTGACGCGGCTTTACCGACGCGGTCAGAATAGCCCAGGAAGCACCGCCAGCCTGTTGGCGGTGCTTCCGCTGCCCTCCGCCCTGGCGGTCATGGACCGCCAGGGTCGGAATGACCCCCACAGTAACTTAATGAAAACACTACAAAATGACACAACACAGGTTTAGAAAAATAGGAAATATTTAGCTAAACGAAAACAAGACCAAAACAACAAAATTCCACAACACATAAGTCATCAATTAAAAAGCAAAAAAGTCTTCATGCAGATTTAAACACACACTAACACTGTTAGCATGAAAATGTACCTTGGGTGTGTCAAAAATCACCCCGCACGGGCGAGTGCACGTCAAAAAGGGCTTGCGATGCGTCGATTTCACCCATGAGCGAGACCTTGCATTGTTTCTCCTTTCGTCAGGTCGGAGCGCGTCATTTCTTCTCTCTGCAGTAGAGAGATGCGTCGATCCGGTCAGCACTCTCGGGTCCGGACAGGCCTTGCGTTGTTTTTACAAGCCCTGGGATGTTTGCGTCGGAAATCCAGCCACACGATGATCTGAAAACCACGCAGCACGGGTTGCGATCTCACCAGCCTCCGTCAGTGATGCTGCACATCGTTTCTTCAGCTCTGTGCGTCGATTCTTCAGTTGCGTTGCAGGCGAGCATTGATTTTCAGCCTCAAAGCCGGCAGCGCATCGATTTTTCAGCCCCAGATCGGAATCACGTAGATCTTTTCCCCGCATGGCATTCCGGGTGTGGATTTCTTCCTCTTAGGCTGCCAGCTTCTCCTTTCAGGGTCCCAGGAACTGAATGGGCACCACTTGACAGAGTAGGAGTCTCTCCAGAGACTACAGGTGTTGGGAGAGAGAAGTCTTAGCTGTCCCTTAGACTTCAAACACAGGAGGCAAGCTCTAAATCAAGCCCTTGGAGATCTTCACAAGATGGGAGGCACACAAAGTCCAGTCCTTGCCTTCTTACTCTAGCAGAAGCAGCAACTGCAGGACAGCTCCACAAAGCACAGTCACAGGCAGGGCCGCTCTTCTTCCTCAGGTCTTCAGCTCAGAAGTGTTCCAAAGTCTGTGGTTTTTGGTGCCCATCTTACACTCATGTTCTCCTTTGAAGTAGGCCTACTTGAAAGCAAAGTCTCTCTCGAATGTGAAATCCTGCCTTGCCCAGGCCAGGCCCCAGATACTCACCAGGGGGTTGGAGACTGCATTGGCACAGCCCTTTCAGGTGTGAGTGACCACTCTTCTCCACCCCCCTCATCAGGAAATGCAGACTACACCCCAGCTCCCTTTGTGTCACTGTCTACTGTGAGGTGCAACAAACCCAACTGTCAAACTGACCCAGACAGAGAATCCACAAACAGGCAGAGTCACAGAAATGGTATAAGCAAGAAAATGCTCACTTTCTAAAAGTGGCATTTTCAAACACACAGGGGGTCATTCTGACCCCGGCGGTAAAAACCGCTGGTGCCGGGGTCGGCAGTAGCACCGCCAACAGGCTGGCGGTGCTCCGACGGGCATTCTGACCGCGGCGGTACAGCCGCGGCCAGAAGCGGAAAGCCGGCGGTGTACCGCCGACTTTCCGCTGCCCATGGGAATCCGCCATGGCGGCGCAGCTTGCTGCGCCGCCATGGGGATTCCGACCCCCTCACCGCCATCCTGTTCCTGGCGGTTCCGCCCAACAGGAACAGGATGGCGGTGAGGGGTGTTGTGGGGCCCCTGGGGGCCCCTGCAGTGCCCATGCCAATGGCATGGGCACTGCAGGGGCCCCCGTAAGAGGGCCCCACTTTGTATTTCAGTGTCTGCTTTGCAGACACTGAAATGCGCGACGGGTGCCACTGCACACGTCGCACATCCTCCACTCCGCCGGCTCCATTCGGAGCCGGCATCCTCATGGAGGGGTGTTTCCCACTGGGCTGGCGGGCGGCCTTTTGGGAAACCCAGAATAACCGCGGCGGTCTTTTGACCGCGCAGCGGTATTCTGGCGGTTCCCTCCAGGCGGGCGGCTCCCGCCGCCCGCCGGGGTCAGAATGACCCCCACAATCTTAAAATCAACTTTAATAAAAGAGGTATTTTCAAATTGTGAGCTCAGAGAACCCAAACTCCACATGTCCACCCGCTCCCAAAGGGAATCTACACTTTAACCTGATTCAAAGGTAGCCCCCATGTTAACCTATGAGCGGGACAGGCCTTGCAACAGTGAAAAACAAATTTAGTCATATTTCACTGTTAGGACATATAAAACACATCACTATATGGCTACTTAGGGGTACCACATATGTAAGAAAAGGGAAGGTTTAGGCCTGGCAAGTGAGTACACTTGCCAAGTCGAATTTACAGTTAAAAACTACACCCGCAGACACTGTGGTGGCCGGTCTGAGAGCTGCTTATGTGGGTGGCACAACCAGTGCTGCAGGCCCACTAGTAGCATTTGATTTACAGGCCCTGGGCACATCTAGTGCACTGTACTGGGGACTTACTAATAAATCAAATATGCCAAATGATGAATAAGCCAATTACATACACATGTTGTATAGGAGCACTTGCACTTTAGCACTGGTTAGCAGTGGTAAAGTGCCCAGAGTAACAAAAACAGCAAAATCTGAGTCTAGCACACATCAACAACCTGGGAAACAGAGACAAAAAGTTAAGGGAGACCACGCCAAGGATGAAAAGTCTCACACTTACCTTACATAGAAAAAGGAGGGCAATATATTCTGCACCCCTGGCTTCTCAAAGATCCTTGATTTCAGGCTGTTTCTCTGGAAATCCAAGGGTCATAACAGAGGTGAAAGCTTGAGTAATATTCTCCCATATCTCTGCCAGGAACAGGAAGATGAAATTAGGCGGTCATAGAGAGTGGTCCTGCTTCTCTATGTGATCTGTTTTTTTCCAGGCAAATGTGTATCTCCATTCCTGAAACAATGTTTAAAGCTGCAACAATATAATAGAAAAAACATTTGTACCTTGGTTACCAAGGACACCTTCTGTCAACTCTCACAACATAACAGCTGTCTTGCTGAAGTCTTGCCAAGGACAGGAAAGACAAGTAGGTCCTGTTTCATTAAGCTCAACCTTCTTTGGGGAATAGAACCCACATTTTCATCATCTTTAGGGCTTAAAAAATAATTACTGGCCCAACTCATAGGCCAGGGCACACTTTTGATCTTATTTTCACTACTGTAGCAGAAGTAACAAGCAATTCCCCTCTTCCCATTACATGGTCAGACCACTACCTGATGAAAGTTTTCTATTCCAAGCAAGAATATTCCAGTAATACTCAAGAAAGATGTCAGCAGACCCTGACATTAGTGGAAGTCGGTCGCACCACAGCTTTTTCAGAGGCTTTTTAAGGCTGGTAGTATGTCACCTCAAACAGATGTTATCACAGCTTTGGCTGCCTACCACGGTTCCCTAACAACTACATTTAAACAAATAGCCCCGCTTAAGAAATCCTCATCTTCCTCTTCTTTTCCAAGAAACCAGGTACCTTGGTATACCAACAATTTGCATCAGGAAAATAAAAATGCTAACGTCTCTAACAGCATTTCACTAAATCTCCTGCAGATGACGCTGCATATCTGGCCATGCTAAGTGACTATCATAATAAGACCAGGGTAGCATGGAAAGTGCACATTACTTACACAATTGTCCTAGCAGGCATTTCTGCAAGGAATTATACAAAGTGCTTTATAGCTTCTTGAAACGACTCTCCTGCACCACTAACACTCCAGCATCTCAGAAACTCTGTGATTTCCTAGCTGATTTATTTTAAGATAAAATCAGCATCATTGTTAGAAATGGGGTCTTTGGTTGGAAGTCAGATTACCCCCTGTCCAAGCAAGGACCATAACTCTAGTCAGGGTAAATCACACACAATCCAAGTTATCCTGTGCCCACCCTCTGGTAGCTTGGCACTGAGCAGTCAGGCTTAACTTAGAAGACAATGTGTAAAGTATTTGTGCAGTAAATCATACAATACCACAATATAACACCACAAAAATACACCACACAGTGTTTAGAAAAATATATAATATTTATCTGAATAAATTCAGGTCAAAACAATTAAAGATGAAATAACCAACTGTAGGGATATCACTGAAAGTAATATTAAGGGGGTCATTCTGGCGCTGCGCCGATCCTCTGTTGTGAAGTCGGGCTGCGACTCTGCGTGCAATTACATTTTCAATGAGAGAAGGCTGTCCATCGTTCTTGGCAGGCGGTGTGTCAAATTTTCATTGCACGGGGATTCCAGCTACAGGAGAGAAGTCTTTTTGGTCCTGAGACTTTAGGGAACAGGAGGCACGCTCTATCCAAGCCCTTGGAGAGCACTTCTGCAGTAAAGCAAGAGAGCGGCAAGACAGCAGGGCAACAGCAAGGCCTCTGTCCTTTTCAGAAAGCAGTCAGGGGAGTCCTTTAGGCAGCCAGGCAGTTCTTCTTGTCAGGGTGCAGGTTCTGGTTCAGGTATCTTCTCCAGGAAGTGTCTGAGGTGGTATGGCAGAGGCCCTGTTTTTATACCCAAATCTGCCTTTGAAGTGGGGGAGACTTCAAAGAGTGACTTAGAAGTGCACCAGGTCCCCTTTCAGTTCAATCCTGTCTGCCAGGGTCCCAGTAGGTGGTGTGATAGTCCTTTGTGTGAAAGCAAGCCCTCCACCCTCCCAGCCCAGGAAGACCCATTCAAAATGCAGATGTATGCAAGTGAGGCTGAGTATCCTTTGTTTGGGGTGTGTCTGAGTGAATGCACAAAGAGCTGTCAACTAAACCCAGCCAGACGTGAATTGTAAGGCACAGAAAGATTTAAGTGCAGAGAAATGTTCACTTTGTAAAATTGGCATTTCTAAAATAGCAATATTAAATCCAACTTCACCAGTCAGCAGGATTTTGTATTACCATTCTGGCCATACTAAATATGACCTTCCTACTCCTTTCAGATCGGCAGCTACCACTCAAACAACGTATGAGGGCTGCTCCGATGTTAGCCTATGAAGGGAGCAGGCCTCACAGTAGTGTAAAAACGAATTTAGGAGTTTTATACTACCAGGACATGTAAACTACACAGGTACATGTCCTGCCTTTTACCTACACATCACCCTGCTCTAGGAGTTACTTAGGGCACACCTTAGGGGTGACTTACATGTAGAAAAAGAGGAGTTCTAGGCTTGGCAAGTACTTTTAAATGCCAAGTTGAATTGGCAGTGAAACTGCACACACAGGCCTTGCAATGGCAGGCCTGAGACAAGGTTAAGGGGCTTCTGAAATGGGTAGCACAATCAGTGCTGCAGGTCCACTAGTCTTAATCTACAGGCCCTGGGCATATTTAGTGCACTCTACTAGGGACTTATAAGTAAATCAAATAGCCCAATTGGGTGTGATCCAATGTTACCATGTTTAAAGGGACAGAGCATACACACTTTAGCACTGGTTAGCAGTGGTAAATTGTGCAGAGTCTAAAAACCAGCAACAACAATATCTCTAAAGTAGAATGAGGCAGGCAAAAAGTTAAGGGTGACCACCCTAAGGCTTTCAGGTCTAACAAGCATTTATAAGAGCTTTCCCACCAGCTTAGGACAACCAGAATTGGAACTGGACTTGAGGCAACTTCACCCAGACGCCAAGGGTGTAATGGGTGTCATTGAAATGTGATCCCTGGAGCAGGTGCAGAAAATGCTAACCCTTGCCAAATCGAACTCTCCCTTAAGTCATTGTCCACTTAAGATAACAACCAGCCTAGCCAACTGCCTGTAACCATCAGTAATGACGTTGTTTAATCTTTCTCTAATTCTGCTAAAGTGTCAACTGAATGGAAGTGTGTGCAAATAACTCCACTTCTTAAATGCCCTCCTCAAATCGTAAAAGCTCAGCTAATTACAGACCCCTCTGGAAGCTACCTCTTTTTGTAAAAGTTCTAGAAATTCACATTAACAAACAACTAACATCCTTTCTAGAAGAACAAGACCCTAGACCTCTCACAAATGGATTTTAGAGTGCTGAGACAGCATTGTTAGCAGTCACTTATCACATTCGACTCTCTTTAGATGCAGGAATCCCAGTCAGGTTAGTATGACTAATTTTGTCTGCAGCATTTGACACGAACTCCCATTCCATCCTAATCAAAGACTACATGAACCAGGTATCCACAGGAGAATGCTACTTTGGCTCAAGGACTTTCTCAATAACTGTACCCAACACGTCTGTCTTGGTCCTTTCAAATTGAGAAAGATGTTTACCAACATAGGGGGTCCCCCTGATTTTATGCCTGATCCCAACACTATTCAATATCTATGTAGCACCTCTGGCACAAATGGTGATATCTTGTGGTATGGAGATCATGTCATATGCAGACACTCAACTTCTCTTTTGGTCCTGATCCAGACGAAGTGAAAGTATAATTTGCCAGCTGCATGAGGGAAATTGCTAACTGGATGGTTAACAACTTTCTTCAACTTGGCAGTGAGAAATCCAAGATTGTGCTGTTCCGCAAAGCTCATGAGCTATGTTTGGCTGACTGGTGGTCCTCTGACCTTGGCCTAACCCCTTCTCCTAAGCAAGTGGTGAGAAATTTGGGAGTAAAAATAGATCAAACACTATCCATGAGAGATCAAGCCACTGTTACATATAGCACCTGCTTTGCAAAAATGAGTCTGCTTAAAAAAATGGCTTTCCCTGGCTCCCTTCCACCTTTAGGAAAATCTTTGTCCAGGCTCTTACAACTAGACCCCTGTATTATTGGAACACACTGCTTTTTGCAGCAATGACACATTGCTGGCTAAACTACAAGTTATGCAGAATGCAGCCGCATGGCTAATTTGTAATCTACAAGCTCAGTGTCCCCCTGCTCCCATTCTATAAAACTTGCATTTGTTGCCCATTAGAAAGTGGGCAATCGTCAAGTTCTGCTGCCTGATGCATAAGGCTTTACACAAGGCCCAACCTGCTTTCCTGCACTCAAGACCTAGATATTAATTTGCCTTCAAGACAGCTAAGGTCTTCAAAAATTGCTCTTCTGCAGACCCCACGTATTCATACCTTCTGATTTGCCAGCAGATATTTCTCATATTTGGCCTGTATCCCTGGAACAGTCTCCCTCTTCACATCCTCACCTGTCCCGACTTCATGCATTTTAAGAAGACATAAAAAACAAGGATGTTTTAAAAGAGCCACTTTTGCCTGACCAGTACAGCGCCGAGATACTGTTTCGGGAGTGATTTGGGTTCTAGATCAAGTACTAATGATATTAAAAATCAAGAAGTAGCAGTAAGCTGCGACCACATACATAGGTTTCCAAGTGAGGAAAGTATCATTGATCATAGAAGGAGATGAAGGTACACTGAGGACTGGTGCCATGCGCCTTTCCAGTGCACCAACTACAGGAGGGTATAACGTCTATCTAAGAATGAGAGAGGAAAAACAGGAAAAGGAAATGGCACTCCCTGTTTTACTAGAATCGCCAATGGATGAAGATTAAACAAAGAGGTCATCCAGTTGAGGCTCCTGTAGGGATTTTTAGATGGTGAGGTGACACTCCTTCTGTGAAATACAGCAGTATTGTTTCTATTTTCCTTATTGGGAGCGGTTTGTCTGCGTACAATCTGAAGCAGAAACCAATGCTACTTGACATCTGAAAACAGCATTAAAATTTATCTTGAAATCCCTGCACTGTGTTTTGCCTACATTTGGAATCAACCTAAAAGCACGACTGCGAATCACTATGTGTAAAAAGAGGAGGGCGCTCTATAAATGAAAACAATGTTTGAAAGTGGCTGAACAGGAATTGAGCAAAAATCTGACCTGGACTTGAACAACTGTTTTTTTTAAATAGTTTGCACAATAGAAAGTCTCGGTTGGTTAGCTAATCGCAGTACATGAATCATCTTGATCCTTGGACTGTTCAACGCACCACTGACTGTTCCAGATGTTAATAAATCTGTCCTGATGACAGGTTGTCAATATACTCTATTTAATGTTTGGCAGATTTTGATTTTCCAACTTTCCTTCCATGTTAGTTGTTTTCTTTTTTCCAGCGTCTAATGGATGTAACCACATGGATTTGGATGTAGACCTAAATAGCACTTGCTTCCAAAATGATGTAATGTTGTAATGAGCTAAAGGAATCTAATGGAACATTATGCAAACACCAAATTGAGTTTTCTTCAATTAAGTGAAACGTGTTGTTAATCAGTTCGGTTAACGCTCAAATGGGAGCGCATTTGTTATATATTTCTAACATCACAGCCTATAAATCATAAGCCGCAGAAATTCATTTATTTTTCTTGTATAACGTTCACTGGCACTTTTTAAAACATTTGTCAAGGATTTACACCTACAGAACATAAATAAAGAGATCTTTGCATCGTTCAGAGAATGGAGCACATTTATCTTAGGTTCTTCTGGTCATCTGGTTTTAAAAAAGGACGAAAACATATTCAACTTTATACTGGATTCTATCACTAACTGTTGTTAATAATCTAGATTATGAAAACTCCGATGCAGTGGGTACAGCAGCAGTGTTCTTAGACAAAGGGGGTTATTACAACTTTGGAGGAGGTGTTAATCCGTCCCAAAAGTGACGGTAAAGTGACGGATATACCACCAGCCGTATTACGAGTCCATTATATCCTATGGAACTCGTAATACGGCTGGTGGTATATCCGTCACTTTACCGTCACTTTTGGGACGGATTAACACCTCCTCCAAAGTAGTAATAACCCCCATAGTGTTGCACACTGAAGCACACAAGGATATCCCCTGTGTCTCTACACAGGGATCCCAATTCATGGGAATGCACTTGGACATAACAAGCAGGCTCTGGAGATGGAAAATGTCTGCGGTCTGCCAGTAGTTAATTGGAGGACAAGTTGTCTGACCTCCTTCCAGCATAAGGTCAAATTCCACGTATTCTGTCTACGTAGCTGGAGTGAAACAGGTATGATTTCCTTAAGCACATCTTCTAGTACGCCTTAACTGCGATGGATGGGTCTGTTACCAAAGCAGCCAGGTCACCACACTGTAAGTGTTCCATAGGCCCTCTACCACGTAGGTGCACACTGCTGCACTGTGAACGGAGCAGTAGATTCCTTTCTCTTGGTTTTGAATGTGCCTATTCCGCAGTGTCTGCCATATTACGGATTTTAGGGCCCGCTAGGAAGATGTATTGCCGGAGGCCCTGTAACTCACAAAAATAGTTGCAATAGATCTTGTCCGGGCCTCAAAAATCCTTAAATGACGAGAGGTAAAGAGACAGAGGTGGTCATTCTGACCCTGGCAGTCGGTGATAAAGCGGCGGCCAACCCGCCAACAGGCAGGCGGTCAAAAAATAGGAATTCTGAACCTGGCGGGAACCGCCAACACAGCCCGCCACTTTAACACTCCGACCGCCACGGGGGGACAGACAAACAGCGCGGCGGTCACCGCCAACAGGTAGGCGGCAGACAATGTACCGCCCACACTATCACAACTCACCAATCCGCCACCTTTTCCGGGGCGGGAGCCCCGCCGATAAAAACACGGCGGAAACAGACTACGAACGGGAAAACGCTCACCTCTACACACTCCACGAGGACGGAGGACAGCATGGAACCCGAATTAAACATCCTACCAGCTATTGTCTACCTGCTCATCTACCACGAGTACGAACTCCGGCGCAGAAGACAACGGTGAGTACTGCACCTACGACACAGGGGAGGGGGGAGGACGAAAGCTTACGGGCACACACATACGCCCCCCCCCCAACTATCAACATACCATTGCAGAGCAACAACTGAGTGACACCCCCCAAACCCCCTTGAAAATGCAAAGACATAATAAAAATGTTAATTTAAATTTATGTATAAATTAGGTTCATTGAAGTCATGGAGAATTATCGATATGAAATATCAAAGCAAAAATAATGAACAGTGCGAAAGCTATCTACATAGTCAATAAGTCCTGCCCAGTTTGTCAAATATCCACAGTCCGTGGGCCAATGTCCACCAAACACATGGGCAAAGCCCACACAGGAGACCTGAGTCCGTTGGAGAGAACACTGCTGGGGCATCAGATGACAAAACTACAGGCACCTCAGGGGGAAGGGAAGGGGGGGCACCTCAGCCACATGAGTCCACGACGACAGAATCACGAAGGGGCCACCATGCCCACTGTGCCATCCTGGGGAGTGCAAAGCCACAGTCTCTCGTCTCTACAGTGGGTGGGTTGTCCACTGTGCCATCCTGGGGAGTGCAAAGCCACAGTCCATCAGGTGGATTACAGACTCCACTGGTCATGGAGGAGGCAGGGTGGAGTGGTGCTTGAGACGGCGGGGCCCAGCGGTGCGGTGCTTGACAGGAAGGGCCCAGCGGAGCGGTGCTTGACAGGAAGGGCCCAGCGGAGCGGTGCTTGAGACGGCGGGGCCCTGTTCAGCGGTGCCTTTCTTCACGGCGGGGCCCTGTTCAGCGGTGCCTGTCTTCACGGCGGGGCCCTGTTCAGCGGGGGCCTGTCTTCACGGCGGGGCCCTGTTCAGCGGTGCCTTTCTTCACGGCGGGGCCCTGTTCAGCGGTGCCTTTCTTCACGGCGGGGCCCTGTTCAGCGGTGCCTTTCTTCACGGCGGGTCCCTGTTCAGCGGTGCCTGTCTTCACGGCGGGGCCCTGTTCAGCGATGCCTGTCTTCACGGCGGGGCCCTGTTCAGCGGTGCCTGTCTTCACGGCGGGGCCCTTGTCAGCGGTGCCTTTCTTCACGGCGGGGCCCTGTTCAGCGGTGCCTGTCTTCACGGCGGGGCCCTGTTCAGCGGTGCCTGTCTTCACGGCGGAGCCCTGTTCAGCGGTGCCTTTCTTCACGGCGGGGCCCTGTTCAGCGGTGCCTTTCTTCACGGCGGGGCCCTGTTCAGCGGTGCCTGTCTTCACGGCGGGGCCCTGTTCAGCGGTGCCTTTCTTCACGACGGGGCCCTGTTCAGCGGTGCCTTTCTTCACGGCGGGGCCCTGTTCAGCGGTGCCTGTCTTCACGGCGGGGCCCTGTTCAGCGGTGCCTTTCTTCACGGCGGGGCCCTGTTCAGCGGTGCCTTTCTTCACGGCGGGGCCCTGATCAGCGGTGCCTGTCTTCACGGCGGGCCCTGTTCAGCGGTGCCTGTCTTCACGGCGCGGGGCCCTGTTCAGCGGTGCCTGTCTTCACGGCGGGGCCCTGTTCAGCGGTGCCTTTCTTCACGGCGGGCCCTGTTCAGCGGTGCCTTTCTTCACGGCGGGGCCCTGTTCAGCGGTGCCTGTCTTCACGGCGGGCCCTGTTCAGCGGTGCCTGTCTTCACGGCGCGGCCCTGTTCAGCGGTGCCTTTCTTCACGGCGGGGCCCTGTTCAGCGGTGCCTTTCTTCACGGCGGGGCCCTGTTCAGCGGTGCCTGTCTTGTCTATCAAGGGAGCCAGACCTGGCCAGGACTC
This sequence comes from Pleurodeles waltl, assembly GCF_031143425.1. NCBI lineage: Eukaryota > Metazoa > Chordata > Amphibia > Caudata > Salamandridae > Pleurodeles > Pleurodeles waltl. The sequence continues at coordinate 914,048,530 of NC_090436.1, forward strand.
CCTGCTTAGACGCCCTCCGACCGTGCAGTTGCTGGACCCTCCTGTGACGGAGTCCTGGGCCCGTGTGTGTCCTCCGCCACACCCGGGATGGGGCTTGTGGGGCCCTCCTGGTCCGCGCCCCTGCTGGCTGACTTCTCCGCCCTGCTGCCCTTGCCCTCCTTCGATGAGGCTCTCCGGCCCTTGCCTCGCCTTGATGTTGTGGCAGGTGACGGCCCACGACTTTGCTCCTTGGTGGCAGCCGTGTCAGCCTTCTCGCGGCGGCCCTTGTTCTTACGGGTTCTCTTCCCAGGGGGTGGGCTGGCTGTCCCCTTGCTGCTGGCCGATGTATCTGCACTAGGAAAAGGTGGACTCCAATACCCGTGCACAATGGTCGCCTTCGATGCACGGCTGGTGGTGGCTGAGGTGCTCTTAGGACTCTTACCAGATGGAGGGGGTGGGTCAGTGCTTGGAAAGAGGTCAAGGTTGGAAAGGAAAATCAATTTGGAATGACAAGGACGGGTAGATGTAGTAGTTATGGGAGTGGAGGAAGAGGATGTGGTTGTAGGAGAGTCAGGTGTGCTGTCTTTGGGTGCAGGTGCTTGTGACGTAGGCTGTCGTGAGGTGGTTGGCTGTTGGGTGGGTGGCTGCCTGCGTTTGTGTGTTTTGGAAGAGGGGGTGACAGACACAGTGGGAGAGGACACAGGGGACGTGTAAATGGCAGTGGGGGTGGTGACTGCTCGTGTGCGGACTGTACTGGAGGGTGTGGTGGTGATGGAAGTACTGGCTGATGGTGGTGTGCATGCAGGTGTGAGTGGAGACGTCACAGGGAGGGAGGAGGGAGACGAGGAGGAGGGGGACACAGAGGTGGAAGTGACTGTTGGCATGTCTGCATCTGGATGTTGCTTGGGTGAATGCTTGTGGGATCTGTGGTGCTTATGTCTGGATGAGCTGCCCTTGGGTGTTGAGGTGTGTGCAGGCTGGTCTGATGGTGTGGATGGGATAGGCTGAGGAACAGGAGACTGGGAGAGGGTGGAGGCAGTTAGAAGAGGGAGGCTGGAAACAGGGACAATGGCTGCCGTCAGTGCTGAGGCCAGAGCATTGAACGATCGTTGATGGGCAGCCTGACCCGAATGAATGCCCTCCAGGTATGCATTGCTCTGATGCACCTCCCTCTCTACCCCCTGGATGGCATTCAAAAGGGTAGACTGCCCAACAATGATGGTCTGTAGGAGGTCAATGACCTCCTCACTGAGGGCAGCAGGGGTAACTGGGGCAGGGCCTGAGGTGCCTGGGGCGAAGGAGATGCCCGCCTTCTTGGGCGAGCGGGCACGGAGCGAAGGCTGAGGGGCTGCTGGGAGGGCGGAGCTGGTGCGCTGGGTGGCGGCTGTACCTGTTGAGGCGGGGGGCACGGATGTTGACGCCACCGCTAGGGAGCTCCCTTCCGAGGACGTGTCGGTTTCACTGGTGTCACCACGGGTCCCCGTTGTGGAGCTCCCCTCGCCCTCCGTATCACTGGTGACCTCGGTGTCTGTAGCACCGGGGCCTTGTGAGTTGCAGCTCCCTCGTGCTCCGATGCCAATTCTCCTCCGCCTGATGATGCTAATGCACACATGCACAAGAAGATAAAGAAAAAGGGTGGGGGGAGAAATAAAGACAGGTTGAGTGCATGCATTGTCAACACCGTTGTCGGAGAGGACAGACACAGGAGCCTCCAGCACTACGCCGCGCAATCGGGGTACACTACTCAGTACTTGTGACTAGGCCTACAGGTCTATGGACAACAAATGCACACATGGGTGATGCTGGACCATGGATTGCTGTACTTGCCACCCTACAGAGGTGGGGGGCGGGGTCAAAGGGCCATGCCTAAAGGAGGGGACTACACTACAGAAAGCGCCCTGGCCTAATGTCACCCACAGCCCTCCTCCCCCACCCAGACACCTCCACTGTGCGTAAAGATAGCAGAATGTGCTGGTACTCACCCCCTTGTGTCTGCTGTGATGTCCTCACGCGCCCATCCAAATCGGGGTAGGCCACCGCCAGGATCCGGGACATCAGGGGGGTCAAGGTACGGCTGGCACCCCGCCTACGTTGGGAGGCCATCCCCAGCAGTGACTCGGCGGTCTTCCTGGTCCCGTGGCAGATGTCCTCCCACCTCTTTCGGCAGTGGGTGCCCCGTCTGTTGTGGACCCCCAGGGCCCGGACTTCCTTGGCGATGGCACGCCAAATGTCGACTTTCTGATGGGCGCTGACCTATTTCACATGTACAGGGTGGGAAAGGAAATTTCATCATTTTTCTGCATGTTAGATGTGATTGCCCCCCCCTCCCCAACCTTGCCATGTGGCACAGGCTCTCATCTGTCGTGCCTTGCACTCCTCATTCGCTCCCCACCCCATCATCTTACATCCACCATACACAACCCAGGCATAGCCCATTCAACGTGCACCCAGTGTACTTACCTGTTGGTCTGGAGGACCGTAGAGTAGCGCATACTGGGGCAGGACCCCATCCACAAGTTTCCCCAACTCTTCTGAAGTGAAGGCAGGGGCCCTTTCCCCAGTCGCAGCAGCCATTGTCTCTTCCAGACCGAGGTCACAGCAGCACTTGCAGTATAGGTCCTCTCCTGTAGATGATCAGGTCTCGAGTGATTAAGCAGATAGAAAATGGCGGTCACGCCCGTGGCGGTGCGTGCCGCGGCGGTGCGTACCGCGACCGCCGGCGCACATCGTCATTGGCTACTGAAACCCATAGGGTTCAATGTTAACCAATGCGCCTTCGCACTGCGGTCTTCGACCGCGACGGTGTGCCACGCCAGCGCGTTGACCTCACGTCACACTTCTCAGGTCAGGCAGGCGCCATTACAAGGGCCCACATGGCTTAATCCCTACTGCGTCACACAGGCCTAGGCCTTGCATTGCCACTCATACAAGCCTTTCAATGCATAGCGATTCGTGTACTGTGCAAGCTGTGTGAACGTACCTGTGGGTTGCTTGACTCTGTACTCCATGTTCTCCTTCCTAGGCATCGTCCGCTGGGACTTGCGAGGAGAAGGATGAATCCTCTCGTGTACCGACCGCTGGTGGACCTGTCGATAATGGAAGAACGACACATTATACTTCGATACCGACTTGACCGAGCCACTATACATGAACTGTGTGCCCAGCTGGAGCCAGACCTGATGTCCCCCATCCGCCAACCCACAGGAATTCCCCCTCTGGTGCAGGTTCTGTCAGTACTCCATTTTTTGGCAAGTGGGTCTTTTCAGACAACAGTGGCCATGTCATCAGGGATGTCTCAGCCTATGTTTTCTAAGGTTTTGTCCAGAGTGTTGTCTGCCCTGATGAAATACATGCGGAGATACATTGTTTTCCCTGAGGAGGGTGATTTGGCCACTGTGAAGGGTGATTTCTATGCCCTTGGACATATCCCCAACATCATTGGTGCCATTGATGGGACCCATGTGGCTTTATTCCCCCCAAAAGACAATGAGCAGGTGTACAGAAATAGAAAAAGTTATCATTCGATGAATGTCCAGGTGGTCTGTTTGGCTGACCAGTACATCTCCCATGTAAATGCCAAGTTCCCTGGGTCAGTGCATGACGCGTATGTCATGCGAAATAGCAGCATCCCTTATGTGATGGAACAGCTACAGGGACACCGTGTGTGGCTAATAGGTGACTCTGGTTACCCCAACCTGCCTTGGCTATTGACCCCAGTGAGGAATCCCCGGACCAGGGCAGAGGAACGGTACAATGAGGCCCATGGGTGAACTAGGAGGATTATAGAACGGACCTTCGGTGTCCTGAAGGCCAGGTTTAGGTGCCTGCATATGACAGGTGGATCCCTAATGTACTCACCAAAGAAGGTGTGTCATATCATCGTGGCCTGCTGTATGCTTCACAATCTTGCATTACGACGCCAGGTGCCTTTCCTGTAGGAGGATGGTCCAGATGGTGGTGTTGTAGCAGCTGTGGAGCCTGTGGAGAGTGAAGAGGAGGAAGACGACGGGGACGACACGGACAACAGGGACACAGTTATACAACAGTATTTTCAGTAGCACACAGGTAAGAATCACCCACGCCATTTTACATTTCCTTCTGGCCTCCTGCATCTCTACTTTCTGTGTTTCCCCCCAGTTCCTTTGAACTGATTTTTGACTTTCCCTTCCCTTTTCAGAGCTGTATGACCCACTGCGTGACTTCGGCTTTGTTTGCCCATGGACTAATGCTTATTGACATTGGTATGTTGTCATCACAATGTAACTGAACATTATTGCACCGTTATGTGTAATACATTTGATAAGAATACAAGCAGACTCATGATTTTTGAAGTGCAATTAGTGATTTATTTTAAGTGCTACATATAGGTCCATGATAGTAAAACGGTGATGGGTGGGGGTGGAGTAATGTCCATTGCAGAGTCCAGTTCTCAGTCTCACAGGTGCATTGTCCATATGCCTGTGGAAGGATGGATCAGGAGCTGTTTAAGGTTTGACAGGGTGACGATGTGGGAGAGTGGGATGACATCAGGGGGTATCTTATGCTGGCGGGGGTCTTGGCATCCTACTCTGTCTTCTTGTGTGATCTCAGGTTCCGCTTGCGGGGTGGTTGATCTTCAGCAGGAGGTGGGGTTCTGGTGGCCTGTCGTTGTGTGGGGGCCTCCTGTCCACTAGCGCCGGTGGAGGTGGTAGGCTGTTCGTGGTCCTGGCTAGTGACAGGGGCCCTTTGTGGTGCCACATGGTCCCGCAATGTGGTGACTATCTGGATGAGGGCCAGGACGATGGTCCCCATTGCGGAACCAATGTTCCTGAGTTCGTCTCTGAACCCCATGTACCGTTCCTCCTGCTGTGCCTGGATCTCCTGGAACCTGGCCAGTACCGTCGCCATCGTCTCCTGGGAGTGGTGGTATGCTCCCATGATGGTGGTGAGGGCCTCTTGGAGAGTCAGTTCCCTGGGCCTGTCCCCCACCCTATCGCACAGCAGCCCTCCCAGTTCCCCTGTTTCCCCGGGCCTCTGTCCCCTGGACGGTGTGCCCACTACCACTGCCCCCAGGTCCCTTTTGTTGTTGGGGTGGTGGGTTACCCTGGGTGCCCTGTAGTGGTAGACACACCGCTGCTTGACCTGTCCTGGAGACAGAGGCATGGGCCCGCTGGGTGGGAGCTGTGCTGGTATTCCCAGAGGGGGTTGGGTCTGCTGTGGCCTGTGTCTGTGTGTGGGGAACCGACTGTCCAGAGGTCCCCGATGGTCCGGGCTGGTCATCAGGTTCTAGGTCGACAGAGCTGCTGTCATCACTGGGGTCTGTTCTGGGGGTGGGATGGACAAATCTGGACCCTCCTGGCCGGTGTGTTGGCGTTCGGGTCCTGCAGGGGTAAAAGAGTATGGTTATTGCTTCTGTGTGTGCCATGGCGTGCGATTTGTGGGTGCCCTTGTCCCCCAGTGCTGGCATTCCCTTGTGGGAGGAGTTGTGAGGGTGGTTTGTGGGGGGGGATGGGTATGTGCAGTGGTCATGCTTAGGTGATGGATGTCCATGGTTTGTGTTGGCATTCAGGGATTGGTGTTGGGTTGGGTGGGTTGTGCTGGTGAGACATTGGCAGGGAGGATGTGTGTTGGGGGTGAGGGTGGGGGTGTGGGTTGGCATGCTGGTGGTTGGGGGGGGTGAAGTAGTTGAGATCAGACTTACCAGAGTCCATTCCTCCGCCTACTCCAGCGAGGCCCTCAGGATTCAGGATGTTCAAGACCTCTTGCTCCCATGCTGTGAATTCGGGTGGAGTGGGTGGGGGTCCGCCGCCAGTCTTCTGCACAGCTATGTTGTGTCTTGACACCATCGACCGCACCTTCCCCCGTAGGTCGTTCCAGCGCTTTCGGATGTCTTCCCGATTTCTGGGATGCTGTCCCACAGCGTTGACCCTGTCGACGATCCTTTGCCATAGCTCCGCCTTCCTGGCTATTGTGGTGTGCTGCACCTGTGTGCCGAAGAGCTGGGGCTCTACCCTTATTATTTCCTCCACCATGACCCTGAGTTCTTGGTCCGAGAACCTAGGGTGTCTTTGAGGTGCCATGGGGTGGTGTGGATGAGGTGTGGGGTGGTGTTTGTGGTGATGTGAGTGGTGGTGTGTGGTGATGTGTGCGTAGATGTGGTGTGGGTGATGATGTTGGGTTCCTGTGTGTGTTGTGGTTTGCGTTTCCTGTGCTCTCTCTCTGTGTATTGCGCCTTGTCTCTGAATTTCGATTTGTGGGGGTTTGTGGGTGATGTGGGTGTGTGTTTTATATGGTGATGGGTGTGTGGGAGTGTTGTGTGTATGTGTATCAGGTGCGTGTATTTGGAAATGTCCAATGTGGCTGTGTTTTGTATGGGTGTGTGTATTTTGAGCGCGGCGGTGTGTACCGCCAATGGAATACCGCGGTTGAAAGACCGCCGCGTGGATTCGTGGGTCGTAATGGCATGGGCGTGTTTGTGTTGGCGTGGCGGTGGAGGTTTGGTCATCTCCAGTTTATCGCTGACCGCTGATGAGGCGGCCTTCCGTGGATGTCAGGTTTTTGGCGGGTTGGCAGTTGTGGGTCAGAATGACCGTGGCGGTTTACTGCGGCCGCGGCGGTATGATAGCGGTCTTCTGACCTGCGGTAGGAGCCTTTTACTGCCAGGGTCAGAATGACCCCCAGAGTCGTGGTACACATAGACAAATAGGGAGAAAGGTGTACATAGAGAAATAGAATAAGCAGAGGTCAAAAATAGAAATTCACTTTCCCAGGGGACCCCCTGGAGGGCGGGGGCCCGGGAAATTGTCCACTTTGCCAGTACCTTAAAATGTCCATGTGGAGTCCATAACCCAAGTGCACTTGCCATTTAGCAGACGGCCATCCTTTTGCCAGTTGCATGATGCCGGATTTGAAATATTGCGATTCTGTTTGTGTTAAAAGAATAATCTGAAGGCTTTAATTTCCTTGTGGACTATGTAAAAGCAATTCACATTCTAAACACTGAGGGCCATATTTATACTTTTTGACGCAAAACTGCGCTAACGCAGTTTGGCGCCAAAAAAATTAGCGCCGCCTAACGCCATTCTGAAGTGCCATGCGGGCGCCTTATTTATTCAATGACGTTAGCCGGCGTTAGCCGCCGGCGCTGTCTGGTGTGCGTTAAAAAAAACGACGTACAGCAGGCAGCGCCGGCGTAGGGGGGAAATGGCGTATGGGCGTCCACAAATGGTGCAAGTCAGGCTGAGGCAAAAAAATCGCCTCAACCCGATTTGCGCCATTTTTTTACGACGCCCAACCCCCATTGAAATGACTCCTGTCTTAGCAAAGACAGGAGTCATGCCCCCTTGCCCAATGGCCATGCCCAGGGGACTTCCGTCCCCTGGGCATGGTCATTGGGCATAGTGGCATGTAGGGGGGCACAAATCAGGCCCCCCTATGCCACAAAAAAAAATTAAAAAAAATACTTACCTGAACTTACCTTAATGTCCCTGGGGTGGGTCCCTCCATCCTTGGGTGTCCTCCTGGGGTGGGCAAGGGTGGCAGGGGGTGTCCCTGGGGGCAGGGGAGGGCACCTCTGGGCTCATTCTGAGCCCACAGGTCCCTTAACGCCTGCCCTGACCCAGGCGCTAAAATCCGGCACTAATGCAGGTTTTTTAGACCCGCCCACTCCCGGGCGTCATTTTTGCCCGGGAGTATAAATACGACGCATATGCATCGGAGTAATTTTTTAAGACGGGAACGCCTACCTTCCATATCATTAACGCAAGGAAGGTGTTCACGCAAAAAAATGACGCTAACTCCATGAACTTTGGCGCTAGACGCATCTAACGCCAAAGTATAAATATGGAGTTAGTTTTGCGTCGAAAAAAACGACGCAAATTCGGCGCAAACGGAGTATAAATATGCCCCTGAGAACGTACATGGCAATTTGGGTCTTTCTGAATATATTGGCTTGACTATTGAATTTTCCTTTCGAAAGGTCATTTCCGTGGAACAAATGCATCTTTCTTGATTGCGAAATTATTAGTGAAAAAAGAGAAGAATCAAAAAAAAATTTGGGGGGAAATATGTTGGAGGCCATTGACCTTGTTAAAGTTATGTGCACAGTAACCTTTGTGTCACGAGTTTATCTACACATTTGCAAAAGGTTAAACAACTTGCAAAATATGGCAATTTCATACACTGCCTTGAAATGTCACAAATATATGAAATTGTTTCCTGTCAACTATTGCATGCAGACAAATCATGTTTACATGCTCCAGAATGACTGTTTTATTGACATTCATGTTAATAACGTAAAGTAATTAAATGGTGATCATATAGGCCCAGTTAACTGGTTTGATGGGAACTACCACTGTAGAACTAAGTGATTGGAGATTGAAAAAATATAGCAGCACCATGGTGAAGGTGAATCAGTTAGAGAAAGAAGCGTAACCCAGTTCCAACATAGTATAATCGTGGGCTACGTAACTCTTAGCATGCTGCACTTAAATGTGTATCTCTTATCACTAGGAGGGAAACAAGGCACTCCTTTGAGGTCTGTCAGACCTCCAGGTTGACATGGGATTGGGATTTTGGGAATACAGATTCCACCCTCACTGCTCAGCGGAATGTTTGATCAAATTTCCTTACCTCAACTACTTAAAACATGCTTTGATTAAAAAAAAGAAAGCCAGTTGGTCTTGCTTTGCCAATGCTGTATAGATTACTCTAATGACTTTGCCAATGCTGGAGGCTTTTAAGTTGTGCCGACCAGCCACGTTAAAAATTATGGAAAGATGGCTGCTGCATAGTATGACACAGCATGCGTTGGATTATCATGTAGCATCACATAACACTTAGCCATTTTGAAAATACAGCAAACAATGTTTGCATCATGCAGCAGAGTGGCCATCTTGAAAGCATAGAAAACAATTTCTACTGTACTCTTAAAGTGTTCGGTCACCACGAATGGCTTTGCTAATGCCAGAAGATTATAAAAGCATTCGACATGGGAAAACCAATAATGGCTACCCATAGTGGGAGAAAGGAATGGCAGGCGACCCAAAAGTAAAAAACACAAGTGGGGCAGACAAAGGCACAGGAAAGTGCATCTGCATAACATCCACTACTTTACCAAGGTAGTGGAGTAGCCAGTGTGTGATGGGCCCCAGTCAAAGTAATGAAAATCGCCACCTGGCTGCTGTTTAAATTGCAAAATACATCAATAATCAAGGTTCAGTGGGCCCCTCAGATCCCCTCTGGAAACCAGTGACACCACAGATTCTAAACCAATGGAAGCTTTTCCCCTGGACAAAGGCTGCCAACCAGTGGCTAGCATGCAACAGCTGTGCATTGGTTTGGGAGAAGGAGACAGGATGAATGGGGAAGAGCAACAGAAAAAGGCACAACTGTGTTCTGACTGGAGTGATAAAAAGCAACTAAATGTAAAATAAAAGAAGTTTCATGACATCAGGAGGATACAACCTTTCCAGTCAAAAGCAAAGATAAACAAGCAACACAAGGGGGTTGAAACATGCACAGAATGTTGAGGAAAGCCATCCAATAAGGAGCAGGGATCTAAGATGTACACGAAAGCCAACTAATCATAAGCAAAATCTCACACAAAGCACACACTTTGAAGTATTATATAGAATGCTGAGTGCAGCATCTAGCTGAAGTGGTCAGTAGTAGAATTGAAAAATAAGACCAAAGACTAATAAAGCTTAGTTCCATGCCTGGATTTTGAGGAATTTCAGATATCCTCATTTTGGGCCAGATTTAATTTTTAACAAAGTATTTTCCGTCAGCCTGGCGGAGGACTTAACATCTGTCAGACCAAGTTTACTCTGACTGCCAAGTTTAGAAATAACTGCAAAGCTGGCAGTCATTTCAAAAACATTGCCAGGAAGACTTCTGTCAATGATTTTTTAAATGTGTTGCACAGCTCTACAAACATGATGGAGCCATTGGTCAAATGTTCTTTTTTCCAAAAAATTAAATTCCAAAGAGGTATTTTCTCTTTGAAAATAAAAAATAAAATGGGGTGTAAACATGGAGGAGGTGGAGTAGTCTCCTCCATGGTTCACCAGGGTTCCACCAACATATACATTGGGTATGGATATTCTGTCACCTTTACGATGGAGTATCCTTAAGACCAATGTAAAAGTCTGGCCCCTCGCTACACTTCTCTTTTATGGGATACTAGGGGTTTATCAGAATCTATGAGACTGCTGGCTGAAATTAGGAGATGATGGAGTCTATCAACTAGGGCAATTGTTTGAATTTAACACATTAATTAGATTTAAGAACATTCAAGGGACATTCTGTCAATGGTGTTACAATACACCCCAAACCTTACCTGACATCATCAAAAAAGCAACATTATAGAACATCTATTGGTGGAGATCATTGGAGGTGCAGAACTGGGTAAACTGAACTGTTTTGTTCTCTACATTGGTTGCCCCCTTTTAAAGCCTGTATGGTAACAGCAACAACCATTTGTTTTCAAATATCTTGGGCTTGTACTTGTCTTCCCTCCCAGGTACTAGTATAACTCAGCTCTCCGTAATGGCCAGAAGATTTGCAGGTTCTGATCATGGGTCTCTGACATATCGAAGATTATTTCATACCTGCTCATTTTTACCGTTTTCGCCATCAGATTGCTTATCCCTCTACTTTTCACTTAACAAGTTGTCTAAATTAAATGGCTATTCTAGGAGGTGACCCTAGATGTAATATGTAGGCCCAGGCGGAAATTTAATTGCCCCGGGATACTTGATGTAATCTTGGTAATTTTGCCTACTGGAATGTCTAAGAAATTAAAAAAATTACACCATTACTCCACATTGCATGATTTCAGGGAGAAACTATATCACAAGATGTACACTTCGGGTAACATGAGTGCCATTCCAGGTAGATTATTTTACCCCATCAGGTAACTTTTGAGCACAATACTACAAATTCAAAATGCGAGCTGCAGTGTTTTGAACATGATAAACCGGAAATCAACTTGAAGTTACAATTTCTGAGTGCAGGATACATCTTGTGTAATAACCTTTGTTGTGATGTTTGTCTAATTATGCTACACAAAGTTACACACCTTATGCCCACCCCTACTAATATGGTCAATGTTATTCTGGCCCAAATGCTGCCTCAATGTGACAGCTAGTCAAAACATTTATGGAGAGATTGTGCAGTTGCTTAATGTTTGCTGGTAAGCGGTAGTTGAGGTTAACATGTACCTGACAAAAACCTTAAAGAATTACTGAGCTGCTACAGAAGATGAAAAAGAGAGACTTTTGAGAAAAAATTTAAGCCATTCATTTTTTACCTCCTTTCACACATCAGGCAGGTAAGCCTTCATTATTAAGGCATAGAAAGTGCAGTTCTCTTTTCAGATTATGTAGATTAATGTGCTATCAAACAAAGGGTTTAGGCAATATCTATTACATCACAGCTTAACTAGGTTTTTGATTAATTGTGTTCCTTTATTACCATATTTTTTTTAAATGTCCATTGTTTTCATGTTTTTAGTTCCCAGCTTCCTAGTTTTAATCACTTTAAATCCCTTTAGTAACATTGTATAGCTTTCTTGAATTTGGTTTGGTCGACGTTCATATTTGATAACATTTGTTTTGTGGTTTGCTCCCATGAAACACAAAAAGAGGTCAGCACCCATTTCACTTATCCTCTCCAAGCTTTGCTTTTTATTATTGTATAGAACCACTGGATCTGTGAGGAGAGCTCAAAGGTGTTGTGAGTAAATGAGGTGTCTTTATGTGGATCATTTTGTTTATCAAATTATTTATTCATGAATGTATAAATGTGCATAATTATTTGTTCAGGAATGTATAAGGGTGTACTTTGCAGGTGATTGTCCTATTGTTAGAGCAAAAGAAAGTCACAACAGATAACATGATACTTTTGGAGTTTTGGCTACAAGATGAAATGGCTGAGACTGAAATTATGTAAATGAGGGAGGTCAATCAGTCTCTTGGGGCATGGCGTGCCATAATTCAATATGATGATATCCAGGTGTTGGAAAAAGTAGATGAGCTGCCTAAATTTAATTGTGGCTAACTCTATACAAGGTTAAACAAAGATTTAGGAACTAGCAGTCATTTCTCGGTGTAAATCCGAATTAAAGTTCTGTTTTACTGTGATTCAAATTTCACTCACAGACCCTTTCATATTTTTCAACCAAATTGTTTTAAGAAATTGGATGTCATTATCTTCTGGTTTGTATGGTAAGGGAGTGCTCCATGAGTTCCATGAAGTAAACTTTGCTCAGATTTGAAAATGGCATCTGACCTGAGACAGAATGTTGAGAACTAGGGGCCAGATGTAGGTAGGCTTTTGCACCTCACAAACGGCGAAAAACGCCGTTTGCGAGGTGCAAAAGCCCTCAAGCGATGCAGAAACACATTTTGCGAGTCGGAACCGACTCGCAAAATGTGTTTCCGACTCGCAAATAGGAAGGGGTGTTCCCTTCCTATTTGCGACTCGCACCTCGATTTAAGTTGATTTGTGACCGCGAAAGCGGTCGCAAATCAACTCGCAGTTACCATCCACTTGAAGTGGATGGTAACTCATTCGCAAAGGGGAAGGGGTCCCCACGGGACCCCTTCCCCTTTGTGAATGCTCACAAAATTATTTTTTCAGAGCAGGCAGTGGTCCTATGGACCACTGCCTACTCTGAAAAAAACTGAAACAAAAGGTTTCGGTATTTTTTTCTATTTGCAGCTCGTTTTTTTTTCGTTTTTCAAATTGAATGCTCTTTTAAGACCACATAACAGAGGCATTAGGAAATGTGGAGCTGTTGAGGTAGGTGGTCTGTCTGCAGAGCTGGAAGAGTACAAAATAAGTTCAGAGGTTCAATGTCTTCCCATTTGATCTACAATAAAGCGACTCAGCACATCTCTTTGTATTAAAAATACTGTATAGCAAAACACCTGCTCAGAATATTTAGCACTTTTCAAAAAAGTACCAACTGTTTCGTCACTGTTCGGAGTTGGAAAAATTTACTATGGGGGTAGTCTTTGTTTGGAAAGTTTCTGGAGATCATTTTTTTCCAAATAGAGAAGACTAGCGAGAGAGATATTGACCTAAATCTGTGTGTAGGTCATTAATGCTGGGGATTCCTAGGGAAATACAACCTTAGAACATTGATTATCTTTAACTCTTTGATTGTGAGAGTTTATCGCTCTAAAATAGAGAAGAAGAATGAAAAGCATAAATTGTACAATATACTACCAGCTAAAAGTGAGAAAGAAAAGTTTACTGGACTATGATCATCAAAATGATCAAGGCAATACATTAGAAACAGGAGGAAGGGATTCAAAACAATATTTAGTAGTATATATTGCCTTATTACCTCAGAGTTCCTGAAACAAACTCACATCCTACCTTAGACCAGCAGCAAATAGGAAGAGAGTGCTTAAAATGCTGCTAAAAAGTGTAATTGTTTTAAAATCTTCCAATATTTCAAGGCACAGAGTTTGTATATGAATTATATGGAGATAAATGTAGGGTCCATAGGAATCTTCATCAAACAAACTGCACATACACTATGCAAACATCCACCCTGCTTCAGTTTTGCATGTGAACAATTAAGCAATGGCACCACGTCTACCTGTAGATTCAAGAAATCATATAAACTTCTCTTCTGTGAACCTAACAGTACCCCAACAAATAATTATTCAGCGGCCATACCCTACTATATTAGTCAGTAAAATGCTCCACACCAATACGGTGTTGTGAAGAGGTGTTTAATAACCAATAATACTAATGGTAAGAGCTCTAAAAATACCTTTAAAGGTGAAGTCCATCAATCTCCACTGCACCACTAACTTAAGGACATCAGCAACACACTGGGAAGCTCAGTAGGTAAATAATGAACACCCTGGACTGGATACACTTAATGGAGGTGAGAGACACTTGACCCACACCCTTGGTAGAACTGAGCGACTGTTGATGATCATATTGGACTCAGGCACATGTGTAAACTTCAAACCAGAGCATTGACATAATCATTCCTGTTGGATGTACCTGGTCATCATAGCCCAGATTACAACTATGAGATCTGCTATCTTGAGAATTCTATGTGTTGCTTTGACAATAACAATAATTTACATAGCAATATCTATTTTAACACTGCCTTTTGTACATTGAAGGATGGCAATATTACCTAGGATTTAAAACTCTTTGCTGTGTGTTGTAACACAGATGAAGTCTATAGAGTAGAGTACGGAGTTACCATCATGTCCTGAAAACAGCTTCTTTCCATTATGGTGTATATCTTTCTCTGCCTGCCACAGGATCACACAGAGATTAACCTTAACACAGAAAGATATCAATAAAAGTCTGCTATTTATTAAATATGCAGGAAATGTAACTTTTTGAAAGTTACCTTTGCCCTGCCTCCAGCTCATGAAAGCTAATTTGAATTTGAGCTAAAATAACTGGATAGCAGGTTCTTGGCCTGAATCAGGTGTGAAAGTAGTGAGAAAACTGCTCCCAAAGAGAGAAAATTGCCTGGGAGCAGGGAGTTGTTTTTATTCCGATGGGGGGGGGGAGACTATTTGTTTTGGGCTCAGAAACATAATTTTCTTCAAAGGGGTCTTCCTATCACAAGTAAATGCTAAATGACAATAGTAAAGTTCCCGGTTTTGTCCCTCTAGTCAGTCTGCGCTAAACGTAGTGAGAGGAGAACGTCTCCTAGACCTGGCCTTGAGTGACCACACTGGGGAGGACTGCTCACAATCCCGGCCACATCCTAGGACAGGGAAAAGGGTTTCTCCATATTGGATTTTAAGAGGGAAGGGCACTGTGGGAATGTTTACAGTAGGGCAAAAAGGAACTAGTGAAAATGTTGACCGGGTTTCCTCTGGGGTACTTTTACCTCTTTGGTTAGAGAGTGTTCCAGGGACACTACCACCCACTAACTACTGTAATACATGCATGTGGCTTCCCAAGGCTTTCCAAAAGAACACTTTTCTGGACCTGCAGGAGAACAGAAGAGGACTGGATCTGCCGTCTGTGACGGGAGAGGATCCATGAAGGACTGGACCTGCTCCCTCTTGTACCCAGGATAAAGAAGTCGACTCCAAGGGTGAGTCAACTGACCATCTGTGTGATGCCAAAGACACAACAGACTTCAAGAGGCTTTTTTAACTAAAGTATAGAACTGACCAGTGGGTTCTGAAACTTGGATACAACTTTGCTGGTGGCCTCTGCTTGGCACCATGAGGGGCAAATTTATACTCTGTTTGTACTGAATTAGCATCAATTTTTTATGCTAATTCAGCACAAACTTAACTTCATATTTATATTTTGGTGCTAGACATGTCTAGTGCCAAAATATTGGAGTGAAAGTCGTTTTCTGCCTGCAGAAAACTACCTTGTGTCAATAAAATGCAAGGTAGGTGTTCCTGGGCAAAAAATGACTCTAAGGCCCTAGCGCCTTATTTATCCTCCCAAGCAAATATGGTGCACAAAAGGGAGGCAGGCCTAAACACCATTATTTAACGCCTTGGTCAGGGCAGGCGTTAGGGGATCTGTGGGCCTATTTCCATGATGGAACACCATGGAATAAACCCACAGGTGCCCTCCTCAGGCCCCAGGGACACCCTCACCCACACCAGAGGGACAGCAGAGGATGGGGGACCCCATCCCAGGTAAGTATAGGTAAGTACAGGTAAGTATCTGGTTCATTTTATTAAAGTGCCATCGGGCCCCTGAAATGGGCTCCCATACATGGCACTGGGTGCAATTGCCATGCCCAGGGGACCCTTGTCCCCTGTGCTGGCCATTGGGGTGGTGGGCATGACTCCTGTCTTTTATAAGACAGGAGTCATGTGGTATGGTAGGTTTAGCATCAGAAAATGAGGCTAGGCTGGTTAGAGTCATTTTTTTTAACTCTAACCAGCCTAACGTCATTTTTTAACGCTAAACCTCTACTCCCATACCGCCACCCCCACCCAGCTTCCGTCATGCTCTATGACGTTAGCCCACCCTTTGCGCCGGTTTGCTCCATTCCATAAATAAGACGCCCAGCCGGCATCTTGGAATGACCCTAGCCGGAGGTATACTTTTTTACGCTAAACTGTGTCAGTGCAGTTTAGCGTCAAAAAGTATAAATATGGGCCTGAGTGCCTCTAGGTGCCCACGTTGAGGTCCAGGGCTACTTAGAAGTGTGCTCCTGTGGTTGCTTGGGCAGGAGTAACAAGATTGGAGAAATTTTTAAACATTTGCTCATGGGTTTCAGAGCCAAGGGGACCTACCCTACCAGCAGGTTCATAGTGTCATAATGAATTTCAGATTCTTCTCCTATTTGGTTTTCGCATCTCTGACAAAATGAGAAAATCCCTTTCTACTTTGTGACTTATAATTTTTTTCAAGCAAAAACCTCAAAAGCTCCAGAGCCTTAGGAGACCAACCTGTAGCAGATATCCGACCTGCAGTTCCACAGTGGTGAACACAATTTCAGATCTGTCTCATAAGGACAATATTTTCCTCAAAAAAGTGGCAACTTCCTTTTTTGGATTAGGACTTTCAAGTTTTTTGACTGCAAAACATTCACGAGGATCAATCAAATTGGTGTGTCTGAGGAGGTTCCATCGCAGGCAACCTCAATTGCACCTATGTCCCAGTCAATCACTAGCATTGGGTTTTTTTACTTTTTGGTGCTATTTTCACTTAAATCTTTAGAATTGCATTTCTCCTATTTCCCTTATTGGATTTTGGTTGTTTGGTGTCATTTTGTTAATTATATTTTGCGCTCTTTTTCTTATAAGTTTGGGTTTTTTATTGCCTGGTGTTGTGACTTTACTACTGTTTTTGTACTGAAAAAATACTGAAAAAATACTTTGCAGCTTGCCCTCTGTTGCCCTAAGTTAAACCAGAAATCATTCCTAGGTCCAGGTCTATGACAACCATTGACAATCATTCGAGATTTTGGAACTGTATTTAGTACCATTGTACTTAATCTTTATAAATTAACATCTCTGTTTCCTTTGTTGAAATTTTGTTATTTTAGTGTCTTTTATCAAAGTTTGGGTTTTGACTTTTAGAACGGTTTGCTACTGTTTGGTACAGATTGGCCGAGGTTAAGGCTGTTGCTCTATGCCAAAGTTACCAGGAGTTGATCTCAGGATAATTTATGGACTTTAAGGCTTTAACCTGACAAGATCTGTGATCATTCCTTGAGGCGGTTACTACAGTAACCTTAATTTTTGTAAGTGTTATAATAGTCATATAAAATTGTAATGTCTGTTGGGTTTCTTCTTTTCTTCCCAGCTCAAACAGAGCCCTCTTCTTTTCTATTATCCCAAGACTAATGACAGAAGTAAGCCACCCATATGTAGTGATTGTGGGAGATTGGAACATGGTACCTGACTATAACCCAGACAGCACTAGTCCACTGGATAAATTAGATTGCCCATCAATCTCCGGCATTAATGCAGAAGGGCAAAACTTTGAACCAAAAGCTTTATATACCTCCCAAGCAGATCATGCTCTATCACTTATACAATGGCATCATTGTTAACAGGGGGAACAAGCCTGCCAGCTCCTCATATCCCAACTCAAATGAAGAGAGGCACAATCTGTTATACTTGCTATCTATAATAATAATGATTCCCTCGTTACTTACCTGGTTGATATTACCAATTCTTTGGCAGTATTTGGTTAGGAACTATATCAGTCAAAGAGCACAGATAAGTTGATTGCTGAGGAATCCTTTCTGGCAGGTTGAAATATACCAAGGTTGACAAAGAAAGGCAGGTGTGACATGCCATAGTGAAAATTACTAGAAGATCATAGTCTCCTGTGAGATTTATGTGAAGTCAAAGTTGGCATACTGTTCCACATAGAGCTCAAAGATGCTGAAACCACTGGATCACTCTGCTCAGGTTTCTATAAAGCTTCAATTTGCTGTATTCACGAACCAGATAAGGACCTCACAAACTGTTTAAGCTACCACCTTACCTTCCTTCATGACACAGATATAAAATCTTAGCTAAGGTTTTTGTAAACCATCCAAGAAAAGTTGTCCTCGGTTTGGTCCATGATTCACAGATCAGATATGTGGGTGGATGTTTGTCTATGAATCATCTCTGCATGATGTCCAAAGTGATCTTGGGGAAATTGTAACTGTCTAATAGGATGCTGGAAAGACTTTCAACTAAGTGGAGTGAGGCTCTCTTTTTTGTACTTTTCCCACAGCTGGTATGGGTACTGCTTTAATCTCTGAGGTCAAGTAGCTCTAGTCCAGCCCCACAGCACAAATTGATACCAGGTAGTCTTATATGCACCATTTGATGGCTGAAGAGGCACTTGCCATGTTTCTTTTTCTCTCTGCTAATATCCTTGATGGTCTTAGAACCCCTATATGCTGCTATTTGACAGAAAGCCATCATGGAGGGTGTCTTGATCTTGGTTGACTGCTTTAAAATTCTGCTTCATGCACATGGCATACTGCTCACCTTGACCGTTCTGAGGAAGAGTGAAGTTCTACTATTGTACAAGGTTTCCACATGTGCTGTGGTGGAGGCTCATGGTTTTCACCGCTTTCTTAACAATCTTAAATGTCTCAGTATCCCTGTAAGCAGAGGAATGAGAAACATAGTGATGATAACATGGCATCCTTAGTGGCCAAACCTTTCAAGACTATATTAGATGAGGAGTTCTACCTCTCTTCCTTGGGAGAGGAATTCAGGTGATAAAAATGAAGGTTGCTATCTGCACCCATCATCCACTGGGGATGATAACCCTGCATATTCCAAGCTATGTGCTATTAGGGGCTTTCTAGGGGCAGAAAGAAAACCAAGGCTTAAACTGAGCAAATAACACATAAGTACATCTTCCGAGGGTCTTCTACTACAGAACATGAAATTGAATTGCTTATTAAATTGGCATATCTGGGACATGCTACCTCTCTTGAGAAGTCTATACCCAAATTGAAAGACTATCCATGGCAAGCATCCCGGTTCTGTCAATGTTATTCAACAGGGAAAGTACTCCAAATAGGAATGTGTGTAACGCACTCTCAGAGAAAATGGCATAGGGTGTGGCATATAGGAAACTAAGGGGCACATTTATGAAAAGTGGCATTTTAATTGCACCCCTTAGAGCCCCCCCTAACGCCACCATGTATGTACTGTAATTAATATACGGCACACCATGGCAGTATTCATGGAACTAGCACCAGACTTTTTTATGCTGGTTCAGAGCTTTGCAGGATTAGCGTATTTAAAAAAAAATGCTAATCCTGCAAAGTACCAGAGGCCCATTGTAACCAATGGGAGCCTCCTTTTAACACCTTCTCAAAGCAGGCATTAAAAGTGCCGAAAGAAATGATGCAAATAAATCTCTTAGATTTCTTTGTGCCATTTATTCTGCCCCCCGTAACGGGGGAATGCCCCCTTTGCATACTTTATGCCTGGCGAAGGCATAATGTAACCCAAAGGGTTACAAAGTGGCACAATGCATGCATTGCACCACTTTGTAAATATGGCCCTGCATTTTTGGCCATCTAACGTCACATTAGCGTCAAACAAATTATGCTAATATGTTGTTAGAATGGTGCTAGGCCCTCTTAAATCTTAGCCTAAATGTTTGTTCATTTCTAAACCTAGGTATGCCCATCAGTTACAATACAGGCCTGCACATTGTCAGGAAATCTCATCTTTGAAGGCCTGGTCAACTGAATGTATAGCAACACTTGACAGCCTATTTGAGGGAGTGAATTTGGTGCTGCATAATTGGAGTAGAGTATATCTTGCTCCCAGTTCTCTGAAGGCCAATGTTGCTCATATCTTTATATCTCGTCCTTACAGATGTATGTACCAAAATGGAGAAGTGACGGTGGGGTCTCAAGAGGCTTCTATAATGTGTTACTAATAAAAAATATTCTCAAAATCTATTAAAAATGACTTACGACCCCTCTTGAACAGGCAACTATTTCTGGAATAATCATCTAAAGACTGATCCACCCTGGAAGGGACTAAGGGCCAGATTTATTGAAAAGTGGTGCTGCGCCAAAATTGGCAGCACTGCGCTGCGTCACTTTAGAAATGCAGGGAAGCACCGTATTTAACTGAATTCGGCACACCCCTGCGTTTCCCCCTGAGCTGGCACAAAATTTAGCTGCCAGCACCAACGCAGGCATCCTTGCTCCATCGTGCAAGGATGTCAGCATTGAGGGGTGTGATTGGTTATTTGCAGGAAGGTGTCCATTCCTGCACATAAACAATCACTAATGGCCCTTTGGCACTTCTGTGTGTGTTGCACAATGCAGCACACACAGAAGTTCCAAAGCGTCATGTTCAAATGATTGTTTATGTGCAGGAAGGGACACAAAACAATCATTTCTGGAATTTTGCTCTTTTTATGTGTGCTGCAGAATGCAGCACACAAGGAAAAAGCAAATAACGAGTGCGAATAAAAGTATTTCTCCTCGTTGCGCCTTGCTAACACCACCCCTGGGGGTGGGGTTAGATTTTGGCACTGCCTCAGGTTTAGAAAATTTCATAAGCTGAGGCAGCGTCAAAATGCAAGGGATGATGCTGTGGCATGCCCATAGCAACACCCATTGCACACTCCTTCCACGCACAGTGCTGCGTGGGAATGGGCCATATTTACAGGGTGGCGTTAAGCCACAAAAAGTGGCTTAATGCCACCTTGTAAATACGGCACATTGCTCAGCGCCACAGGAGCGTCACAAAAAGTGACACTCCTGTGGCACTAGGGGACTATAAATACTGCCCTAAGAGAGACCAGGTTTAAATTCACTTATCTTAAGGATTTACACAATTGCTGTTGGACCCCCAGCTAAACTGAAAAGATATTTCCTTCACAGTGATAGGATACTATTGCTTTGTATACAAAGGGAGATACATAGGCTTTAAATTACTAATAGAAACACTAGATCATATGCTACCAGATAAGGCAGATGTGCCCTCTTCTTGAACAAGATGAATACAATTAAAAATACATTTTAAAACTCAAATAAAGTAATTAAACAATACTCTCCAATTTGGTCATGCATGTTCCTGCATTCTAATCACATTTGAACCCCATCCCTGAAAGAACGTGTTTCCTAATTTCTGGCATGGATCTAATTTCTGCTTCTTTATACAGTAAAATGTTCTGAAACGCAAATAATCGAGACTACTGGATTTTGAGCGGCAAGATCGTTCACAGTGTGGGGGATTAAGTCTGACCCACGGTGAAGGACCCTTGTCACTCTAAATCCGGGTTTTGCTCCGGCTAACTAGCAGTGACTCATCTCTCTTGAAGGGAAGAGACAATTGGGCAGCCGAGCGCATTACATCTTTAGTACTTCCCAGGGAAGTCGTGGTCACTCAGGTCACAACCGGTTCTCTCATACACAGTATGGTCTCATATAGAAATTACAAAGGCAGTTTAAGTTTTAAAGATCAGTTTAATAAAACGACTGCATTTTAGATAGCAAAGCATGAGTTGTAATAAGCAGACCTACACAACACAGTAGGATTGAAATAGTAACGATGAGAGTGAAGCACAAGAATAAGGCTATCATAGTGCAACTAGATTATGTTCTCTCTAAGTTATATTCTGAGCACAGCATGTGAAGCTCTAAGCCTGCCTTTCAGGTTCCCCCGGGAGGACATCAACCCTCATACCTGAGCAAAGGCCTGTAATCTGCATCAGCATCTGCAACGGGGCAGTCAGCATCTAGTTGTGGGTTCCTTGTTGGAATCTCCCTCTGACGTGTATTAGGACTAGAAAGTGTTTTTATAACTAACACGCAGATGTTCTAAGAAAATGTCCCTACGTAAGGATGTGTATTTTCTATGAATACTAGAGACTAAACTTCTACCACGTTTACCGGCAATGTACCAGACTGTAGCCTTGACTGAAGCACAGGGCGATCAAGAATGCATTGTCCACCTCGGCAGATGACAAAACCGGAAAATCCACGCCAAATACTATCAAGGAGCAGGTGTGTTCCAGAGCCCCAGTGTCAACCAAGGCGGCATCCCGTGCAGTGCCTACGAACTAGTTAATATCAACTTCCTCCAGGAAGGGTATCTCGTAATCAGCTTCTCTAAGCAAACGCAGCCACAGCGCGCATGTCTGGTAATGAACCCTAATCGGGAACATCAACAGATCAGCATCAATCACTGGGGGTCATTGCTGTGAGAGACAAACGTCCAGTGCATGTTCTAAAGAGCACCAACGGCACCGAGACACTGGCTGCACACAATCCAAAACCGGTCTGAATGACAGAGGCCAGTCACACTCCAAATGTTCCAGGAGTGATGCTCCAAAGTGCTGCATCATGCGTTCACGACACAGCTGCACTGATGGGAGCGCCCACATTTGTCCTTGTTGCGGCGGGACAGCCATTGCGGAAAAACAACAGCAACAGCAAAATGCCGGCTAATAAAGCCAAAGTTATCGGAAATCCCCCAAAAATGCTTCCGAAAATTGAATGAATAGCCGAAGGTATTAAACCAAATATGGAAGAAAAGGTGTGAACCAAACCAATACCAACAGCTTTGAAAAAATGTGCTAATCCAGCCGCGCTGAACGCATTAAATATATGTCCCACGAGTTCACCAAAGTTTCTCGGAAAATTCGTATTTAACAGGGACTGTATTTCCGCCGATGACCTTGCCACCTGAAGTGCGTAGGTCTTGCATGCAGATGTAAGGGCCACATGCTTCTGAAACAATGAAGCTTTCAGTCTACTTAACTTGTCAAAATTCACCTTGGAAGTAGCAATGCGAGGCCAAATATCTGCTACTTCCCTAATTTTAGTGGGGGGAAACAACACGTTCCCGCAGCAAGTAACGACCTTAGTGACCGAAACAACGTAAACTATTCTGGCCCGCATGCCACAACAGTCTTCACTATTAAGGAGGACGTAGCTGCCATTAGAAAGCACCTGGAACGTGCGTCTAATCAAGGGAACTCGAACTCCCTTCAGATAGCAAGCCAAGTTAGCAATGAGGCATTACACACCTCATGCAAGGACAGCTGCTTACAAATCATCGATTGGCTGACTGAAGTCTCACATTCACTACCGCTAAGAAAGACTTCTTTCATGCCATTGAGGCATTTGTACGAGAAGGGAAGCTCCCACACCTCATGGATGTAACTATCTCCCAACTTTTTATGTCTGCCTACCGGAACATGTTTCAAACAAGAAGTGAATTGTAATGTGGAAATAGGCAGATTAATAACCCCGTGTAGCAACCACTCTGCTGAGGGAATCTCGGCCACGGTAAAAGGCAATCTTTCTAACTTTTCAATGTTGAGCATGACATAAGTCGCCTCTTTCTTAGCCATTAGTTGTTGTTGTCACGTCAAATGAAAGGAAAAAATAATTCCCTGGCACTGATGTGCTGCCACGGAACACGACCCGCCTTCAACGTCTGACAACTCCAACCCAACTGCACAACGGACTGGTCTGACTCTGTCCATGATATAAAGAAGACACATCAGATTGTGTAATGTCTATAGCAGAAGAAACAATGTAGTTAATTGTATATATCCGGTCGGACAAGGTGTGAATTCCATTATCCACAACAGCTAATGCCTTTTTCATATTTTCCTGATCTAACTGCCTTAGCCTCTTGTTGACAAAGTTTCCATATTTCATTGTATACTTCATACAAGAATTGCTTCCTACGTGGTATTTTCGGCCCTGACAAAAAATCTTGGAAGTCAGTGTTATTAGATCGTAGAGTGAGATGTGTCTTAACTGCCTCTAGCGAGGATGATTTTAGCCATTGCTGGCACAATTTTCCTACACTATGGGGGTCATTCCGTGACCGCCGGGGGCCGGGGATGTGGGAGCACCGCCAACAGGCTGGCGGTGCCCCGCAGGGCATTCTGACCGTGGCGGTTTGGCCGCGGTCAGACCAGGAAAACCGGCGGTCTCCCGCCGGTTTTCCGCTGCCCTGGGAATCCCCCATGGCGGCGCAGCTTGCTGCGCCGCCATGGGGGATTCCGACCCCCTCACCGCCATCCTGTTCCTGGCGGTTCCGCCCGCCAGGAACAGGATGGCGGTGAGGGGTGTCGTGGGGCCCCTGGGGGCCCCTGCAGTGCCCATGCCAATGGCATGGGCACTGCAGGGGCCCCCGTAAGAGGACCCCACTTTGAATTCCAGTGTCTGCTCAGCAGACACTGGAATTCGCGACGGGTGCAACTGCACCCGTCGCACCTTCCCACTCCGCCGGCTCCGAATGGAGCCGGCTTCCTCGTGGGAAGGGGTTTCCCGCTGGGCTGGCGGGCGGCCTGCTGGCGGTCGCCCGCCAGCCCAGCGGGAAAGCCAGAATGGCCTCTGCGGTCTTTCGACCGCGGAGCGGCCATATGGCGGTTCCCTCCAGGCGGGCGGCTCCCGCCGCCCGCCGGGGTCTGAATGACCCCCTATATGTTGTGATTATTTCAGCATGTTCTGGTGACATATAGCGAGGGTCTGACCTACTCGTTCGGAAACCCCCCGAGGAGGTGACAAAACGTTGATGACACCCGTTGGAATCTATTGGCCACAATAACCACCCTCCTGGATGTGTCAGTGAAGTGTTAAATGTACCATTCTGGACCCATTCACTAAGCTCACTAAAAGTTGCATTTGTGTACTTTTGCCAGTTATAAAATTTTGCAGGGGCAGGTATACTGGGCATGTTTAATTCTCTGATCGTAGCTAAGCCTAAGCAACTGGTCTGTTGTACTGTTTTGTTTAGAAAAATTATTTGAACTGGAATGGGACATGCTCTAAACAATGTTTCTCTCCCCCTTGTTTGCCAATTGTTTGTTCCCCAAACACTTTTCAAATCAACATTTTGTGACCAATATTCATAACCTTCACTTGATAACAGGGAAACAAAGGAGTCCGAATATATAAATTTCTTGTTGGTCAACAACATTTGTTTATCCCTAGTCGGAGTTATTTTAAAATAAAATGACTCAGCATTCTTTGGATGATGCCCAGAAAAATACGTAAATTTATCAAAATAAGTTTTTGAACTCCCTTGTGGGGGAGTTGGGCAATGCTCCCATTGCGTATAGTCAAATATTGTTTTTGGACTGCTCGCTTTATGTATGAAATGGTGCCCATAATAATTATAGCAAAACATGTCACCATAATTGTCTTTAAACTGGTAAACATCCTCATTTTCATAGATAATATTGCAATTCTGTCATCATTGAGTCAACTGTCTTCACATCCCAATCATCAGATACAATGCCTGGTATTACTATATCATTCATTGATAACTTCAGCACATACGGTATTTGAAATATTTCAGTGGGACCATATATATCAAACATTACTTTATCCCACACAATCCCATCCGGAATTGGCACTGCAGAAATGTTCACAAAGGACAAGTCTCTTCGAACCTTATGTGATGAAAAATGTGGTTTCAACACCGCCTCCGCCTGTTTAACCGCTGATCTCTCGGGAAGAAAATGACCATGTATCAAGAGAAAAAAGGTAATGACAAACCCAATCCAAAGAAAAAATGCCAACATAGTCATTAAAAGCCACAGATAGTTCCATGGAAAAACAAAATACGTATCTTTGAGCCAACGTATCAGCTTACGTGGACCTGACAGGTCAGCAGTCGAAGAGGCAAACGAGTCCGATAGACCATCGTTGTTGTCGGCAAAGTAACCAGAGGCAGTTCGTGGAAAAGGCGTTGCCATAGTCAATAGAGGAGTTGGTGTTTCCCACGGTGGTACACTGTAGACAGCACCATCCGTCACGTTTGTAGTCATGGTGACTTGATCAAATGTTTCTAAGTTGGTCGTTGTTAGTGGAACTAATGCGAGATCATCATCCACCCTCCCCAAGCTCGGAGAGTCAACAGTGTTGGTATAGACAACTTGAAGTGGAACTTCTTCTCCAGTAGTGAGAGGGATTCGGGAACTACTGGACGTTCCTCTTGGTCGGCTGTGTAGAATCGGCCACATGTTGTAACTTGACATTGTCAATAGAAACAAAGCGATTTTCTTTGGCACCTAGCAACAGGGGTAGAATAACAGTTCTGATACCTTGTATCCCCAACACAGGGACTGGTGCATGATAAGAAGGGGCAAATTATTTTTTCACTGCGACCTTTTAACGCACAAGATTCCCAACCCTGGGAATCCAGCCGGTAGGTGTTACTGGCACATCCTTAATTCCTGTGGAGGCAGCACTCTTAGAAGAGTTATCTTCACAGAACTGCTGCAATTCCTGTAAAACAGTGACACAATCATTTATGTCAAAAGGTGTCTCCGCCGCCTCCACACCAGGGCCATCAAGATCCAGAACAAACATTCATATTCCAAACAGGCACTCATATGAAGTATGACCCCCCAGGGACCTTCTAGGCAGGTTATTTAGTGCTCTCTGGACTCCATACAGGTGGGTTAGCCAACTACGACCCGTACCTAAAACACTGGCTGTTAAGGATTGCTTTAAATCGCGGTTTAATCGCTCCACAACAGAATTTCCCTTGGGATGAAATGGAGACGAGTACTGGAGCTGGACCCCCAACGAAGCCATGGTGTCCCTGAATGCCCTTGAGGCAAAAGCAGGGCCCTGGTCCGAATGGAATGCCGCAAATGCATATGTACTGACAAAGACTTGCAAATCTTTAATAACAGTCCGAGCGTCAGCCGAGCGTTGTGGCCACACCCACACAAATCTGAAGCAAGAATCCACATCGACTAGTATATATTTGTATGCACTATGCGGTGTTAGTGGACCGCAATGATCCAAGTACACACATTGTAATGGTCTGTTTGAAGTTAAGAGGGGTGTCTGCGGCAGGCGCTTAGCTTTTGAAACTTTAATTTGTTGACAGATGTCGCAACAAAGGACATACTGCTTAGTCTCTTTATAGAGACCAGGCCACCAATAACGGGCCTGCAATAGCGAAATTGTAGCTGCCACGCCAGCATGTGCAGATGCCACCCCCTCATGCGCTGCTTTAATCAATTGTGGCCTTACATCTTTATTGGGGATGTCGCGTACGCCTACACTTGGAATTTTAACTTCAGCGTTCAGCATACTTCCCATGAAGTATTGGTACTTATTAGGAAATCCTTTAGGATAAGGCGTGCCACCAACCGTAGCTTTTATGGCAGCCATAATGTCTGTGTCTGGTTTGGAACTCGAACGAGTCACTGCAGCTACAGTGGCAACTGCCACTGCCGACTTTGCGGCTTCATCAGCCAAGGTATTTCCAGCAACGTGTATTCCAATGCGCTGGTGCCCAAGTGTATGCACAACGTGGACTTTGGGTAGCGTTTCTTTCAGGTCTGCTACCTTCCCCCACAGTAATCTGTGTTTTATGGTGTTGCCTTTCGAATCTCTGAACCCATTCAAGCGCCAGTAATGCATGTATTCATTAAAGGACTGGATGCAATAATACGAATCACAAACAATCAGCGTGAACTGTGTTGGATCTGTATGTTCTAGTGCCATTAGCAGAGCTTTTAGCTCAGCCAATTGTGCTGTACAATCCCCTAAGGTCTGTGACTAGGTATGTTGGGGACAGAATTTCTCCCCCTCCATGTAGCCACTCACAACCGCACATGCAGCAGAATATTGGTGTTTTGTTCCAATCGCTGGTTGCGCAGAGCCATCGGTGTACATGACTACCTGATATTGATCAATAGGCAACGTATCAGTGGGAACTGGATATTCAACTTCATATTGTAGAAATTCCTGTGTTTGTAACTTTGGGTCAAAAATGTAGTCTACATCAGTGGCTGTTAAAGACGTAGCCCATTGTATCCATTGTGGGTGCAGTGCTTTTGCATTTGGGACGCTAGCTTTTGTAACAGCCTCAAGGGCCGGAATAGGAGAGACGACTATAATGCGTTTTCCCTGGGCAAGAGGTCTCTCTTTAATAACAGCCATCTGTTCAGCAGTGAGAAATTTCTCTGTGGGAGCAAATTGTTGTTCAGCAGTGGAATACAAGTGTGACTTGTATGCTATCGGGACTGTCTCACCTTCATTAAATGTGACATAAGTAAACCCAATGGCCCCAGCTAATATCTGATGACCAAATGCGTCTTCTTGTCCCATGTTTGTAGATGTTTTGCTGCTAGCATATCTGCTTGTAACTCCTGAAGAGTATGTGTATGTTCAATTGTCCAGAATTTGCTTGAAAAATCAGGACATATTAACTCATATAAAGGTTTTCTGTGTGTAACATAATCAGGAATGTATGTTCTGCCAAAATTCAGAAAGCCCAACAATGATTGTAGTTTTGTGATCGTATTTGGTGATTGCAATTGTGCACACTTTTCTAAAAATTGTGGCACTAGGCTCTTTCCTTCATTCGACAGCTCATATCCCAGGAACAGGACGCTGAGGAAGGCAATCTTTGATTTTTTTTAATTAAATTTGTAGCCGATTTCGGCAAATCCTACAACAATGCGGGCTACCCGTCTTAAATGTTGTAGCAACTCGTCGTCCGTGAGATATATATCATCCACATATGACAACGCTTCAGGGTCTAACTCGTGTAAAATAGCAGTCACGACGAGCTGCAAACAGTCCTGGGCTGTTCTTATACCCCTGAGGCAAACAACAGAATTTCTTCTGGGAGCCTAGTGCGCTAAAGCTTGTTAAATCTCTGCTTTCAGGTGCTATATTCTGGCAGAAGAAACCATTCGAGATATCCAAAGTCATTTTATATTTTTTCTGCACGATGTTGCTCATTAGTGCAGTGCTATGCAAATTTTGTATAGCATGTGTACGTGTATGTTCGTTCAAATGTTTGTAGTCTAAGACTATTCTATATGAATGGTCCGGTTTAGCTACAGGGAATAAGGGATTATTCATTGGCGAGACACAGGGTTCGATCACCCCCTGGTATTCTAACTGTGTAAGTATTTCTCTCACCGGTGCCCTTGCTTCATGTTATAATGGGATACTGCGGTTGTGGCTGAGGTTTACCTTTAATGGGAATTACATGGTATGGAGAATCCCTGTCCCACCCTACGTGATTTCTATATAACGCAGGAGCTTGTGCGAGAGCCCATTCTATAGAATAGAACTCAGCGAGTTCCTCTGGAACAAGGGGCGAGAAGGAAGGTTTAATAACCTCCTCCCCAACTGGGCAGGTGCGGACAAAATCAGGCACCCAATCATGTTCGGCCAACAAAATGTCATATATTTTAACCACACGATCCCAAAAGATCGTGTGTATGGTGCATTCAATGTCTCCTTCCAATTGTAGAATTACTCTATACACCCTATCGGGTTCGGAGACACGCATGTCTGCTGTTTCTACTTGTATGAAGTCATCAGTTGCTTTCACCTCCAGATGCTCTAGAAGATTCCGGTGAACTATTGTGACCTCTGCCGCGCTGTCTAGGAGTGCTAGAGCCCAGATCTTGTTCTTCAAGAGAACCCTCTTTCTGAGTGACTGAGACCGCTGCCTGTGAGAAACTGGGGCTGATTGCAGAGGCCCCATAACTTTTTGCCCCCATTTTCCACTTTATGCTGGTGTTTTCCTGACTCTGATGGTGCCCTGGGTACTGCTAACCAGTCCCAGGGCCTGTGCTCTGTGTAAAATGGATATGCAAATTAGGCTAATTATAATTGGCTAAGTTAACCTACCTATAAGTCCCTAGTATATGGTAGGGCATGTAGGTTTAGGGACCACAGCATAGGTGGTGCACACCTAGGTGCATTGCTGAGGTGCCCAGTGTCATTTTAAAAGCAAGCCTGCCTTGCTGGCTGCTTTTAAATTAAAGTTATATGCAAATTCGACTTTGGAATTAAAGGTACTTCCAAAGTCTTAAACTACCTTATTTTTACATATAAGTCACCCCTAAGGTGTGCCCTATGTGCCCCTAGGGCTGGGTGCCATGTAACTATAAGCAGGGACTTTATAAAAATAGATTTATAAGCCCTGGTAAGGTAAAAACAGCCAAATTCGTTTTTCCCTCATTGAAGTAAATGGCCTTCATAGGCTAGAATGGGCAGACTTTATTTAAAATGTTAAAGTCTCCTTAAGTGTTACATACCAAGAATTTGGTATCAAATTGATTGTTATAATAAATCCCACAACTTCCAGTTGTTGGATTTAATATAACTAGTGCAGGTAAAAAGTTTAGACTTTACCTAAAAAGTTGCCAATTTCAGCTCTGCATTGTTTTTGCTGCTGTGCTCTGATTGGCCAGCCTGCAGCAGCTTCTGCCAGGCTACTTTAATGAGGTGTGAAGTGGCCTGACTTCACACAAAGGAATGTGCTTGGGGGAGAGAATCTCCCCTCAGCAGATGGTGAGGCAGGAAGGGGGAGGGCTGCCAAACTGGTCTTCAAAGGCAGAGAAGGACATCTGGAGCACCCAGCAACACCCCCACATCCTGCAACCCCAGACAGCTAGGTGCCCCCTTGATTAGATTAGGAGAGGGCAGGAGAGGGGTGTGTTTATGATTTTTAGCCACACCAGTGGGTGGGCTCAGCCAGATCTCTCCTCCAAAAATCAGATTCATCCATTTTGGATTTTTAGAGACTGTTGCCTTCTGGGATGGATTTTTGCCACACTTCCCAGGAAGTGGTCATCACAGGGGGACGACCCTGTCCCTGATTGGAGGACCAGGGCCCCCCTGCTTTTCACCCAGGAGCAAGGATAAAACTGGCAGACCTGCACCCACGCCTCAGATCCCTACCAGATTTCAACAAGAAAGGAACTAAAGGAGAAGAAGGACTGCCCTGCTGGACCCCTGGCCCGCACCTGGAACCTGCACTCAGAAGGACTGCACCAGCTGCACACTTGGGCTTCACCACAAGAAGGACTTTGCCTGGCTTCAACTGGTTCAAGGAGGGACTCCCTGTTTGCTACAGGTGAAAAATTGCTAAACCAGAGTCCCCTGCACCAACTCCTGAAGAAAGCGACCAGCTGACCACTGTCCAGTGGCCAAAAAGGAGTTTGCGCCAGGTGCATTCATGGAGTTGAAGTCCGCACTTCCCAAGGACCATCACAGAACTTCTGGACCCTTGGGGTGAGCTGTGGACCCCAAAAGAACCTTGAAAGAACATCTGGGTGAAGCCCCAGAAGTTTGGAAAAGATTGGAGAATTTTAGAAAAAAAGCTCCATAAAGTGACCGACCCGACGCGGAAATTCTAGCCGGCTTGCTTCAACCGCGACCCGGCCTGACTTCGTGGTTCGTCCCGGTAAAGAAAAACATCCAAAAAAGAGACTAAGTCCGAACGTAAAAAGTTGACCGGGACCTCCCAGCCATCGTATCCGAGAAGGGCTCCATGGACGTCGGATCAAGATCCAGGTTTACCCCGGTCGAAGGATTTTCATCTCGAAAAAACGACTAAGTCCGAAGGTAAAAATCACCACCGAGGAAACCGACTTCGCGTATCCGGACAAGGGCTCCAGGAGGTCGGATTCAACTGGCAGGTTCGTCCCGGGGAAGAAAAACATCAAAAAAAGAGACTAAGTCAGAAGGTAACTTTTTAACCGAGGTCTCCCGCGACTTGTAGCCGAGCAGGGCTCCATCGCGGTCGGCCTGAAAGTTTGACTTTGCCCCGGTCCTGGTGCAACCAGATGACCCGATTGGCGCTTTTTGTTTCTAAGCGCTAGAAAATAATAATACTTTAAAAATTCATATCTCCGGTTCCCCTGAACCGATTTTAATCGTTTTTGTGTCATTTTAAAGATAAAAATATAAGCTATTTTTATAAATTGGTTGTGGATTTTTAAACTGTTTCCTGTGTTTTATTTAATTACTGTTTTGTGATATTTGAATGCTTTACACTTTGGCCCTCATTCTGACCCTGGCGGTCTTTGACCGCCAGGGCGGAGGACCGCGGGAGCACCGCCGACAAGCCGGCGGTGCTCCAATGGGGATTCCGACCGCGGCGGTAAAGCCGCGGTCGGACCGGCACCACTGGCGGGGTCCCGCCAGTGTACCGCGGCCCCATTGAATCCTCCGCGGCGGCGCAGCTTGCTGCACCGCCGCGGGGATTCTGACCCCCCCTACCGCCATCCAGATCCCGGCGGTCGGACCGCCGAGATCCGGATGGCGGTAGGGGGGGTCGCGGGGCCCCTGGGGGCCCCTGCAGTGCCCATGCCACTGGCATGGGCATTGCAGGGGCCCCCGTAAGAGGGCCCCTACATGTATTTCACTGTCTGCTGCGCAGACAGTGAAATACGCGACGGGTGCAACTGCACCCGTCGCACAGCTTCCACTCCGCCGGCTCGATTCCGAGCCGGCTTCATCGTGGAAGCCTCTTTCCCGCTGGGCTGGCTGGCGGTCTGAAGGAGACCGCCCGCCAGCCCAGCGGGAAAGTCAGAATTACCGCCGCGGTCTTTCGACCGCGGAACGGTAACCTGACGGCGGGACTTTGGCGGGCGGCCTCCGCCGCCCGCCAAGGTCAGAATGAGGGCCTTTGTCTCCTAAATTAAGCCTTAACGCTCGTTGCCAAGCTACCAAGGGTTGAGCTGGGATTAATTTACTGAGACCTAACTGTACCTATGTGGAGGTTAGTGGCTTGTTGCTAGGTGTAGGTACCTACCTGCCCTACCAATAACCCATTTTCCAACATAATTGGAAGCAGCGACGGGATCCTGTACTTGTGTTCAATATCACGTTACAGTTTTAGATAAAACAAATTAAAAATCCTTTAAATTGTCCTAGTGCAAAAATTGTTTTTAATTTTTAATTTTAATTTTTTTTTAAATTAATTTGGATTAATTTCAATTATTTAATTTTTGTAATTTTTCTAAATTCTTGTTTCCAATTTTTGCAAAAAGTTTTTGTTGACACAAAACTAGGGAACCATGGAGCTTGATCTGGCTAGCCTACCCACACTGACAGTAGTCCAGCTTAGGGGGTTGTGTACTGAGAGGGGGTTGCCTGCAACCCCTGATCTCAGGAAGCAAATCCTGATTAAATCCCTGACAGCATGGGCTGAGGCACAAGAGATAGAGACAGAGGAAGCTCCAGAGGAGGAAGAAAAAGAGGAAGATGCTAACTCTAACCACTCAGGGGAGGGAAGGCATCAGACCCCAAGTGAGGAAGAGGAGGAACGGTCCTCACTGGATACAGTCACTAGGGGCAGACCCAAAGCTAGTGGTAGGAAGAGGGTCCTTTCAGGAGGAGAGAACCCATCCATCAGGGAAAGAGAGCTGGAAGCCCAGCTAGCCTACATAGCTTTGGAAGCAGATAAGCTGGCCCTAGAAAAGCAAAAGTGGGCATACAAAGAAAAAAGAGATGGAAGCAGCGATAAAGAAGCTGAGGTGTCCATGGGTGGGGGAGTTTGCCCCAGATTACCCAAGGGGGTGGTTCCTGCTTATGTAGAGGGGGATGACATAGATAAGTGGCTAGGGGCCTTTGAGAGGGCACTCCAAATGAGAAGGGTTAGGCCTCAATACTGGGGTTCCCTTTTGTGGGAGTTGGTCCCCAACTCAGGGAGGGATAGGCTTCTGACCTTAAGGGGGGAGGAGGCAGATTCATACCCTAGTATGAAGAGGTGCTTAGTCAAGAAGTTTGGTCTGACCCCAGAGCAATATAGAATGAAGTTCAGGGACACCCAGAAGGTCAGTACCCAGTCTTGGGTTGACTTTGTGGACACCTCACTAAAGGCACTAGAGGGCTGGATTATTGGCAACAAAGTAAATACTTATGAGGGGTTATACAATCTGATCATGAGAGAGCACATCTTGACCAATTGTATCCAAGAAAGGTTACGCCAGCATCTAGTGGACTCTAAGCAGACCAACCCTAGAGAGCTAGGGGAGGCAGCTGATGAGTGGTTGAGAACCAGGGTGGTTGTCAAGTCCCAGGGGGGAGACTCCAAGAAGGGGGGGTCAGGTCCCCAAAAACCTAAGGAGGGAGGTGGTAAGCCCACCACAGAGACTCCCTCTGTACCCTAGAACCCTAAGGAGGAGGAGAGAAAATCCCACTCCCACTCTGACAAGCAGAGACAGGGAGACCCAGGGTTAAAAAAACTCTTGGACAGTAGGGCTTGCTTTGACTGTCAGCAGACAGGTCACTTCAGAGGAGATGCAGCCTGTCCAAAGAAGGTGGTTAGCACTGGGCTGTCCAGTGTAGCCATAGAGGAGGATTCCTCAGATGATGAAGTCCTCCTAGCATCGTGCTGGGAGACAGGACCAGATGGTAAGCTGGTGATCCCTGAGGGTGGGAGTAGGCACTTCCACCACATTCAAGTGAATGGGATCCCTACCACTGGCCTGAGAGACACCGGTGCCAGTCACACTATAGTGAGTGACCGGTTAGTGACCCCAGACATGTATGTCCCAGGAAAGACAAAGAAAGTCAGGATAGCCACAGGGGAGGTCACCTCCAAACCTGTAGCCATAGTGCCCCTAGAGAGGGAGGGTATCCTTGACTGGATTAGGGTGGTAGTCAGTGCTGACCTCCCCCTAGATTGTATCCTGGGCAATGACCTCCCAGAGGAGAGTCTGGTCACAGATGGGGTGGTCGCCCAGGGCGCCCCCCCAACCCAAAGTCCTGGGGAGTCAGTCCCTACAGTTAGGAGACAGGGGTCCCCAAGAAAAGGAAAGAAGAAAAGGAAGGGTAGGCCACTCTTAAAGAGAGTTCCAGGGAGCCAAAGGCCTTCTGCCCCAGTAAGGGGGGAGCCCAGAGTTGGCACTGGTGAGGCCTCACCTGACCCCAAGAAAGTCCTGAGTAGTCAGGCAGCTGTCCAGATGCAAGGTGTTGCCCCTGCACTGACAGAAGGGAGAGTGGAAGGAGGGTGTCTGCCACAGGAGGTGGTAGCCCCCCACTCTAGACAGCAAGAGGGGTGCCAGGACCCCAAAGTTGCCCCTAAAGCAGCTCAGCCACCTGTCAGTGGAGAGCTTAGGGTGTGGTTCTGGGTACTGACAGCTGTCAGTAGCCTCTGCTGGGTGCTAGCCTTCCTGGCAGCACTGTACTAGGCCTGGGAGGCAGACCCCAGGGCCAATAGCAAAGTAGGCCCCCTGACCCTATTGGTCATGGTGGGGTTGCTCAAGTGTTGGGTGACTTCTTTGGGTAAGCTAGGTGTTGCCCTAGCAAAGTTAGGAGTAGGGGAGGTGGGCACCTCACTACCCAAGTTGGCAGAGAGAGAGGAGGAAGACCCCCCTAGAGGGAAGTTTCAGTTTGAGTTGGGTCCTTTTACTGTTGGGATGGCTTCACTACCCAGAGGGAGTGACCCTGACAGGAGGATATAAGGCAGAGTAGGCCCTGCAAAGGGACAGCCAGTTTTCTTCACTGTCTTCCTCGCCTAACAAGCCAGGAAGACTCTCCCAGGGTTGGGCTGAGTCTCCTGGGCGTGTGGGCTGGGGGGGGGTTGTGTGAGAAACTGGGGCTGATTGCAGAGGCCCCATAACTTTTTGCCCCCATTTTCCACTTTATGCTGGTGTTTTCCTGACTCTGATGGTGCCCTGGGTACTGCTAACCAGTCCCAGGGCCTGTGCTCTGTGTAAAATGGATATGCAAATTAGGCTAATTATAATTGGCTAAGTTAACCTACCTATAAGTCCCTAGTATATGGTAGGGCATGTAGGTTTAGGGACCACAGCATAGGTGGTGCACACCTAGGTGCATTGCTGAGGTGCCCAGTGTCATTTTAAAAGCAAGCCTGCCTTGCTGGCTGCTTTTAAATTAAAGTTATATGCAAATTCGACTTTGGAATTAAAGGTACTTCCAAAGTCTTAAACTACCTTATTTTTACATATAAGTCACCCCTAAGGTGTGCCCTATGTGCCCCTAGGGCTGGGTGCCATGTAACTATAAGCAGGGACTTTATAAAAATAGATTTATAAGCCCTGGTGAGGTAAAAACAGCCAAATTCGTTTTTCCCTCATTGAAGTAAATGGCCTTCATAGGCTAGAATGGGCAGACTTTATTTAAAATGTTAAAGTCTCCTTAAGTGTTACATACCAAGAATTTGGTATCAAATTGATTGTTATAATAAATCCCACAACTTCCAGTTGTTGGATTTAATATAACTAGTGCAGGTAAAAAGTTTAGACTTTACCTAAAAAGTTGCCAATTTCAGCTCTGCATTGTTTTTGCTGCTGTGCTCTGATTGGCCAGCCTGCAGCAGCTTCTGCCAGGCTACTTTAATGAGGTGTGAAGTGGCCTGACTTCACACAAAGGAATGTGCTTGGGGGAGAGAATCTCCCCTCAGCAGATGGTGAGGCAGGAAGGGGGAGGGCTGCCAAACTGGTCTTCAAAGGCAGAGAAGGACATCTGGAGCACCCAGCAACACCCCCACATCCTGCAACCCCAGACAGCTAGGTGCCCCCTTGATTAGATTAGGAGAGGGCAGGAGAGGGGTGTGTTTATGATTTTTAGCCACACCAGTGGGTGGGCTCAGCCAGATCTCTCCTCCAAAAATCAGATTCATCCATTTTGGATTTTTAGAGACTGTTGCCTTCTGGGATGGATTTTTGCCACACTTCCCAGGAAGTGGTCATCACAGGGGGACGACCCTGTCCCTGATTGGAGGACCAGGGCCCCCCTGCTTTTCACCCAGGAGCAAGGATAAAACTGGCAGACCTGCACCCACGCCTCAGATCCCTACCAGATTTCAACAAGAAAGGAACTAAAGGAGAAGAAGGACTGCCCTGCTGGACCCCTGGCCCGCACCTGGAACCTGCACTCAGAAGGACTGCACCAGCTGCACACTTGGGCTTCACCACAAGAAGGACTTTGCCTGGCTTCAACTGGTTCAAGGAGGGACTCCCTGTTTGCTACAGGTGAAAAATTGCTAAACCAGAGTCCCCTGCACCAACTCCTGAAGAAAGCGACCAGCTGACCACTGTCCAGTGGCCAAAAAGGAGTTTGCGCCAGGTGCATTCATGGAGTTGAAGTCCGCACTTCCCAAGGACCATCACAGAACTTCTGGACCCTTGGGGTGAGCTGTGGACCCCAAAAGAACCTTGAAAGAACATCTGGGTGAAGCCCCAGAAGTTTGGAAAAGATTGGAGAATTTTAGAAAAAAAGCTCCATAAAGTGACCGACCCGACGCGGAAATTCTAGCCGGCTTGCTTCAACCGCGACCCGGCCTGACTTCGTGGTTCGTCCCGGTAAAGAAAAACATCCAAAAAAGAGACTAAGTCCGAACGTAAAAAGTTGACCGGGACCTCCCAGCCATCGTATCCGAGAAGGGCTCCATGGACGTCGGATCAAGATCCAGGTTTACCCCGGTCGAAGGATTTTCATCTCGAAAAAACGACTAAGTCCGAAGGTAAAAATCACCACCGAGGAAACCGACTTCGCGTATCCGGACAAGGGCTCCAGGAGGTCGGATTCAACTGGCAGGTTCGTCCCGGGGAAGAAAAACATCAAAAAAAGAGACTAAGTCAGAAGGTAACTTTTTAACCGAGGTCTCCCGCGACTTGTAGCCGAGCAGGGCTCCATCGCGGTCGGCCTGAAAGTTTGACTTTGCCCCGGTCCTGGTGCAACCAGATGACCCGATTGGCGCTTTTTGTTTCTAAGCGCTAGAAAATAATAATACTTTAAAAATTCATATCTCCGGTTCCCCTGAACCGATTTTAATCGTTTTTGTGTCATTTTAAAGATAAAAATATAAGCTATTTTTATAAATTGGTTTTGGATTTTTAAACTGTTTCCTGTGTTTTATTTAATTACTGTTTTGTGATATTTGAATGCTTTACACTTTGTCTCCTAAATTAAGCCTTAACGCTCGTTGCCAAGCTACCAAGGGTTGAGCTGGGATTAATTTACTGAGACCTAACTGTACCTATGTGGAGGTTAGTGGCTTGTTGCTAGGTGTAGGTACCTACCTGCCCTACCAATAACCCATTTTCCAACACTGCCACTTTTTTCTTTTTAAACTGTAGTTTTTGTTGTACCGGTTTCTCTTCCTTCTTGACAGAAACCTCTGAAGAGCGTTGTGATTCCTGTCTTGGTTTCACGTACTCTGTTCTCCGCTCTGATCGCCCACCTCTCTCATTTCTCTTTTCCGATGAGTCCTGAAAGGAACAAGATTGGCGTGTATCAGTATATTGATATCTATCAGGCGTTTTTATATTCTCTCTATTTCTGAGATTATACCTATTCTGCGGGGTCTCCGTACGTGGAGATTCTCCCATTTCTTTTTTAGGTGTTTGTTGTTTTTTCTCCCAGCGCTTCTTATTACCTTCAGGTGGCTGTTTTGTATTGTCTTTATTAATTTTTCCCTGAAATTTAGTTTTTTGTGGTCTATCCCCCAGGCTATCTCGACTGATACTGGAATAAGTTTCCGCTATTATTTTAGGCAGTTCCCGCTCCTGATCTTGTTGCAGAACATCACGAAGTGTCAGAGTCACCAGATGCTCGTGGTCTGTGCACGTTCCCAACACGTCCACCACTGAACAGCTCCAAGACTCTGATAGATAAATCACAGAGACTGAGAGAGTTCAAGAGGGGAAGAGGGGATTAGGAAGGGAACAGCTGGGAAGGAGACCTGTAGTAAGAAAAAGGTTAGAACACACTATATGAAAATTATATCTCCTGTAATCAATACTAGACTATGATTCTAAGCCTAGTCACTCTGAAAACATGAACAATCTAAGAGTTAACTTTAAAATGACTAAGTTTCAAGATGGCCAGATACCTGTAAGGGAATCAAGATGAATTAAATGAAAACTTTCTTATTCAATACTTTCATTTACATGAGAATCAGAAAAAAACATTCTGACTAAATTTTAAACCAGTCAAATAAATCCTGTTTTGAGAATGTATACTACTACCATACAATATTGCATCTAGAAACTCTGGCCTTCTGTGTACTCTTAAAATGTTTCAACACAAATTGCGCATATTGCAGATAAATGTATATATATATATATATATATATATATATATATAAAACACCATAAAAGGATTGTGCACCATGAATAACACAATATGGATTCAGGAAACAAATCACATAACTTGTCAACTCAAATATTACATAATAAATATCTTAGAATAGTGGCATACAATAAACAACATGAAATGAACTTGAGGAGAGAATCGTGCGTCTTGCGATTCGAGTGTCACCATGTAAAATACCAAGAAATGGTAGCACACAATGAATATCAAAATCAAATCATCATTAATCGAATCGCGCGTCTTGCCGATTCGTAAAACACGATGTAAATGTCAAGAAATAACAGCTCACAATAAATAACAAGATCCAAGTACAATTAAATGAATCGCGCTTCTTTTGCTGATTCTTAAGCCACCATGTAAATGTCAAGAAATGGTAGAGCGCAATGAACAACAAAGTTAAATCCTCATGAAACGAGTTGCGCGTCTTGCCAATTTGTAAAACATAATTGAAATTTCAAGAAATAGTAGCGCGGCCCAGCCCAGAACCACGCTCAGGAATGTTGCAGGGAAAGTCTCTGGAAGGCCCAGGAAAGGGGCCACACCCTAACACACTCTGAAAACCTGCAGCAATACTTTGCAAAGGAACAGTATTTGTAAGCATATTAAAAATACGTTTTCAGGATTGAACTCTGCAATGCAAAAGGTTAAACCACAACATATCAGCACAATGCATAAATTACGTTGTTTTGAGAGTGCTGTGTTTTCGAATTTTGTCGCCAATAGAGCGCGTACTGCTCTGGTGTTGACACGAACTTGCATGTGCACTGCAAATGCAACTGCTTCCCCTTTAAGATTACTTAGGATAATTGAAGAAATCGTGGCAAAGTTGCCCATCAGTTGCATTCCTAAATCTAAGGCCGGGGCAGCCCAGTTTTCTTCTTGAATTTGTTTCAGCACTTCCGGTAGATTGGCTAATGTTGGTGTACCGTGTGCCGTTGTATAGAGCGCAGCAAACACCGTGCCCCATGTATTACAGTGTTCAGCTGTAGGAACCATCTCAAAGGGCAAGCACATAGTTAATATTCTATGTTTATCCTGAGGTCCCGTATGGGGAAATACCACCTCCAGCGCATTAATTTTTTGTGCCACCTAAAACAGAGTCTCCTCTCGTTTTTCTGGGACTTTACCCATAATAGAGTGGACAGTCACCGGATTTATACCTGGTGTTACTGCATGTGGTTGTGCTGGAGCAGCATGTGCTGAGTTCGTATTTAGTGTCTGCATCACAAATTGTACTAATCGTCGATATATTGCTGTTAATTCAGTATATAAGCGTCGAACCTCAGCTACCGATATGTTCGCAACCGCAGGATGAGGTGTATATGTGGCCAATAAATGCCAGGTAGGACCTTCATTACTTAGTGGACCTAACCTAACTGGTAAAATTGTATGGGATAGGGCGCCATCTAGACAATTATTATGTTCTTGATAAGATAAAGGTATCTCTAAGTATGCGTACGCCCTGTACTGCCCAGGCGCGTTCGCAACTGTATATGTATGGAATGTATTTGTATTCCCATCAACTGCTGGAAATGTGACCCAAGAATAGAACAGCTCTGTTCTATAAGCTTCGTGAGCGTCCACCACAAATGTGACTGGTCCTCCCTGTGCTGTAAGTCCATGTGCTAACAAATGTGTCGTAAGTGGTTGTCTCATATTAAGAGCTATTTGTAAAGCCTGGGGGTTTGCCATCATAAAAGCACTAAACGTTCTGAGAATGCACACCAACACAGGGTCTTTTTTCCTTTTAAGGTTCAAGCTTGAACAACCACCTGCTGTAAAATAGGGTTACCTATACGGCGGTGGTGGAAATCCTCAGTACCACGGACATCTCCGTATACGGGACTGAGGGGTCATATTATATGAGACCGAGATATACCGGTGGACCTGAAAATTAGAGCCTGACCAAACGTTGGCGGCGTTGGAGGGAGATTCTGACCAGGAACCTACAACTAGATGCTGACTGCCCGTTGCAGATGCTGATGCAGATTACAGGCCTTTGCTCAGGTATGAGGGTTGATGTCTTCTCGGGGGAACCTGAAAGGCAGGCTGAAAGGCAGGCTTAGAGCTTCACATGCTGTGCTCAGAATATAACTTAGAGAGAACATAATCTAGTTGCACTATGATAGCCTTATTCTTGTGCTTCACTCTCATTGTTACTATTTCAATCCTACTGTGTTGTGTAGGTCTGGTTATTGCAGCTCACGCTTTGCATAAAAACAAGGAGCAGAGGAAAATGAGGTTGTCTTTACAATACAATATAATCAGGTCGCCACCCATCACTTGTAACTTAAGAAATCATACCATATTTCCATAGGAAGCGGCGACCATCAGTAAAGCCTATCATTTGATCACTTTCGTTTGCTTCCCTCTCTACCTGATTGCACACATAAATTTCAAAGCCTAGCATTATTAAAGAGAAATAGATACAAGTCCACAAAATGTTTAGTACATATGACAGAACAGATAGGTCCTAGAAGAGCCCAAAACAATTTGTCCCACGCTGTAAAATATCTTCGAGCTTTAAGATCGTAACAACCTCAGTATGTCCACCAGAGGAGAGATAAGTTCAATAAAGATTTTAAAAAGACTTAAAAATTTTAAAAATCCTAAAACAAAATATTTTGTTCAGAGGATTATACATAAATTTCAGTATCTCATTTGGTGAACATATATTAAGATTAGCACATAGCGGTTTCAACCATTTTTTCCTTAGCTCAACTAAGTTAAAAAAAAAAACATGCCTAAAGTTTTGTATCCCCCGCTGGCAGAAATCACAAATATTCGAGGATCCATCCCACTTAGCAGTTACATCTTTGAGAGGTGATCTATTGAATCGCAACAGGATAAAAAAATGTCTTACTCCATGAGATAAATTCCACCGTAAGAAGGGTTGCAGATAATTAAATATTGCGGAGCTAGTTAAAGCGCTAAGCCTCCATTTTTGTTTTTTACAAAACTCCATGTCCAAAGAGAGGCTTTTGCCCCTAGTTGTCTCTTTTAGGCTCGGGGAGTTGAGATAGAAACAAGTGACCATCTAGTTGCATTAGTTGCATAGCAAGGTTAAAATGTCTATAAAACTGAGATTTATCTCTTAATGAGCCAAATATTTCTTTATATGCTAGGAATCTTAAAGAAGACTCTGCACTCTGCACTAGGCAGAAGGCTCTCCGAATTACCGCAGCTAGGCCCTGTGAATAAATACCCTTGATGCCAAATTCTAGCCTTCAGACTGACACTGAAACCAAATTGTTATAGGAGACCAGTCTTCTTAAAATCCGTCCTTCTATCTTGTTCAAAAACTCCCATTTTGTAATTGCTATTTCTTGTATGGCATACAGTAGCGTGGATGGAATTTTTGCTTGATAAACAGAGAGTAAGTAGGAAAAATGCTGCAGACCCAGAGCATTATAAAAGGCTAATATCCCATGAGACTGCGACAGAGGCTTGCTGATGTTGTTATCTATGTGGTCTCGATCAGTAAGGGAACAGGATAAAATTGTTCCCAGAAAGCAATAGGATTTCACCCGCTCCAAGTTCTGCTGACCCACAGACCATGTAAACTTTTTTTTTTTTTATTTATTTATTCCCCAAGAAGCATACCACTTTAGATTTTAACACATTTATTTTTAAATGATGCTGTTTCGAGAAATCATATAAGGTAGCCAGCCGCCTGTTAAGACCTTTCGGGGTGAAATCCAACACCACAATGTCATCCGCATAGAGGAGGCTCGAGATTGAAGCGCCTCCATTCCGAGGTGGAAAACCTTGGGTGTTCTCTAATACCAAGGGAAGGTCATGAATGTATAAAGAAAAGAGCAGGGGTACCAACAGACAACCATGTTTTAAACCATTCTTTGTCCTGAATGTTGAAGAGTGCAGGGCAATCATTAAGTGTAGCAAATTTGTAGGAACCCCCAAATTTGATAATTTCATCCATATTATTTTACGGTCTACCCTGTTGAACGCTGCAGAAAAATCAATAAAAGCGGCATTTACTACCCCACCTCTAACCAGGACATACTTTTCATTTATCGTTTGTATTAGAAGGATATTGTCTAGGGTATTGTGCTTCTTCCTAAAGCCAGCCTGTTCAATAGGGAGGATCGCATTTTCTTCAACCCAGGTTGTTAAATGCACTAGAATGCTTTTAGCAAAGATCTTACTAACGGCATCCAGTAGGGCTATTTGCCGATAATTTATAGTTAAAGATTTATCACCCTTTCTATACAGAGGGACTATAATACTCCCCTTCCAAGACCCCAGGATTATACCACTCGAGTAACTGGAGTGAAATACTGGGTTAAGTATCTTTGCCCAGAGCAAGGGCCCTTTTTTGATTACGGCCTATTGGGACCTCATCTGGGCCCAATACTCCCAAGGCCCTCATTGACCTTATAAACCCCTCTATCTCAGAAATTGAAGGGGCTCCAAAAGCTTCAAACTCCAACCAACTACCACTCTTAAGGTCCAGTTCAA
This sequence comes from Pleurodeles waltl, assembly GCF_031143425.1. Lineage (NCBI taxonomy): Eukaryota > Metazoa > Chordata > Amphibia > Caudata > Salamandridae > Pleurodeles > Pleurodeles waltl. Next base: position 914,091,788 of record NC_090436.1, read on the forward strand.
CTAGATCAACTTCCTCATTTTCTGCATACAGGGAGAGAATGGAATCCCTCCATTCTCACTCGGCTATCGGAGTGCCTGAGAAAGTTTTACGTGAACCGCAGCCTTCAGAGATGAGTGACCAAAACTATGAACATTTTTAGCCCTGGCTGCTTCCCTCAGGTCTATCCAACGCTGATCTTCCTCCTCCTTCCTTATTCCCTCCTTCACCCGTACTCGTCTCCTCTGGAGAAGGGAAATTCTTCTACTCCTCTCCGCAGATTCCCATCTGTGCTGCAAGCTAACCAATCTATTAATTTCCCTATTCAAAAGGAAAAGAGGGAGCCTTACTTTCTTCTGTGGAGGTTTAGTGCAATTTGACTGGACTGTCTGAATGAAATTTCTCATAAATTCAGAAAAACATTTTAACGGATCCTCATGCCAGTCATCAAAATTTCTCAAGACCCTCTCAAGTGATCCTTTCACAGATAACATTTTCAAAGGAGACCAATAGATTCTACTTGTTTTCCCATTAAAATTGACATTGAGGCCCTTAAAATTCCAAGTCTCAATAGGCAACATTTGGAGTTTTAGGATAAGGCTCAAAATCTCATGGTCACTAAATGAAGTATCAATAATAGTCATATCCTCCACTACTTGTGCTAAGGGATAGGAGGCCAAAAGATAATCAATGATGGAGTTACTCAGGCAAGATTTATGAGTAAAGGCTGTAGGGGAATCCAACTTCAAACGACCATTCTGAATTATACATCTAAGTTCCCTCATGTCTTGTAATAAAATATACCCCCTTTTGTCAGTCCTAATTCTTGTAGGAAATAGGATAGGAGGAATGTTAAGGAAAGATTCCCTCTCAGTATCACCAAAAGTGGAAAGGGATAGGTTAAACATTTTACAGTTTAAACCCCCTCAGATCAATACTTCAAGTGCAGTTTCATGAGAGCTTAAAAAAGAAGAAATACAATTCAGCATGTGCAATAACATCCTATCATACTCCTTCTCAGGGAGAATATAAGCATTTACCAGTAACAATGGTGTTTTCCTGCCATCCTCCAATGTTGGAACAATTCTAATTATCTGATAAGAATATTCTGAAACCAGAATCATTTCAAACTCCCATTTATACTTATCTTTTAATAGTACAGTGGTACCCCCTTTTGCATGCCCCATCCTGGACGGATGTGCCTTTTGACAAAGGGCCGTGTACCCCAGGTAAGAGAAATTAGTTACATTCCAGATCTCTTGGATACAAACTAGGTCTGCTTGGTGAGAGCAGATGTGACCTAATTTACTTGTATGTTTCTCTAGTCCAGCAGCATTCCATGAGACCATATGGAGATTATGGTTAAACGCCCTGTTGCAGTAGTTTCCCCTTCACCCTGGTATTATTTAAGGCCCCTGCCAGCCAGCTCCAGTTATCCTGGGAGGAAGTCTAGGAAGGGGACGGGACACCTTTAACGAGTTTCACCACTCTTCCTCCCTGGAAAAGAGAGACCTTAACATTTTCCCAGGAGGGAACAGGGGACGCTCTCCAACACAAATGATTACTTTTATTCACACAAGGAGCAGTAGAAGACTGCATTCTACGCAGATGGAAATCCTTTCTCCTGACTGGGACCACATCAATGCCTCTACGTTGCAGTTGTTCACAATTTACCAAAATCAAGTTTACAGTGGTTTTGGAATAAAACCAAACTCTTGTCTTTACAGAGTCGAGACCCTGCATCAGGAGTACACGAGAGATGTCATAGCTTTCGATTAATTTTAACTCCGGTATATCTCTAAAACAAGATATTAAAAGAGAACGGTTTAAAAATAAATTGGAATCAAGTAAAGAGCAAAACTCAAGGCTTGATGTCATTGCAGAGAGACTGGAAGGAGTCTCCATCTCGTAATTGACTGCTCCACTAGACAAATTGTCAGGAATTAAACACAGAGGCCCTCATTCTGACCTTGGCGGGCGGCGGAGGCCGCCCGCCAAAGTCCCGCCGTCAGGTTACCGTTCCGCGGTCGAAAGACCGCGGCGGTAATTCTGACTTTCCCGCTGGGCTGGCGGGCGGTCTCCTTCAGACCGCCAGCCAGCCCAGCGGGAAAGAGGCTTCCACGATGAAGCCGGCTCGGAATCGAGCCGGCGGAGTGGAAGCTGTGCGACGGGTGCAGTTGCACCCGTCGCGTATTTCACTGTCTGCGCAGCGGACAGTGAAATACATTTAGGGGCCCTCTTACGGGGGCCCCTGCAATGCCCATGCCAGTGGCATGGGCACTGCAGGGGCCCCCAGGGGCCCCGCGACCCCCCCTACCGCCATCCGGATCTCGGCGGTCCGACCGCCGGGATCTGGATGGCGGTAGGGGGGGTCAGAATCCCCGCGGCGGTGCAGCAAGCTGCGCCGCCGCGGAGGATTCAATGGGGCCGCGGTACACTGGCGGGACCCCGCCAGTGGTGCCGGTCCGACCGCGGCTTTACCGCCGCGGTCGGAATCCCCATTGAAGCACCGCCGGCTTGTCGGCGGTGCTCCCGCGGTCCTCCGCCCTGGCGGTCAAAGACCGCCAGGGTCAGAATGAGGGCCAGAGTTATTAAATTTGTTTGCGAATTACAAAATGAATCAGTGTGTGGGTTAAGAAAGATGTAACCTTCTTTACAATTAGTAGTTCATCTGATCCGTCCAAAGGAGGATCCCAGAAGGGAACTAAATCAAGTTCATCCCTAAATGAGGGGGATACTGACCGCCAGGGTCGCGAATGACGGAAGCACCGCCAACATGCTGGCGGTGCTTCATACGTCATTCTGACCGTGGCGGTAAAGCCGCGGTCGCCCAGCCGGGTCCGGCGGTTTCCCGCCGGATCTCCCCCGGCTGGGAGAATCCTCCAGGGCAGCGCTGCAAGCAGCGCTGCCTTGGGGATTCCGACCCCCTTCCCGCCAGCCTGTTTCTGGCGGTTTACACCGCCAGGAAGAGGCTGGCGGGAACGGGTGTCCTGGGGCCCCTGGGGGCCCCTGCACTGCTATGCCACTGGCATGGGCAGTGCAGGGGCCCCCTAACAAGGCCTCAGCATGCTTTTCACTGTCTGCCTAGCAGACAGTGAAAAGCGCGACGGGTGCAACTGCACCCGTCGCACACCTGCAACACCGCCGGCTCCATTCGGAGCCGGCTTCAGTGTTGCAGGCCGCCTTCCCGCTGGGCCAGCGGGCGCTAACAATGTTAGTGCCCGCCGGCCCAGCGGGAAGGTCGTAATGGCCCCAGCGGTCTTTTGACCGCGGCGCGGCCAAATGGCGGTTCCCGCCAGGCGGGCGGCGACCGCCACCCGCCGGGGTCAGAATGACCCCCTAAGTCTTCCGAGTCTTTCCAATCAATAGACCTATCCTCCAAAGGGACTTTATTGTTGTCTTCCATGGGAGAAGGAATTCCTGTAGGAGTCTGAACATCGAACTTTATTTTCTTAGGTCTTCTTTTGGAAATTCTCCTTTTAGCTTTTCTTCCCTGCCTTTTCCCTTTAAAGGCTCTCCTAAATTCCATACATTGTCTACTTTCATAAAAGTTTCATTCCTTTTGTGCTACACAATTGAGTGAATGGGGAGGATCTTAGTCTGTGGTAAAAAAAATAGAAAACAGGACCACTGGAGAGGGTGGCTTTAACTCCGGATTTACTGGCACCGAGGAACTTAACTGAGGAAGTGCGGGAGAAAATAAGTTTCTTCAGAAAATAGTCAAAGTTTTCAAAGTTGAAAGTTTCCTCACATCTCAGGGGGTTAAGTGGCACTCATGGTTTACCAGCCTGGCCAGCCTGGGCTCCCTTGGTAGACTGAACTGGATATTTAGATGAGCTCTCTTTCAACATTACATCTCAGGAGCACAGTGGTATACTAGGACAACCACCCCCCGGTTCGTTGGGAACTTCCTTTGCAAACATCGGAACTATCTCTATTAAAGTTAGATCCTCCTTCTTTTGGCCAGTCAGGGCTTTCAATATAGCCAGTAGGGTGTCTTGAGAATGGTCAAAGCTATTTATCAATGTTTCTAACACTGCTAAAATAGAAGATATTATTCTCTCTAAGCATTTAAAAGACTCCGATAATACTGAATGTTGGTCCAAAGGAGCACTTGGTAAATATCTAGAGAACAAAAACTCAGGGGAAAGAGAAGGGAATGCTGGAGATCACGTGGGATCAGTAGGTGTACTACTTACAGGTCTTAGACAAGGAGATCCCTTTCTTATGGCTAAGGACGGGGACCCGCAGCAAGAGGACAAGCTCTTTACATCATATGCTCCTTTTACCTCAATGTCCAGCAAGATGAAATCTCCTTTACCCGAGGGGGGGAACAGAGTAGGCAGGGGAGAGCATCGTGTTCTCCAGGTCCCCCCCAGCAATAGGCGACTGCCCATTAGGGGGAGATGGAGCCAAAGCCTTTCCGGAAATAACAAGACAATCAGAGGTTGCAAAAACTTCCTTCTTGGAAGCGAGATCGTCAAGGATCTCCTTATACAGAAAAGGCAGGATTGCACAGCAATTTTTTGTATTCAGGTGGGACATACTCTTGTTTCTTGGAGGATTTGATTTCGTCTTTTTACATGCCCAGTTAAGAAAGGCTCTGCACATTCAAAGACGTTTAGCCGTCATGTCCAGGAGAGGGATTACCTTGGACACCTGGCCGACAATTCTTTTGCCTTTCTTTTACCTTTCCGCTCCTATATTCGCATCCCTCAGGCTCTTTGTCTGCTTATTGATTCTCTCCAAGATAAGAGAGATATGGTAAACCAAAAGGTACTTTAGGCAGGCAGAATCGCAATCCACAGCCCACCTGCCTCTAGCAGTTCAGGCAATGTTCATGCAATGTCGTGGAGTAAACAGCTCACGGTTTCTTTTCTGTCACTGTCACTCCTGCACAGCCAAGCCCCCAAGCCTCCGTGACTCCCACAATTCCCACGCTTCTTCTGGGCACTTTCTGGGCTCTTTTCTGAGCTCCTCCGATGCTCCACCTGCCTCCAACAGTCCAGGCAGTGCCCAGGCGGTGTCCAGGCCGAATCACTCCTAGGCGCCTTGCTGTACCACTGAGCCTCCGTGGCTTCCACTGCTCCTACGGCTCACGCACTCTTCTGTGCACGTCCGTGCACTTCTGGGCTCTTCCGACCACCCGCCATCCTGGCCAGAGAGAGGGAGGTGGTCACAGGGGCCACGGAGGCACTGTCCGAAAACCGCACCGTGGGAAGAGCCGGAGCTGAGCTCACAGCCGCCGAGTTTGCCTAGTTCTCCGATCTGCACTGCTCTGCAAAATCTCGTGAGAGCTTTGTCACAATCAGTGCTGCAGGCCCACTAGAAGAAGCAACTGTTCATTCCTCACCACTTATTTTTTAATCCCCACCATGACACCCCAGAAAAATCCCCATTTCACTTAAGATGAGTTAAGAGTTATGGTGGATGAAATCTTCAGAGTAGAGCCACATCTATTTTGAGCCCAGGTCAAGCTCACTACTATTTCAAGAAAAATTTAAATGTGGCAGAAGATAGTCAACAGAGTGGATGCTATAGGCCCGACCATGCGCACAAGGGACAGCATCAGGAATAGGTGGAATGATCTCAGAGGGAAGGTTCCATGGCATCCAGGCACCAGCTGCATGTCCAGAAAACTGGTGGTGGGTCTCCACCTCCTCCCTCACAACTCACATCCCGGGAGGAGAAGGTCTAGGCCATCCTACATCCTGAAGGCTTGACAGAAATACCTGGGGGAGTAGAGTTGGGTAAGTCACAACACAAAAAATATCACCAAAATGTATTGTCATGCATACTCACTGTTCACCTTTTGCCAACTTCACTGTCAAACCACTTAACAGCCCAGTGACCACCTTTCCATAGAACCTGTCTGGCCTCCAAACTGTGAACTAGACTGACCTGGTCCAACAACAACTCTGTATAGTTGTAGCACAAGGATTGACAGCGCTAAAGTTCCCAGCAGGCACTGTTCCACCATTTCAAAAACCTGAACAGTGTATCCTACTCGAAATGACCCTGATTGTCACCTCCACATTGGAATATACATACCTGAGAGGTTACCATATGTAAGCTGTGTGAGTAGGACAGGCACTGACAGGAATGCTAAGGCCAGGAGGCTAAACATGTAGATCCATCTTGTGCAGCTATGCCAAGATGAAAATATTGTGGACAGGAAGAACAGCTCAACCTGTGTGTCAAACAAATTTGAGACAGATCAAAGGCCCCAAGATACATCGTATGCATGGCATTTGCAGCAGACACACTCTAATACACTGACCACATGATGACAATTTTCACAAATACAACAAGGTTCTGGGTCTGCATGCATAACAGTCAACTAGGTCTTGAAATTACCTAAACCACATCCTGCCCAGCTACTGTTTAGCCTGCACCTGCTGCCAATGAATGAGTCTATGACTATCCTTCCAAGTGCTACTAAACTCAGACATTCTGAAGCTAGTTGACTGAAGTGAAATTGGTATGTTACCAAAATGTCAGGTCAATACAATTGATAGCATGTGTACCTTTCACTTAAGGGAAATCTACAAACACAATGTGTACAAGGCCCAAGCCAAATGTCACTGTTTACTATTGGAGGTAGAGGTCACCATACAACATTTAACATTGTATCTCTCCCATCAACAGGCCTAGCTGCCACTGCGAATACTGAGACCACTGAAGAGACTTCTACCACCCCCATGGATAAAACACTCTGTGAGTACACCAGTCCTGGACATCTAGACATTGAAGAAAGTTCTGGCCCATCCGGGCAAACTGGTCAGATGATACCAGTGAGCCTCACAGTGATCACATCGACTCCTCCTAGCCCCCTGGCTTCAACATCTCAGGCAGCCAGTTGCCCTCATACCTGTGTCCCGAGGATTGTCGTGCCCCAAGTTCAGGATCCAGAGTCACTGCAAAACAGCTCTGACAATGATGGTCCTAGAGACAGTGGTAGGGGCAAAGTATGCCAAGGGTGCAGGCACGTGGGGGTGGGGTGCATGGGAGGGATGGTGGGAGCATTCATCATAAGGCTGCTGGGGATGGTCCTCGCCAGGACACCATCAGCCAAGTCTTGGGAACCTACCAACTATCCAAAGGCGTAATGGGCCAGGTAATTGCCATACTAGAGGGAGATGCTGCAGCTGCAGAGAAACTTCCATTGTGAGCCTCTGGACAAGTGGAAGGCCACCAACACCATCCTGGCCTCCCCAACAGGGCTGTTCAGGGAGATCAGTGGTACCCTGATCAGGGACCGTGAGCAACACCACACCCCTTTCTTTGGCCAAGCAACACCAGCCCCTTCAACATCTGTGGCATCCACTAGAATGGGGGCTCTGCCAGGGGAAGCACCCACCTCAGACACCCCTATCTGTATTTCATCAAATCCCCCCTGCAAACAGGAATGTCGCCTAAGACTCCCAGAGGTGCGGAATGGCAAGACATCAACCACTGCCAGAAAGTGACCTCTTCTTGAAGCAACTCATTTGTGTGCAACGGATTCACTCTGTTCACTGTTCTTTAAACACTTTCTGTTTTCCATGGTAGTAGGACACTAAACTTTGGACTTCAAATGATGTGGCATCTACAACTTCCATTTCATCCACCATGACTGATTCCTTCACTTCACTTTTTTGTTGAGTCTCACAATTATGTCCTGTACATATGTTAATAAACACACCTATCCCCAAAACACTGCCTACTACCACTCTTTCAACATTTTAAATGGTTGAATTGTAAACCCATGTGATGCACATGAGGAAGACATAAGATGGTAATGGAAGGAGGGATATGTCTCAGGTAGTTTCATGCTAAGGAGAATTAGCAACACAATGACACACGTGTCTGTTCACACCAAACATTTTATTGCACAGTACAGCGTCTAGGCTGATATAATGTCTGGACTGTCATAGCCAGGAAATAGTGTACCTTTACACCAGCAGAAACCTTATCACATACCAAAACCTTGTCTGAGAATCAAACATACGCCATGGCACAGACAGAGGGCAGTACAACAGTCCTGATTATAGGTCCATCCCATTACAATGAGCAAGCACCTGGTGGCCTGTGTTGTGGCACAGGCACTGTTGCCTGCAGTGAGGAAACACATTGTCAGCTCCACAAAGTTCATACTGGATCATTGTCTACACAATGTGAATGGAGAATGCATGGATTATACTGGGTGACATGTTTCAGTGGCACATGATCACACACATGAGACTATTGGACCAACTCACCAAATCAAAAAAGTGTATTATGCACCTCAGAATTCCATCCACCCACTGTCCAAGCTGCTTTAGCATAGGACTCATACACCCCATATATGTGACCAACATTACCTAGATCAATCCATGTCCACTTCATATGTCAGAACAGCAACAGCTACCTGCCAATGTCACAACTTTGAAATGTATAACCCAAGAAATTGCACACACAGTTCCAAAAGGCGAGAAATAGTATCTATCGGTTCTGCAGATCAGGGAAACCAAAAGGTTGTAAGCACGAGCCCTCACTCACCTTTCGGTGACATGCTTCATCATAGGGCAGTGCTCCTCGTCAGGCCGGCGCTGCAATGCCTGACGGGCCCCACAAGGGGGCTCTTTGCCGGAGGTCTTTTTAGAGTGAAAATGCGTGCCGGTCAAAAATAGAACACGAGGATTGGAATAGGAAAAGTTAAAAATGTCTAGAGGTAACACCTGTTAAATTCTTTAATTGAGTCTCAGTACCTCTGGCATGATTAAAAACAAAAGACTAGGGATATCGTAAAATAATGTCTAAACTCCCCATAAAACGTAAAAAAACTAGGGGGTGGTATAAATGCAAAGAGGTAAACACAGGGTCCCCTGTGTTACTCTACATCAATGGACAACTTTGAAATGCCCACACGGGGATGGCATGGTAAAGAGACCTGGATAAAACACCTGGATAAAACACAAACCAAGGAGTTTAGGCATTAAATATGACCCAAACCTCAAATCATACTTCAGTAGATCCACTCACATTTTAATGAGGCTGACACAAACAAAGCAGATTATCAAGGTAGCAACATGTCCATGTCTGACTTAGCATCAAACCTTGGCTGTAAAGTGCCTAGCTTCATATCCCCTGTCGATAGGAAACACATACCCCACTCAAAACATCCTGAACCCTACAGTACCCCATACAGACACAGTAATCACATAACATTACATACTTAGGGGCATATTTATACTCCTTTTGCGCCGAATTTGCGTCGTTTTTTTCGACGCAAATTCGACGCAAAACTAACTCCATATTTATACTTTGGCGTTAGACGCATCTAGCGCCAAAGTTCATGGAGTCAGCGTCATTTTTTGGCGTGAACACCTTCCTTGCGTTAATGAGATGCAAGGTAGGCGTTCCCGTCTTAAAAAATGACTCCCAGGCATGTGCGTGGTATTTATACTCCCTGGCAAAAATGACGCCCGGGAGTGGGCGGGGCAAAAAACCCCGCATTTGCGCCTCTTTTTAACGCCTGGGTCAGGGCAGGCGTTAAGGGACCTGTGGGCTCAGAATGAGCCCAGAGGTGCCCTCCCCTGCCCCCAGGGACACCCCCTGCCACCCTTGCCCACCCCAGGAAGACACCCAAGGATGGAGGGACCCATCCCAGGGAAGACAAGGTAAGTTGTGGTAAGTATTTTTGTAAAAAAATTTTGTTTCATAGGGGGGCCTGATTTGTGCCCCCCTACATGCCACTATGCCCAATGACCATGCCCAGGGGACAGAAGTCACCTGGGCATGGCCATTGGGCAAGGGGGCATGACTCCTGTCTTTGCTAAGACAGGAGTCATGTTAATGGCGTCTGGGCGCCCAAAAAAAATGGCGCAAATCGGGTGAAGACGATTTTTTTGCCTCAGCCTGACTTGCCCCATTTTGGGACGCCCAAACGCCATTTTTCCCTACGCCGGCGCTGCCTGGTGTACGTTCTTTTATTTTCACGCACACCTGGCAGCGCCGGTCGGCTAACGCCGGCTAACGCCATTCAATAAATACGGCGCCCGCATGGCGCTTAAGAATGGCGTTAGCCGGCGCTAATGTTTTTGGCGCAAAACTGCGTTAGCGCAGTTTTGCATCAAAAAGTATAAATATGGCCCTTACACTCAAGTGAATACAGATTGATGAGATCAGCCCGCAATTCTTCACCTTCCTCTTCATCACTGTCATCCTCACTTGGAAATTCTGGATTCTCACGCAGTGGTACTGCTAGCCCCCTCTCTTATGAAATATATGGGATATCTCTCCTCAGGGTAATGTTGTGGAGCATGCAGTAGGCCACAATGATCTTACATACTTTTTGGGTGAGTCTAGGAGGGCTGCACCTGTTTTGTCCGGACACCTAAATCTGGCTTTCAGGAGCCCAAAGGCCTGTTCCATGATACGCTGTGTTCTCCCATGGGCATTGTTAAAGCGGATTTCCCCTGGCGTAGTTGGGTTCCTCACAGGTGTCAACAATCATGGACAGTTTGGGTATGCAGAGTCTCCTATAATGGAATGGGACATATGTGCAACTATGGATCCCTCTCATCTGAATTTTGGCTGCTGACATTGCATACAAAAAACATGACGTGACTTACCAACCAGCCAGGCCCTCTCTGGGTACAGTCCTGGCATCAGCTGTGAATTGAACTGTTCTGCATGATGAAGGCATCATGGACTGAACCCAGATAATGGGCACAGACCAGTGAAATGTAGAGGTCCACCAGACCAACAATTTTGACATTGATGGAATGGAGGTTCTTCCTGTTTATTGCCATGAGGTGGAACCAAGGCAACATGTGTTTCATCAATGGCTCCCAAAACATGTGGGCTGTGTTCCAAACTCAGCCTTCACATGGACGAAAGCCTCATGCTTAGGAAACCGGATGTAGATGTCCAGGTGTATTAACATTGCTGAAAGTACGTCCTTCAATAACAGACTGAACACAGGCTGGGGCATCCCAGCAAATAGTGCAACACTGTCATGACTTCTGTAATGTGTGGTATGCTGTTTGGATGATGAGTGGCATGCATCAGATTTGGCTCCAACTGATGACAGAGATCCACGGTCGTTTGACAATTCAGACAGTAGTTCTGGATGTTTCTTTCTTCCATGGCCTGAAGGTCTGACAGTGGACGGTAGACAGAAGTATGTCTGATCCTTCCCATCCCTAGGGAAAGATAAGTAATGAATTTAGCCATCACTCTGTTTGTCCCTTGCAACATACATTAGGCATGTCAATGACAAACTGTGACAAGGCATGTCATAAGTTGAGGACATGATACACATTACACATCACCACTATCAATGACCCAGAATCAATATTTTTCCTCCTTGCTTTGCAACAAATGTGTACACATAATCTATCTGGACAGCAAGAATTTGTGCATAATACTTGCCACTCGGACTGTGACTTAATGTCACAAAACTTAAATTACAGGGGTGAAGGGGGGACTGTGTCTCAATGCAAGTAGGCATATGTGTCAGGTTCAGGCAATGTACAAAAAGGTGTCCAACTCGAGGACCCACATTATCAGACAGGACAAACACTTATTGTATTACCAACATTTTTGGAATTGTGACACATTTTAATTAGCCATATAATGCATTTCATACCCTAAAATCGAGACTGTCTTACCTATTCCACTGGACATTATGAACCGCCCGTGACCATCAGCAAAAGTCATGGCGGTAGGTGGTTGCTACCATGGCAGACACAGTCATAGGCTAAAGTTGCTGCCAGTGGCGGTTGCAGGATAATGGAGGTACAGGTGGTGGTGCCTGCGGCAGTGTCTGCGGCGGAGATGCTGTTGGTGCTGCCTGTGGTGCAGGTGCCGGTAGTAGTGAAGGGAGACACCAGGCCATCTCCAGCAGCCTGGGACGACTGCCCACTGGGTATGTTGGTGGAGACTGTCGTGGCAGCGGCGGTGCAGGGGCGGTGCAGGTGGCGATGCAGGTGGCAGTTGTGGCGGCGGTGCTTACTGGTGCTTATCGTGGTGCAGGTTGCTGGCCTGTCAGGACAAATGGTGGTTACCAGTCCCTCACCTGGAGGCTCCGAGCCCTGAAGTGCCTTGCCTTTGCTTTTTTGTCTCTACCCCACCTTGGTAGTCGCAAATGGGCCCTTGGCACTGTCCTCTTTTGTTTTGGATGAGGCCTTGCTGGGTGGGTGGTGCTTCTTGTCCATGTTGCATGCCGGCCCCTTCTTAACCTTGGCAGGTGGCGGAATTGGGGGATCTCTTGCATTGGTAGGTGGAACACTGCCAGCCCTGATGGGTCCCCTCTTCGATCCACTCAGACTTGCAAGGACCACAGCGGACGCCGACTTGGTGGCTGAGGTGCTGGCATGGGATCTAGACATCCTGGCCCTAGGGCACAGATGGGGGGGAGGTGTAGGGAAGAGGTCAACGTTAGCCAGGAAGAGTTTCTTTGACACACTGGGACGGGAAGATGGAGGGGGTGTGGGAGTGGAGGAAGAGGTAGTGGTTGTATGAGATGTACGTCTGCTGAGTTTGGGTGAAGGTGCATTGGCTGGAGGTTGTTGTGAGGTGGATGGCTGTTGAGTGGGTGTGTGCCTGCGTTTTTTGTACTTTGGGTGGAGGGCTCACAGACACACTGGGAGAGGACACAGGGGAAGTGTGCATGGTTGTGTGGGTGGTGATTGCTCATGAGTGGTGTGTTGTGATGGGCGTGCTGGTGATGGAGGCAGTGGCTGATGATGTAGTGCATGCAGGTGTGAGTGAAGATGCTACTGGGGGGAGGTGGACGAAGAGTAGGAGGGGGACACAGTGGAGGAAGTGGATGTAGGTATGTGTGCATGGGTATGGTGCTTGTGTGAGTGCCTGTGTGATGATGCGTGGTGCTTATGTTTTCCTGAGCCACGTTTGTGTGTTGATGTGTGTGCATGTTGGTCTGAAGGTGTGCTTGTGATTGGGTGAGGTAGAGGAGATTGGGTCGGGGTACTGGAAGTTGGAGGGGGAGGCTGGACACACGGACAATGGCTGCCATCAGTGCTGAGGCCAGAGCTTGTTGGGTCGCCACACCAGAATGAATGCCCTCCAGGTATACATTTGTTTGTTGCAAATGCCTCTCGACACCCTGGATGGTATTCAGAATGGTTGGCTGCCCAACAGTGAGGGATCTCAGGAGGTCAATAGCCTCCTCACTGAGGGCAGCAGGGCTGACTGAGGCAGGGCCTGAGGTGCCTGGGGCGAAGGAGATGCCCACTCTCCTGGGTGAGCGGGCACAGGAAACACAGAGAGGGGTTGCTGGGACAGTGGTACTGGTAGGGGGGTGGGCGCTGTACCTGTTTTGGGGTGGGCACAGAGGTGTCCGCCACTGCCAGGGAGCTTCCATCAGAGGAGGAGTCACTGTCACTGGTATCCCCTCCTGTTCCCATCATGGAGCTCGCCTCGTCCTCCGTCCTACTGGTGCCTTCACACTCAGTGGATTTGCCCTCATGGGCCATGTGGGATGCAGCTCCCTCCGTCGCCGGTGCCTCTGCACACAAGGACAGGATGACAAAACAAAAAAGGCGGGAGACAGAGGATACACTTGGTCAGTGTCAGCAACACCACTACCGTTGGCGTACACAACACACACTGAGCACTAGGCCATGCCCAACCAGTCACTAAGGTAGTCTCCAGCCCATGGGGTACAATGAGTAACGCCAGCATCTGCACACCTGACACCCACAGGTCCCTGCCCAGTAGTAGTTGGCCACTTGAACCATTGGGGTAGGAGTGCTTCAGAGCCTGCAAACAAGTGACCTACCCAGCCATGATCGCCCAGGCCTAGAGGCACCCACATTCCACATCCCCCACCCAGCTAGTTTCTAAAGTGCGCAAAGTCAGTTTTCTGAATCTGTACTCACCCCCTTGTGGCTGCTATGATGCCCTCAAGCGCCCATCCAACTCCGGATAGGCCACCGCCAGGATGCGGAACATCAGGGGGATCATGGTGCGATGGGCACCCCTTCCACGTTGGGAGGCCAGCCCCAGCTGGGCCTCCACGGTCTTCTTGGTTCAGCCGTGCAGGTCTTCCCATCTCTTGAGGCAGTGGGTGCTCCGCCTGTGATAGACCCCCAGGATCTGCACCTCCTTGGCGATGGCACGCCAAATACCCTTTTTTTGGTGGGCACAGACTTAGATGGAAATGCCACAGAAAATGTAAGCACTCACCCATCCGGACCGTCATACTCATTGCCCACCAGTTCCCACCCATGCCCTGACACGGAAAACATCCTTTTTTCTGACTTTTTTTTTCCGAAGGTCGTGGTTAACGAAAGCGCAACAACGCTTTTTTTAACCACGACTTCCTTTTTTTGTGCCTTAACTACGTATGTTCTGAACAACGAACATGCGTGGTTAAGGTACAAAGAAGGGACTTGGCGAAGGTAAGTGGTGGGTTTAGGTTTTGGGGAGGGGGTGGGGGGTCAGGGGGTTTTAGGTTTTGGGGTGGGGTTGGTGGGGTGGGGCGTTTTTGGTTTTGGGGAGTGGGTGGGGGGTCAGGGGGTTTTAGGTTTTGGGGTGGGGTTGGGGGGGTGCAGCGTTTTTGGTTTTGGGGAGTGGGTGGGGGGTCAGGGGGTTTTAGGTTTTAGGGTGGGGTTGGGGGGGTGGGGCGTTTTTGGTTTTGGGGAGTGGGTGGGGGGTCAGGGGGTTTTAGGTTTTGGGGTGGGTTTGGGGGGGTGGGGTGTTTTTGGTTTTGGGGAGTGGGTGGGGGGTCAGGGGGTTTTAGGTTTTGGGGTGGGGTTGGGGGGGTGGGGTGAGGGATGTAGGGTGAATGGTGCCTATTGCTAATGATTTTATCAGGAATGCCTTTACAATGAAATATCGTTGTTAAGGCATTCGTGGTAAAATCATTAGTAGTAGCAACGAGGTCGGTGTTCCGACCTCGTTGTTAAGGCAGTAGTTTTTTTTGCAGTCGTTGTTTCGTGGTACAGTCCCCTGACACACATACACTGACCACCTCTCATGCAGCATGCCTTAGCACCCCACAACATGAGCCTTACATGCACGCCACTCAAAACGGGCATTACCCACACATCATGCTCACAGTGTACTCACCTGTTTGTCTGGAGGACCGTAGAGTAACGTGTACTGTTGGAGGACCCCATCCACCAGTTTCTCCTACTCCTCTGCAGTGAAGGCAGGGGCCCTTTCCCCAGACACTCTAGCCATTGTCGCTTCCAGACTCAAGTCACAGCAGCACTTGCAGTGTAGGTCCTCTCCTGTTGATGGTCAGGTAGCAAGTGAGTGAATAGCTAGAAAATGGCAGTGACGTCCGCGGCAGTGCGTACCGTCACCGCCGGTGTACATCGGCATTGGCTCCTGGGAAGCATAGGGCCCAATGATAACCAAACGATAACATTGACCGCCTACCACGACGCAGCACAACACCAGTGCAGTTACCTTGTTTCCCCTTGTCCCTCCTCACAGGTCAGGCAGCCGCCATTTCAAGGGGGCACATGGCATGGAACCTAACTGCATCACATATTAGCACATGTAATGACTCTCGAATTCACACACTGCTTCTGTGACATGAATTCTGAAACAGTTGTGCTATCTATGTGGTAAATGACCTTCTGCTCACCATTCTCCTCCATAGGCTAAACCGCTGAGGCAGATGATCAGATGGCGGCATCCTCTGGTGTACAGACCCCTGGTGGACCTGTCGACAATGGAGGACAGACACATTATCATCACATACAGACTTGATGGTGCCACAATCCAAGAACTGTGTGCCCAATTGGAGCCAGACCTGATGTCAGCTATCCGCCAGCCCACAGGAATGCCCCCTCTACTGCAGGTCCTGTCAGTGCTCCATTTCCTGGCAAGAGGTTCTTTTCAAACAACAGTGGCCATGGCATCAGGGATGTCTCAGCCAATGTTCTCCAACGTGTTGACCGCAGTGTTGTCTGCCCTGCTGAAACACATGCGCAGCTACATCATCTTCCTCCAGGTGGAGGTTTTGGCCACAGCGAAAGCTGACTTCTATGCTCTGGGACATATCCCCAACATCATTATTGCCATTGATGGTACATATATGGAATTTGTCCCCCCCGCAGAAACGAACAGGTGTACAGGAATAGAAAAAGCTATCATTTGATGACTGTGCAAATGGTGTGTTTGGCAGACCAGTACATCTCCCATGTGAATGGCAAATATCCTGGCTCAGTGCATGATGCCTATGTCTTGACGAATAGCAGCATCCCTTATGTGATGGTGCAACTCCAGAAGCACCAGGTGTGGCTATTAGGTGAGGCCATGGTCCCTACACAGTATAAGTTGGGATCTGAGTATGGGTTTGTCCCTAAGGGTTAGTGTGTGTCTAACAGTTGTCCCTCGATATTTCCAGGTGACTCTGGTTACCCCAACCTTTCAAGGCTACTGACACCAGTGAGGAATCCCAGGACAAGAGCAGAGGAACGTTACAATGAGGCACATTGGTGAACAAGGAGGAATATTGAGAGGACCTTCGGCCTCCTGAAGGCCAGGTTCTGGTGCCTCCATCTGACAGGTGGATCACTGTACTACTCACCAAAGAGGGTGTGCCAGATCATCGTGGCATGCTGTATGTTGCACAACCTGGCCTTGAGACGCCAGGTGTCTTTTCTGCTGGAGGATAAGCCTGGTGATGGTCTTGTGAGAGCGGTGGAGCCTGTGGACAGTAAGGAAGAGGAGGCAGATGAAGAAGATGTGGAGAACAGAAGAAACATTATACAGCAATACTTCCAGTGATACACAGGTAAGAGACTGCAACTCAACTTTACGTTTCAGTAATCTTTTGGACATTGTACACGGCAGCCTCTTACCCTCTGTCTATGGCCACTGACTGTTCCCTTTGGATTCCCTTTTTTCAGATCTGTGTGCCCCATTCTGGCTCCTGCTAGATGTACTGCTGCCCACCAACTGTCATACATTGGTACAATTAAATGAACATAGACATTGCAATGCTTTGAGAATGTTGTAAGAATACATCTTTCTAATCATTACACTGACTCCAGTATGGTTTATATATCAATGGTGTTTATTTATTTTGCTAAATAGTATGGGGGTAAGTGCAAGGGGATGGGGTGACGGTGGAGGAAGGTCCAGGGTAGAGTCCAGTCTCTTGGTATCACAGGTGCATTACCCAATGGGGCATAGGGAGGGGAGTAATGGAAGTTCAAGGTGGACAGGGTGACAGAGTGGGACAGATGGGTGACAATCAGGAGAGTCCTATTTCCTGGCGGGGTCTTGGCAATGTTCTCTGTCTTCTGCCTGGATCGCAGGGACTGTTTGCGTGGCGGTTCTCCTTCTGCAGGGGATGGGGTGCTGGTGGCCTGTTGGTCCTATGGCTGGGCCTGCTGTCCACTAGCGCCAGTGGAGGTGGAAGGCTGTTCCTCAGTTTGGCTAGTGTCAGGGGCCCTTTGTTGTGCCACTGACTCCCTCATGGTCTTGCCCATGTCAGCCACCAGCCCTGCTATGGTGACCAGGATGGTGTAGATTTTTGTGAGGTCCTCCCTGATCCCCAGGTACTGTCCCTCCTGCAGCTGCTGGGTCTCCTGTAACTTGGCCAGTACCGTGCCCATGGTCTCCTGGGAATGGTGGTATGCTCCCATGATGTTTGAGAGTGCCTCGTGGTGGGTCGGTTCCCTGGGCCTGTCTTCCCCCTGTCGCACAGCAATCCTCCCAGTTTCCCTGTTGTCCTGTGCCTCTGTCCCCTGAAATGTGTGCCCATTGCCACTGACCCCAGGTCCCTGATGGTCCTGTGTTAGTGGGTTTGCCTCGTGTCCCTGTAGTGGTGGACACACTGCTGATTGACGTGTCCTGGGGACAGTGGCATGGACCTGCTGGGTGGGTGCTGTGGTGGTGTTTCCTGAGGGGGAAGCTCTGTGGTGGGTTGGGACTGTGGCAGGGGAACTGACTGTCCAGATGTCCCTGATGGGCCAGGCTGGTCATCGTGACCCAGGTGTGCAGAGCTGCTGTCATCACTGTGGGCCTCTTCTAGGGGGGTGGCTGGATGTGGCTGGCACCTCCTCTCCGGTGACGTTGGGTAGGGGTCCTGTTGGGATGCAAAAGCATTGTTATTGTATCTGTGTGTGCCATCTTGTGCAATGGGTGTGTTTCCCTGTATAATTGTGCTTTTTCTGTCGCCTAGCCTTGTGTGAGGGCTGATTGTGTGGACTGGGTCAGTCTCTCTACTGGGCATGCTGTGGTGATGGGTGTCCATGCAGGGCTGTGATGGGTGTCCATGCATTTTCGTTGCATGCAGGGCTTGGTATTGGGATGGGTGGGTTGTGATGGTGGGGTGTATGTGAGGTGATGGAGTGATGAGAGTGAGGGTACGGGCGGGGGTATGTGATGGCATGCAGGTCGGGTGGGGGATATAATGGTAAAGATTCAACTTACCAGAGTCCAGTCCTCCTGCTACTCTTGCGAGGCCCTCAGGATGCATGATCGCAAAGACTTGCTCCTCCTATGTTGTTAGTTGTGTGGGAGAAGGCGGGGTCCACCACCAGTCCTCTGTACAGCAATCTGGTGTCTTGAAACCACGGAACACACCTTCCCACGGAGGTCATTCCACCTCTTCCTGATGTCATCCCTGGTTCTTGGATGCTGTCCCACGGCGTTGATCCTGTCCATGATTCTCCACCATAGCTCCATCTTCCTTGCAATGGACATCTGCTGCACCTGTGATCCGAATAGCTTAGGCTCTACCCGGATGATTTCCTCCACCATGACCTTTAGCTCCTCCTCAGAAAACCTGGGGTGTCTTTGGGGTGCCATGGATTGTGGTGTGAGTGATATGTGTGAGGTGATGTGTGGGGTGATGTGTTGGGGTGTATACTGTGATGTGCGTGGATGGTGTATGGGTGATGGTGTTCTGTGCCTCTGAGTGAGTGTGTGCTCTGTGCTTGTCTCTCTGTGCTTGGTCTCTTTTTTTCATTGTAAGGGGTTGTGGGTGGTGTGGGTGTGTGTTTCATAGTGTTGTGAGTGTGTGGGTGTGGTGTATGTATGTGTGTATTTTGAGTTGTCCAATGTGGTGTGGTTTTGTAAGTGTGTGTGTATTTTGAGCGCAGTGGTGTGTACCGCCAATGGTTTACCGCGTTGATTCGTGGGTCATGATACTGTTGGCGTATTCTTGTTGGCGTGACAGTGTGGGTTTTGCTATCGCCAGTTTATCACTGACCTTTGGTGTGGCAGACTTGTGTGGGTGTCTGTATTGTGGCGGTAGTCTATGTGAGAATTATAATACCCATGGCGGAATACCTCCGCGGTCACGGAATGTTGGCGGCCGGCGGCACAGCTGTAAGCGGGATTTACTTCCAGGGTTGTAATGAGGGCCTCTGTGTTCATCTCTGCCCTTGATGTGGCAACTTGTGGAAAAGTGCACTGCACATATTTAATGATTGAGGATTGTTCCCTGACTGTTGTCATGTATCATTGGGTGACGTTCAGTGATGTTGGCATCACATGTGTTTGGGTTCAGGCATTCATCCACAGACACACCATGGTGGGCATGTCTTAGATGTGCATAGCGATGTTGCTTCTCATTGGACATCGGGTTGGGGGTCCTTCAACTTTTCCTTGCAAGTTCGGTGTCTCTCCAACATGAAAGGTACAGATGTGCACCACTGACACAGTCAGATGATGTCATTGTAATGGGTATCAAACATTAGTGGTGACTATCCTGGGGCTGACTGATTCATTGTTGTGTGTATTCTGGAGACATCTCTCCCTGCCATATTGGACATGATGTCAATGTTGTTCATTTGAATGACACATGTGAGGCCTATGAGAGTGACATTGATACTGCCTCCTTGATTCTATTGGGACAGTTGCCACTTTTAGAGCTGTACATTGCTGAAATGTGTCCTTTGTGACATGGGTATTTCCATCAACTACTCCAGGACTTTTCACTTTTGTATCTGCAATAGCTCGATTTCATTTGCATCATCTCAAATTGTTGGTACCTCATTGATGTGCAAAATAGATGTGTGCATAAACTTGTGTGTGAAATATGGAAGTGATTCTATTGTTGGCTACTAGTGAACTGACATCTGTTGCATGTGGCACAGCTGTGAGGATGGAGAGGTCACCTAGTTATTGTATGGCTATTGTGGTTGCAAGATTTCAGCCATGCACTTGTATTTGTCTGATATCCTTATTAGCCTGTGGGTAACTTTGGTAAGCCCAGATGGCATGCATGAATAAGGTATGGCACATGAAAGTACCACTTTGATGAAATAATTTTATGGAGCCTACTTGACTGATGGTATTGTTTGACAATCAGAGTTATGATTGTGAAGTTATCATGTATATGTTATGATCCTATTTCTCATTCTTTTTGCAGCATCAGCACAGGCAGGTGCAGGAGATGGGGTAAAGCTGAGGGAGGAAGCATCTGGCCACAGGACCTCAGGTCGAGATACCACCAACACAGAGAGACCCAGAGGCCTACAGGATCGGGGGGGACAGGATCGACATACTCATCATTGTATTCCTCCTCCAGTGGCCACTCCCTAGTGGTGGAAGACGTGGACTTCCTGTGGATAACCCATCATAAAGATATAATAATTCTGCTAGGAGACAATAACCATAAACAAATGCAAAAAAGTCTGACCCCTGGTTTAAAGAGATACTGACTTCATTCAACATTAACACTGCCAGCTTCCCAGCTGCTACGTTAGAAGCTTGGGGGCATTACGCTTGAGAAATTCTTGGGTTCTAAAGGCATATTCTGTGTTAATGGGCTGAGAGATCCGACTAGGCCGGCCCACCAGACATCTAAAAATGGATTGCAACTCTGTACTATTGATTATATGTGCATGCATGCCTAGTACTTTGATAAAATCTTGAGTTTCCAGGTGTTACAAGAAAATGGCAGCGCCCATTATCTTCTAACACTTGAAATAGTTAGAGGAGAAAGTAGGCTCAGAGAAGAGGTTATTGCCTTGCAGATAGACTACCCAAAATGCCTTACTACTAGAATCTTAAGAGATATTTGGCACAATTAGCTAACTCTCAGCAGGACCAAGTGTTGACTAATGGCCACCCTAATTGTATAAAATGGTATAAAAATATAAATAACCAGGTGGTTCACTGCCTTAGGTTTGAACTAAATGCGAACAGGAAACCAAGAAATAAGACTCGGGGTAACCTGAGAAAAGTTAATGATTGGTATGATGAGGAGTGCAGGAAATTAAAAGGCCAGATCAGGAAAGGGGTGAAAAACCTCAAAATAAAGTTTGATTGTGAGATATTTGACAGCCTCCAGAGCACCCAAATATATAGGAAGATATATGAAAAACTGATCAGGAATCAGAAAATAACTTATAAGGAGAGATGTGGGGAAAACCTGTTAAAAGCAATAGAAATGAAAAACATAAACATTTTGGAAGTTGGCGCAGGAGGGCACAGGCAAGGAGACTAGTGCAATGAACTGTGTGGTGGAAGAAGAAGACGCATTGTTGAGTATTAAAAATAAATTTACAGAGAAAGATTAGAGCATGAGAGCAACCAACTGGATGGGGGTGGACAAGGATATCGGATCCCAGTTCACATTAGTCAACATTAAAAGCATCAATTTGAAACTGTTCTTAACTAGAGAGGCAGACCCAAATAACTTCTCTACTGTCATAATAAAGACTAGGCTCGATTGGTGGGCAGAATTCTTTTACCAGATGTTTAAAGGTATTTTAGCCACAGGCCAGTTTCCAGATAAAAGGAAAGGTGCCTCCATCAGACCTATACATAGGATGGGAGATTTTAGGCTGATTAACTTGCTGGATGTGGGCAAAAAGATGTTTGCTAAAGTCATATTAGGTAGGCTTAAGAAATGGGCAGAAGTAAACCACATTGTACCCCCGGAACAGGGGGGGGTGGTTTAAAGAAGGTCACTCCAACATAGACCATAGTTTTTGCTCATAGTCCCTTGCAAGGAAGTCTGTAGAGCAGCGGGGTAGTTAATACTGCTGCTTGGTAGTCTTTAATGCTGCCTCTGATCTCGTGGATCGGAACTGTTCATGGGATACACTGGTAAAACAAGATATTCCTAAGAGCCTTCTGGTACTACTACAGGAGCTACATTCACAAAATTGAGCTCAGGTAATTATGGATATGAAGAGGACACTGACCCAGAAAATCCCAATAGAGAAGAGGCTGAGACAGGGTTGTGTCCTGGCCCCCTTACTCTTCTCCCTGTTTATAGCTGATTTGCCATCAGCTTTAGCAGAAAGGATGCTAGCCCCAAAATGAATGGGAAACACATTGCATGCCTCTTCTATGCAGATTATTTTGTGATTTTTGATCTAGCAGAGATGGACTTGCAAAGGAAGTTGGATCTGTTTATGGAATATTGTAACTGAAAAAGTTAGTGGTAAGCATGGAGAAGACTAAGGGCTTCATAACGAGTTTGGTGGTCCCATGACTGCCATGTTGGCGGCCTGACTACCAACAGTCTGGTGAAGCAGCCGTATTACGAGTTTGGTGGTCGTATAAACAGTTGACCACCAGCGATCCGCTGGTACCACAATGCAGCACAGACCGCCACAGTGCAGAGGAAGAATAAATAGGCCAGCGGAGATAGTGTTTCTGCCAGACCCATTAAGAGGTTGACACCGCCAGTGAGACAATGGCAGTCCACCCACCATGTACAAGCTGGCAGAAAATGGACAGTGTAAAGGGAGACACTCACCTGCAAGCAGCTATACATGTTAAGGGCCGCCATGGAGCCATTCACAAACATCCTGCTACTGCTGCTCGTTGAGAGACCACAAAATCAACATTGAAATGCACGCCAACAGCCATAAGTAGACACAGCTACCTGTATCAGCCACCTTTACAAATAGCTCGTAGTGCCGGCAAACACATCATGGGGGGTACGTCACAGGCAGCAAGCACAGGCCTCATACAACACACACTCACTGACATACATCAACACGGACATGTACACACATACACAGTATGCACACTTTGGCCAGCGCACTCACACTGCACTGCAACACTGCACAAATACACATGGCTACACAGCCCAGGATCAGGGAAAATTAAGGCTACAGACCATTGTCACACACAACAACAACACACCTACAGAGCATAAACAAATTTAGCTGAAACAACCACATTTCACACTGACCGGGGACTGCCCACACATACAACACACATACCTATCGATGTGACATGCAACACAAAACAACACCACCAATAATCAGCCCTGCAATGGACACACACATCACACACATCACAGCAAAATGGAACCACAATGGCATGCATAAAACACAGAGACAAATACACCAAGAACAACATAACAACCATACCTACACATTTAGGATGGGGGCATCTGGGACACACAGGGAATAAGACTGCATTGGGACTTATAACACTTTTAACAGGAGCCTCAAACAACATCTCTATAGGCAATGGCCCTACATGCGTCTCAGGGACAAAAAAATACCAAAACCAATTGTCAGGTACATCTAAACAATGGGGAAGCGAAAGTAAACAAAGCACACACAACTCCCACTGCATGGGGCACAACGCTACAGGAACCATTTGTATAAATGGACACATGTACAGGCAAATGCAAACTCAGCTAGCACAATTCAACACACTCCATGTCAGTACATACAAATCTCATGAACACATCAGCTAAATCAGGAGGCACGTCTCACAACATACATGCTCACATTGGACATCAAAATAAGAAAGAGTTACCATAACAAACAGTGCACAATGCCATTACACCACCATTACATTCACACACACATATACACACAATATATACCCTTCTCCTGAGGGACAACAGCAGTGAACACAAAGTCACATTCTGCTAACAACAGCTACTGGAGCAGCAAGCAGACTCAAACACACACAACTGCAGGCACACAACCAAAGTCACTCACGGTCAACAGAAAGCTGGAAAAGGAATTGCAGGACAAATATGTTCCCAAAAAAAAATAACTGTTGCATTTATTATTAAGAAATAATAATATTGTCCAAAAGCCATTGGCCAGTCCATGTTAAATGCCAATAATGGCACACTGTTGTGCCCCAACTTGACTTCTGACTGCCATGTAACCTCCACAGGAAGGGACATAAAGGGGGCAAGCACCTCTTTGGGAGGGGGGTTGGGCTGGGAAGGGTTAGTCTTCTTCTTGCGAGGGGTGGGCTTCTTTTTGGGAGGCGTGGGCTTCTTCCAGGAAGGAATTGCTACTTGCAAGGGGGGCAGGGGAAGCCTTGGAGGAAGAAGAGACAGACTGGGAGCTGGATGGGGCCCTTCTGGGTGTGGTTTGGGGGGGGAGAACAAGGGTAAGGCCAAAGTCACACAGGAAGAAGTGCTTGGCAACACGGGAATGGTCATCAGAAGGGGGACAGGATTTGGCGTTTGAAGGAGTGGTTGTAGGCTATATAGGTGTGTATGTCTTAGTTGCATGCTTATGCGAGGTATGTATGTGTGTGGTGGGTGTCTGTTGGGTGGGTGAGTGAGGGCGTTTATGTGTAGGTGGATGTTGCTTGTGTGTGTGCTATTGTGTCTTGTGGTGCCTGTGTTGGTATGCACCACGTTTGTCTATTGAGGTGGATGCAGGAGGATCTGTTTGTGTGCTTTGGGTAGGTAGGGGAAGGAGGGATTTGGATTGGGAAGAGGAAGGTGGATGGGGACAGAAGCTGGGGGTGACTGACTACCATCAGTGTGGAGGGCAAAGCCTGAAAAGATCTCTGTAGGACAAAAATTGCACCATGAATGCCTTCCAGGAATTCATTAGTCTGTTGTAGCTGACATGTAGGCAGCAAAATCTGCCATTTCATTCCTTGTTGGTGCACCACTTTCTTTCTAAGGTCATCAATAAGTATGTGGCGCACAGGTCAAAAACATGAAAAAACAAGAAACTTTTGGCACATTTCAAAACGTGTTTTGAACTACACCTAGAACAAAATCAGCTACACAAATGAAAAAAATATGGCATCCACTGCACATTTGACAAAAGACACCATTGTCCTTTATTTTTCTTGATCGTACTGCAGCCTTTGACATCATTGGCCACCAACCTTTCTTGGGTACGTTTGAAAATAGCAGGGGCTTTCTCAACTCTACAATGTAGTGGGTTGAGTGCTACCACTCTATTCATGCTCCCCTCATCAAAGTAAGCAACAGCATATATAATCCGTCTCCTATGCTATGATGTTAGTGTTCCTCAGACTTCCATGTTGGCAACCGTCCTTTTAAGCCTCTAAGTTGAGCAGTTGCCTACCTGCTAAAAGAAATCCTATGCTTAGTACACAGATGACTCACAAATATATTTAAAACTGATCTCCAGCTAATCTGTTACAAAGATCAAAGCATACCTGCAACACATTCAAATTTGGATGGAATAAAAACACTTGAAAACACTTGAAACCCAATGTTCTCACAATAGGATTAGTTTTACCCACTCATAACCAGAAATCTACAAACTTCACGGGTCCGAAGACAACAAGGATGCTGACATTACTTTGAAACTTACTACATCTGGGAAATTACAAGGTTTCCTTCTTGATGAAAGTCTACCTCTCAACAACTTCATCCAAGCAATGGCTAAGCCTGCAAGACTCCCAACATCAAAAGCTTAAGTGTTTAAACACATGCTCTGTGCACAAGATCTGAAATTAGTGTTTAATATACTTGTAATATCTCAATTAGACTATGGCTTGACCTTCTTCACAGGTCACCTAAGAACAGATATTAGCATTTCTGAGCTGTCCTTGAAGCTTCTGTAAGATTATATTTTTAAGACCATTGTTATTGTTTTCTACTATAAGAATATGCACGCAGATATTAACATCAGGTTACAGCTGCTACTCAGTCCATGTTGTATTCTGAAAGATAAATAATTTCTATTCGGTCACACCAGCGATTGAATTCCATAGGGTTTCATATCATGTTTAACATATTTAATCAGCAAATTTTGAATTATAATGTAGTATATTAATCCAATCACTATGTGGCTTCTTCATACCCCCTATATCTCATCCAATTTTTGAGGTACCCTATGCACTGGTGAACTGCTGTTCCAAACAACAGCCTAGATTGCTACTCCATAAGGCTAGTGATGTAACTGATTGATTTCCCTAGTTTCAGGCCACTTCGGTTTGCCACAATCAATGCTAGATTTACCAATGGTTTTCAATGTTTAGGTGCTCCAGAGCTTCCCAAATTTCATGTAAGGTCAAGTTTAGGGACAGCTGCTTTAGAGCACCCACTGTATCAAGCAGCTGGCTCATTAGTACCCTCCAGAAATACATGACATTAGATCAGGGGCATATTGTTTCGTAATATGTGCCTTCTTGCCCACTGCCTCCCAAATATAGCTGCTGCAAGATTGCTGATTGACCATAAAAGTATAATCACATCACCCCTGCTCTTACATTCCTCAAACAGCTATCTATTGATGAATGCTCTAGTATTAGAGTCCTTCTCTGGAATTCTTTTTCCTATTTACTTAGTACACCTTTAACATGTGCTTATGTCATCTGTGTTATGTAGAACATTCAGTGGGTCTTAGAAAGTTGGATAGGTTGGTATCCTGCAGTCCTCGTGGTGGCTGGGTGTCTCTGCTGCTGTGCATTTGTTATCTGGATAAATTAAAAGAAACCTTCTTTCTACTAGAGTCACCATCCTGGATATTATAGGCAGCCTCATTCCTCCTTGCTACAAATTTGGTACCACGAGTGGGGTGCTGTTTTACACATGCTGCTGTTACCAATCTGTCCCTGAACCCATCAACAGCTTTTGGTGATTTTCAGAGCTCGGCTGAAAATGTTATTGTGTGCAGAGGAGCGCTATGCCCTGGAGGACTCATCAGACGTGGTGAAAATTGAACATGTTGGTTGTATTTTGACACAAATTTGGCCATGTGTGCAACAGCTCCTCACTGCACATGGATTGTTTATTTTTTAGCGTGTGCAAGCTCTATTGGCAGCCTTATGTGTATGTTGTTTCTTGTACACAGATCCCCTGTGCACATTGAACAATCTTTACTGTGATGTAAGTGATTGATCTTCCTTCAGGGTTCCATGTGCAGCCCCAATGTGTGGTAGTTGGCATTGGCAGCCATATTGGATGAGGAAGATGACGGGCTATGTGTATATATATACTTTCCTCTTACTGTAAAACAGCTGGTCAGCACTACAGGGCATGTATTCTCTGTAATTTTATTGAGCAGAAATAACAGGAATGCGTTTCGGCATTACTGCCTTCCTCGGCCTGTTAGACGCCATCTTAGTTTACTCTTTATATTTCATCACATGATCATATCAATAATTTCAACCAAAATTACTTATTTTCAAAACAATTCACTGAAATTGCAAAGTCTTTCACATTGAATTCATCATATCGTGTGACAAACCGAAGTTTATCTATTATCAAACTGTTGGTTCGTGAATCCGCCCAAAACAAGTCAAAACGATTATGATAGCTCCACAATGTCTCAGGTGAGGCAAACAATCACATCAAGTATTTATGTAAGATCTTCACAGTTAGTGTATTATTAAACATCAAATATGATTCAAATACTCTGAAGTACTACTAACTTGTCTGGACGATTAGTTATATCAATGCGACATAGGCCAGTGACAATGATTGAATGTCAAAAATAATAACCTGGAATCCTTCAACCAAAATTACATATTTTCAATGCAATTCACTCAAATTACAAAGCCTTGCACATTGTATACATCAAACCGTATGATAGACCAAAGTTTCTCTATTATCAAACTATTCGTACGTAAGTCTGCTCAAGAAAAGTCAAAACGTTTATGATAGCTCTGCAATAACTCAAGTGAGCGAAAAACCACTTCAAATATTAGTGTGAGATCTTCACACTATACAAGTATACCATTTTATAATGTGTATTATTGTATTACTAAACATCATATATGATTCAAATACTTTAATGTACTACTAACTTATTTGGGCGATTAATTATACCAATACGAAATAGGCCAATGACAGAAATAAATAAATGTCAGAAATAATAACATGGTCCATCAAGCTACTAATAGAGCAATCATTCAGTCAATGCTATATTTGATCAAGGTTCCTTAGTCGCTTTAACACGATGTGTTATAAATGTACCCAAACTCAAAAATTAAAATGATGGTGCAACCTAACTCCTTAAATGTAAATGTAACTCTTCACTCTTATTCAGTCCATTTGGTTCCTTTGTATCATATGCTAGTATATATCTCGACTCAAGAATTCTTAGCTTTTTCTTTCTATCTCCTCCTCTGAGGTCCTTTGGAATCCCATCTATCACACTATATTTTAGACTCTTGGTATCTCCTCCATGTATTTCTAGAATGTGTCTAGCTACTGGTATCATCCTTAGTATGAACTGCTCTCAAGTGTTGCAAAATGTGTTTATGCACTTGTAATTTTGTGCTTTTTATATACATTTTGGGCAGCTGCACTTCAGAGTATATACAACATGGTCACTTTTGCAGGTATACACTCCCTTAATCTTATGCATAGTTTTACCATTCATGACGACAGTCCCAATGTTTTCTCCATTTCTACATGCCTTACATTTAGAACATTTGAAAAAAACATCATTTTGATCTAGCCAATTCTATCATGCTATCTGATGTCGCTTCTTACTTGCGCATCACACATTGATTTTCCCCTGTGATAAGTAATCTGAGGTTTTTTTTTTATATCTTTACCTATAATTGGATTACTTCTTAACATATGCCAATGTTTTTGTAATATCATTCGTAATTCTGGATAAGCCATATTATATGTTGTTATAAACTTTACAATCTAATGTTTATCTAATTTTTTATCAATGCTTTTAGGTGTATCGAATAGAATACTATCCCTTGACCGTTGGCTCACTTTCTTCCTTGCCTTTGTAATTGTATTACTCGAATATCCTCTCTCTCTCAATCTTGTTAACATATCCTTTTCAACTTCTTCAAAATTATTATTGGTACTGCAAATTCGTTTAGCTCGCAGTAACTCCCCATATGGGATACTTTCTTTTAAAGGTTGAGGATGAAAACTGGCAGCATGTAGCAGACTGTGCCCGCTGTGAGTTTCCTGTTGAGTGTAGTCTGTAGCTTATCCCTTTCTATTGTGACTTTAACATCCAAGAACTCTATTTCTTGAGTGTTGTTATTCCCAATAAATTTTAAATTCAAATAATTCACATTGATGTATTTTATGAATTTTTCCGCACTGTCTACATCACCTTTCCAGATTACAAATATATTGTCTATG
Source organism: Pleurodeles waltl (assembly GCF_031143425.1). Lineage (NCBI taxonomy): Eukaryota > Metazoa > Chordata > Amphibia > Caudata > Salamandridae > Pleurodeles > Pleurodeles waltl. Next base: position 914,120,998 of record NC_090436.1, read on the forward strand.
TAGCGCAACCACAAAATAATGTGATAATTCCATCCATCCAAGGGGGGGCTGTTGAAGACCTTTTCCTCCCACCAGCCCACGTACAAGTTGGCATAGCTCGGGGCAAAATAAGTACCCATCGCCGTCCCACACAGCTGTTCAAAGATTTCTTTATTAAAAAAGAAGATATTGTGTTGGAGACACCATTGCATCATACGTATTACCATAACACTGTGTTTATAAAATCTTATGGGTCTAGATCATAGAAAATATTCTGCAGATCTTATACCATCTTCATGTGGAATACAAGTATATCGTTCTGTAACATCTAATGTTATAAGAAGCATGTCAGACTCTCAACTCACATCAAATACTTGTTTTAAGAAATCTGTAGTATCTTTCAAATATGACAGTAAGTTACACACCAAAGGTTTCAAGAAAAAATCTATATATTGTGCTACAAATTCAAACAAACTGCCTTGTGCTGCAATTATAGGTCTTCCTGGCAGTTTGTCAGCATCCTTATGTATTTTGGGAATAAGATAGAACACAGGTAACTTTGGATAATCAACTTTCATATATCTGCATTCATCTTCGCTTATCAGACTTTGATCTTTCCATATCAATAAAGCTTTTCCAAATTCATTTTCAACATCCTGCACATATTCTATATTAACCCTTCTATAGCAATTTTCATCATTAAGTTGTTTATATGCCTCCTCCATATAATCTCCAATTGGCCAGATCACTATATTACTGCCTTTATCTGAACCTCTAATCACCAATTCCGAATTTGTAGATAGTTTCTGAATAGTTTTTCTATAGCTCTTCATTTGTTCAGATTTTCTCAGAAAATGTTTATCCCTAAGGCTTTTCAAATCTTTAATGACTGACTCTGCAAACTGCTCAATTAAATCCACACTGTATGGAGGTATAACTGTAGATCTCTGTTTGAGTTGCGAACCTCCTTCTTCACCCATCTGTATACCCTCTGCTTCGAGTCGTTCAACTACTGTCGCTTCATCCATAGATTGTGTAGCATTGTCTTGCAATTCCCATAGTTCTTTCATCAGGAAAATATTGTCAATTAAAAGATTATCCTGTTCACTTGATCTTTCACCAATTGCTGTTTTGGTCGATCGATCCTTTTTGATTTTGTGTATTTTCATCAACTTCAACTTTCTAACAAACAGAAACAGATCTATCCTGCTTTGTGTATAATCAAAATTACTTTCTTCACAGTATGACAAACCCAGTTTGAGATTTATTACATCTTCATCATTAAGCTCAATTGCAGATCGTTTTGCAATCGGTTAATACCGTCTGTTGCTGCGAGTCACTTTCTCTTGTATGTCTCTGCGACCTTCTTTTTCTCTTACCACCTCTTCTCTTCTTCCTTTGCCTCTTCCTCTTGGCCTGCCCATACCTGGCCATGGCCTGTGACTGGTGTTTCGATCTCTTCGCAACAAATCAAATTAATCTTGTAAAGAAATAAGCACTTTCGTCGTGAAAGTTCCTCTCCATCACTGTCCGAGCTTTCACTATTATTCTTTTGTAATTACTTTCATTTACTTATTGTTTTTTCCAATTATCATTTTTTTTTGCAAAAGTGTAGATCTGACCAGTTTCATAGATTTTTATGCATAATGTCCTCCTCTATCTTTTTCTTGATCTTACATGTCTTAACCCTCTAGGAGCTCTTTCAGCATCCACGTATCTCTGCAGGGATTTGCTTTCCCACCATTTATTCAATAATTTTTCTTGAGTCTTTCTAAATCCTTAAACAAGCTGCAAATGTCAATACTAGTTGAACCATGTTCCAACGTATGAGAATTACTTCTGTTTGTCATTGGGGTTGAAAAGACCATTTCAGCTCTTAATTTCCGATCATTGCTGAGTGCCTTTATTTTCTCTGCCATGCTCTTCTATTAATTCCCCAAAAAATAATACTTGAATACAACGGCGCATGTGCCACACACTATATTCAGTGGCAACCGGCTCTGCTTCTGCAAGTAAATACCCACAGCGCTCACCTCCGGTCTCGGTGTTTTCCACTCCTGAGTCCTCCGGCTCAGCAACAGACACACATACAGCTAGGGCAACACCTCCAAATGATCAGCAGGCGGGGGCGAAGAAACAGAAATACAAATACGAATTTTGGAGTAGTTGCTACGCTTCAGATCACTGGTGGTGCTGAATTTGAATGCGCGCCACTGTGTTCTAAAATAAACACTTTCCTCTTACTGTAAAACAGAGCACTCCAGGGCGTGTATTCTCTGTAATTTTATTGAAATAACAGGAATACGTTTCAGCGTTACTGCCTTCATCGGGCAGAAGACACTAAGGGGCATATTTATACTTGTTTTGCACTGAATTTGCATCATTTTTCTTTACATAAATTCGGTGCAAAACTAACTCCATATTTATACATTGGTGCTAGACCACCTAGCGCCATATTTGTGGAGTTAAAGTCATTTTTTGGATGGTGAAACTTACTTTGCATCAATGAGATGCAAAGTAGGCGTTCCCGTGCCAAAAATTACTCTATGGCTACAGCGGCGTATTTCTCTCCTGTGCTAAAATCACACACGGTGGAGGAGGGGTCAAATAATGGTGCAGGAGTCATGTGGTATAGATGGTTTTGCATCAGAAAATGACTCTAGGCAGGTTAGAGTCATTTTTTTTACTTGAACCTGCCTAATTTAATTTTTTGGTGCAAAACCCTATTCTTCCATACTGCCAGCCCCACCTGACTAACATCATTTTTTTTTACGCTTGCCTACCCTTTGCACCGGCTTACACCATTCTATAAATAGAGTGCCCGGCTGGGACACAGAAATGGTGCAAGCCAGTGCTAAACCTTTTGGTGCAAACGGCGTTAATGCAGTTTTGCACAAAAAAAGTATAAATCAGGGCGTAAGGATGATCTGACAAAATTAATGTTGAACAAATTCCCTGGTGTTTTCAGTTATAGAATTGGTATGGTGAAAGGATTTGAGCATGCCACTGAACTCAGATAAAATGCTACACCAGTGATATACACAGCAAGACCTGTTCCCATGAGTGAAGATTTGAAAAACCTCCTGGAGGTTGTGGTTGTTTCCACAGACTCCTCAGCGTGGGTATCTCTGGTTGTTTTTACCAAGAAGCGTTCTGGTGACGTGAGATTATGTGTTGACCTGAGGTCGCTTAACCAAAACATTCTTGTGGATTGTCATCTCCTATTACACACCCAAGAAATGATTGGCAACATTGGGGGATGCCAAATATTTCTCAATCACAGACCTCCATTCAGCATACTACAAATTGCCCTCAGCCCAGATTTGCAATCATTAGCAACTTTTGTCATGCCTTACGGTGCATATAAATATCCAGGACTACTGTTTGATCTTGGACATGCAGCAAGTGTTTTCCAAAAAATGATGGACATGCTTTTCTGTAGTGAATCACAGGTACCCGCTTTCCAAGATGACATTTTAGACTTATCTAAGTCTGAAGAAGAACATAATGTAATTCTTGAAGGAGTATTCAAAATATCAGTAGAATCTGGAAATACGTGAAGCTAGAAAAATGTAATTTTATGGTACACCAAGTATAATACCTTGGTCACAAGCTCTCAGAAACTGGGATAAAACCTAAAGCTTGTAACATGGAAACAATTAGAAAGGTACCTCTAAACACGGACATAGACTCCCTAAGGGCTTTCCTGGGTCTGCGCGAATACTATGCTCGCTTTGTCCCTGAATATGCTCTTTTGATACACCCATTGCAGTTGTTCAAAAAAGGAGTGAAATTTGATTGGTCCACACAAAGTAACTAGGCTTTTGGGAACATTAAAGAACTGGTTATTAATGCTCCCACGCTGCAACTATATTAACCTCTGGAAAGTCTTTCATTACTGTAGATGCCAGCTTGAAAGCATAGGAGCCGGTTTTGGACAGTGGGATGAAGGGCGCAAAAAATACAGTAGTTTTTTCTTCTAGAACCTTGACCAAAGTGGAGGGAAGCTATAAAAACAATTGAATGGGAAGCACTTGCATGTGTTTGGGAAGTGGACACATTTAAGACATATGTATGGAGAATATCTTTTGATCTGTACACTGAAATTAAACCTCTTGTTTATCTCTTGAGTGGTAATGCATTTGGTAAAGCATTCACAAGATTAAGTAAATTACTTTATATACTCCAAGAATACAAAATGAATGTCAAATATGTACAAGGAGGGAAACATTTTTGTGCAGACTGTTTGCCACTCTTACCACTATCTGCTTCAAATGACCTGGTTGAGAATGACGAAGAATGTGTTGTAGCTGTGGTGGATGCTGTTGCCAGGTGTAACGGTGTTATTACTGAGTAGGAATGGGTGTCTGCTATGGCATAAGATAATGCCTTGCAGAACATTTTTCATTATTTGAGAGGTGGTTGATCATCAATAAAGATTACTGTCTGGAATGTTGTGGGCAACTTTCATCAGGATTATCATGTGAATATCAAATCTGTTTATAACATAATCTGTTTGTTCCCCCTTCTGGATTGTAGGAATGTATAACTTTAGTGGCACATGATGGCCATCTATGTATTTCAGCTACCTGTAAAAAGTTAAAACAGTACTTTTGGTAGCCAGGCTTAGATACAACAGTGTCAGCTCTGGTTGAAAAATGTCGACAATGCATTGTTTCTGATAAGCATTGGAAAATGCCTAACAAACCACTATTCCCCTGGCCGCTTCCTAATGGTACTCGGGTTAAAGTTGCTATGTACTTCTCAGACCCTTTCGATGTATTACCCAGCGAGCATATATTCTTAATTGTATAAGTTGGCTATTTCTCACAGTGTATCTAGTATGTTTTCATAGATTTTCCTAATACTAAGTCAGCTATAAATTTTTTGAAAAAGGTTTTTTTATTGAAGGGTGCCCACAATATCTTGTAACACACAATTGTGTTCATTTTGTGTCAAAAGAGATAAACAATTTTATGACCAACTTGGATATTACACACTTACAGGTCGCATTATAAAGACCATTGTTATAATCTTAATTTGTTCATTTGTCAGTCAAATCAATAATACTTACTGTCTAAGTATTAGATGTGTATAAATCAGTCAAATCAATATTAGTTACTGTCTAAGTATTTAGATGTGTATAATAGTTTGCCCCATTCCCCCTCTAGTTCTTAAGATATAGTATGCTCCATCTGGTAGAGAATGCGGGCAGGAGCTCACAATAGAATGTTGAGCTGTGAAGAGAGAGGCTGTATGAAGATGGAGCAGTAGAGAAGATAAATAAAGGCTCACACCGAAAGAGTTGGTTCGTGAACATTTCTTTGTCACAACCATCCTTCAATGGTATGGTGGAAAGAGCGAACCCCATTCTCAAGGAAGGCATTCCATCTACCATTTCATCTTCTCTAGATGTAGCTAAATTTTTAGAGGACACACTTTGGGCATATTTAACCACACTCCATTCTACCTCCGAAGTTTCAACTTTCAAAAGTTTTCAAATAAGGGAGGCCAGAACCAAACTGACACCAGGGTGGTTGCAGGTTGCTACCGGAGGTAATACTCAGAATGACTGGGGAATTACTGGGGAAGTAAGAAAGATCAAACCCTGAGAGCAGAACCATATTGCTCCGTAAAATGTCTTCTTGCCCATGGTCTGTCAAACATAACTGCTGCAAGACTGCTGAACAGCCATAAAAGCATAACGCACAATCACATCTGCCCTGCTCTTGCATTCCTCATGCTGCTATCTATTGATGAATGCCATTCACTAAGATCTGCCTGTCTCACCTATAAAGCCTTAAACCTCACCACTCCTACATATCATACACAAATTCTAATATTATCAAACACGATCATGTAACAGTCTCTCTGTAACCCACGTTTAAGAAAATGTACACTGAACAGATCCTTTTTGGGCAAAGCTCGCTGAATTTGAACACTCTTTATGTCCATATTAGGAATGCACCTTTCTTTCCTCTGTTAAAGACAGTACTGAAGAGCAATCACTTTCAGAAAGGTATTCACCTTTCTGACTTATCCCTTTCTATCAATTCCCAATGCCCAGTGCATATAATTTAAAAGTGTGTTAGTCATGACTATTTCGTTTTTATGTCTCACATGTGACATTACATGCTCTGCATGTGTTCTCACTTGTGAGACATATTGTATAGAACAAAAGGGCTGCTTACCATTCATTCTTCCTTGCTGCCTTCTTATTGGCCTGTGTCTACCAACTTTACTTTCTTTTGGCTAGAGCATGGACTGATTGCTTAAGTTTCATAGATGTTCTTCAACTGAGCACACTGTCATTGAGGGACTATTTTTATCCATTTCATGTTGCTTCTATCCCCCCACCTCACCCTTCCACTGTCCATGTTGCCCACCAACCATCCACCATTTGTTTCATAGTGCTTTTTCCTCCACACCCAACCACCCTTTGTGTTGCTTCTTGTCCGCATGTTTCCTCCCACCATCCCTCCTGTCCTGCCAGCAATGGAAAAGAAAGCATAATGACAGGTTTAGTACTGGCCACATCGTCGTACTTTTTTTGTATTCATTTGAGCCATAGAACATGGTACTTGAGCATAAAGGAGTTGGCTTCAGATTGCAAGAAGCTGGGCTGAAGATCCTGGAGGATCGAGAAAATTAGCTGCCTGCAGTGCTGAAAAGTCTTTATAGCGCTTTCTATGTGAGGGATGCATACCTTATGCTGTTGAGCAATCCCACGTAGTAAAGCAAACAGACAGATTTTGGGAATCTTAGTTGTGATTAAGAACGTGTTTTTAAAAAAGCAAGACACTGCAATCAGAGGCCACGGAGAAGCATGAGTGGTGGCTACAAATGGATGTGTGAGCTTGCTGCAGGAATGCTGATGCTTGCAGCAGTATTAAAAAAACATATAGGAGCCAGATAATCTGGAACCCAAATGCACTTTGAGATGCAAGTTTGCAAGAGTAGCTCTGTTATGAAGGCTAACAAGGCAGATCCTTTTTGCAGCTCTGCTATTTTTTTGATTTCTTAGAAGATCATCTGAATTTAATGACTTGTGGAGTCTGAAAAACTGTTTCATAGAAGTGTGTTTTATACAGAGGTGTTAGGTCTGGTATTAGGCAAAACCTTTTGATTTGACTAAAATTATATGTATAATATACTTACTTAAAGGGGCTTTCAGCCACTTCTCTTCATCTATTGACCTTGTGTTGTGCCATTCACATTTTCCTTCCACTCTTTATGGCATAAAACAAGGGGCAACGGGTCAGACTCCGTCATGGCACTATTGAACATCAATTTGAGTGACTACATTTTGCTATTTCTCAATGAGCTCATCCGCACAAAAGGTAGTTCCGTCAGTACCAGTGTTTTCATTTTTAACTTTAGGGTTGCCTTTCTGTTTAGGGCCTGAGGTGAAAACAAGACCTTTCTACCAGATGTGAGCACAGGCCACATTCCATGCTTTATGAGTTCTTATCTTCTGCCCATGCTGTTCTAAATTACTTTTGATTTGTCCTTTGTTTATCTGATTGCTGGTATTTCACTGCATAACATATTGCATCCATTTAAAACTGTTCAGTATGAAGTTGTTTTCTTTGTTCAATGCATGCAGTACACAAACCAAAAGCTTCAGCATTATACATGTGAACACATAGGCAGACAATTCTTCAGAAAACATTTATTTTAGACCCAGGTTCTTTAATACATTTTGCCTAGAAAGAAAATCAGCCTTTATAATGTTGAATTTACAGCCCGTGTAACTCATTCTGTCTTTCTGTCTTTCTTTCTTTCTATCTTTCTTTTGTTCTTTCTTTCTTTCTTTCTTTCTTTCTTTCTTTCTTTCTTTCTTTCTTTCTTTCTTTCTTTCCTTCTTTCCTTCTTTTTTCTTTGCTGAATTGTTTCTTTACTTGGTTCCTGCTTTCTTTCCCTCTTGTCTTTTCATTTCTTCTTTCTTAACTGCATTTCATTTCATTTTCTTTCTTTCTATCTCTTTCTTTCTTTCTTTCTTTCATTTGTTCTTTCTTTCTTTTTCTTTCTTTCTTGAAGGCAAGAGACTGGCAGCCAAAAAAAATACTTTTTCCAGTAAAGGTCACTTTGTGTGCCCAGGGCCACATTTCTAAATTATGTAGTGAAATGTGGGTTTCGGTTTTATTCTCTGACAAGCGAGAGTGACGTCTGTGGGTGATAATCAATGCAGTTTTTAAGTTAAAATCGTCTTAAAGTGTAATAGGGGAAAGTAGATTTCTATTTTAAACATGAAATACCTATCTTATTTTTGACGCTGGCTTCGTTATAGCCCTTTTTTAAACTTTCATTCATGCTGCCCAGCAGCCACGCTGCAATAAAACATTTGGTGAAAAGCATTAACAAAGCTTATAGCTCTGCCGTAGGCTAGACCCATTGGCTTTGCCAAAGTTGGTTGTCTTTCTGGGGCTACCCATCATTCATAACATTGGCCTCAGACATGACACATTTACAAATGTGAGCTGAGCCCGTGAATACCATGACCTAATCTCTTGTATTCGCCTATGATGTTTCAACAGCCCATGACAAACGCATCGCCTAATAACAAATAGTGGAACAAGGAGGCTTTTATGATCAGAAAAAATTACCTCAATTTGAGCGGTGCCTTCTCCTTAGCCACCCTACAACTACAATTCAAAGACAGACTTGTTTAAGGTCCAAAGATAAATTGATGGTGCAGGAAAGAATCATAACTTCAGAATCCCAGGTAAATACCTTCTAGGACAGAGATCTAAGAATCCTGCGAGGAGAGCACTAGATCGTATGCAGGCCTGTATCGGGTCGCTGTTCAAAGCAAAGTGACACCATTAAAGGTAAGAAACAACAGATAACCCAAGCCTTGCTGCCGAGAGTATTCATGGGAACCAATGAAGTAAATCAGAAGGAGCCAAATAGGATGTAAAGTTAGAAGCACACAAAATTAATGTGATATGTGACAATCACACCTATTTTATCAGAGTGCACAAAGAAACATTTGATTGTTGATAACTACAGCTTGAACACTACGTGTGGGTTTCTTCAGACTGGTATATATTGTAATTGTAATTGTAATTGTAATCGTATTTATATAGCGCTTACTACCCCTGACGAGGCGTCGAAGCGCTTTTCGATGAGTAGCACGCTACTCCGGTACCCAACAAGAATTAGTGATGGATTAGTATAATTTAATAAGGAGTACAGTTTTAGTATTATTTTGAGTTAATTTGAGTTGCAGATATGAGAGTTTGTTAGTTAGATTGACTGGAGTAATGGAGGGGTGGAGGAGGAAAGAAATCCAGAAGTGTTAATTGGGAGTTTATCCTTCATTTACTCAATCCAAAGGCTTGAGATGAATAATAGGGGAGCGGAGGGGAAAGAGGATGTGGATGGGTTAGGGAGAGCATAGAAGTAGGGTGAGAAGAATGCAGGAGAATTTAGTAGGGTTGTGTGGGCGGTCACAGAGGTAGAGTGAGGTTTGGTGAGTTAGATGTGGAGGTGGAGGGGAAGAGCTTAGGCAGAGATATTTAGGAGATGAAAGTGGTCGAAGGGATTTGGGATGAGTCCGAGTGAGAATGGAGGATAGTTTGATAGAGACATGACATAAGAGTGATGGGTAGATAAGTGTGATAAAAAGAGAGCAGAAATTCATAGATATCAGGAGCCATGCAATGATCCACAAACATGCCAGGCACAGAAACAACATATACACATGCATACACATATATATATATTGAAAATGTCACTTACCCAGTGTACATCTGTTCGTGGCATCAGTCGCTGCAGATTCACACGCCCCGCACAGCCCGCCGCCCGGCGCCGGGCCCGGAGCACCACAAGCTGCCCCTCCCCGAAGAAGTCCCCCCCGGCCACGGGACCGAAGGACTCCTCCCCCCCCGGCTCCACCGCGCATGGGCGTCGACTCCATCCCAGACTGCCTTCCCCGCAGAGGGTGAGGATGGAGTTGTTTGCTATAAATAGTGCCCATGCAATGGAGTGAATACGTATGTACATAAAAAGTTTATAATAATTATTTACAAATGTACAAATGTTTAAGATTTAAGATGTACTTCTAAACGGCTACAGGCTTCCCGGGGAGGCGGGAGGGCACATGTGAATCTGCAGCGACTAATGCCACAAACAGATGTACACTGGGTAAGTGACATTTTCAGTTCGATGGCATATGTCGCTGCAGATACACATGTTTCGCATAGACTATAAAGCAGTTACCTCCCCTAAAAGCGGTGGTTTAGCCTGTAGGAGTTGAAGTAGTTTGGAATAATGTTCTTAGTACAGCTTGGCCCACTGTAGCTTGTTGTGCATTTAGTACGTCTACACAGTAGTGTTTAGTAAATGTATGAGGCGTAGACCAGGTTGCAGCCTTACATATTTCGCTCATAGGAATGTTTCCTAGAAAGGCCATTGTAGCACCTTTCTTTCTGGTTGAGTGTGCCTTTGGTGTAATAGGCAATTCTCTTTTGGCTTTAAGATAGCATGTTTGAATACATCTGACTATCCATCTAGCAATGCCTTGTTTAGAGATTGGATTTCCTATGCGTGGTTTTTGTAAAGCTATGAACAGTTGTTTTGTTTTCCTGATTAGCTTTGTTCTGTCAATGTAGTACATTAGTGCTCTTTTGATGTCTAATGTATGTAGTGCCCTTTTAGCCACGGAATCTGGTTGTGGGAAGAACACTGGCAATTCTACTGTTTGATTTAAATGGAATGGTGAGATTACTTTTGGTAGAAATTTTGGATTTGTTCTTAGAACTATTTTATTTTTGTGTATTTGAATAAATGGTTCTTGTATGGTAAATGCCTGTATTTCACTTACTCTTCTGAGGGATGTGATTGCAATGAGAAATGCGACTTTCCAGGTTACATATTGCATTTCACAGGAATGCATGGGTTCGAAAGGTGGACCCATGAGTCTTGTTAAGACGATGTTAAGGTTCCATGAAGGAACTGGTGGTGTTCTTGGTGGTATAATTCTTTTTAGCCCTTCCATGAATGCTTTAATAACTGGTATTCTAAATAGAGACGATGAATGAGTAGTTTGTAGGTAAGCAGATATTGCTGCGAGGTGTATTTTTATAGATGAAAAAGCGAGATTCGCTTTTTGCAAATGTAGTAAGTATCCCACTATGTCCTTTGTAGAGGCATGCAAAGGTTGGATTTGATTGGTATGGCAGTAGCAAACAAATCTTTTCCACTTAGATGCATAGCAGTGTCTAGTGGAAGCTTTTCTAGCTTGTTTTATGACCTCCATACATTCTTGTGTGAGGTCTAAGTGTCCGAATTCTAGGATTTCAGGAGCCAAATTGCCAGATTCAATGATGCTGGGTTTGGATGCCTGATCTGTTGTTTGTGTTGTGTTAACAGATCTGGTCTGTTGGGTAGTTTGACATGCGGTACTAGTGAAAGGTCTAGTAGAGTTGTATACCAAGGTTGTCTTGCCCATGTGGGTGCTATCAGTATGAGTTTGAGTTGGTTTTGACTCAACTTGTTTACTAGATATGGAAGGAGAGGGAGAGGGGGAAAAGCGTATGCAAATATCCCTGACCAACTCATCCATAGAGCATTGCCTTGTGATTCGCGGTGTGGGTACCTGGATGCGAAGTTTTGGCATTTTTCGTTTTCTTTTGTTGCGAACAAATCTATCTGGGGTGTTCCCCAAATTTGAAAGTACTTGTTCAGAACTTGGGGGTGAATTTCCCATTCGTGGACTTGTTGGTGGTCTCGCGAAAGGTTGTCTGCTAGTTGGTTTTGGATCCCTGGAATAAATTGTGCTATTAGGCGAATGTTGTTGTGAGTCGCCCACTGCCATATTTTTTGTGTTAGGAGACACAATTGTGTTGAGTGTGTTCCTCCTTGTTTGTTTAAATAATACATTGTTGTCATGTTGTCTGTTTTGACAAGAATGTATTTGTGTGTTATTATGGGTTGAAAGGCTTTTAACGCTAGAAATACTGCTAACAGTTCTAGGTAATTGATATGAAATTTTGTTTGGTGTACATCCCATTGTCCTTGAATGCTGTGGTGATTGAGGTGTGCTCCCCACCCTGTCATGGAAGCATCTGTTGTTATAACGTATTGAGGCACTGGGTCCTGAAATGTCCGCCCTTTGTTTAAATTGTTGCTGTTCCACCATAGAAGCGAGAGGTATGTTTGGCGGTCTACCAACACCAGATCTTGAAGTTGACCCTGTGCCTGTGACCATTGTGATGCTAGGCACTGTTGTAAGGGTTGCATGTGTAGTCTTGCGTTTGGGACAATGGCTATGCATGATGACATCATGCCTAGAAGTTTTAGCACAAATTTTGCTTGTATCTTTTGGTTTGGAAACATAGCACTTATTACCTTGTGGAATGCTTGCACTCTTTGTGGACTTGGAGTGGCAATTCCTTTTGATGTGTTGATGGTTGCCCCTAGATATTGTTGTGTCTAGATGTTGTGGTGACATTTTGCGTGTTTTTGGAGGGATGTTTGGTGGGAATTTGTGGAATTCTATGCAATAGCCATGTTGGATTATTGCTAATACCCAATTGTCTGTTGTAATCTGCTGCCAAGATTGGTAGAATTGGCTTAGTCTTCCCCCCACTGGTGTTGAGTGAAGGGGTTGTGTGACTTGAAAGTCACTGTTTAGGTGGAGGTGTTTTTGGAGTCTGGAATCTTCCCCTACTCCTTGGGAATTGACCCCCTCTATATCCCCTGAAACCTCCTCTTTGGAATGAACCCTGATATGGTGTGGTTCTTGTTTGTTGGCTGGTGGTGTCTGTGGGTTGGCCACGAAACCCCCCTCTAAATGGAGTTTTTCTAAAAGAGCCTCTGCTCTGCGGGGAGTAGAGTGCGCCCATGGCTTTGGCCGCGTCTGTGTCCTTTTTAAGTTTTTCAATGGCTGTGTCCACTTCAGGGCCAAAAAGTTGTTTCTCGTTGAAGGGCATATTAAGGACAGCCTGCTGGATTTCCGGTTTGAAGCCTGAAGTGCGGAGCCAAGCGTGTCTCCTTATGGTGACAGCAGTGTTGACTGTTCTCGCTGCAGTATCGGCTGCGTCCATTGAAGAGCGGATTTGATTGTTTGAGATCGTTTATCCCTCTTCAACTATTTGCTGTGCCCTTTTTAGGTATTCCTGTCGAAGATGGTCTATGAGAAGTTGCATCTCATCCCAGTGTGCGCGGTCATATCGGGCCAGCAGCGCTTGAGAATTTGCGATGCGCCACTGGTTGGCTGCCTGTGATGCTACTCTTTTTCCTGCCGCATCAAATTTTCTGCTTTCTTTGTCCGGAGGTGGGGCGTCGCCAGATGTATGGGAATTTGCTCTTTTGCGAGCTGCCCCTACTACTACAGAGTCAGGTGGTAACTGCGAAGTAATAAACACTGGGTCTGTGGGTGGTGGTTTGTATTTCTTATCCACCCTTGGGGTGATGGGTCTTGATTTTACGGGCTCTTCAAAAATTTGTTTTGCGTGCCGTAACATCCCTGGTAGCATTGGGAGACATTGATATTGGCTATGTGTAGCCGAGAGGGTGTTAAATAAAAAATCATCCTCTATAGGATCAGAATGCAGTTGGACATTGTGGAATTCTGCTGCCCTAGCCACCAGTTGCGAGTATGAGGTACTGTCCTCTGGCGGTGACGGCTTTGTGGGGTATGAATCGGGATCATTGTCCGGCACTGGGGTGTCATATAGGTCCCAAGCGTCTTGATCCTGATTATCTTGACTTATGGTAGTTTGCGCTGGTGAGTGCATTTGTGGCGGTGTTTGTGCCGGCGATGCCTGTTGTGGTGGAGAGGGCGGAGGCGTGACTTTTTTAACCACTTTGGCTTGTGGTTGTGCGTCATCCTTGAGAAGTCCGATCCTTCTTTTTCTCATTATTGGGGGAAGGGTTGATATCTTCCCTGTGTCTTGCTGGATGTACAGTCTCTTTTGTGTGTAGTCTGATTCTACACTTTGGAGCTCTTGTCCAAATCTGTGCATCTGGCCACTTATTCCTTGTTCCTCTGTGTAGGATGGAGGTGTGGAACTTTTCGGCGCCGAGAGAGAATCTTTTTTCGGCTTCGGCACCAACAGAATTTTTGTGGCTTTCGGCAGGGTGTCTCGGTGCCGATGTTTTTCGGTGCCGGCATCTTGTTTTTGTCTCTCGGAGGCGCTATCTCGGCTCCGAGGTTGCTCCATGGCGGTCCCTCGACCGGAGTCGGGTGTCTTCGCTATGGGCGTGCCCTTTTTCGGCGCCTTCGACGGCTCGCCGGTTTTATGGGTCGAGCCATGGCCTGTTGGCAGTGGCGTCCCCTGGGCTTTTGTCTTCTCGATGGTTTTAATTTTCGACGTCTTACTCACTGTTTGTTGCTGTTGTTCGACGTCGGAGTCTCCGGATTCTGATTCCGGAACCGAGAATGTTTCCTCTTCGTCGTCGAAACGTTGTTTTGTCGGCGTGGACGCCATTTGTAGACGCCTGGCTCTTCGGTCCCGGAGTGTTTTTCTGGACCGGAAGGCTCGACAGGCCTCACAGGTATCCTCCTTGTGCTCGGGGGACAAGCACAAGTTACAGACCAAGTGCTGATCTGTATAAGGATACTTACTGTGACATTTTGGGCAGAAACGAAACGGGGTCCGTTCCATCGGCTTCGATGTCGCACGCGGTCGGGCCGACCAGGCCCCGACGGGGGATCGAAGCTACCCCAAAGTCTTCCGATGATCGGTGTCGATGTACCTAACTATCCCGATACCGAACGGAACAATACCGACGCTTTCTTCCGAGATTCTGACTAACTTTCCGAACCGAAACACGGAGCGAAAAGGAATACGTCCGAACCCGACAGCGGAAAAAAACAATCCAAGATGGAGTCGACGCCCATGCGCAACGGAGCCGAAGAGGGAGGAGCCCCCCGGCCCCGAGACCAAAAAAGACCTCCCCGAAGAAAAACAACCCGCAACACCCCGAGCCCAACACCCGGCAGCGGACCGCGCGAAACATGTGCATCCGCAGCAACACATGCCATCGAACATATATTTATACACACACACACATGAATAAAACACACATATGCACATACAATACATAATTAGAATCATGGGTAAAAAATACTTAGTCAGACAGGTTTAAAAGAGTGTGTGTGTGTATTTTATTGTTATTGGTTTAGTTTCTGTAAAATGAGCATCGTGGCCTACCCAACCGGAGTATTTTCTACGAGTATGTCAGTAAGCGTTACCTAGCATGTTTTATACGCCCCGTTTATATTGTACAGTAAGAGTACGTGATGGGCCACGGGGTAAAAAACGTCTATCTATATGGGTCTATCTTTGGCACATCAGTGCCAATGATGACACAATCCTTTGCACTTGAATTATGCATTGATAGGTTTCCTTGAAAGTATTTACCTGTGATTCTGAGATTATGATTTTTCTTTGTTCATTTAATTTATTACTTATTCTTTTCTTGAATCTGGTTATCCTCATTGTCGGTTCTGACCTTAAAAAACGTGTTTACCTTTTTAAAATGTTGTTTACCTTAAGTTCATGTATTAGCCCTGAAAATGCAACTTTGATGCTGTGAAACACATGCTGGCCAGCTTCTGTCCATAATAAGAATAAAAGATCTGAAGGAAAAATTCCTTCTTGCAGTATCACTTCGTCTTTAGACCTCAAACCAAGTGTGTCTTCAAACACATCTACTGTTAATCCTTCTAAGATGTAGCCTTTTCTTCATTTGCTTTCCTGCTAATATATGTTCCTCAAACATATTTAGGTTACATGACTCTGTAATGTATCTGATTATGTTTGTATGTCCCCTACATAGGTTCATATTCACTAGCTATTTTCTCTCACATTTTTATTTTACTTATCCTTGAATAGTATCTTATTCTTTATGTGTTCAGCCGCTCGTTACTTTAATAACGCTATTCAACTCTGAACATATCAACATTGTTTCATTACCAACATTTTGTATACTGTCATATATTTATAAACACTTATTTTTATTTACATAAGTCATAGAAGTTTTGCATTTTAACATATTATTAGAATGTATAAATGTATGTATTTGGCATTGAATTAGTGTGAAGCCGTATTAACGCATTCTGCATTTGATCTAAATGTTACCATGACCTATTCTACAGCGCTCAGAAACCGGGCAGGGTGGGGCTTGCTCTATATAAAATATCTTGCAGGCATGTTTTTCGAAACACCTTCATCTCTCCTTTGCACTGTAGAACATCATCTTTCTATCAGGGCAATTTCATGCCCCTCTCCCTGTACTGCTGTTATTTGTCTTGTCTACATACTATTAAAAAATATTGTTTATGTGCATTGTGAAGTAACTTTTTATAATGCAATGCACACTTGCAGATCTAATAGAAAAGTATACGCATTCAGTGCGATTTCTGGGTTATGCAAAAAAGGAGTAGTGCTTTGAACCTGTTCCAAAAATGTAATTTTGCAAATCCTCCCAATACCACAGAAAGAAAAGCAGTATTGTACAGTCCGCAGACTGTAAACGACCAACGGCAACATGGGTACCCTGAAGTATTATGCCCACAACTCTAGTTTTATGCTCCATGTACTGGTTCATTTTCCGCTAGATAGGGTTTAATGAGTATGAACTTTTTAGCAACTGTAGTAAGACAGCTGACATCCCATATTACCGCTGCCAGAAGCGTTTCTTACGGGTGGCTTGAATACTCGAATTGTCTAGCGTTTGAGCAACCAGGGAAAACAACAACCATATTGAGATGGCTCAATGCCATCCCATTAGTACTTTGGCTCTAAAACAATCCAACAAGTGTACAAGGTTCATTAATGTTTTTATGGGACTGTGGCATAGCAGAGGAACAATGATGACTCGTCTTTAATGCATTAAAGGATTAGGAACAACTGAAATATTTACTATCCAAGATCTGAAACAAACTAGAATATCTGAGCTGCATAGGGTAAAACTTAGGGCTAGATTTACAAGGCCCTAGTGGCACTGGAGCGGCAATTCTTGCGATGTTCTGGTGGCGTGAACCACCTCTCCATAGTTACAACGAGGTGTAACGCCACATTTTTGTAGCTGTATATTGGCCACTCCGATGCAGCTTTCTGCGTCAGAGGAGCATGCAATGGGTGTTGCAGTGGGTGTTCCACTGCATCACCCATTGCTTTTGACGCTGCACCAGATTTACAAGAATTCTTAAATCTGAAGCAGTGCCAAAATCTAACGCTACCCCATGGGTGGTGTTAGCCTGGCAAAACAAGGTGGAATACTTTTATTCCTCCTCGTTTTTTGCTTTTTCTATGTGTGCTGCATTCTACAGCACACATAGAAGAAGTGAACTGCCATGGATGATTGTTTATGTGCAGATAGGGACACATTCCAACACAAAAACAATTACACCCCTCAACACAGACACCCTTGCACTATGGTGCAAGGATGACTACATTGGCGGAGGCTTCTTAATTCAGCAATGGCGAAGGAGGAAATACAGGGTGTAATGTATTCTTGGAAATATGGCGCATCCCTGCATTTCAAAACTGGTGCAGCACTGCGCTGCAAATTTTGGCGCAGCACCGTCCTGCACCAGTTTCTTGTAAATCTGGCCATCAGAGTCCATATTTGAGACAAATCAAAGCCTTTGACATTGGGCACATATGACTGCCTTCTTTGTGAGACCCACATAAGTGTAATTTCAAGGTCTATAGCACACCTTTTTAAAAATAACAGAAAAGTAGGATTTTGAATTCTAAGCATTTGCAACTTTAAAAGGGGATATGGAAATTGTAAATACGCACAGGTCAATCCATTTTGTAAGAAAAATATAGCCAGAGCAACACCACTGTGCTCTCAATCGTGTTGAAAATATGTCTACATCTCTGGACGCACAATATTTTGTGGTTTGGTGGAGAGTTCAAAAATACTTCAAAGTACAAAGGTGTTCATGATGAGGTCCCCTGCAGAATTAACACCTGAATGAAACATTGGCTGGGCGAAATGTAAGGCCAACATGGCTGAGGAAAGCGAACGCACTTTGGCATTGCCAATAGGGTTGGCTTTACAAGAATTTTGGATGGCAATGAAAAGCATTACAAGTATATAGCAAGGGAATGAACATGTATTTGTGTGGAAGCAAATAACTGTAGAATAATATTGATGTAGGTTAAAAAGTCAGGGGGCAGTTGCAACGTCAAGCCCGCCCTAAAAATCCATGTAGGATAATAACTGCCCTCCTTCCATCTGTGCTCCTGCCAAAGAAAAACAATAAAAATGATCTTGCTATCTAAGACACTTTAGTAGCCTTACAGTGTCTCTGTGCCACTGGCTGCTGGATAAATTAACAAAATGATCACAGCTCTGTGGAGGGCAGGTGCAATTTCTGTGGAAGCACACAATTTCTGCTAAATTAAAAGCTGCACTTCTAGCTCCCAAAATGTGGGCGGAGCTAAGGCCCCTCTCTAGTACTGCTCACATAATTGCCTGGCATCAGCTGCACTTTCAAGTCAGACCATAAAAACATAAACCTGCTTCAATGTTTGTTTATTTTTTCTTACTGTTCGTTGGCATTCAGGCTTGCTTTATTGCCTTAGTGGTTTAAGTGGTAGAACCAGCACTTGATGCCAGAGATCGGCTTGGGTCTCTCAAGGGTCCTCCATATTTTTAGCAACATAGAGCTTTGCCTATATTAGCATAGAGCCCTTGTTATACCGCACCCCCACATCAATGCATTGGCTACCTGCACATGATGTTAGCTACCCCTTCTCCCTTGTACTGCCTTGAGATTCCCTTAGCGTCAAACACTGACACTGTTGCCCTTAACTATCCATGTTGCCGCTATTTAGCAATCTAGCATGGGCATCCTGTTATAACAGAGAAATGCTGTCACTGAATTAACTTACTTTATGAGAAATTGGTGTTTTTCTTGCCACTATCCCTTCTCAAAAGGAATAGCATCTGACTCCGTTCTGTAGATAAAATCCAATGGGGATGTTGAGCCAGGGACTGCCCAGGATGACGCAATTGTGACTGCCCTATTACTGTGCATCAGTGATGTCATGTGGTGGGCAGTAAAGCACCTTTATCTTTTTCAGCTTTCACACTGCCCCTGGTTGCCTGTAACAAATATAACATTGTGATGAAAGGGGGGTAAGTGCCAACACCGTGGGCCTCACTCTGCTGCCCCCTCTGAAATGTTAAGTTGCTGGTGGGCAACATAATCACACACACATATGTAAGAAAGAGTCACACACTTGTATGGGGCTAGAAGCACAGAAATGGAGGAGTACATCAAAGAATAATCATAACAATCGTGGAAGTTATCGTTCCCTTACTAGCCACACCAACTTTATTATACTTGAAAAGTGAAGCAGGGATAAATGATGTTCCTCTCCTGAGGGTTCATGAAAAGGTTATTGTCATAGTTATTGTACTCTCTCCCCAATAGGTAGGTAGGCTACAAACTTATGCTGGCACCCAACAGTCCTCCATTGTACCTTCTTTGGATATCATTGGTTACTTCTTTGTTGGATATGTTATGCTACATGTTACATGGATTTGTAGAGCGTGACTTATCATCCGAGGGGTATCCATATGCTGGAGCAGGCATGTAGATCGTCTGTTTGAAGTTAGTTGAAGAGCCAGGTTTACAGCCTCTTGCAGAATTAATTAAGCAAGGAGGAGGTCCTGATGTGTAAAGAAGACTGTTCCATGTTTTGGGTGCAATGTAGGAGAAGACCAGGCCACCTGTTCTACTTTTGTGGATACAGGTGGTGTGTGCATGACAGAGTGAGGCAGAGCGTAAGTATCTGGTGGGTTGGTAGAACTGAAGGCAGCAATTAAGGAATGCTGGTCCATGTTATGTAGTGGCCTCTATGCCTGAGTGAAGAGTTTAAATGAATATAAACTCACAACACGGGAGGAGCAAGTCTAGGCCATACTGCATCCTGAGGGCCTGGTCGGAGTCAGAGGAGGACTGGACTCTGGTAAGCCAACTCTCAACTATTTTCAACCCTCTACCTGCATGCCATCAAATACCCACACCCTCCCCCTCACACCCATCAGTCCACTACATCCCACACACTCTACCAACACATCTCACTCATCCCAATGCCAAGCCCTGCATGCTCTACCAATGCATGAACACCATTTACAGCCCTACATGGACACTCATCACTAAAGCATGCATAGCGGAGAGAACTAACAATCCCACCATACACTAACATACACAAGTGAAAGCTGGCAGGGCAAATCCAACCATAGAGAGTAAGCCACTGATGTACAATATGTTAGACAAACCATAACACATCATATACATTCCCACAGGTACCCCTGCCAATGTCAGCGGAGTTGAGGTGCCATCACTGTCCAGTCCCCCAACTGAAGAGGGCCACAGTGATGATAGCAACTGTGGTCTTCAGGATCTGGAATGCTTACCTGGCCCATCAGGGACCACTGGACAGCCAGTTACCCAGGCCCAGTCACACACCATCACCGAGCCTCCCCCATCTGGAAACACCACCACAGCACCCACACAACGTACCCACAACTCTGTCCCCAAGACACATCAATCAGCAGTGTGTCGACCTCTACAGGGAGCTCAGGCCACACCTTGTCCCCAAGACAATCAGGGACCTGGGGTCAGTGGCAGTGGGCACACAGTCCAGGGGACAGAGGCAAAGGCCAACAGGGACACTGGGAGGAGTGCTATGCACCAGAGGGAGGGCAGGCCCAGGGAACCAACTCTCCAGAAGGCACTCGCCGAGATCCTGGGAGCCTATCAACATTCCCAGGACACGATGGGCCAGATCCTGGACAACGTGCAGGAGAACAGGCAGCTGCAGAAGGGAAAGTACCAGGGGATTAGGGAGGACTTGCAGGCCAACAACAGCACCCCGATCTCCATAGCAGGGATGCTGGCAGACATGGCCACATTATGAGGGAGGCAGTCTCACACCAGCGGGCCCCTGCCACTAGCCAGACATCTGAACAGCCTTCCACCTCCGCTGCGGCTAGTGGCCAGGAGGCCCCGCCACAGGACTCATAGGCCACCAGCATCCCTCCCCCTGCAGAAGGTGAACCACCCCGCAAACGTTCCATGCGATCCAGACAGAAGCCAGAGACACTTGCCAAGACCCCGCCAGGAAATGAGACTCTCCTGACTGTCACCTTTGTGTCACACTTAGTGACCCTGTCAATCTTGAACAGCCATTCCTCCCCTTCCTATGTCCCCTTGGACAATGCACCTGTGCTTCAAACAGACTGGAAGAATACCCTGGACTTTCCTCCATCATCACCCCATCCCATTAGCACTTCAATAAATACCCTTTGAAAAAAATCCATTTGGAGTATGTCATGCACATCAAATATGTATTGATTGAAATAGGTACAAACATTGAAAATTAACTGTACATATAGAATGAGCATAGATGAATGACCTGTAGCTGGCTGTACTGATCACACCAGGAGTATATTTCAAGTCAACAAAATCTTCAAAATGAATTGCCAGAAGGAACAGTAAGTAGGCATAGAAGTTGGAAATTCCGCATGCCATTGCCACACAGATTACAACCAAAAACATTTAAATGTAAAGTTACACTGTCCTAACTGTGTGTCATTGGAAGTATTGTCGAATAACTGATGTTCTGTTGTCTTCATCCTCATCCTCTGCCTCCTCATCCTCACTGTCCGCATTGTGTACTGCTGCCACACGAACATCTCCAGTCTCCTCCTACTGCAGAAAAGGGACATTTCGTCTGAGTTCTAGGTTGTGCAACATGCGACTAATATTTGGCAGACCTTCTTGGGTGAGTAGTAAAGGAATCCACCTGTTAGATGGAGGCACCGGAACCTGGCCTTCAGGGGACCAAAGGTTCTTTCAATTATCCTTCTGGTTCACCCATGTGCCTCATTATAACGTTCTTCTGCCCTTGTCCCGGCCTTCCTCAAAGGGGTCAGCAGCCATGATAGGTTTGGGTAACCAGAGTCACCTGCAAAAATTGAGGGACAACAATAAGCCACACACTATCCTATATGGCCAACACAATACCCATACACCAACATCTACTGGGTGGGAACCAGGGCTCACCTATTAGCCACACCCTGTGCCTCTGTAGTTGGCCCATCACATTTGGAATGCTGCTATTCCTCAGGACATAGGCATTATGCACCGACCCAGGATACTTAGCATTGACATGGGAGATGTGCTGGACTGCCAAGCACACCATCTGTACATTCATGGAGTGGAAACCCTCCTAAGTCCTAAACACCTGTTCATTCTGCCGGTGGGGGGGAGGGGGCAAATGCAATATGTGTGCCATCAATTGCCCCAAATATGTTGGAGATATGTCCCATTGCATAAAATGCGGTCTTCACTGTGGCCAAATCCTCAACCTGGGGGAAAACAATGTAGCTGCACATGTGTTTTATCAGGGCAGACCACACTCCTGTCAGCACTATTGAGAACAGAACATTGGCTGTGACATTCCTGCTGCCAAGCCCAATGCCACTTGGAAAGAACCAGTTGCAGGAAATGGAGTACAGATAGCAGTTGCACAAGAGGGGGGATCCCAATGGGGTGACGGATAGCAGATATCAGGTCTGGTTCCAATTGTGCACGCAGCTCTGTGATTGTGACCCTGTCAAGTTTATAGGTGAGGATAATGAGCCTGTCCTCCAGTGTTGCCAAGTCCACCAGGGGTCTGTACATGGGGGTATATCTCCATCTCCTATTCATCCGCAGTGGTAGGTATCTAAGGGACACAAGAGTGAGGAGGCTGTCACAAACGGAACATTGGAGCCACAACAGTGTGCAATTTGTAAACTTGTAATGGGTCAGTGAGATTTGTCCAGTATGTGCTATTTCTCCTGTGACACAGCATGAATCCATAGGGTTACCCCCCTGAAATGGCATCCGCCTGTCCTGTGTGGAGGGACAGGTGGAAGTGAGGTACTTCCGATGATGTTGTGCGCCGTGGCCGGAGGCGGTCGGGAACTGCTGTGCAACTCCTCATTGGTTAATATTGGCCCCTATGGGGTACAGTGGCAATGGTGATCTACGCCAGCGATGACGGTATGCACTGCCACGGACGTGACCGCCATTTTCTATCTGATTCCTCACTTGGTACCTGACCTTCCATAGGAATGGACTTACACTACATGTGCTGCTATGACCTGTGTCTTGAACCTACCATAGCCGCGTGACCGGGGAAAGGGCCCAGCCTTCACTTCGGAGGAGTTGGAGAGACTGGTGGGTGGGGTCCTACCCCAGTACAGACTGCTGTTTGGGCCTCCAGACCAACAGGTGAGTACACTGTGAGCACGATGCATATGGCATGAATGCATGGAGTTGTGTGTGTGAAGACCTCGTGTATGGCAATGTCCTCTTTGTCGCGTACAGCTTGTGTGCTGGGATATGTGTGTGCCAATGATGATGGGAATGTGTATGGCGGGCCATATGTGTAAAAGGCTGGACTGTTTGTCTAATGGCATTTTCCTGTGTGTATTGCCTTTGCAAGTCAGCGTCCATCAAAAGAAGGAGGTGCGGACCTGGGGGTCCATTGCAGGCGGAGCACTCACTGTGGCAAACGGTGGGAGGATCTGAGATGCTGGGCATGGAAGACGGTGGAGGCCCAGCTGGGGATGGCCTCCCAATGAGGAAGGGGTACCTGTCGAACCCTGACCCCCCTGATGGCCCGCATAATGGTGGTGGCCTATCCAGAGCTGGATGGGCTCTTGAGGGCATCACAGCAGCCACAAGGGGGTGAGTACAGTGGGTATCATTTCAACTTGCACCTGGTGGGGGGTATCTGGGTGGTCGATGTGTGTCAGTGGGTGCCTCTAGGCCAGGCCTGACATAGCAGCGAGGGTCCTCTGGTGGATAGAGTTCTGAAGGGATAATCCTGCCTACCTAGCTTGTAAGCATCCACTACTGGTCAGGGCTGCGTGGGTCCCAGGTGTGCTGCAGTTGGTGGTGTGTGTCCCTCCTCATGCCTTGGTGGCTAGTGAGATCAGTGGTGGTGCAATGCATAGTGTGTAGGCCTGTTCCCTTTGTGTGAGGGTGTTGTGTTCACCAACTGAGGTGTTGGTGCATCCATTGACCCAGTGTATCCTTTGTCTCTCTCACCCCTTTTTGTTTTGTCATCCTGTCCGAATGTGCATTAGCATCATCTGGTGGAGGAGCAGAGGCAATGGAGGGAGGGGCATCCCACAGGACCCAGGTGGCAGAGTCCACCGACGCCGAGGGCACCAGTGGGACAGAGGGCAAAGGGAGCACCATGGCAGAGACCGGAGGGGACACTTCAGACACAGATAAGCTCCCTGGTGGTGGCAGACACTTCTCTGACCACCCCAGCTACAGGTCCAGCCGCCATGACCATAACAGCACCGCCCTCCCAGCAGCCCCTCAGCGAGTTGCCCATGCCCGCTCACCCAGGAGGGTGGGCATCTCCTTCGCCGCAGACACCTAAGGCCCTGCCCCAGTTAGCCCTGCTGTCATGAGTGAGGAGGCTATTGACCTCCTGAGATCCATCTCTGTAGGGCAGTCAACCATTGTGAATGCATCCAGGGGCTGGCAGCCCAGATGCAACAATCTAATTCATTCCTGGAGGGCATTCACACTTAAATGGCGGCCCAACAGAGATCAATTCAGGCTCTGGCCTCCTCTCTGATGGCAGCCATTGTCCCTGTTTCTACCGTCCCCCTCCACCTTCCACTTCCCTGTCCCATTCACCTCAACTTCAACCCATCCCAGGCACACATACAGACAAGCATGCACACAAGACAACACCCAAGAGTGGCACAGGCAAACAAGCACCACACTTCATCCCACAGGCACTCACATAAACACCATTCATTTGCAGACACTACAACATCCACTATTTTCACTGTTTCTCCCTCCTCCCTCTCCACCACCTCCCTCCCACCCACGTCCACACTCACACCTGCATGCACTACATCATCATCCACTACCAGCATCATGATCACACCAGGCAGAACACACACCTCACTGGCAAACACTTCCACAACAGCCATGCACACGTCCCCTGTGTCCTCTCCCACTGTGTCTGTCCCCCCCTTCTAAAGTACACAAACGCAAGCGTTCAGACACCCAACAGCCATCCACCTCACAAGAGCATACAACCTTTGCACCTGCACCCAAATCCAGCAGACAGACACCTCCAACAACCACTCCCTCATCCTCCACTCCCATTCCTTCGCCCTCTTCCCACCCCAATGTCCCTAAGAAACTTTTCCTATCCACCATTGACCTCTTCCCTCCCCCCATCCTGCACGTATGGCCAGGGTAGGAAGAACCCAGCCAAGCACCTCAGCCACACAGTCCACGGGCCCAGTTCCATCCACACCTACTCGTGGTTGAAGGGAATCCAGCCCACATTTACTGAAGAGGAAGGAGCCTGCACCAGCAGGCAAGAAGGGCAAGGAGCTTGCACCTACCATCCGAAAGGGCAAGGAGCCTGCCCCAGAAGGCAAGAAGGCCAAAAAGCCTGCAACAGGAGCTGTCACGGAGCCCCCACAACTAACCATGGATGTGCATCCATCCGAGGGTGCAGGGGATGTGAAGGAGCTTCCCACCACCACCACAAGCAGCACCACCACAGTGCATCCATCCGAGGTTACAGGGGATGTGCGCAGTGCATCCATCCGAGGTTACAGGGGATGTGCAGGAGCCTACCACCACCACCACCAGCAGCACCACCACAGGGCATCCATCCGAGGTTACAGGGGATGTGCACAGTGCATCCATCCAAGGGTACAGGGGGTGTGCAGGAGCGTCCCACCACCACAGTGCAGCCATCACCGCCAGTGGACACAATGTAATCCTGCCTCCATGGGCTACTGTGCAGCCTTCCCCCTCCACAACCAGTGGGCAAGTCTCCCACTTGAGAGACTGTGACCTATCACTCCCAAGGACCTAGCACAGGGCATGTTTCCCCCTCCAGAACCAGTGGGCAAGACACCCATTTGAGAGACTGTGGCCTTGCACTCCCCAGGGCCAAGCACAGGGCATGTTGCCCCCTCCAGAACCAGGGGGCAAGTCTCCCTCTTGAGAGACTGTGGCCTATCACTCCCCAGGACTAAGCACAGGGCATGTTGCCCCCTCCGGAACCAGTGTGCAAGTCACCCACTCAAGAAAATGTGGCCTATCACTCCCCAGGACCAAGCACAGGGCATGATGTCCCCTCCAGAACCAGTGGACTTGTTTCCGCTCCCGGCTGAGGTGCCCCCCCCAAGGTGCCTACCTATTTGGAAACTGATGCCCCTGCAGTGTTTTCTCTGTGTTGCTGCAGGTGACAAGTGGGGCCTTGGACTTTGGCATGTGCCCATGTGGCCCATGCGAACTGAGGACTGGGCAGTGTCCCTCATTCTGTACATTTCTGAGTAGCTGTTACATTGGCTAACTTTATATTTTTTTAATGTGTTAATATGATTACAATCACTTTGGTAAATTTGTTTTGTCCTTTTTTCAGCTGATTTAGGGGATTTAACTTGTTTTCTTGTGTATCTGGTTGTGTGTATGGTGTGTGTGTGTGGGGTGTGTGTTGTGCATGTGTGTGTCACTCTCGTTTTCCTCCTCCCTCCCTTGTGTGCTAGGCGGCTGTACTCACCGTCGTCATCTTTGCCGGCATCGGTGTTCGTGGTGGAGCAGAACGTAGAATATCATCGGAAATACATGCAGTTTGGATTCCATGACGGCGTGGTTCTTCCTTGTGTTTCCAATGGTGAGTCCTTTCCCTTCTGAGCTCAGTTTCCGCCAGGCTTTTGATGTTGTTGGTACCACCCCAGAAAAGGTGGCAGATTGTGTTGTTGTAATATGGTGGTCGGAACTTTGACTTCCGCCTGGCTGTAGGCAGCTACCGGCGTGGTGGCTGTTATTTCCACCCTGGCGGTCAGTGTGGTACACTGGCTGCCTTTCCGAGATATAACCGTCATAATTTGGCCGGGATTATCGCCGGCCTGTTGGTAGTATTACTGCCACTTTATCACCGACCACCAGGGTCGTAATGAGGGCCAAGGTCTTTAATGAGTTTACAGCAGCATCTGCAAAGTGGAGGCAGGAGCTTCCTTGCCATCCATAGTTCATCCTTGTGTTAGAGGTTTTAGAGTCATGGCTTAATCTTTCAAACACCTTGCTTATACACATCAGCTTGATGGATACACCATGTCAATTTGTGTGTGGTGCTTGTACGTCAGCCTATGAATCACAAAAACATAATTCTGCACACATATTGAGTCCAAAATATTGTTAATAAAAATTCAGTTTTTAGGAAGTGCTAAGCATATTCCAAAAATATCACCAATATAGTATATGATAATACTCTTTTGGGTGGATACATACCATACATTTGTAGACAATGTAATGGTAAAATATGGAGCACGTATTCCAAATATGACACCACACCAATCAATAACTCTAGTTTAGACTGTAGCCTTAAACTCAACCCTAACACTAACCCTGGACCTTAGTGTTAGGGTTAGGCTAACCCTAAAATTAGGACTAGCCCTAACCCCAGGTATGAATCCGAAACCATGATTGTAGCCGTAGCACTGAATGCAGCCATAACCCTGAATTTAATCCATCCCCTAATCCTAACTCTAGCTCTGAAGTTAACTTTAGACCACCCCTAGTCCTGAATCAAACCCTAGTGCTTAACTTAACCTTAAACCTGAACTTAACATTAACACTAATCCTTATCTAATACTGACTGACAATAATATTGTTGACAATATTCTGACTCCAGGTTTTTGGCCTCACAATGTTTGCCCCATAATATTTCACTCAAAAGATACTCCAGTAATACACAATATGAGTCTGGAGGACACCACAGCTCCACTTAGTGAACATTTTCTCTGTCACAGTAATGTGTTTCCCTTGGGGTCCTACATTTCAACAAAGATAAAATGGCAAGGTGTCTACATTTGGAATGGGAGAGGAATTATATGATGGTCAGGTTGAATCAGGTATGAGACTGTTGGGAAGAAAGAAGCTATTGGTGACTGATAGGTGGGATCGGGTATGGGACTCTTATGTATGGGACTCTCTGAACGGTTTCCTGAATTTTGACAGGTATTTCTACTAACCATTCAGGTGTTTAAGAAATTACAGGTTTAGCAGTGTTTGTACTCAATACTGTGATCATGGATCCCTTCAAGTTAGTTATTAGGTATAAGTGTAAGCCAAATCAGGATAAATCTTTGCAATACCTTTTGACAAAGCCAAAACCTTTTTTTTTAAATAGCCATTAGAGCCTGACCTAGCTTCTCGGGTCCACATAGTCTTTGATGGTCTCCTTGTAGGAGTGTTCTTCATGTCTCTTATCAGAATATTTGAAGAGATCCCAATGTCATTTGAGATGTCTTGGTCAAAATAATTATTCCTAAAACAAATTCAGCTGGTGACTTTCCAGTCAATTTTTGAAAGTGTCTTTATTATCCCTAAAAGGGACAGTACTTCTGAGATGAAAGATTTGATGCCTTTCTGTTTCTAGGTGGCTATGAAATGTTGCACAATAGCATTTGTCTAAGGCCGTAACAGCTAGAGCTTTTGTAGTGCTTCCATTGAACTGATGACCATTGTCTGACTTTACAGAAGTCAGACAGTGGCCAAATGTGATGAAGATGTTGTTGATGCCAAGAATGATCACATCAGCTGAAGTGTTGGGAAAAGGCAAAATATATCAGTTGCAATAGAGTCGACTAATCTATGGTTGCTTCTTTCTCTATTTCTTGTGATAGATGTAACACTTCCAATAACATAAGGGAGATTTATTTTCTGAGGCCATGACAGACATGGTGAGTGGAAAGTATCTTCTTCACTAGTTCATTGAAAAAAGAAAGCCTTATATTATTTTTGTCTTTTAGTGGCAACAATACCTTTGTGACCTTCTTGGGGCAGTTCAACATCCTGTTTTCTGAGTGCATGAAAGATATCCAAATGAGTAGAACATGGGTGTTCGACATGCCAGGCTGAGAGTGGACTTCTCCCAAACATTTTGCCTTACTCCACATTTTTCTGATCTCATTTTTGTTGGCCTTAGGACTGCTACCCAGTGCTTAATTGTGTTTGTTCACTTTTTAAAGCATGATAACAATGGTTTATTCCCAATAGGCATAGTTAATTTGCTTATAAGTATCTAGTAAAGTTGTACTTCATGTACAAAGGGACTATAAATGAAAATTCTGCTAGTAGACCCAAGGCATATTTTGTGCCACCCACATAAGTAGATTTACAAACCTGTCTAAGGCCTACAATTACAGCTTGTGTCAGAAATCCCCAAGATGCCTCCTGCATTATCTGTCAGCTTCCCCAGGGATTAGGGTTAAATCATATCTCTGTTCTTGGTTAAACCTTCATGTTGCTAAGTAAACATAATGTGCTGTGTTATACAATTGGTTTTTATCAATGCTTGTTTTACCAATGCTTGTTTGCCAATGCGAACAGTTGTAGACATGTGCTTCTAATTGGGTGTGGTGTAGACATGTGCTTCTAATTGGGTGCGGAAACTCAACTGCTTTCCTGATTGGCTATATATAGCACAGTAAAGCATGCCTCCCTGCTTGGCTTTGTTTTGCTTCCTGATCTCAGCATCTGATTTGGCAGTCCAGCCCCTGCTGTCATCCTCCGATTAAGGACTTTTAAGGCAATTATTTTCTTCGTTCCTGTACCAGCTGACACCAGGCATTCCTCCAGCACTCCGGAAAAGATTGCAGCTAAGTGACTAGTATTCTCCAGTGAGTTTGTTCTTTAAGCACCGCGCTTTCCTAGAACAGCTGGTGAATTTCAGACTTCATATTTTGGCAGAGTGCTTATCTTGAAGAGAAAAAAGCATTTCTGAACATTCTACATTATTACTGTAGTTACTTGCCTAAATGTGCTTCAGGAAATCTGCTTCAGCTCAAGTACTACAAAAAGTGACAGTGCAATTTTAAAAGAACATTTACGTGACTTTTCTTTCTCTAATAGCATAACTCTTGAATTTAAATTGTGTCATTCATGCCTGTGTTTCAGGTTTGAGTAATTTGCTTTTGAAGGGTTTTTCACACACGCAGAGAAACCAACCCTAACTGTTTCAACCCAGAGTGGACATTTTTATTTCTTGGATTGTTTTTGTTCCTTTTAGTTTAGCCCTCTGCATGCAGGAAAGTTATGCGTCACATGTCTGGGTGTAGTTTGCAGTAGGTCTTTGTCTGTTCCTTCTAGATAGCCACGCACAATAGACAGCTGAGTTGCACCTTGATGGGCCATCATTGGCAGTATGGGAGGGCAGAGCTAGGCACGGTCCCACTTACACCCGAATAAGCTGTGGCCTGCATTCATTCAAAGGATTTCACCCCCCCCCTGTAGTTAGTCTAGAGCCAGGACAAGCGAGGCAGGAGGCCTGTGCACTTTAAAGGGAATCCTCTAGAAACGTCTCAAACTTCAAAGGAGGCGCCTACTATATATATTGAACCTCAGACACCATCTCTTGAGTGCACTTCTGAACCTGTGAAAGACTCTGCTGGAAGAAGGACTGCTGAAAAGACTGCCACTCTGCTAGACTGCTGTCCCCAAGGAATGCTATCTGCTGTGCTGGTCTGCTGCCTTCCAGCTGAGGTAAGAAGAATTGGACCTGTAACCTGAACCCAAGATCACCGCAGTGACTCCAAGGGCTAGTGTTTTGTAACCTGCACCTGGACTCTGCAACTGTGAGTCCTGCCCTGCCAAGTGGTGCCACCCCAGTCATGGACCCTAGGATGTGGGCCTGACAGTGCTCTGCCAGTCCATCTAGAATTCCTGCAGAACTGATGCATCAACTCTGATTAGAGGTACAAGCCTGAACAGATCCGACGCATCGCCTCTGCTGCGAGGATTCTTCCAGTACAAGGAATCCAAACTGACCTCACAGCTGCCTCAAAACCACCTCTATGCGATGCATCCCAGATGCAGGCCCACACATCACAAAGGTCTCTTCGATGTCAGCCTCACCGACAATGCAGGACATAGCATTGCAATCCCTGGAGTCTCCTCAGAACCAGCCTGTGGCCGACATATCCTTAATGCAAGAGTTCACATTACAAGCTTCCCTCGTCGATGGCCTCCTCAACAGCGGCACAGGACCTCACATCGCGGCCTCCCCGGAACCAATGCATCACCTCAGCTGCAGGACACATCCTTGTCGCGGAACCAGGATTTAAAGTATTCTTGTTCAATAGAGCTAAGTCCTTGTAGCCGGCCCACGCTCCATTATGGTCGGCCTGAACTTGTGACTTTGTCTCGGTTAAGCGTAACAAGAAATCCACAGTTGCTTATGTGTGCGTTTTGGCACTATTTTCCCTTGAGCCTTTAAAATTGCATGTCTCTAGTTCTACTGATTGGACTTTTGTTGTTTTGGTCTTGTTTCATTTATTAAAATGTACACTATTTTTCTAATGTGGCGTGGAATCCTTTTTATGGTATGTTTTTACTTTGTTACTGTTTGAGGCCTTGCACAAATACTTTACACATTTACTCTATGTGAAGCCTGACTGCTCTGTGTCAAGCTACCAGAGATTTGAGCACAGGTTAATTTGGGGTTTGCTTGTGACTTCTCCCTGACAGGGACTGTGGTTTCTGTTTGATTAGTATTTCAACTCCCCAACCCCCCTCAACCAGTAACTCAATTTCTTACAGTGGCCATTTCCATGACATGCATGCTCAGCTTGGATGTGGACATGGTGGGAAGAACATAGCTGTCTGAAGCGACATAGGCCCATTGTAGGAAAGTCCTTTTTTTTGCCTGATCACCCCCACTCTTTCTGGATAGGTACTGGTGGTTACTGACTCTTGGCTGTGCCCTGGGTACTGCTTACCAGTCCCAGGGCCAGTGCTCTGTGTAAAATGGATATGCAAATTAGGCTAATTATAATTGGCTAAGTTAACCTACCTATAAGTCCCTAGTATATGGTAGGGCATGTAGGTTTAGGGACCACAGCATAGGTGGTGCACACCTAGGTGCATTGCTGAGGTGCCCAGTGTCATTTTAAAAGCAAGCCTGCCTTGCTGGCTGCTTTTAAATTAAAGTTATATGCAAATTCGACTTTGGAATTAAAGGTACTTCCAAAGTTTTAAACTACCTTATTTTTACATATAAGTCACCCCTAAGGTGTGCCCTATGTGCCCCTAGGGCTGGGTGCCATGTAACTATAAGCAGGGACTTTATAAAAATAGATTTATAAGCCCTGGTGAGGTAAAAACAGCCAAATTCGTTTTTCCCTCATTGAAGTCAATGGCCTTCATAGGCTAGAATGGGCAGACTTTATTTAAAATTTTAAAGTCTCCTTAAATGTTACATACCAAGAATTTGGTATCAAATTGATTGTTATAATAAATCCCACAACTTCCAGTTGTTGGATTTAATATAACTAGTGCAGGTAAAAAGTTTAGACTTTACCTAAAAAGTTGCCAATTTCAGCTCTGCATTGTTTTTGCTGCTGTGCTCTGATTGGCCAGCCTGCAGCAGCTTCTGCCAGGCCACTTTTATGAGGTGTGAAGTGGCCTGGCTTTACACAAAGGAATGTGCTTGGGGGAGAGAATCTCCCCTCAGCAGATGGGGAAGCAGGAAGGGGGAGGGCTGCCAAACTGGTCTTCAAAGGCAGAGAAGGACATCTGGAGCACCCAGCAACACCCCCACATCCTGCAACCCCAGACAGCTAGGTGCCCCCTTGATTAGATTAGGAGAGGGCAGGAGAGGGGTGTGTTTATGATTTTTAGCCACACCAGTGGGTGGGCTCAGCCAGATCTCTCCTCTAAAAATCAGATTCATCCATTTTGGATTTTTAGAGACTATTGCCTTCTGGGATGGATTTGTGCCACACTTCCCAGGAAGTGGTCATCACAGGGGGACGACCCTGTCCCTGATTGGAGGACCAGGGCCCCCCTGCTTTTCACCCAAGAGCAAGGATAAAACTGGCAGACCTGCACCCACGCCTCAGATCCCCACCAAATTTCAAGAAGAAAGAACTACAAGGAGAAGAAGGACTGCCCTGCTGGACCCCTGGCCTGCACCTGGACCCTGCACTCAGAAAGACTGCACCAGCTGCACACTTGGGCTTCACCACAAGAAGGACTTTGCCTGGCTTCCACTGGTTCAAGGAGGGACTCCCTGTTTGCTACAGGTGAAAAATTGCTAACCAGAGTCCCCTGCACCAACTCCTGAAAAAGTGACCAGCTGACCACTGCCCAGTGGCCAAAAAGGAGTTTGCGCCAGGTGCACTCTGGGAGTTGAAGTCCGCACTTCCCAAGGACCATCACAGAACTTCTGGACCCTTGGGGTGAGCTGTGGACCCCAAAAGAACCTTAAAAGAACATCTGGGTGAAGCCCCAGAAGTTTGGAAAAGATTGGAGAAATTTTAGAAAAAAGCTCCATAAAGTGACCGACTCGACGCGGAAATTCTAGCCGGCTTGCCTCAACCGCGACCCGGCCTGACTTCGTGGTTCGTCCCGGTCAAGAAAAACATCCGAAAAAAAGACTAAGTCCGAACGTAAAAAGTTGACCGGGACCTTCCAGCCATCGTATCCGAGAAGGGCTCCACGGACGTCGGATCAAGATCCAGGTTTACCCCGGTCGAAGGATTTTCATCTCGAAAAAACGACTAAGTCCGAAGGTAGAAATCACCACCGAGGAAACCGACTTCGCGTATCCGGACAAGGGCTCCAGGAGGTCGGATCCAACTGGCAGGTTCGTCCCGGTGAAGAAAAACTTCAAAATAAAGACTAAGTCAGAAGGTAACTTTTTAACCGAGGCCTCCCGCGACCTGTAGCCGAGCAGGGCTCCATCGCGGTCGGCCTGAAAGTTTGACTTTGCCCCGGTCCTGGTGCAACCAGATGACCCGATTGGCGCTTTTTGTTTCTAAGCGCTAGAAAATAATAATACTTTAAAAATTCATATCTCCGGTTCCCCTGAACCGATTTTAATCGTTTTTGTGTCATTTTAAAGAGAAAAATATAAGCTATTTTTATAAATTGGTTTTGGATTTTTAAACTGTTTCCTGTGTTTTATTTAATTACTGTTTTGTGATATTTGAATGCTTTACACTTTGTCTCCTAAGTTAAGCCTTGACGCTCGTTGCCAAGCTACCAAGGGTAGAGCTGGGATTAATTTACTGAGACCTAACTGTACTTTTGTGGAGGTTAGTGGCTTGTTGCTAGGTGTAGGTACCTACCTGCCCTACCAATAACCCATTTTCCAACATAATTGGAAGCAGCGACGGGATCCTGTACTTGTGTTCAATATCACGTTACAGTTTTAGATAAAACAAATTAAAAATCCTTTAAATTGTCCTAGTGCAAAAATTGTTTTAAATTTTTAATTTTAATTTTTTTTTAAAAATTAATTTGGATTAATTTCAATTATTGAATTTTTGTAATTTTTCTAAATTCTTGTTTCCAATTTTTGCAAAAAGTTTTTTTGTTGACACAAAACTAGGGAACCATGGAGCTTGATCTGGCTAGCCTACCTACACTGACAGTAGTCCAGCTTAGGGGGTTGTGTGTTGAGAGAGGGTTGCCTGCAACCACTAATCTCAGGAAGGAAATCCTAATTAAATCCCTGACAGCATGGGCTGAGGCCCAAGAGGTAGAGACAGAGGAAGCTCCAGAGGAGGAAGAAAAAGAGGAAGATGCTAACTCTAACCATTCAGGGGAGGGAAGGCATCAGACCCCAAGCGAGAAAGAAACTGAGGTGTCCCTGGGTGGGGGTTTTGCCCCCAGATTACCCAAAGGGGTGGTTCCTGCCTATGTAGAGGGGGATGACATTGATAAGTGGCTGGGGGCCTTTGAGAGGGCCCTCCAGATGAGGAAAGTCAAGCCTCAGTACTGGGGTTCACTCCTTTGGGAGTTAGTTCCCAACTCTGGGAGGGATAGGCTCCTAACCATGAGTGGGGAGGATGCAGACTCATACCCCAGTATGAAGAGATGCTTGACTAAAAAGTTTGGTCTAACCCCAGAGCAGTATAGGCTTAAGTTTAGGGACACCCAAAAGACAAGCACCCAGTCCTGGGTGGACTTTGTGGACATTTCAGTGAAAGCACTGGAGGGCTGGATACAGGGCAACAGGGTAAGTACCTTTGAGGGGCTGTACAATTTGATTATGAGGGAGCACCTTCTAACTAATTGTGTCCAAGAGAGGCTCCGCCAGTATCTAGTAGACTCTAGGTTGACCAACCCCAGAGAGCTGGGGGAGGCAGCAGATTACTGGTTAAGAACTAGAGTTAACCAGAGACCCCCAGGGGGTGATCAGAAAAAGGGAGGACATGGTTCTTCTCAGGGGAAGAACCAGGGGAAAGATGACAAAAAACCCAAAGAGTCCTCACAAGAGTCCCCAAAAACTTCTCAGGGAGGGGGAGCCCCGAGCCAATTCACTTCTAAAGGGAAAGGGTATCAGGGAAAGAATTTTGATCCTGCTAAAGCAGGAAGGTTTCAGGAGCTTGCTAAGGCCGGCAAGTGTTTTGACTGTTTTCAGCCAGGACATAAAAGAGGAGATGCTATCTGCACCAAGAAGCCCCCCACTGGTGGGCAATCCCAGGGGATTGCTAGTGTAGGGTTGGGGGTGGAAGTTGGCCCAGGGGTGGAATCAGGGTACACTGAAGTCACCTTAGTATCCGTGGGTGGGGTGGACATTGCAACTATGGCCACCTTACCTCCCATCATGCAGAGGTATAGGCAGAGGCCTAAAGTCAATGGGACTGAAGTGGAAGCTCTGAGAGATACAGGAGCCAGTGTGACAATGGTCACAGAAAAGCTGGTTTCTCCAGAGCAGGTCTTACCTGGTGTCTTCCACCAGGTGACTTATGCAGATAGCAGAACCAAACTCCATCCCATGGCTATGGTGAGTCTGGAATGGGGAGGTGTGACTGGCCCTAAAAAAGTAGCTGTAGCTCCTGCCCTCCCAGTAGAGTGTCTACTGGGAAATGATCTTGAAGCATCTGAATGGTCAGAAGTGGAGAGAAGGGTCCATGCAAAGATGCTGGATCTCCCTGAATGGGTGTGTGCTGTGACCAGGTCACAGGCAGCACAACAGGGAAATGCTGGACACTTGGACCCTGGAACAATGGGCCAAGCCTCCAAGAAGAAGAGAAAGGGCACTGGGTCTGGCTTGCCAGCCCCAACAAGTACAGAGGGTCAGGAAGAATCCAACCCTGAGGGGGAGGATCTGAACTCTGAAGGAGGGACACCTTCCCTGCAAACTCTGCCTGACTTGGCAGAACTGCAAGGGGCAGGTGGGCCCACCAGAGAAGATTTGTGCCAGGGACAAAGAGAGTGTCCCACTCTTGAGGGCCTGAGGCAGACTGCTGCCAGGCAAGAACAAGGGGATACCAGTGGTACCCACAAGGTTTACTGGGAGGATGGAGTTCTCTACACTGAGGCTAGGACCCTCAAAGAAGGGGCTACTAGGAGAGTAGTGGTCCCCCAAAAGTATAGAGAATTCCTCCTTACCTTAAGCCATGATATCCCCTTAGCTGGTCATTTGGGACAGACCAAGACCTGGAACAGGCTGGTCAACCATTTTTTTTGGCCAGAAATGTCCGAAAAAGTCAAGGAGTTTTGCAGCTCCTGTGTCACCTGTCAAGCCAGTGGCAAGACAGGGGGCAAGTCAAAGGCTCCCTTAATTCCACTGCCAGTGGTTGGGACTCCCTTTGAGAGGGTGGGGATTGACATTGTTGGTCCCCTAGACCCACCAACTGCTTCAGGTAACAGGTACATTGTGGTGGTAGTGGACCATGCCACCAGGTACCCTGAGGCAATACCCCTCCGGACAATCACTGCACCCACAGTGGCTAGGGCCCTACTTGGTGTGTTCACCAGAGTGGGATTCCCAAAGGAGGTGGTCTCAGATAGGGGCACAAACTTTATGTCAGCCTATCTGAAAGCCATGTGGGAGGAGTGTGGTGTTACTTATAAGTTCAGCACACCCTACCATCCACAGACCAATGGTCTAGTGGAAAGATTCAATAAGACCCTGAAGGGCATGATCATGGGTTTGTCTGACAAACTCAGGAGGAGATGGGATGTCCTCCTCCCATGCCTGCTGTTTGCCTACAGGGAAGTGCCACAGAAGGGGGTTGGATTCAGCCCCTTTGAGTTACTGTTTGGGCACCCTGTAAGAGGCCCATTGTGCTTGGTGAGAGAGTCTTGGGAAAAGCCTCTCAAGGAAGCCAAGGAGAATGTGCTGGATTATGTACTAGGCCTGCGGTCTCGCATGGCTGAGTATATGAAGAAGGCAAGCAGGAACCTGGAGGCCAGTCAGGAGCTCATGAAGCTCTGGCATGATCAAAAGGCTACCATGCCTGAGTATCACCCAGGACAGCTGGTGTGGGTTTTGGAGCCCATGGCTCCTAGGGCACTACAGGCCAAATGGACTGGGCCCTATCCAATCCTAGAGAAAAAAGGTGAGGTCACCTACTTGGTGGACCTTGGCACCCCCAGGAATCCTCACAGGATCCTGCATGTTAATAGGATGAAACCCCACCAGGACAGGGCAGACATGACCATGCTGATGGTCACTGATGAAGGGAAGGAGGAGGAGGGTGAACCTCTGCCAGACCTCCTGTCCTCAAAGGAAAAAGATGGGTCAGTGGAGGGAGTGGTACTCTCTCCCAAACTGACAGATCAGCAACAACAAGACTGTAAGCAAGTCTTGGGGCAGTTTGCTAGTCTGTTCTCCCTGACCCCTGGACTCACCAATTGGTGTGTCCATGATGTTGACACTGGTGACAGCTTGCCTGTCAAGAACAAGCTGTACAGGCTGTCTGACCAGGTCAAGGCCAACATCAAAGCTGAAGTGGCTAAGATGTTGGATCTGAAGGTAATTGAGCACTCTGATAGTCCTTGGTCCAGTCCAGTGGTACTGGTGCCAAAAGCTAGTCCCCAAGGTGGGAAGAAAGAATTAAGATTCTGTGTGGACTACAGAGGTCTAAATGCAGTCACTAGGACTGATGCTCACCCCATACCTAGAGCTGATGAGCTCATTGACAGGTTGGGGGCTGCCAAATTCCTGAGCACATTTGATCTGACCTCAGGATATTGGCAGATTGCCTTAAGTCCAAGAGCCAAGGAGAGGTCAGCATTTTCCACACCAGAGGGCCACTTTCAGTTCAAGGTGATGCCCTTTGGGATGAAAAATGCTCCTGCCACCTTCCAACGGTTGGTGAATAGAGTCCTATCTGGGTTGGAATCTTTTAGTGCAGCTTATCTAGATGATATAGCTGTATTTAGTTCCACCTGGAGGGACCACCTGGTCCACCTGAAGGAAGTGCTTCAGGCCCTGCTTCAAGCAGGCCTGACTATCAAGGCAAGCAAGTGCCAGATAGGGCAAAGTTCTGTTGTGTACCTGGGCCACCTTGTTGGTGGAGGCCATGTACAACCTCTCCAGCCCAAGATCCAGACTATCCTGGATTGGGAGGCTCCAAAAACCCAGACTCAGGTCAGGGCCTTTCTTGGCCTGACTGGGTATTACAGGAGGTTTGTTCAGAATTTTGGGACCATAGTGGCCCCTCTGACTGAGCTTACCTCCAAGAAACAACCCAAGAAGGTCATTTGGACCCCAGAGTGTCAAAAAGCTTTTGACACCCTAAAACAGGCTATGTGTTCAGCACCAGTGTTACTGGCCCCTGACTATAGCAAAGAGTTTGTAGTGCAAACAGATGCTTCAGAGGAAGGGATTGGGGCAGTGTTAGCACAAGTTAATGAAGAGGGCCATGATCACCCAGTTGCCTTCATCAGCAGGCGACTACTCCCCAGAGAGAAGAAATGGAGTGCCATTGAGAGGGAGGCCTTTGCTGTGGTTTGGTCCCTGAAGAAGTTGAGGCCTTACTTGTTTGGCACTCACTTCCGTGTACAAACTGACCACAGACCTCTCAGATGGTTGATGCAGATGAGGGGGGAGAACCCAAAACTGTTAAGGTGGTCCATTTCCCTACAGGGGATGGACTTCACAGTGGAGCACAGACCTGGGACTGCTCATGCCAATGCAGATGGCCTTTCCAGGTTTTTCCACTTAGCTGATGAGGACTACCAGGGTGTAGGTTAGTACCCATCACCTTTCATCTGGGGGGGGGCAGTGTAGGAAAGTCCTTTTTTTTGCCTGATCACCCCCACTCTTTCTGGATAGGTACTGGTGGTTACTGACTCTTGGCTGTGCCCTGGGTACTGCTTACCAGTCCCAGGGCCAGTGCTCTGTGTAAAATGGATATGCAAATTAGGCTAATTATAATTGGCTAAGTTAACCTACCTATAAGTCCCTAGTATATGGTAGGGCATGTAGGTTTAGGGACCACAGCATAGGTGGTGCACACCTAGGTGCATTGCTGAGGTGCCCAGTGTCATTTTAAAAGCAAGCCTGCCTTGCTGGCTGCTTTTAAATTAAAGTTATATGCAAATTCGACTTTGGAATTAAAGGTACTTCCAAAGTTTTAAACTACCTTATTTTTACATATAAGTCACCCCTAAGGTGTGCCCTATGTGCCCCTAGGGCTGGGTGCCATGTAACTATAAGCAGGGACTTTATAAAAATAGATTTATAAGCCCTGGTGAGGTAAAAACAGCCAAATTCGTTTTTCCCTCATTGAAGTCAATGGCCTTCATAGGCTAGAATGGGCAGACTTTATTTAAAATTTTAAAGTCTCCTTAAATGTTACATACCAAGAATTTGGTATCAAATTGATTGTTATAATAAATCCCACAACTTCCAGTTGTTGGATTTAATATAACTAGTGCAGGTAAAAAGTTTAGACTTTACCTAAAAAGTTGCCAATTTCAGCTCTGCATTGTTTTTGCTGCTGTGCTCTGATTGGCCAGCCTGCAGCAGCTTCTGCCAGGCCACTTTTATGAGGTGTGAAGTGGCCTGGCTTTACACAAAGGAATGTGCTTGGGGGAGAGAATCTCCCCTCAGCAGATGGGGAAGCAGGAAGGGGGAGGGCTGCCAAACTGGTCTTCAAAGGCAGAGAAGGACATCTGGAGCACCCAGCAACACCCCCACATCCTGCAACCCCAGACAGCTAGGTGCCCCCTTGATTAGATTAGGAGAGGGCAGGAGAGGGGTGTGTTTATGATTTTTAGCCACACCAGTGGGTGGGCTCAGCCAGATCTCTCCTCTAAAAATCAGATTCATCCATTTTGGATTTTTAGAGACTATTGCCTTCTGGGATGGATTTGTGCCACACTTCCCAGGAAGTGGTCATCACAGGGGGACGACCCTGTCCCTGATTGGAGGACCAGGGCCCCCCTGCTTTTCACCCAAGAGCAAGGATAAAACTGGCAGACCTGCACCCACGCCTCAGATCCCCACCAAATTTCAAGAAGAAAGAACTACAAGGAGAAGAAGGACTGCCCTGCTGGACCCCTGGCCTGCACCTGGACCCTGCACTCAGAAAGACTGCACCAGCTGCACACTTGGGCTTCACCACAAGAAGGACTTTGCCTGGCTTCCACTGGTTCAAGGAGGGACTCCCTGTTTGCTACAGGTGAAAAATTGCTAACCAGAGTCCCCTGCACCAACTCCTGAAAAAGTGACCAGCTGACCACTGCCCAGTGGCCAAAAAGGAGTTTGCGCCAGGTGCACTCTGGGAGTTGAAGTCCGCACTTCCCAAGGACCATCACAGAACTTCTGGACCCTTGGGGTGAGCTGTGGACCCCAAAAGAACCTTAAAAGAACATCTGGGTGAAGCCCCAGAAGTTTGGAAAAGATTGGAGAAATTTTAGAAAAAAGCTCCATAAAGTGACCGACTCGACGCGGAAATTCTAGCCGGCTTGCCTCAACCGCGACCCGGCCTGACTTCGTGGTTCGTCCCGGTCAAGAAAAACATCCGAAAAAAAGACTAAGTCCGAACGTAAAAAGTTGACCGGGACCTTCCAGCCATCGTATCCGAGAAGGGCTCCACGGACGTCGGATCAAGATCCAGGTTTACCCCGGTCGAAGGATTTTCATCTCGAAAAAACGACTAAGTCCGAAGGTAGAAATCACCACCGAGGAAACCGACTTCGCGTATCCGGACAAGGGCTCCAGGAGGTCGGATCCAACTGGCAGGTTCGTCCCGGTGAAGAAAAACTTCAAAATAAAGACTAAGTCAGAAGGTAACTTTTTAACCGAGGCCTCCCGCGACCTGTAGCCGAGCAGGGCTCCATCGCGGTCGGCCTGAAAGTTTGACTTTGCCCCGGTCCTGGTGCAACCAGATGACCCGATTGGCGCTTTTTGTTTCTAAGCGCTAGAAAATAATAATACTTTAAAAATTCATATCTCCGGTTCCCCTGAACCGATTTTAATCGTTTTTGTGTCATTTTAAAGAGAAAAATATAAGCTATTTTTATAAATTGGTTTTGGATTTTTAAACTGTTTCCTGTGTTTTATTTAATTACTGTTTTGTGATATTTGAATGCTTTACACTTTGTCTCCTAAGTTAAGCCTTGACGCTCGTTGCCAAGCTACCAAGGGTAGAGCTGGGATTAATTTACTGAGACCTAACTGTACTTTTGTGGAGGTTAGTGGCTTGTTGCTAGGTGTAGGTACCTACCTGCCCTACCAATAACCCATTTTCCAACACCCATATTTATACTTTTGTATTTACGCCGCTTTTACGTCAAAAAATTACTCAAATGCGGCGCTAAAAAGTATAAATATGGGCCATAGTTTTTTAATCTTCTTTAATTAGTTTTTGTATCCTATTTAATCTTTCAAGAACCCCCCACCCCCCCCCCCTGAGGGCAACCAATTCACATAATACTCAAAAGGTTTATTAGCAACTTTATGTGAACTATGTTTTGGATTTCTATTCAGAAAAATACATATGCATTTCTAAAGACAGCTGAAGAGAAAACAATCAATTTAGTCAAACCACAGTATTGACAATAGAAACTTTTGTATTATGCTTTTCTTATTTATGGAGAACTTTGAAGGATATTCCATTGAGAATGTGCCTTCTGGTGTTTATCAGGCTATGACTGGCAATTCCAATAAAGTATTTTAGCCAGTCATGGCTCCCCCCCGCCAACAGCAGAAGCTGCAAACCTTTCACAACAAAGGGATAATAAAGCATGTTTAAACCATGTTTATTATCCCTTAGTTGTGAAAGGGGCGGGCCATGGGATGACGAGCAGTGAGGGGAGTGCAATGTGCACTCCCCTCACTGCACATGTATGTTAGGCCAGCAACCTCAGGCCGAACAAACACACATGCGCAGTGTGCTCTCTCCAGCCTGGCACTGCGTTACCGAGCTGGAGAGAGCAGACACAGGCTCCCAGTCTGCCTGGGAGCGCCCTGGCTTTGCGATCCCAGCCCATCCTGACGCTGCTTTGAGCAGAATCAGGATTGGCCGCAGGGCAGGCTGGAAGCCCGTGCCTCCACTGCAAGACGGATGAGAGACGGATCAGCGGCAGCACGGAGGAGAGGAGGTTTTTTTTTTTTTTACGTTTATTAAAATTCCCCCCTCCCCTACCTCCCCCCCATTCTCCTTCACCCCCCTGTAACATCAGCGAGCCGCGACTGGCTTTAGAACCACTGAATTGCAATCATGTTAAGCCCAAATTACATCTTCCCTGGTAGGGATGAAATCCATTTATATTTCAGTAAACACACTTTCCAAACGCCAAGAAACTCTTCCTGGTTTAGCAGATTAATAGGCACACTGTCAATAATTTACCATTGCTTTTTCTTTGTTTTTGATTTGTTTTAGATGTTTACGACCACTAGGTCTGTGAATACTACACGTTACTGCCTTGTAATAAGGTAACTCTATTTTGGTGGGAAAGCTTGTGATCCTCCATTTTGCAGTCTGCAATCTTTAATTAATCTTACTAACAGTTGCAGAATATCATTCTAGTGGTGCTGTGCTTTCTGTCTCAAGAGTGTACCTATGTTTTGACTATGTCTGAAATTATTTTGTGGTAACAAACAGTATGTATTCTTCGTGGTCCAGGGCCCTCGATTTGTGTTCATGCCTTTTTATTCAGTGCTGTTTTAATGCGCTGAATTTCCTTTTATATTCTAAATGTGTGTATTTATTACTGCTGTCTCATCATTAGGTTATGTTCTCAGAATTCTGACTTGACAGTCATATCTTTTCCTCATTTGCAATATTTACATTAATTGTGTTGCGTTGTACGTGAACTCGCCCTACACCATTTATGAAAATTAGGCCTTCACTGTTCATCCAAGCCTACTCCTAACAGTCAAAGAGGCTTAATGAAGAAAGCTTCCATCACAGACTGATTACCTTTATGCTTTGCACAACTTAAGCTTTGCATAACTTCATATTTCTTCTCTATCAGTCAGCAACACAGTGAGACCTTCAGTGTATATTATTTCCACAGTGGAAAAACTTGACAGCATAAGCCCAGTTGCCAGCAACTTCGTATGTTAAATAAATAAGCATGGCAAGTTTTACTAACATTGTTTTTACAACTTAAGTAGCAGTTAAGTGCGACTAAATTTTCCTTACCCCAGCATAACATCATTAAATTAATGTTGCCAGGTGGGCACCTTTTGCTAGGCCTGGAATTTTTTTTTGGTACCTGATTACATGGTGTTCTCACAAATCTCATAGATCCAGAGAGCATATTAACAATGTATACCCTTCTAACCCATCTGTTCAGGCATGTTATATGTATATACTCTGGGCCCCATAAGAAACCTCCGTAAAACAATAGTTGTCCAGAGATTTTAATTTTTGATTTCTGTTTTTGGATCATTAGAGAAGTAATTTAGCTTGGGTAGACATTGCTGATCCGAGCCAAATTTTTCTGGACAACATTTTTCAAAATGCCAGATGTGTTGCATATATGCTTCATTTTGGTGTCAAAACAAAGGTTTTGGTGGTCGTGTCATCTTATAGACACAGAAAATAACTCCTCAGAGCAACCCTTCTCCCATTTTCCAAAATGGCGGCTATAATAGAGGAAGAAGAGACATACATAGAAATGAAACAAACAATAATGTTTTTTTAAACTTTTTATGTATACACCAAACAATGTTTATTATCTGAATACGAAAACAAAATGTTTGTCATTCCTTTTTTAGACACATTTTCATAGTTCACTTTATTTGTTTGTTTCAGCAATTGCTTACATTTGCAGAATGGTGAGCATTTGAGAAGAGTATATCAAAAGGGACATCTTTTTGTTACACTGGTTTTGCAAGTACATGTACATGTACGTTCTGTGGGTAGAGGCTTCGGAAATTTTATAGGTTTTAGCACTCCATCAATATCTTACCAACCAAATTCACATAGATATTTCTGTACAAGTGAATAATCCAAAACCTTTGCACACCTTTTGATCAAGTAGAACGCTCTTTTAATGTGTCCATGCACAGAATATGATGTTGATGGAAGGTCACTTAGCAGGACAGACATCTTGAACTCACTGTGTCAAAGATCATCAAATGTGTGACAGTCAGAACTCATTTTACACACATACACAAGGTATTTATTTTACATCTTTAAAGACACATTCTTCCTCTGTCTTGGCAAATCCTTTCAGAAACTTCACAGGCTCAGCAGTTAAAGCTCCAAGCTTTGTTCCAATGTTGCTCATAGTGTCATTACCCATAAGAATATGTGCCTTTATAAGAACACTTGGCATCTGTGGGTCAAGTTTCTTGTACGGAATATGTGGCAAGATTCATTGTCTTTTCCTGCCTGTTCCCTAATGTATCCATAAATTTGACTATCCTTGACTTATGAACATTGCAACAAATCTAAGTAGCACAATAATAACATCTCACTCATTTGACAGTTCACTGACTCTATTGGAACCATTTTGAACAGCCACTCAACATGCACAGAACAAAGGTTAGTTTCCTCCAACTTGCTGTTAAGTTCTTGAATAACATGACCCATACCTTTTGAATAAATCTCCATATGCACCAACTCCACATTGACAATAATTCCACTTGCAATAATTGAAAATTCTGAGTTTACTGAAGCATTAGCCGTATTTTGGCCAGTAAGCATCTCCAAGTTCATCTTGTTCCATGTT
The DNA here is from genome assembly GCF_031143425.1 of Pleurodeles waltl. Classification (NCBI taxonomy): domain Eukaryota; kingdom Metazoa; phylum Chordata; class Amphibia; order Caudata; family Salamandridae; genus Pleurodeles; species Pleurodeles waltl. Next base: position 914,165,942 of record NC_090436.1, read on the forward strand.
GATGACCAGAATTTATCAAGTTGCACAGGTATAGGTGTTGAATTTGTGATGCAGGCAAAATCAATTGTTTCACTGATAGACATTTGTCTGATTCTCTCACATTCTTTGACAGATAGTCCAAGATAACTGTCAAAGACAATGTGCAGTTCCTGAAAGGTAAACACTGACTTTGATATCATGGATGAAATCTTGACCATTTGCAATTGTAACATATAGGGGGTCATTCCGACCCTGGCGGTCCATGACTGCCAGGGCGGAGGGCAGCGGAAGCACCGCCAACAGGCTGGCGTTGCTTCCTGGGCGATTCTGACTGCGGCGGTAAAGCAGAAAAGGGGAACCGGCGGTTTCCCGCCGGTTTCCCGCTGGCCCAGGGAATCCGCCATGGCGGCGCTGCATGCCGCGCCGCCATGGGGATTCCGACCCCCTTCCCGCCATCCTGTTCCTGGCGGTAATTTCCACCAGGAACTGGATGGCGGGAACGGGTGTCGTGGGGCCCCTCGGGGCCCCTGCACTGCCCATGCCACTGGCATGGGCAGTGCAGGGGCCCCCTAGCAGGGCCCCATAAAGATTTTCAGTGTCTGCTTTGCAGACACTGGAAATCGCGACGGGTGCCACTGCACCCGTTGCACCCCTTCAACTCCGCCGGCTCAATTCGGAGCCAGCTTCATTGTTGAAGGGGCTTTCCCACTGGGCCAGCCGGCGGTCTTCTGGCTGTCGCCCGCCGGCCCAGCGGGAAAGCTGGAATGGCCGCCGCGATCTTTTGACCGCGGAGCGGTCTATCGGCGGGAACCGCTTGGCGGGCGGCGACCGCCGACCGCCGCTGTCAGAATGACCCCCATAGTCTACAATAACAGCGGTTTTCTATGAGGACCCCTTGTACAAGTTTGTGCTTCACTGGTTTGGTTGCAGCATCTCCATCAAATAATGGGGGTTATTCTAACTTTGGAGGAGGTGTTAATCCGTCCCAAAAGTGACGGAAAAGTGACGGATTTACCACCAGCCGTATTACGAGTCCATTATATCCTATGGAACTCGTAATACGGCTGGTGGTATATCCGTCACTTTACCGTCACTTTTGGGACGGATTAACACTCCTCCAAAGTTAGAATAACCCCCAAAGTCTTTGTTGGCAGAAAATCATGCAACAGAAAGTCCTTGATAAATTCACCCCTTTCTTTTGCTACATCCATCTCTCTGTGTGCTTGCGAAAATTGTTTTTTTGTAACCTGTTTTGTAGTGGCTAGTTGGATGAAACTCTTACTATGGCAATCAAAATGTGGAAGTTTAGCTTTAGTGATTATGTGAAACAGCTTTTTCTTTTTCACTACAAATCTCTCCTACTTCAGCTCTGCGTATAGTTTCGATCGATGTACCAGGAGATCAAGTAGTCACGTCTTTATCATTATTCACATATTGTTTGTTCACAAAGTTGTGTAGTCACACAGGCTCACTCATTTCAGAGAGACTTCCTTGTTACTGCATGAAATAAAGAAGGTTATCAACATATTTATTAAAATGTCCCCCTTTGTTTCCCCACAAGTTTGTGGTGAGGAACAATTTCATGATGGCCCATTAATTTTGAATTTGTCATCTCTCTGAAAACATTGCAAATAGAAAGGAAGGCATGGTAAATTAGCTCAGTTGAGAAACATATTCACTTTTACATGTCTGACCAACATCATGTCAGGATTAAGGCCATGAGCGGTCCCGCCTGAAACTCTGCTGCGCGGCTCTGTGGCAATTTATGCGCAACACTTGTCGTCACCTCTTGTCCCAAATGTGGCCATCCGCATCGTCTGCCCTCTGGCAAAGCTCATAGAGCTGCAGGTTCAGGACATTGGTGGTCAACATGCACTTATCAGTGCTATTTGATGAATAAGAATAGCTAGCAATTTGTAATGCTTTTAAAGAATGGAGACATTGGGGGTCATTCCTACCCTGGCGGTCATAGACCGCCAGGGCAGGGGACGGAGGAAGCACTGCCAACAGGCTGGCGGTGCTTCCGGGGGCATTCTGACCGCGGCGGTAAAGCCGCGGTCAGAAACGGAAAACCCGCGGTTTCCCGCCGGTTTCCCGCTGCCCCAGGGAATCCTCCACGGCGGCGCTGCTTGCAGCGCCGCCATGGGGATTCCGACCCCCTTGCCGCCATCCTGTTCCTGGCGGTTCTCACCGCCAGGAACAGGATGGCGGTAACGGGTGTCGTGGGGCCCCTGGGGGCCCCTGCACTGCCCATGCCACTGGCATGGGCAGTGCAGGGGCCCCCTAACAGGGCCCCATAAAGATTTTCAGTGTCTGCTAAACAGACACTGAAAATCGCGACGGGTGCCACTGCACCCGTCGCACCCCTTCGACTCCGCCGGCTCCATTTGGAGCCGGCATCCTCGTAGAAGGGGGTTTCCCGCTGGGCCGGCGGGCGGCCTTTTGGCGGTCGCCCGCCGGCCCAGCGGGAAAGCCAGAATGGCCGCCGCGGTCTTTTGAACCGCCGCCCGCCAATATAGGAATGACCCCCATTATCTATTGGGAGCAAAACACACCATAACTGTATATTCTGATCATAGAAATTTACAATTTATGAGTTCTGCCAGACTACTAACTCCTATTCAACTAAGATGGATGCTATTCTTTGCAGAATTTGATTTCATAGTGACTTTTAGACCAGGAGTAGATAATCGTAAGGCCGATGCATTCTCTAGACAAGATTCTTCAATCATAAATACTGAACAAAAACCCATGCCTATTATAACACGTTCAAAAGTGTTGTGTTTAGTAGCAGCCGAAAAATTCTTTGATCTCATTCGTAATCATTTTCAGATCACCAAGTGGCAAGAGTGGTTACAACAAGACACCAAAAGGTCCACTCAACAAGGCTTACCTCCACATGAATCTCGAGTATTTCTGCCTACTGAGGAGTTAAGAGAGACAGCTTTTCATTGGTTGCACAGTCATCCTCTGGCAGGTCACCCAGGTCCTCAAAAAACAATAGAACTCATGAAAAGGTATTTTTGTTGGCCTACATTCATTCATGACCTTAAGCAAATGCTACAGTCATGTGAAGTATGTGCAAGATGCAAAAGCGAACATAGCAAGCCCAAAGGTCTACTGATAACTCTACCCGTTCCCAATCATCCATGGGAACATATCTCCATGGATTTTATTACTGGTCTTCCTCAAATAAAACAATTTAGAACCATTCTAGTGGTGGTGGACAGCCTTACTAAATATGCTCACTTTATTGCCTGTAAAGGGCTCCCACCCTTCGACACCTTAGCAACTATCATCTTAGAAAATATAGTTCGCCTTCACGGACTTCCAAGAGTTATCCTCTCTGATAGAGAAACACAATTTTCTGCACGTTTTTTGCATCAATGGTGCAAGGCTTTACGAATTGATTCGACTTTATCTACTAGTTATCATCCACAAACGGATGGTCAACCAGAGAGACTAAACCAAACTGTGAAACAATATTTACAATGTTACGCAACAAAGTCTCCTAAAACCTGGCTGGATCTTTTGTGGCTTGCAGAACTGGCTTATAATAATTCTCACCACTCTTCAAGAAACTCAACTCCTTTCTATGGTTTATATGGGCGTCATCCGCACATTTTGCCAGTTACGTTACCTGCTTCTACTCAAACCACTCCAGCAGTCATGGACATGCTAACACACATGAAAAAAGTACATTCACAATTGCAAACAAATCTTCATCAAGCAAAGAAAAAATATAAAATGCAATATGACAAAAAACAACGGCCTGGTCCTCAGTATACAAACAAAGATAGAGTTTGGTTATCCACGAAAAACTTTATATTAAAAAATAAAAATATGTTTCATCCAAAATTCATAGGGCCCTCTGAAGTACTATGACAAGTAAACCCAGTAACATATAAACAAAAATGACCATAATTTTTGAAAATTCAGCCGGTGTTTCACACTTCGCATCTTAAACCTGCTTCACCCTCAAGCGTCACACAACCTGCTCCTCTATTAGTCCAAGGTCATTGAGACTATGAGGTGCAATCTATTTTAGACTCTAGATATAGAGGGTCTTCCCTTTGGTACTTGGCATCCTGGAAAGGATACGGACCGGAAAATGACTCCTCCATCCTGATAAACCGGGCCCTGGACCGCGCTTGGGATGCACAGTCCAGTTCCCGTCCGAAACTCCGCTGCGTGGCTCTGCGGCGCTTTATGTGCACCACTTGTCATCCCCTCTTGTTCCAAAGGTGGCCATCACCATCCTCTGCCCTGTGGCAAAGCTCATAGAGCTGCAGGTTCAGGACATTGGTGGACAAGATGCACTTATCAGTGCTATTCCATGAAGGGACTACAATTCCCATGTTTTTAGAGGCAGGAGTCATCTTGGGGTGTGGCTGGCCTATAAAGCCAAGCCTCACCCAAGCACGTTGCTCACTATTTTGAAGACTTCAATGCAGTCAGACCTTGTGGGGGCTCCTCTGAAGAAGAGCAGATTTCATGCATGGCAGATGGACGGCAAATCGGAGTACCCTTGTTTCCATGGTGAATTCAGATACGAGTAGGTCGTACTCATGGCAGTAAGGTTTTGATGAGCCAAATCTTGAAGGCAGTTGTTACTTCCAAAAGGTAAAGCGCCCCTAGCACAACGAGCAAAGCGTTTTCAGTTTTCAGAGTAAAGCCGCCTTGGTGCGACGATTAAAGCGCTTCAGAGCACAGAAGTAAAGCGCCCCTTAGTGCAACGAGCAAAGCGCTTCAGGACACACATGTAAAGCGCCGTTGGCATGGTAATTAAAGCACTTCATTCCACATGAGGAAAGTGGCCTTGGCACGGTAATTAAAGTGCTTCAGTCCACATGAGGAAAGTGGCCTTGGCACAGTAATTAAAGGCTTCAGTCCACATGAGGAAAGCGGCCTTGGCATGGTAATTAAAGCGCTTCAGTCCACATGAATAAAGCGTCCTTGGCACAGAAATTAAAGCGCTTCAGTCCACATGAGGAAAGTGGCCTTGACATGGTAATTAAAGCTATTCAGTCCACATGAGGAAAGTGGCCTTGGCACGGTAATTGAAGCGATTCAGTCCACATGAGTAAAGCGTCCTTGGCACAACAATCAAAGCGCTTCAGTCCACATGAGTAAAGCGCCCTTGGCACAACAATCAAATCGCTTCAGTCCACATGAGTAAGCGCCGTTGGCACAACAATCAAAGCGCTTCAGTCCACATGAGTAAAGCGCCCTTGGCACAGCAATCAAAGCGCTTCAGTCCACATGAGGAAAGCGCCCTTGGCACAGCAATGAAAGCGCTTCAATCCACATGCATAAAAAGCCCTTAGCACAACAATCAGCGTGATTCAGGCCACATGAGTAAGGCGAACCTTAGCATAACGAGCGTAGCGCTTAAGATGAAACAAATGAAAGCGCTATCTGGCATAAGAAACAAAGCACTTCAAGTTCAATGAGAAAAAACTTTCCGGCCTTATAGTTGTGAATGTGAAAGCATTTTTGGAGATTGGCAAATTATAGTTTTCATTGTTTTTTTGGAAAGCATAATACGTGAAAAGCACATTTAATTCTTTGAGGTTTTCTAGGCCATGATCAAAGGTTTATGTTATGAATGTGTAGATGTTACAGGATTAATATTCAGAGTATGATCATAGTCCAAAGCTCTTGTCATCTCTTAGTTCTGAGGTTGTAGTTTGTTCTTGTTCCATGATTCAAAGAAGGGGCTTTGCCCTCACTTCAAAAGGGGTCTCCATCTGATATCACGGAGACACATTTAGTCAAGAGTCTATTGATGAGTTATACTGCTATAAATGAGTAAGTGCATATTTGTTCTAACCTTTTCTTTTCAGATCTCTCTCCCTGCTGTTCCCTACCCTAATTACCTTCCCCCGACTTGCTTCATCATAACTCTGTGCTATAATAGCTTTCTGAGTTGGTGATGCCGGGAGGAGGGCCTTTTGTTCAGTGATGTACAGATCCAGAGGAAAGGACACTGTGACACATCAAGAGCCACAGCATTGTACCTTCCCTCTGTCTTCCACCACAAAATGTATTTGGATAAATTTTCTGTGGTGGTATGGTTTTTCCACCTCTAACTTCTTCACTCTTTCCAAATACCAGGACCCATATCTAAGGTAGTTTATGGAATTGAATTCGCAAAACACAGTAATCAGTGACTCCACAGCCTTCAAGTGCAGCTCCCAATCACATGCCCAAACAGTTTGTACCAAGTTTTTCCTTAGAGCTATCATGTGCAAAACATTTTCCCAGTACTCGCAAAGTTCTGATTTTTCTTCACCTTCTTTGACAAATTCTAGGAACTTGCTTTTCAGGTTAATTGATTTTGAACTGAGTGTAATGAACATTGCCTGGCTTTGCATTATGTATTATGAATGAAGTGCTCCCTCTGCCTTGTTCACTTCTGAGATAAGATATGAAAAAACAAAATTGTCATTCTTTTTCCAGAAACCATTCCAATACAATGTTTCTATAGCCTCAGATATGATGAGTATACCTTGTAACGGATTAACATAATGACTTCTGCTCAGTACTGACTGGACAGTTTTGCTTCCAAAGATTTCAGCCTCAATAAGTGCATCGCCTATGCACATCCACTGAGATAACTTCCTGCACACAACACAACTTTTGTCATGTGGAAAACACCCACCATTGGATGAAGATCTTCAAATTCTACTAGATTGCTCATAAAAATGTCAGCTACATTATGGAAAACACTGTAATCTCAGAAAATTGGAAGGATAGGCTGGTCTTCAAGCTGAGCATGCACAGTTTGGAAATGTAATAGAGCAGTGTATACGGTTACGTAGTTTGTGACTGGAGATTATATTACTGGTAAAAACCTAACCTTCTTCAGTGGGATAGCATTCTGGGAGATCAGAGCATGAATTCCAGCCAATGGTGGAACTGGCTTTTCTTTATCTCTCAGTCCACACTGAATAAGCGATATGATACAACAGTTAAATCAGCTTTGTAGACCACAGCCTCTGGTAGAAGAAGATCCATCTCCTTAGCCACTTTGAAACTTTCAGGTAGACTGGGGTGTGTTGATGGCTTATGGTGATTTTGCACACATTGGCAAGGCAATTGGGTTATAAGTTCACAGCTTCATTTCTTGGTGCCTACAGCTGACACAGCTTGTTTTCCAGCAGCTACTTCATTGGTACAGTCTTAAAAAAGCACCATGGCAGTATTAGGTGTGCTGAATGTTCCGGACAGAGAAGAGCTGTCTCCAAAACCAAAATTATCAAGAGCAGCAATTGTAAATCCTTTCATGGTAAAGTGACTTGGACGTGATGTTATGTTCCATTCTCAAGATTTTACAACATGAGATGCTAAGAAGTTACTGCTCTGTACTCTGTACTATGTCATAATAACTTGTTGATACACCAGTCCTATTAATTGAAGTGATTAGCTCTCTACTTTTGCACCTGTCATAGGTTGCATGGGCAGTCACCATGTGTAGCGGAGTTTTCTTTTTGCAATGATGTAATTCATAATATATTATTTGGAAAATACAGTACATTTGCACAGCATAAGCCTGTCAGTTCATGGGTTTGCCTTCTACTTTTTCACTTATCTCTTTAAAGCCATCATCAATGTTGTCAGCTTCTGTTTCGAACTCAAGAACTTTAGTTTGTAACAGTTTGTAACAGTTTTGCTTTGCTGATATTAAAGCATGATGTGAACAATGGTAAAACATCTGGGATTCTTGTTGACTCCCATGATTTGCATAGCTCTCGGGCGTCACATAATTTGTCATTAAGTCCAAAATCAAAATCTTTCAGGGTGCTTCTTAAAATGGTTCCTAATGATTTTACTGCATTATGTGATCTTATCTTGGGAGTAAGAACATCAGGAGTTAAATCAGCTGAGAGCACTATAAGTGGCTCATTCTTTTTGTTAGACTGATAGAAACAAATTCTGTCATTGTACATTCTCACAGAAAAAATATAAATTTCCTAATTATGAATCAATACAGTTTCATCATTATTTTTTTGATCGCACTGTGTGAACCCATAGCCATGACTCAAGAGTGGCTTTAAAACTTAGGCCTTCATTACAACCCTGGCGGTCGGTGGTAAAGCGGCAGTAAAACCGCCAACAGGCCGGCGGTAATTTTTTTTTTATTATGAGCATGGCGGAAACCGCCAAAATAGACAGCCACTTTAACACTCCGACCGCCACGGTGGTACAGACAAACAGCATGGCGGTCAATGCCAACAGACAAGCGGAAGACAATGCACCGCCCACACTATTATTGACAGGCCAATCCGCCACCTTTTCCGGGGCAGATTCAACGTGAACAAAAACCCGGCGGAAACAGGACTTGGAAGGGAAAACACTCACCTCTACAAACCCACGAGGAACCAGGATGCCATGGAACCTGAACTCCAAATACTCCCTGCAATAGTCTTCCTGCTCCTCTACCAGGAGCATGACCGACGGCGGCGACCACCACAGTGAGTACTGCACCTACAACACAGGGAGGGGGAATGGAAAAGAGAGTGACACCCCCACGCAACACCCCCACACCCGCCCCCACCCTCACCCACAACAACATACACACAAATACGTGCTGCAACATTACATTTACAACCCCCAACCCCACCTGGAAGAACGCAAGGACAAAAGGGAATGATTGTAACCATTGTAATCAAGAAAAATCCATTAGTCAAAAATGTATATACACTATAAACAAATATGTACACCAAGAATTCAAGTCCAGGTACTGCACCTATATAGTCCGTGGACCACTGGGCCCAAAATGCATGGATGAGGCCCACACTCGATACCCGATCGAAACAGAGAGAACACCGCAGGGGCATCAGATCGAAATAAAACAGGCACCTCAGGGGGAAGGTAAGGGGGGGCACCTCAGCTGAATGAGTGCCCGACGCCAGCTCCACGAGGGGGCTCTATGCCCATTGATTTATCCTGGGGAGTGCAAAGCCACAGTCTCTCAAGTCTCTCCAGTGGGTGGGTTGCCCACTGCTTTATCCTGGGGAGTGCAAAGCCTGTCTCTCAAGTCTCTCCAGTGGGTGGTTTGCCCACTGCTTTATCTTGGGGAGTGCAAAGCCACAGTCTCTCAAGTCTCTCCAGTGGGTGGGTTGCCCACTGCTTTATCCTGAGGAGTGCAAAGCCACAGTCTCTCAAGTCTCTCCAGTGGGTGGGTTGCCCACTGCTTTATTCTGGGGAGTGCAAAGCCACAGTCTCTCAAGTCTCTCCAGTGGATGGTTTGCCCACTGCTTCATCCTGGGGAGTGCAAAGCCACAGTCTTTCAAGTGGATAACAGTCTCCACTGGTTCTGGAGGGGGCTTTTGCCCAGTGGATGTCTTTCTCCACTGGTTCTGGAGGAGGCTTGGTGCCCAGAGTGCTTCATCCTGCCAAGGACTGAGGTAGTGGATGTCTTTCTCCACTGGTTCTGGAGGGAGCTTTGTGCCCAGAGTGCCTCATCCTGCCAAGGACTAAGGCAGTGGATATCATTCTCCACTGGTTCTGAAGGGGGCTTTGTGCCCAGAGTGCCTCCTCCTGCCAAGGACTGAGGTAGTGGATGTGACACTCCACTAACAGTGGGGCAACATGGAAGCTGCCCAGGCCCCTGGAACTGACCACCAGCCTGGTACAAATGACCACTGGGGATGGCAACCATGTTTGCGTGGTGCCACTGGCTCAGAATGTCGCGGGGCCGGTGGAGGGGCTGGCGGCGGGGTCGGTAGCGGCGGTGCTTGTGGCAGTCATTGGGGCGGCGGCGCTTGCTGCAGTCATTGGTGCGGCGGTGCTGGTGGCGGCCTAACTGACTGCGGTGCAGGTGGCTGGCTCACTGACTGCGGTGCTGGTGGCTGACTCACAAACTGCCATGCTGGTGGCGGTGTGAGTAACGGCTGTCCTGGTGGCGGGCTCACTGACCGCAGTGCTGGTGGTAGTGTCAGTAGCGGCGGTGCTGGTGCGGGCTCACTGACCGCGGTGCTGGCGGTGGTGTCAGTAGCAGCGAAGCTGGTGGCGGGCTCACTGACTGCGGTGCTGGTGAAGGGCTCAGTATCTGGGGTGCTGGCGGCGGTGTCCGTGGTGGCAGTGCATGTGGCAGTGCCAGTGGTGGTCTTGTCCGCTGTACTGGTTGGCGGCGAGGTTGACTTGCCTTTCATTTTCAGGCCCTTCCCCACCTTGGATGGTGGCGCAGCTATCTTGCCACTCCCAACAATTGTCTTGGCTGAGCCCTTGGGGGCAGGTGTTTTGGCCTTCTCCCTTCTTCTGTTTTGGAGGTGGGGGAATGTCCTTGGCCTCACTCCTTGGGACACTGGCAGCCCTGTTGCTTGGCCACTCCAGAATCCAGCTATTGCTGGCACCACTGTGCCCGGTGATGTGGTGGCTGAGGTGCTGGGTTGGGACCTGGAAAGGCGGGCCCTAGGGGACGGACGGGGGGGAGGTGTAGGGAAGAGGTCAACATTTGATAGGAAAAGCTTTTTAGGCACACTGGGATGGGTAGATGGAGGGGGTTTGGGAGTGGAGGAAGAGGTAGTGGTTGTAGGAGGTCTTTGTTTGCTGACTTTGGGTGAAGGTGCATGGGCTGGAGGCTGTTGTGAGGAGGATGGCTGTTGGGTGGGTGTGTGACTGCGTTTGTGTAGTTTGGGAGGAGGGCTCACAGACACGCTGGGAGAGGACACAGGGGATGTGTGAATGGTAGTGGGGGTGGTGAGTGCACCTGAGCAGTGTGTGGTGATGGGCGTGCTCGTGATGGAGGTAGTGGCTGAAGATGTAGTGCATGCAGGTTTGAGTCCAGACATGACAGGGAGGGAGGAGGGAGACATGGAGGAGGGGACACAGTGGAGGCAGTGGATGTTGGTATGTGTGCATGGGTATGATGCTTGTGTGAGTGCTTGTGGGATGTGTGGTGCTTATGTTTGCCAGAGCCACCCTTGTGTGTTGAGATGTGTGCATGCTGGTCTGATGGTGTGCTTGGTATAGGCTGAGGTACTGGGGACTGGGTCTGGGTGGAGGAAGTTGGAGGGGGGAGGCTGGACACAGGGACAATGGCTGCCATCAGTGCAGAGGCCAGAGCCTGAAATGCTCGCTGTTGGGCTGCCTGGCCAGAATGAATGCCCTCCAGGTATGCATTTGTCTGTTGCAACTGCCTCTCTACACCCTAGATGGCATTCAGAACGGTAGACTGCCCAACAGTGAGGGATCTCAGGAGGTCAATAGCCTCCTCACTGAGGGCAGCAGGGCTGATTGGGGCAGGGCCTGAGGTGCCTGGGGCAAAGGAGATGCCCACCCTCCTGGGTGAGCGGCCACGGGACACATACTGAGGGGCTGCTGGGAGGGCGGTGCTGGTAGGGGGGGGGTGGCGGCAGTACTTGTAGATGCGGTGGGCACAGAGGGGCCCGCCACTGCAAGGGAGCTCCCATCAGAGGAGGAGTCGGTGTCGCTGGTCTTTGCTCCTGTCCCTGCCGTGGAGCTCCCCTCACCCTCCGTCCCACTGGTGACTTCAGACTCTGTTGTCTCGCCCTCCAGGGCCATGTGGGATGCAGCTCCCTCCTGCTCCAGTGACAATGTCCCTCTGCCTGATGATGCTAATGCACACAAGAACAGGGATACAACAGAAAGGGGGGGAGAAAGAAGAAAGACATGTTCAGTGCATGCAATACCACTACCGTTGGCGGACACTACAGACACAGCAGCCCTCTGCACTACGCCATGTACTTAGAGTTCCCTAATTAATCACAAGGACATGGGGTACATGGCCTACACCCGATTTCTGCACACATGGAAGTCACAGGAGCTTAACTAGTTGTAGATGGCTCTTACCACTGGTGGGGTTGGGGTGCCACATAGCCTGCCTCACAAAGGGTCCTTGCCTACAAAGCTTGCCCTAGTCTAGGAGAATCCACTGCCCACCCAGACACCTCCAATGCACGCAGAGTCAGATGGATGTGATGGTACTCACCCCCTTGTGGCTGCTTTGATGCCCTCAAGCGCCCATCCAACTCCGGGTACGCCACCGCCAGGATCCAGAACATCTGGGGGATCATGGTGCGATGGGCACCCCTCCCACATTGGGAGGCCATCTCCAGCTGGGCCTCCGCCGTCTTCTTGCTCCAGCGGCGAATGTCCTCCCATCTTTTACGGTAGTGGGTGCTCCGTCTGTGGTGGACCCCCAGGGTCCAGACGTCCTTGGCGATGGCACGCAAAATATCCTTCTTCTGGTGGACACTGACCTAGAGGAATAGTACAGGGGAAAAGGAAAAACTTTAACCGTCCGGACCGTCACAGTCATTGTCCCACGTTCCCACCCTTGCCCTGACGCACATACACTCACCATCCGTTCATGCAGGCCTCATCCCCCCGCCCGTATCTACCATCCACACCACTCCAAACAGGCATTGCCCATGCAGCATGCTCACAGTGTACTCACCTGTTTGTCTGGAGGACCGTGGAGTAGCGTGTACTGGGGGAGGACCCCATCCACTAGTTTATCCAACTCCTCCGATGTGAAGGCAGGGGCTCTTTCCCCAGACACATGAGCCATTGTTGCTTCCAGACTGAGGTCCTCTCCTGTCGACGGTCAGGTATCAAGTGAGTGTACAGTCAGAAAATGGCGGTCACGTCCGCGGCGGTGTCTACCGTCACCACCGGCGTACATCGTCATTGGCTCCTGGGACCCATAGGGCCCAATGTTAACCAATGCAGGATTGCGCCGCAGTCTTTGACCGCCTACCGCAACCGTGTAGAACGCCAGTGCAGTTTCCTCATATCCCCTTGTCCCACCTTACAGGTCAGGCAGCCGCCATTTCAGGGTGCCACATGGCATTACTTTTAAATGCGTCACACATGTCTAGGCCTTGCATACACACAGAGACAGGCACATAGCGGATTGACAAATGTGTGCAATAAAATTGTTTTTTTTCTACCTCAGTGTAGGCTGACTCTGTGCTCTCTGTTCTCATCCATAGGGCACGTCCGCTGAGGAGATGGCGGCATCCTCCGGCGTACAGACCCCTGGTGGACCTGTCGACAATGGAAGAGAGACATGTAATAGTCACCTACAGACTTGATCGTGCCACAATCCAGGAACTGTGATACAGACTTGATTGTGCCACAATCCAGGAACTGTGTGCCCAGTTGGAGCCAGACCTGATGTCAGCTATCCGCCATCCCACAGGAATCCCCCCTCTAGTGCAGGTCCTATCAGTACTCCATTTCCTGGCAAGTGGGTCTTTTCAAACAACAGTGGCCATAGCATCAGGGATGTCCCAGCCTATGTTCTCAAACATGTTGTCCAGAGTGTTGTCTGCCCTGCTGAAACACATGAACAGCTACATCGTGTTCCCTCAGGTGGAGGATTTGCCTACAGTGAAAAGTGACTTCTATGCCCTGGGACATATCCCAAACATCATGGGTGCCATTGATGGGACATATGTGGCCTTGGTCCCCCCCTGCAGGAGTGAACAGGTGTACAGAAACCGGAACAGCTATCATTCAATGAATGTGCAGATGGTGTGTTTGGCCAACCAGTACATCTCCCATGTGAATGCCAAGTTTCCTGGCTCAGTGCATGACGCTTCCATTCTGAGGAATAGCAGCATCCCTTATGTGATGGGGCAAGTCCAGAGGCACCGTCTGTGGCTAATAGGTGAGGACAAGGACCCTATACCCTGTCAATAGTTGTCAGGGTCTAGGGTTGTCCCTAAGGGTTAGTGTGTGTCTAACAGTTGTCCCTCGACATTTGCAGGTGACTTTGGTTACCCCAACCTGTCATGGTTACTGACCCCAGTGAGAAATCCCAGGACAAGGGCAGAGGAACGCTACAATGAGGCACATGGGCTAACTAGGAGAGTGATAGAAAGGACCTTTGGCCTCCTGAAGGCCAGGTGCTGGTGCCTCCATATGACAGGTGGTTCCCTATACTACTCACCAAAGAAGGTGTGCCAGATCATCGTGGCCTGCTGTATGCTGCACAACTTGGCTTTGCGGCCACAGGAGCCTTTTATGCAGGAGGATGGTCCAGAAGGAGGTCTTGTGGCAGCTGTGGAGCCTGTGGACAGTGAAGAAGAGGAGGCAGAAGAAGAGGATATAGATAACAGAAACAACGTGATCCAGCAATACTTCCAGTGAGACACAGGTAAGAAGACATCCCTGCCTCCTACATCTGATAAAATTGTTGGAACTATCATATGTCTGTCACTTTCACCCAGTGTATAGACCCTGACTTGTCACATTGCCTTTCCATATCACAGATGTGGGTCCCACTGTGTGACCTCTGCTATGTTACCTCATGGACTTGAGCTGTGTGACATAGGTATGTTGACAATACAATGGTCATTGCTATTTTCCTCAGTTATTGCAAATACACATTTGTGAAAGCACAGACTGACTCCAGATTGTTTTGTGATTCAAGGGTGTTTATTTTAGTGTTAAATAGTGGAGGGGGTTGTAAAATGGTCGGGGGTGATGGTGGAGGAATGTCCATGGCAGAGTCCAGTTATGTGTCTCACAGGTGCATTGTCAAAAGGGGAATAGGAAGTGGCATCAGGGCAGTTTAAGGATGGACAGGGTGACAAAGTGGGACAGGAGGATGACATTCAAGGTGGTCCCATTTCTTGGCTGGGGTCTTGGCATTGTTCTCTGTCTTTGTCCTGGATCTCAGGGACCCTTTGTGGGGGGGGTTCTCCATCTGCAGGGGGTGGGATGCTGGTGTTGTGGTCCTGTGGCGGTGCCTCCTGTCCACTAGCGCCAGGGGAGGTGGTGGGCAGTTCATCATCCAGGCTAGTGTCAGGGGCCCCTTGTTGTGTCACAGTGTCCCTCCTGGTGTTCACAAGGTCCATCAGCACCCTTACAATGGTGCCCAGGGTGGTGTTGATGGACTTGAGTTCCTCCCTGAACACCAAGTACTGTTCCTCCTGCAGCCGCTGGATCTCCTGAAACTTGGTCAGTACCGTTGCCATCGTCTCCTGGGAATGATGGTACGCTCCCATGATGTTGGAGAGGGCCTCATGGAGAGTGGGTTCCCTGGGCCTGTCCTCCCCCTATCACACAGCAGACCTCTCAGTTCCCCGGTTTTCCTGTGCCTCTGTCCCCTGAACCGTGTGCCCACTGCCAGTGCCCCAAGGTCCCTGCTGTTCTTGGGTTGGTGGGTTTGCCAGGGCTCCCTGTAGTGGTGGACACACTGCAGCTTGAAGTGTCCTGGGGACAGAGGTATGGGCCCGCTGGGTGGGTGCTGTGCTGGTGTTTCCTGAGGGTGGAGGCTCTGTGGTGGCTTGTGACAGTGTCAGGGGAACTGACTGTCCCGAGGTCCCAGATGGACCAGTCTGGTCATCTAGATCCAGTTGGACAGAGCTGCTGTCATCACTGTGGGCCTCTTTTGTGGGGGGGTGGACATGTCTGGAACCTCCTGTCTGGTGACGTTAGGTAGGGGTCCTGCAGGGGTGTAAAGGCATGATTATTACATCTGTGTGTGCCATGGTGTTGAATGGGTAGGTGACCCTGTACCCCAGTGCTTACATTCTTGTCTAGGACCTTGTGTGATAATTGTTTTGGGCTCTGTGTGGGGATCTGTAGTGGACATGCTTTGGTGATGGGTGTCCATGCTTTGTTGTTGCATGCAGGGCTTGGTGTTGGGATGTGTGGTTTGTGATAGTGGGACATATATGAGGTGTTGGAGTGATGGGGGTGAGGGGGAGGGTGGGGGTATGTGATAGCAGGCAGGTAGGGTGGGGTGTATAATAGTTAAGAGTTGACTTACCAGAGTCCATTCCTCCTGCTACTCCTGCGAGGCTCTCAGGATGCAGTATAGCCAAGACTTGCTCCTCCCATGTTGTTAGTTGTGGGGGAGGAGGTGGGGGTCCGCCGCCAGTCCTCTGAACTGCAATCTGGTGTCTTGAGACCACGGAACGCACCTTCCCCCGTAGGTCGTTCCACCTCTTCCTGATGTCATCCCGTGTTCTTGGATGCTGTCCCACTGCGTTGACCCTGTCCACAATTCTGCACCATAGCTCCATCTTCCTAGCTATGGAGGTGGGCTGCACCTGTGATCCCAATGGCTGTGGCTCTACCCGGATGATTTCCTCCACCATTATCCTGAGCTCCTCCTCAGAAAACCTGGGGTGTCTTTGCGGTGCCATGGGATGGTGTGGGTGATGTGTGAGGTGGTGTGTGTTGTGATATGTGAGGGGATGTGTTTGTGTGTGTTGTGTGAGGTGTGTGGATGTTGTGTGAGTGATGGTGTTGAGTGCCTGTGGATGCTAGTTTGTTGGTGGTGGTGTCTCTCTCTGGCCTTCTGTCGCACTTCTGGTCGTATGGGTTTGTGGGTGATGTGGGTGTGTGTTTTATATTGTACTGGGTGTGTGGGAGGGGTGTGTGTATGTGTATCAGGTGTGTGTATTTCGAATTGTCCAATGTGGTTGTGTTTTGTATATGTGTGTGTATTTTGAGTGCGGCGATGTGTACCGCCAATGGAATACCGCAGTTGAAAGACGGCCACATAGATTCGTGGGTCGTGATAGTGTGGGCGTATTCCTGTTGGCGTGACGGTGGAGGTTTTGTTATCGACAGTTTATCACTGACCTTTGGTGTGGCGGACTTGTGTGGGTGTCTGGATTTTGTCGGATTCCGAGCTGTGAGTCATAATAGCTGGAGCGGAATTCCACGCCCACGGCGGTGTGTTGGCGGTCTTCTGCACGGCGGTAAGAGGCATTTATTGCCAATGTTGTAATGAGGGCCTTAATTTGCTTTTCCAAAGACTGCAAACTTAACTGAAGGCTGGTGGTTATAATGCTGCTGGGAGCTCATTGCACATTCATATTTTCAAATGTATGCATGTCGGTAGTTTGGGTGGGCACACAAATCCCCTACAAAAACTACTCGGCTACAAAACTTAATGTTGGAAGAAACTAGCTGTAGATAAACAAAAGTTTATGCCTTTTGAGACTCACATACCATGTACTTTGTAGTTTCTACACCTGGGTGGGGTGCGAGGAGACGCACTTCACAAAACTCTGCGGCATGGCTAAAAATCTCTGCCTTGCTAAGCAGAGTTCCACTGGTGGACATAGTTTTCCATTGCAACAGTTCGTGTTGCTCTTAATATCAAACACAATGCAAAGTATGTATTCACATTCAAAATCGAGGGCGAATGGCACCATGCATTTTGCAGGGGCACGGCCACCTTGTTTTTTACTCTGTTTATGGTGTTCGGCCTTCAACTTTTCATCTCCCTTCAATCATTGTAATCCTCCATCCTTACACTTAATCTACCTCAATTTTTTATTTATTCTATTAGAGTATCTTTTTGTGTCTGATTATTTTTATGCAGTTGTACGTTTTTTGGTGCTTTTTGTGACTTTTTCTATTTTTGTTTGTTTTTTCCCTAATTTCTTCCTTCCTTACTTTTTCTCCTGTTTCTTTTCTTCTTTCATTCACACTACCCCACCAAGACCATGGCAGAGCAGAGTAGCTGCCGCCAGCCTTGTAGGCATTGCCTTCATCACGGGGTGCAGCCTCTGCCGCTCTTTAGTGAGGAGGAGGTTTCAGCACTGTTTTTTATGTGCAGCGCCACCTCTCTTCCATGCTGCCTGCAAGTAGCACACCTGGGGGGGTAACCCCCTGCGGGAGCCTTGGCAGCTTTGGGCTAAGGTGCACCAGTTTGTCAGGGCTGCCACCCAGGTCCAGCGCACCACCCAGAGTTGACGCACTGCTGGGCAGATATAATTAACCATAAGCAGGACCTGCTCAACCTGCTAGGAATCGAGATCCAAGGGCTTGGTAAGTACTGCATTTTTATTGTATTTGTGTTCTACAATGCTAACTTAATAGCATGCAACTTTCACTCAGAGGTAAGTTATGTTTAGTTTACATTAAGAATATTATTTATTGTGTGATCTAGTTAGAGCTAGCCAGGTGTTAGGCGCTACATCATCATACTCGTAGGTAGACGCTCGCTTTGACTGATTATTTAAGAAGCCATTGCAATTCAGACTCCTCTGTCCTCCTGTCTCCATAGTGAATTAGTGATAGCAGTGAGTTAACTTTCTATGTGACTTTATGTAGCTTGTACAGTCCCAAGCAATTTCACAGTGACACGAGTATGCATGCATTACAAAAAAGACAGACTGAGTTGGTCCATCAAGGTGTTTGAAAAATGAGAATAGAATGAAAGATCATTCATCGCAATGCATTAGTTCAAAATGTGTTTTTTGTTAAGGAAGTTTGGGATAGGGATTTTAGGACTATAGCCAACTCAACAATAGTTGATCATGCTAGTATAGTACCATAGGCAATCAGATTTAGGTACAATGTTATTGCATTTGCCTGGTATATAATAATTTTTTGGAAATTAACAGTACCATTAATGTATTTT
Source organism: Pleurodeles waltl (assembly GCF_031143425.1). Lineage (NCBI taxonomy): Eukaryota > Metazoa > Chordata > Amphibia > Caudata > Salamandridae > Pleurodeles > Pleurodeles waltl. The sequence continues at coordinate 914,184,288 of NC_090436.1, forward strand.
TTTTATCTTCTTCATTTCTTATATCAGCACCCAAGGACAAGAAGAGGGGCACTGCACCAGTGGGTTTGCCAGGAGGTGGGATGGCACTAACCACTGGTGCTGATGGATCTGCTCATCCTAGTACGTTCTATTATTTAATATTATTATTTCCCTAACTTTGTCTCCCCACTTTTAACTACTTTTAATTTTGCCTTGGTTACTTTTTTATACTGTACCCTTTTTTCCAAGTTTTGTTTAATTCCTGTAATCCCTGCAGTATTTTTTTTCTGTCTTTCATTGACCATTTTGTATTCCACTCCTTCATTGCTCTTCAATGATTCTGAGTCATAATCAATCATATGCTACAGCTCTACCCCTCTGTTATGCAAAGCTTTTAGTTGGCTTGGCTACCTGTCTTTTCTAACATTCCAACATAATGCCCAGAGAGATATTTTTGACAGAAGATAAGGCAGTGCTAACTGAACTGTAATGATGTATTGCAGTTGCATTTTTTGGTTTAAGAATATTAAGAATGGGAGGTGTACCTGACATCTAAAAACTGTATACTGTTTTTTATAGCCACACCAACCAGTGGAGCTGGCTCAAGTTCTACCGCTGCAGGACCAGATGGAGCAGGGGGAGATGTGGCAGCAGGGATGGGTGATGGTAAGTCACATTGCTTGCTTACTGACAATTACTCTTACTCACTGACTATGAGGGCATTGTCATGATCGGATTCAGCCCCCCCATATTACAGCTGCAGTGGTGGTTGGGTTACCTATGGCCTCTTTATTGCAACTCAGCGAAAGTGCACATAATGTATGGTAAAAATGATGGCTCGATGGAAACGTGAAAGAACGGAAGGTTAAAAGAAAGGATGGGTGAAAAGAGTGAAAGGAAAGGATGCATGGGTAGATGAAAAAGGATGCGTGGGTGAGTATTGATATTGGGTAAATGGATGGATGGGTGAAAGGATGAGTGAAGAAAAGGGGGTAGTGTGGGTACTGAATGGATGGATAAAGGATTGTGAATTTGGGTGAAAGGCTGGATGAGAGAAAATAAAGCTTAAATCATGGTGGCTATGGGTGTATATAGGGGAAGAATAAAAGGATGATTTAATAATTGTTTGGATGAATAAAGAAGGGGGATCTTCTTCTGTAGAGAGATCAGTGACGCCCCTTAATTCTTCTATAGCAAAAGCTCTACCTACCTGCCTAATCCCTCTGCCTTACTCAGCAATAGAGTAAGTCAAGTTTCTTTACTTTCCCTACTTCCCAGTGAATCAATTTGTTGGAAAGAATTTGTGATGGTGAGCAAGACCAGTGAATAAAGTGGAACTAGTAAATGCCCGATTTTATTTCAAGTTTGGTGTATGGGATACCATGTGATGAACGTGCCAATACAATCTATATAGCCCTTTCATTTCCCTCTAGTGTAGTACATCATTTCCGCTGTCTACTTACGGCAGACAGGATAATAAATCCACATTTTATACATGACATGTGTGATGAATCATTTATTCATCTGTTTCTTTGGAGTCAGGTTAGAAACGAATCTAAGTGAAAGGATTGTGGGGAAGAGCAGGGCCATTGGAATTAAAGATAGATAATTGTCAGCTGCCACAGCTGCAGACAGTAGCAACGTAGTTGAGGCACTGGGTAGCATGCCTACAATTATCTGGCACAACAACATGTACTCCATGGTGCATAATACCTTCGTCACCATAATGAGAGTTAATTCATTTTTATTTTTCTACTAAATGTGTCTGTTTACTTATTAGAAAAGCCTGTGCTTTTTATGTGAGCCATGTATAGGTAAACAAATAAAATATTGACCCTGTGACTCTCCTAATCATAATCACATCAAATACTAATGTCCCTAGGGGACCAGAAATGTAGTGCCACTGTGCCACTACTGTCTATCATTTGAAGAAGTGTTTGTTCAGAGCATTGTTTACAATTTGTCTTTTTTTAGTCTTCTTTACCTCGATATACCTACTCCTCCTCAACGACCACCACCAACAAGTAAGGAGATAGCAGCCTGTCTGCAGCAGCAGAGGCTGGGGAACATTTAGGCAGAATATATGTGCCTGGAGCTCCTGGAGGAGGAAGAGACCAAAACAACTGCCTAGGACCCAGGACCCAGCAGAGCAGCACGCCAAACCCCAGCCTCCTGGCCAGTACATTGCTGGCACCACAAGCAGAAGTCAAGGTCCCTGACAGCACTTGCTGCTGCACCCTCCTGCTCCAACAGGGCATTGCTCAGACACATCCTGCAGTGGATGGACCAAATGGAGAGACGGCTCGCCACCATTGCGCAGAGCCGGGATCAGCTCCGGACCCATAATGACAGTGCCCTCTTTTAAACCCTTTTTAAAATTTCTTGGTTTTTGTGGGAGGGAGTTGTGGTTGGAGAGGGTCTTGAGGGATTTGGGCTGGAATTTGGACTTTTCAGGGATGGGGTTATTTGTTTGAGATGTGGGACTGTTGTGGGGGAGAGGGAGGGTTTTCTATTTGTAAATAATGAAGGGGATAATTTTTTTTACTCCATTTGCGTCTCAAATCTTTATTTTGGTCATTTAGACTTTTAGTTTGCACTGCTGTCTTTTAGTGTAACCTGATATTTTATTCTGCTAAAAAAGTGTATGTTGTTTACTTAGACACTTGCTCTATTGCCCTTTGCAAATATATATTGACCACTAGGGGATGATTGCCCTTCCCTATTTTCCCTACAAAAACCCAGTACACGCAGACATCTTCTTTAGTAGGAGTTAATTGATAACTAAACAAGTTCACTGCAATCCATAGTTCTTCTCTTACATGAACAGATTAAGCGAGCGAGCCTTCTTACTGTGAGGTTTTCCTTACGATGGCATCTTAAGGGGGTGGTAAGGGTGGTAGTATCAAGCTAGCGTTCTAACAGGAAAGACAGAAGGTGCCACTCCAACTGTAGGATTTAGTAAAGGGTTATCCATCACTGTCAACTAGATTGAAAAAAAACAGAGGGGCATATTTATACTCCGTTTGCGCCGAATTTGCGTTGTTTTTTTCGACGCAAATTCGACGCAAAACTAACTCCATATTTATACTTTGGCGTTAGACGCGTCTAGCGCCAAAGTTCATGGAGTCAGCGTCATTTTTTGGCGTGAACACCTTCCTTGCGTTAATGAGATGCAAGGTAGGCGTTCCCGTCTTAAAAAATGACTCCCAGGCATGTGCGTGGTATTTATACTCCCGGGCAAAAATGACACCGGGAGTGGGCGGGGCAAAAAACCCTGCATTTGCGCCTCTTTTTAACGCATGGGTCAGGGCAGGCGTTAAGGGACCTGTGGTCTCAGAATGAGCCCAGAGGTGCCCTCCCCTGCCCCCAGGGACACCCCCTGCCACCCTTGCCCACCCCAGGAGGACACCCAAGGATGGAGGGACCCATCCCAGGGAAAAAAAGTTAAGTTGTGGTAAGTATTTTTTTTAAAAAAATTGTGGCATAGGGGGGCCTGATTTGTGCCCCCCTACATGCCACTATGCCCAATGACCATGCCCAGGGGACAGAAGTCACCTGGGCATGGCCATTGGGCAAGGGGGCATGACTCCTGTCTTTGCTAAGACAGGAGTGATGTTAATGGCGTCTGGGCGCCCAAAAAAAAATGGCGCAAATCGGGTTAAGACGATTTTTTTGCCTCAGCCTGACTTGCCCCATTTTGGGACGCCCAAACGCCATTTTTCCCTACGCCGGCGCTGCCTGGTGTACGTTGTTTTTTTTCACCCACACCTGGCAGCGCCGGTCGGCTAACGCCGGCTAACGCCATTCAATAAATACGGCACCAGCATGGCGCTTCAGAATGGCGTTAGCCGGCGCTAATTATTTTGGCGCTAAACTGCGTTAGCGCAGTTTTGCGTCAAAAAGTATAAATATGGCCCAGAGAGTTTGTGGGTCATAACTGTGGGAAGATTGAGACCAGACTACCACAATGACCGCATTAGACACACAACAAAGAAGACCATATGATAATAAGATCTAGCAATATCAATTTCTTCTGAGCAATGGCCATTCAGCAGCTGCTGCGAAACATTGAACAGCAGCTGGCCCCCACTTTGGTGACACCCCACACCATCCCATCAGAAACCAAGCTGCTTGCCGTACTTCATATGCTGGCAAGTGGCTCTTTTCAAACAACTGGTGCCCTGATATGAGGAATATCACAACCATCATTCTCCGCCTTTTTGCCCAAAGTACTGGATGCCATCATTCGACTGACACCCGCCACATCTGCTTCCCTAACACACTGCAGAAGCAGCAGGAAACTAAACAGGGGTTCTACGCAATCAGTGGCTTCCCACACGTCCTTGGTGCAATCGACTGCACACATGTACGCCTTGTGCCACCTGCTGCAACTTAACACCTCTACCGCAACAGGAAGCACACACATTCCATCAACGTGCAGGCCATTGTCGATCACCAAGGATTGATCACCAACATCGTGGATAAATATCCTGGGAGTGTACATGACTCATACATCTTCCGTCACTGCACCATCAATAAACACTTCCAGGATGGACGGTATGGCAATGGACTACTTGTTGGTAAGTACAAAAACCTACATATATATATACACAGCACAGCAACCCACTAGGACACACAACACATACACCACAACAGCAACATGTCAACAGGAACACACTGAGGTCGTGACATCGCTAGCCATGTTTCTTAACTCACCATTGAACCTGTCACACATCGGAAATTACTGTACAGCCTAATGTGAAGACGTCAATGAGTGTGGTTGCCTAAATGTCACCTTGCAAATTGTAAGTGTCCCAATGACCTTTACATTAATACATTGCCTAAGTCTAAAGGTATGGGATGTCCAGGGTACTTTCATATGAACGTGCTAACAACACTTTCAATTTTAACTGTGCATGGAACTATCATCTCACCCCCAGTGAAGACACACGGACACCTGTATCACAAGTCACAATGATAGGGAGGGCACACTGTACTGAAAATCCCCAAACATATTGATGACAAACGGTTAGCAGACAAACACTTGTTCAGCCAAGGAAACAACACAATGCAGATGGTATAGCCTACAAGCATAGGATGTCACATTAGTACACAAAAGAGACACAGACAACACAAGACAACTACTGCCATTAAAGGTCTTTTCAATAGTGCCAGCTACATCAACATGATCCCATTCATTTTCTATTGCAGCTGATCAGGGGTATGGCATCCAGCCATGGATTCTGACACCATTTGGCAACCCGAGTACTGCTGCAGAGCGTGCATACAACGAGGCCCATAGGAGGACACGCAGCATTGTCGAGCGGACCTTCGGCATCCTCAAGTCAAGGTTCCGCTGCCTCGACATCACTGGTGGTAGCCTCCTATATTCCCCCGAGATGGTCTGTAGGATCATCCTCACATGTGCAATATTGTACAACATTTGTGTCAGAAGAAACATTCCCCTCCTGGAACCAGAGCCACACATGCCTGAAGAAGAGGAAGAGGAGGATGCTGGCCTGCAACAGGAGGGGAAACTACAGAACACAGCTGCTGGTATACGCAGGCGGCAACAGATTGTAAATAATTTCTTCTGAATATGATCACCTTCACCACTTTAGTTAACTATTTTAAATAAACACCTATTATAATCACCATATCATGGTCTGGCTATTGCTTTTTACACACCTTCATCTCTACTACTCAGAATAAGAGTGTTGCCTCATAGAGCATTGCTGAGATACTGAGTAGGACACGGAACATCCCAGAGCTTATGTGATGCCTAACATACAATGGTCACATACACACACATTCTTAATGACATATAACATGTACATATCTCCTTTGAAGGCCTATAGCTGAGGACCACAACTATTTCACACATACATGTTGAAAGCAAGGTCCAACGCAGCATATGGCACACAACTATGACACCATCACTCAATAAGGGGAATACAAGCCTCATACATGAGGCAGTCAATGTGCTTTGGCATCACTAACAGGAATGTCTGACAAGACCCTTGACAGCAGTTAGTCCAACTGCATCCAATATTTGCAAGGAATATCTGTGACTAGAGTTCCATAGAAGCAGAACATAAACAGCACAAGTGCCACACATATGACATGCATTGCGCACATGACATTCCATGTACATGTCAGCCCATTTCCTAACTCATCACACACCCATGCACCTGGTCACAACCCACCTGTCGGAAGAGGTCCCTGGAATACTAAGATGTGTACCCTGATAATACCTCCTCTACAAACACAGACCAAGTTTAGCAAACCAGTGTGCTACACCCTTTCCTAAGGTATGCCATTGTCAAAGAACATCTGACTGCATGGACGTCAGGTCAATTTATACACAGTCTCCTAGTTTCAAAGCCCTGTTAGCACATGGAGATTGCTTCCCCTTGTGAAAATGTCTGTTGGCCCTTAGAATGCAAGTCTCACCTATAGGACTGGTGAGAAATAGATGCAGCCCACACCTGTGAATACCTCCATGCACACCACCCATTACAAAAAGCACTACCCCTGATGATGCCTGGAACAGCATAGGAGTTGCCATGATGTGGAATACATTGTCAACCATTTATAGTAATCAAGCCGTGTAACACAGCCACTGGGTTCATTTGTCACCTTCAAAAACACAAGACATACACAGATGGACATGTCAACTGTCTAGTTTGTCCTCCAAACAGTCTCAGTCAGACCACTGATTATGTAACTTGTCCAGTAGCTGGCTCCTGAATCATCTTGCATTCTGTCAGCCTGACTGGCAACTGACAGTGTGTCACACTAAAGTATCCCTGTGTCTACATATGTACCACACTTGCGTTGTCAAACCTACCATTCATCAGGGCGCATTGGGCATGGGCTTCTACCATGCATACACAAATACATTGTATAGCATCATCTGCCTTTTAACTCTACCATTTGTGTTCAATCCTCTTGGAAATGCAAAATTCATGGCCCATCCCTTTTCTGGGTTGCATTTATGCATGAATGACAAAGTGTGACAGTGTCCCAGGGTCATAGGCAGGGCTTGGGTACGGAGCTTTCAGCACAACCAGCAACCTCTGATAATGTACATGACTAATACACAAATGTCAGGACCATGACAGTTCACACACAGCATCACAGTGCGCACAACATAGTGATGGGCCATGTGTGCTGAATAGCTGTGAGAATAAACAGCACAGAGGCTATGATGTTCCCAGATGCAGTGGGAAGTGCAGAGGCCAACCTGTGTACAAATTTTGTATTGACACCTGCCGGAACATGACAATTGAGACATTTTCTCACTCAGCACACCAAGGTTGCCCTGTTGACTGTCTCGTTACTCGTCTTTAGTGACTGGGGGGGACCATCCACATGTTGGATCACATGTCCACATCTACTCTACTCACATTGATCAACAAAGGATACTCAGTAGTTACAGGAATAGCTGCCACTGACACATGATGAGTCCTGGTCCGAACTGTGACAAATTACATCCCCAAAAATCGACAGGATCATTATTGGACCACACACATGAACAAGACACCTATGTGCAATTGATCATTGGAAATATGTGGACACGTGCTGTCTTGTATGCTGGTCCACCACAACCATTTGATAGTTGGGGCTTACTTCTATGGCCTCAACTGTGGTGTCATCATACATTTGAGATTCACCCTTGTCTGTCTGTGCAAACAACATGGTACCCACTTCATCAATGCATGTGTATGACTCACTGTGGAATTCATCAACTAGTGCCTAGGAAGCTCTTACCAATACTCTAGGACATAGGATGTAGAAATTGTGGACCTTTGACATGAACATGTGTCTGCCATCCATCTGGTGCATGCTATGTCACATGAGGTGTCTACGGGACCCTAAAACTTAGAAGTATACTTTGCGGGTGTTGTTACATGTATGACTAACACATGCCCTTGCTCATTCCAATATTTACTTGCATCTTAGGGTTGGACACATGGACGTTACATTCATACAACCAAATGTACAATAATGCTTCATGTGATGTACACACACACCTGGTCAACCAACAAATTAGTTGTCAAAGCACACACTTTGAGCCAAAGGCAATTAGGTATTGTACATATGTGCGTCACATTGCTATCCTATCCTTATGGCAAACATGCACAATTTGTGCCATACATATATGTGGGCCACACATATGACCATCTATGACGTCAGCCAACTGTAAACATACTGTGAAGGGTGTAGTGGATGATGTTCCTCTGCAGTATGATGTCACACATGTGAACATACACCATCAACACCATACTGTCTTCAATTAGCCAATCTCTGATGTGTTCCAAAAGTAAAATAACCAAAAAAAATGTAAAAATGCCCCAAACCAGTTAATGCACTGTGATTTTGACGTCCCTAGCGGTGTGCGTCATTTTTTGTTGCACACAACTGTTTTTGCGTCTTTTTTTTTACGCACAGGAGTGAAATATAGCCCGCATCCAGATATTTGTACAGTCCATGTATCATTATATGGATGTGGGTTAATATTCACGTCTGTGCGTAAAAAAAAATTACGCAAATACAGTTTTGTGCAACAAAAAATGACGCATAACGTGAAAAAAGCGGGACTTTTCATTCAGGAAGTGATGTAATAGGATATCCTGTTTACAGATCATGTACAGTGGGTGTACTTTCACTTTCACTTTGCAGTCTATGATCCTTCTAGACTGTGTGGCTGTGTAGAGAGTGTTGTCCAGAGATTTTGTGCTGTATTTGTCCTGAGTGCTATCTGTAAAGTCCTTTGTGAAATACATTTTGTTTGTGTATTCTGTAGTACTGTTTTTTGTCTACATTTGTCCATTTATCTTGTGTATTTCTTGTTTGTGGGAGTCTGTTGTGGGTAGTGTTAATTTGAGTATAGTTGGGCTCTTTTAGTGTTTAGGTTTACTTTTTTCTGTCTTTTTACCCCTACTTTCACCCATTTCCCCTTTCTTTTTCTTGTACCCCTATTCCTTATCTTCTTCTATAAGTATGTCTGGTAGGCCACTTCTTGGCAGGATGGGGGAAGAGGAGTTGGGGGGCTTCATCTGGCTGGTTACACATTTCTTGCCGCTCATGATCCAGGCAGGGGGCAGGGTCATACAGGGCTACCCGACAGAGGCGCGCAGAATCCGGTGGGGAAAGGTGCTACATCACCTGCAGCGTGTGTATGCCAGCCAGAGGAGTGACCACCAGCTGAAGCACCGGTGGGCTGACCTCATCACCAGGGAGCAGGATCTCTTGGACCACCTGGGAATCATGATTGGTGGCACTGTTGGTGAGTACGACTATTGTTATTGTGCAAAAAATGAATGCTCTGTTGTGACATCAGTGGATTAGTGCAATGTCTGCCACCTAACTTGATGACTGTGTGTAATTTTGGTTACATATGAGGGGATCATTGATGCACTATGGCAAGGATCACAATTGCTAGGTGTCAGGTAGCACGTGCTCAGCAAACTTACAGGTAACTTTACCATGAAGGAATTGGTGCGGCCTTTCTGTCAGCACAGCTAACAAAATAGGACCAATCATGTCTATATATGGTACTATTGACAGAGAAGTACAGATGTGCCAACATTTAGGCCAACTATGTTGACGCAATTGCTAGACTGACTTTAGAATCACTACATGATGCTGAAAATGAGTGCTGCCTTCACAACAATTTATAATTGCAAAGTGGCTCAAACATTGGTGTCATGTGAGTCTGGTGAGTGTGGAAGGAAAGCGTTCACAGAAGTACTATGAATGTGTGGGATTATTGTGTTTCTTAATCTTTTAGGATAAATGTCAGTTCATGATTTGAATACATCGTGTAAAGGTGTAAGGTGCCCTCAGCTAACATCGTCAGATGTTTGTTGGAAGCGTTTGAGCCACAATCCAAATATGGATGGCAGTCCAAGTGTATGCACATGGCTTTACATCTCCATGGTTGGTGCAAATCACCATAGCTGGGCCACATCAATTGACTATACTGTAACAACAGGATGACTTACATGAGTCCCTGCCCCTCCCTCTGTACATTGGGCCTGTGTGCAATAAATGTGTCATGGCCACAAGGCATGTTTGACTGGTAATGCAGTCCTCAAGTAACCAGGCGTTGGATGTTTCTCTTGGATGCACATGATGAGATGATTACACTCCATATTTGTTAGTGCTCACCAATTATGGGGCAAGTTTGCAACCACATGATAGTTAGGGCCAATGTATGTGTGCAGATATGTGTGTAACTGTCACAGGAGACCCATGCTATGTACAAGTTGGCAGTGAAATATCAGATGCAGTACCATCATGTCTGAATGGCTCCCATTTACTTATTCAGCCTACACATTGTAAATGATACTGAAAATGTAGTACTGTGCACAGATTTTGAGCACATTTCTTCCTTCCATACCTTACAGGTGGACCGGCGCCCTACACTGTGGGAGAGTTGGCGACATTTGAGGACCACGACCACTACAGTAAGTGTTGATATGTCTGTTATGTGTTGTGTTTGCTGGTTATGGACTCGTGTGAGTTGGACGCATACCAAGGTGTGATGCTGGAGTCAAGTTTTTCACTTGTTCCATGAGTGGGAATGCAGTTTTCACATGTTTTGAGTTAGCCAATGCGTATCCAATGGTAACATGTAGGGATTGTAGGACATCCCTGTAGGCCCCACTGTAAGTACAGGGGGTAGTCATGTCTCTGACACTTGTATCACCAAGAGTCGCAATGGAAGTCAGCCCCAACTTAGTCAGCCTGTCAGACCCACATTCTCTAAGAGTGGTGGAGCTAATAGCTTCCCAATAGATATCTGCTTCACTATTTACCTACGTAATTTTGAAACAGTAGGTAGAACCTCCTAGCATCATGTACTTCCACATGTAGTGCATCAAGTCTGTGGAACCTGAGTGTAATGGCCTAGGTGTGCATGCAATTCATGCTTATGGGTGTTCTAGCAACTCTGTGTCTGATGTAAGTCAGGCCTCACTGGAAGTATATGTTGTGTACTAAGTTCAGATTTTCCTGACATGTCTGACCCTATGAGTGCTCAAGGCTTTGCTGACTCCAAAATGTAGATTGACCTTACCTGTGGTGTGTCTGTAGACACAAACATGTGTGGATTAGCCTATACACTCCTCGGTGTACATGTTGTTGGCAAATTATAGTTGTATATCCACCGCTCCCCCTCAAACACGGCCATGGGTTTGTGAATGGGGTACCTAGTATTGATGCTACCAGTATGTTACACATACCTGTGAAGAAGTGACGTTTTGGTTGCATACTAGTATACACACTCAGGTTTGGCACTTGGTACCATACTGGAAATTCCAGTTACAACTTGCAGACCATGTGGCTTTAGTTTTGCTTTCCGTACACTGACATTTGTAGCCCAGCTCTTGGTGGAGGATATGAAGCATGATTCTTAGCTTATAACTGTCAGAACTCAGATTGCAAGTCAAGGCCAGTTGTTACCCATCTTGTGGGTTATGATTGTGCTTTGTGTGAAGTGACCTTTGTTGTCTGGCCTGCCATGTACTTCCTCAGGGACATTCGATGCTCTGTATCGTGATATGAGCTGTTAGAAGTACAGTAGATGTATTGTCTGATTAACTTGCTGTGCTGTTTCACACAATGCAGTTACTAATGTGGCATATCTGCATTTGTCTTCACAGCAGCTAAGATGACTCCAGACCAGGTCCGTGAATTTCAGCGCCGGGCCATGCGATACCAGCACATCCTGCTGGTGGAGTCCGGGTTCCGGAGGATGGCCCGGCGATATCGCCATGAACGCGCCTCCGGGGCATGGCGAGCCTTCCCACAAGGTGGGCCTACTGTGCCCACCACAGCCAACACAGAAACAACCACCAATGAGAGCCCCACCCACAGCTGCCTCTGTTGCATCTACATCTGCTGAACTTCCTGGCCCCAGCATTGCCACCGGTGCAGGACAGCCCACACAGACATCCTCCACCGGTACCCAGACTGCCACTGCTCCAGCTGTTGACCCTGCCGCCTTCAATAGACTTGAAAACAAGATGGACAAAGTGCTGCGCAAGGTGAGCCACCTAAGCCGGGACGTGCAGCACATTAAACGGTGGGTGAAGGATATCAAGAGTACCCTCCGGAGGGCCAACCTCTAGACAGTTGATTAGATGGACATGATATCCTCCCATCCCTCCTCTTTTCTTGTTCTTAGTGGGCTTAGGGGGCTTAGTGTTAGGTTAGTATAGGCTGTTAGTTTAGTTAGTGTTAGTGGGTGGGGGGCAGGGGGTCCTGCTTGTTTCTTTTTTGACTTATTACATGTGTGGGTGGGTGAGGTGGTGGGCTATGTTGGGGTTCTTGTGTGAAAAAATAATATTAAAAAAAACAAAAAAAAAACATAAAAAAATGTTTTACCAAAAAAATATATATTTGTATAGGATAGTATAGTATGTGTTTAGGTTAGTATGTGTTGTCCTCAATGTGTCCCGTCTCATAAGGGGGGTGGGGGGTAGAGGTTTAGAACGTTTTGTTACATGTGATAAGTAAGTGTAGCTTAGGTTAGTTAGGGACAGTTGTGGGTAATGAGTAGTCAGGGTAGATTAGGGTGGGTAAGATTTTTCCCTCAGTTTCCTCATCTATGGTTAGCTTTTAATAAATATTTGGTTACCCCTTAATAGTATGTGTTGAATGGTACTTGATCGTGGGTTTGGATTCCGTGTACATCTCTTTTGTACTATAACATCTGTGTCCTATGCTACAAACGAATCCCAAATGAGCTGTACGATTGGCAGCTAACCCAGAGCTACCTTGCAAAGTGTCTACCTTTTGTTGCAACCACCAATCACAGTTAATATGGATGACAATGTGTTTCTGTTTATAAGTATGTTTTCAAAGTCACTAACAGTGCTTCCAGACTTGATATTGGGGAAACAGTTTTAGGTCTGACTGCAGTGTGATGATCATGCACACCCTTATAAGATGAGTTCTCATTGGCAATCTTGTAATCTTGTCTTCATGACCCTCATACATCATTTGTGAAACAGTTCAGCATGATTACCTATTTGTATGTTAACTCAGACACCTTCATTTTTGCAGTTTTCTTTGTGTTTACTTAGATTAGTGTGGCATGTTTATTGTGTTATTTTTGCATGTTAACAACATTTAGCGGGCACTATTTGATGACTTAGTTATCCCCTGAGGAAGCATTCTTCTGTCCAACACAGCATGGTGGTCTATGGTTTCTCACTTCATCAGATTATTCCCTCAGGATGGGCAGAGTATGATGCAATCATGGTCACTGTGCAGATTTCTCTAACTACATAATATCTGGACAGTTGTATTGAGAAGCTACGTTATTTTACAGTAGGGACATTCCAATTATCTACTGCGCAGTTGATATGTCACATTACCCAGAGACAGATTTGTGGTGTAAGTGCTATTTATTGAAAAGTGCTGTAGTGCTATATGTACATTGTCCATGACTGTGAGTCCATTATAGTGACATTTTAAATTGGGATCCAACACAAGGGTTTACCAAAATGCTTTTGTCATGCTGGGGTTGCTGTTTCAGACAGTGCAGAGGGACAGGATTTGCCAATGAGTAGGAGAGAGACAATCACTGGGCTGGGTGACAAGATATACAGTGGTTTGCAGAACAGTGCTTGAGTACAGTTGTTGCAAGACTGACAAGTTACAAAGCGCAGGACCTTGGTAAATGTCGGCCATGTGGCAGGGACTAGTGCTTCCGGGTACTTTTACTTGTGAATGTGATCTGTTCCATGTCTTCTTCTTCTGATGTGTGTGTTGCCTGCTTTGTCCTTGTTGTTGTTGGTTGTGAAGGGGTAACACACACCTCAGTGTTAGAAGACGTGGAGTCAGACATCCCGGTCGCTGCTCCCTGTGAAGGTCTTAAGGGCAGTACTGCAGCAAGGAGGATCTGCTGGTTCTTGAGAATAGCAGCCACATCACGTAGGTAGGCAGCCAGGTCGGCCCTGAGGGGTTCAATGTTGCATTCGTGCATGCGTTGAGAGGATTGCTGTTGTAGGTGTTGGGTCAACTGTATTACAGCTGTGCTGATTTCCTTCTGGGTTTTCTGCAGTTCCTGCAAGATAGATGTTAGGGCTTCCATAGCTGCTGCCTGATCTGCAGATGACATCATGCACGAACGCACCCCCTCAAGGCTGGCTGCCATATTTTGCATCCCCACCCGCACCTCCTTGGCCAGCTCCGACTGTACTCCAACTACTGTTCTCTCAAAGCTGGTGCCAGTGTTGTCTTAGTCCTCAGCTGTATTGGAGCTGGCAGGTCTTACGATTGGGGTGGTGGGTGGTTCCTCTGCGATGGCTGCTTGTTCTGTGCTCCTCCTTGTGACTGAAGGTGGGGTCTGGAGGGTTTCAAGGACCTTTTGGATGGTCTCCTGGGGAATGTTTATTGGCTCGTCATCCATGTCATCAGGGAAATATGGGACAGGCATATCGGCAGGATATCCATCTTCCTCTGCAATGAAACAGGGTACAATTAGTGTGTCTGTGTTGTGACAATTTTGACGTGACGTGCCTGCCTTTTGATGAATACACTTTGTGGTCTTGTTTTGTATTAATATCTGCAGTCCTTCAGATGGGCATTGTTTCAGGCCTATGGCCCACCTGTGTGTTACATGTATGTTATTGAGTTATCAGACTTGTCAGCCTCATTGCCTCTAGGTGTTGCTTTATGCCAAATAGAGAATTGCCACCTTTTTGTCCTACTCGACCCTCCGTGTATATCCATTCTCATGGTGAGACCTTTCACTGGCTGTGGGTGTTCTGATGGCCCTGGCAGCACACTTAACTATTAAGACCTGCCCCAATCCCTGATCGTTCACATCGACTTAATTCTAATTGACATGTTGCATAGTGTTAGAAATGGTGTTTTTGGTTGGCAGTCAGGTTGCCCTCTGTCCAAGCAAGAACCATCACTCTAGTCGGGGTAAGTCACACACAATCCAAAATCAGCCTGTGCCCACCCTCTGGTAGCTTGGCACGAGCAGTCAGGCTTAACTTAGAAGGCAATGTGTAAAGTATTTGTGCAATAAATCATACAATACCACCATATAGCACCACAAAAATACACCACACAGTGTTTAGAAAAATATATTATATTTATCAGGATAATTGTAGGTCAAAAAGAATAAAGTTGCAATGGGAAATTGTAGAGATATCTCTGAAAAGTGATATAAAGTGTCTTAAGTCTTTAGAATATAAACAAAGTCTCTTTCAAGCACAAGTACCTGGTTTAGCGTGGAAAAATCTCCTCAGAGGGCCACAAAAGAAGAGGTGCGTGGAAAAAGGGTGTGTGCGTCGATTTCTCCTCAGCACACACGGACTTGCGCCGTTATTTTCCACGCGGGGAAGTCGTGCGTCGTTTTCTGGCGCGCGGACAGTCTCTTTTCGTGGATCGCGGGGATTACCAGATGTCCCGGGTCTGTGCGTGGATTTTCCTGTTTGTTTTCCGGCTGCGCGTCGTTCTGCGGGGCTGCGCTTTGAAATTACGATCTCACGGCAGGCGTTGCGTCGATTTCTCCTCTAGAGGTAGGGCGGCGTTGTCCTTGCAAAGGCGTGCGTTGGATTTTCGGTCGTCCCAAGAGCGTCGCGTCGATCAGCGTCGGTGTGCAGCGTTTTTCTTGCCGCGGAACAAGCTGTGCGTAGAAATTTTCGCCGCACGGAGCGTCCAAGCGAAAGAGGGAAGTCTTTTTGGTCCTGAGACTTCAGGGAACAGGAGGCAAGCTCTATCCAAGCCCGTGGAGAGCACTTTTACAGCCAGACAAGAGTTCAGCAAGGCAGCAGGCCAACAGCAAGGCTGCAGTCTTTTGTAGAAAGCAGACAGGTGAGTCCTTTGAGCAGCCAGGCAGTTCTTCTTGGCAGGATGTAGTTTCTGGTTCAGGTTTCTTCTCCAGCAAGTGTCTGATGAGGTAGGGCAGAGGCCCTGTTTTATACCCAAATGTGCCTTTGAAGTGGGGGAGACTTCAAAGAGTGGCTAAGAAGTGCACCATGTCCCCTTTCAGTTCAATCCTGTCTGCCAGGGTCCCAGTAGGGGGTGTGGCAGTCCTTTGTGTGAGAGCAGGCCCTCCCCCCTCCCAGGCCAGGAAGACCCATTCAAAATGCAGATGTATGCAAGTGAGGCTGAGTACCCTGTGTTTGGGGTGTGTCTGAGTGAATGCACAAGGAGCTGTCAACCAAGCCCAGCCAGACGTGGATTGTAAGGCACAGAAGGATTTAAGTGCAAAGAAATGCTCACTTTCTAAAAGTGGCATTTCTAGAATAGTAATATTAAATCCGACTTCACTAGTCAGAAGGATTTTGTATTACCATTCTGGCCATACTAAATATGACCTTCCTGCTCCTTTCAGATCAGCAGCTGCCACTTCAACAGTGTATGAGGGCAGCCCCAATGTTAGCCTATGAAGGGAGCAGGCCTCACAGTAGTGTAAAAACGAATTTAGGAGTTTTACACTACCAGGACATATAACTACACAGGTACATGTCCTGCCTTTTACCTACACAGCACCTTGCTCTAGGGGTTACCTAGGGCATACATTAAGGGTGACTTATATGTAGAAAAAGGGGAGTTCTAGGCTTGGCAAGTACTTTTAAATGCCAAGTCGAGGTGGCAGTGAAACTGCACACACAGGCCTTGCAATGGCAGGCCTGAGACAAGGAAAAGGGGCTACTTAAGTGGGTGGCACAACCAGTGCCTGCTGGCCCACTAGTAGCATTTAATTTACCAGCCCTATGCACATAAATGCACCTTACTAGGGACTTATAAGTAAATTAATAGTCCAATCAGGTATGATTCAAGGTTACCATGTTTTAAGGGAGAGAGCATATGCACTTTAGCACTGGTTAGCAGTGGTAAAGTGCGCAGAGTTTAAATCCAGCAAAAATGAGGTCAGAAAAAGAAAAGGAGGAAGGCAAAAAGTTTGGGGATGACCCTGTCAAAATGCCAGGTCCAACATGACCCCCTACCAGCCTAAAGCCAGGGTAGACTAATCAACACTTTGATGGACTTCCCTGCTTAAGGCGATAGAACATGGACAATGGCCCACTACTGCAGGGGCACTCGCCAGTTCTACGCCTTTCTGAACTCAGTAACGCTTCTTTGTCTATACTCTCTGGGGCCACTGATTTGGCCCATGGGGAACCCTTCTCATCACCTGAGGACCCCATCTGTACAGCTCCTAACTTTAATTTGCTTACAGATGCATCCCAGTATGCAGACAGTATCACCATGGCCAACAAAGTGATGTGGCCCATTCCATTCCTTGGGTCTGACTTCTGTCCCCAACCCAGGGAAAACTCTGCCCACAAGGACGGAAACCAACAGATGCTACTGACAGCTGTCAGTGTTATGAGCCAGGCCCCTGACCATCCACTGCTAGGTGGAGACCCTGATGGGGGCCGTTGGCTGAGCTTCTCCTCCAACTGGGGGGCTGGTAGGGAGTTCCCTAGGGATTCCTGTAGCATCCCAGAATGGGGGGTAGTAACCCCAGGGGTAGTAACCCCAGGGGTCTTGCACCCCTTCTCCACTCTCATCAGGCCAGGGGTGGGTCCCTGATACTGGTCCCTCAGCCCAGGGTCTGTACTCTGAGGCTGAACAGGGGACAGGGGTGAGTCCTTCCTCCCCGTGCCTCCCCATCGGGGCTTACATACCCTCCTCTGGGGAGTGGTACTGCCAGACATCTGAACTGTTAGGGCACCCTTGGGGGTTGGCCCTCTCAGCTCTCCTGACACTAAGGGAAACTCATTCCCCAGAATGCAGTCAATGGGCAGCTGGGGACTAACTATGACCCGCCTCTGGATCCCCTCCCCACCCCACTCTAGGGACACCCGGGCCAAGTGGCGGAAGAAATCTTCCCCAATGGCTGGAGTCACTCTACACACCTGTCTGGTGTACTGCTCTGGTGACACTAGTCTCTCCACAATCATGGTAAGACTAGCCCCTGTGTCTCTCAGAGCGGTGACTGGGATCCCATTCACTCCGACCTGGTGGAAATGACGACTCCCACCCTCAGGGATCACCAGTTTACCCTCTGAGTCTACCTCCCAACTAAAGGAGATGAAGGCATGGTCTACGACCTGCCCCTGGGGACTACATTCCCCTAAGGCCACATGGGCCACCCCTGTAGAGGTCCCAACATTGGGTGAGTTCTTTGGACAGACAGAGTCCCCCTTCCTGTGTCCTATCTGGGAACACTCAAAGCAGCGGGGTTGGGAATGGGATGCTTTGGGCCACTGCCCACCAGAACTCCCACCCTGTTTCTCAGATGAGGTATGGGAACCCTTTCTTCCCCCCTTACTCTGGGACTCGTCTGGGTCATTTCTAACCTCCCCCTCACTTTGTTGGGGGGAACCGGAACTACCCTTCTCGGGGTCACTCCCATATACCTTTTTGGACTCTCTGGTGCTTGCCCAGAGGTCCGCCTCCTCAGCAAGCTTCCTGGGATCAGTCAGCTTACTATCCACTAAGTGCTGGCGCAACTCTGTAAAAGTAGTATTCAGCATATGCTCTCTCAGAATCAAGTCATATAAACCTTTATAGTCAGCTACTTTGTTGCCCCGCACCCATCCTTTCAGTGCCTTACTGGAGAAGTCAAAGAAATCTACCCATGTTTGTGTGGTTTGTTTGGTGCTGTCCCTGAACCTCTGACGGTATCCCTCAGGGGTCAGCCCAAACTTGGCAAGTAAAGTGGCTTTCTGAAGTGGGTATGTGTTTTGATCAGGTTGATCCAATGTGAGGAGTGTATCCCTCCCCAATGGCGGTACATAACCCCACATAGCTACCCCCCATTGCCCTTCAGGAACCTCATGAGCTCTTAGTGCAACTTCATAAGCAGCTAACCATTTATCTATGTCATCTCCCACCACAAAACTGGGCACCACATTTTTGGGTATACGAACCTTCTTTTCTCCAGCAGGTCCTGTCAGTATGCTGCCACCATTATTGCTGGATTCAGACTGTGTTGCCTTGATCTCCAGCTCCTTGAGACTCAGTTCATGAGCCAACAATAGTTTCTTTTCAGCCAAAGCTCTTTCAGCTTCCACCTGTTTGGCTGCTCTTTCAGCTTCCGCTTGTTTGGCTGCCCTTTCAGCTTCTGCTTGAATCTGTTTGGCTGTTCTTTCAGCTTCAATCTGTTTGGCTGCTCTTTCAGCCTCAGCTTGTTTGGCTTCTCTTTCTGCCCTTCTCTCCTCCTGTTGAGCCTCAATTTTCAGTTTTGCCATTTGCAATTGGAACTCCCTTTCTTCTCTCCTTTCCTCTGCGGTCAGGCTTTGCACAGAGACACTGCTCCCTGGTCTGGAAGGGTGCACAATTGCAGTGGTAACACCATCCACAGATAGTGACAATTCCTCTGAGGGGCCATTTTCTGGCTCCTCTTCCTCATCATCCTCTAAATGGGCTTCTGCCCAGGCCCTCAGCGCCACTTGAAAGTCCTCCTTTCTGGAGGCCCCTTGGGTGGGTACCCTCAATGCCCTGCAGAATCCTCTTAGTTGTTTGACCGTATATGTATCCAACTGGACTAGGTCAAAGTCCCCTGTCTGAGACCCAGTCAGAGACATGTTGAGTGAGGATTTAGTTTTTGAAAATTGTCAGGAAAAAAAACGGATTTGCAAAAAGAGATAAAAAACAAGTTGACCTTCAACTGTGGGTAGGTAGTGAAATACTTAGCTACTGTATGTCACTGCACAAATACAAGTCCTATCCTCACCGCTGATCACCAATGTTAGAAATGGGGTTTTTGGTTGGCAGTCAGGTTGCCCTCTGTCCAAGCAAGAACCATCACTCTAGTTGGGGTAAGTCACACACAATCCAAAATCAGCCTGTGCCCACCCTCTGGTAGCTTGGCACGAGCAGTCAGGCTTAACTTAGAAGGCAATGTGTAAAGTATTTGTGCAATAAATCATACAATACCACCATATAGCACCACAAAAATACACCACACAGTGTTTAGAAAAATATATAATATTTATCAGGATAATTGTAGGTCAAAAAGAATAAAGTTGCAATGGGAAATTGTAGAGATATCACTGAAAATGGATATGAAGGGGGTCATTCTGACCCCGGCAGGCGGCGGGAGCCGCCCGCCTGGAGGGAACAGCCAGAAGACTGTCCCGCGGTCAGAAGACCGCGGCGGTCATTCTGGGTTTCCCACTGGGCTGGCGGGCGACCGCCAAAAGGCCGCCCGCCAGCCCAGTGGGAAACACCGTTCCACGAGGAAGCCGGCTCCGAATGGAGCCGGCGGAGTGGAAGGTGTGCGATGGGTGCAGTGGCACCCGTCGCGAATTTCAGTGTCTGCTGAGCAGACACTGAAATTCAAAGTGGGGCCCTCTTACGGGGGCCCCTGCAGTGCCCATGCCATTGGCATGGGCACTGCAGGGGCCCCCAGGGGCCCCACGACACCCCATACCACCATCCTGTTCCTGGCGGCCGGAACCGCCAGGAACTGGATGGCGGTGAGGGGGTGGGAATCCCCATGGCGGCGCAGCATGCTGCGCCGCCATGGCGGATTCCCATGGGCAGCGGAAAGTCGGCGGTACACCGCCGGCTTTCCGCTTCTGGCCGCGGCTGTACCGCCGAGGTCAGAATGCCCGGCGGAGCACCGCCAGCCTGTTGGCGGTGCTACCGCCGACCCCGGCCCCAGCGGTTTTTACCGCCGGGGTCACAATGACCCCCAAAGTGTCTTAAGTCTTTAGAATATAAACAAAGTCTCTTTCAAGCACAAGTACCTGGTTTAGCGTGGAAAAATCTCCTCAGAGGGCCACAAAAGAAGAGGTGCGTGGAAAAAGGGTGTGTGCGTCGATTTCTCCTCAGCACACACAGACTTGCGCCGTTATTTTCCACGTGGGGAAGTCGTGCGTCGTTTTCTGGCGCGCGGACAGTCTCTTTTCGTGGATCGCGGGGATTACCAGATGTCCCGGGTCTGTGCGTGGATTTTCCTGCTTGTTTTCCGGCTGCGCGTCGTTCTGCGGGGCTGCGCGTCGAAATTACGATCTCACGGCAGGCGTCGCGTCGATTTCTCCTCTAGAGGTCGGGCGGCGTTGTCCTTGCAAAGCCGTGCGTCGGATTTTCGGTCGTCCCTAGAGCGTCGCGTCGATCAGCGTCGGTGTGCGGCGTTTTTCTTGCCGCGGAACAAGCTGTGCGTCGAAATTTTCGCCACACGGAGCGTCCAAGCGAAAGAGGGAAGTCTTTTTGGTCCTGAGACTTCAGAGAACAGGAGGCAAGCTCTATCCAAGCCCGTGGAGAGCACTTTTACAGCCAGACAAGAGTTCAGCAAGGCAGCAGGCCAACTGCAAGGCAGCAGTCCTTTGTAGAAAGCAGACAGGTGAGTCCTTTGAGCAGCCAGGCAGTTCTTCTTGGCAGGATGAAGTTTCTGGTTCAGGTTTCTTCTCCAGCAAGTGTCTGATGAGGTAGGGCAGAGGCCCTGTTTTATACCCAAATGTGCCTTTGAAGTGGGGGAGACTTCAAAGAGTGGCTAAGAAGTGCACCAGGTCCCCTTTCAGTTCAATCCTGTCTGCCAGGGTCCCAGTAGGGGGTGTAGCAGTCCTTTGTGTGAGAGCAGGCCCTCCACCCTCCCAGCCCAGGAAGACCCATTCAAAATGCAGATGTATGCAAGTGAGGCTGAGTACCCTGTGTTTGGGGTGTGTCTGAGTGAATGCACAAGGAGCTGTCAACCAAGCCCAGCCAGACGTGGATTGTAAGGCACAGAAGGATTTAAGTGCAAAGAAATGCTCACTTTCTAAAAGTGGCATTTCTAGAATAGTAATTTTAAATCCGACTTCACCAGTCAGCAGGATTTTGTATTACCATTCTGGCCATACTAAATATGACCTTCCTGCTCCTTTCAGATCAGCAGCTGCCACTTCAACAGTGTATGAGGGCAGCCCCAATGTTAGCCTATGAAGGGAGCAGGCCTCACAGTAGTGTAAAAACGAATTTAGGAGTTTTACACTACCAGGACATATAACTACACAGGTACATGTCCTGCCTTTTACCTACACAGCACCTTGCTCTAGGGGTTACCTAGGGCATACATTAAGGGTGACTTATATGTAGAAAAAGGGGAGTTCTAGGCTTGGCAAGTACTTTTAAATGCCAAGTCGAGGTGGCAGTGAAACTGCACACACAGGCCTTGCAATGGCAGGCCTGAGACAAGGAAAAGGGGCTACTTAAGTGGGTGGCACAACCAGTGCTGCTGGCCCACTAGTAGCATTTAATTTACCAGCCCTATGCACATAAATACACCTTACTAGGGACTTATAAGTAAATTAATAGTCCAATCAGGTATGATTCAAGGTTACCATGTTTTAAGGGAGAGAGCATATGCACTTTAGCACTGGTTAGCAGTGGTAAAGTGCGCAGAGTCTAAAATCCAGCAAAAATGAGGTCAGAAAAAGAAAAAGAGGAAGGCAAAAAGTTTGGGGATGACCCTGTCAAAAAGCCAGGTCCAACACATAGCCTATGCATGGCAATGTTATGATGTGATATGGATGTTGACATTGTTAATGTGTCCTGCTGATGTTGGGTAATGTGTGTTACATTGGATTGCCCTGATAGTCGTATCAGTGTCCTATTTCCTTCTCTGACTGTGCAGGTGTATTTCAGTGACCAGTTACATGTGTCCCCTCCTCAATGCTGTTGTCTGAGCAGTATGACATTTGTGATGTTGCCTTGTTACCCAGGCACAGGATGGACCCTGACATATGCAGCATGGGTGTGTCCTTAGTGCTGTGTCGCTCCTATTGTTGTTTACATTGGCTGATGTTTGTGACAACTATGGGCATTGACATTTGAGTGTACTGGGGCCTTTGTCTTGTTTCAGGAGATTATTGCAGATGTCATCATCACCCCCTAATTTAGGTATGTATGTTCCATGGGGAGGTTACTGCCATTGGCTACTTGAGCTGCACACAGATCAGAGGTGGTAGTGGCAACTGTTGTTGCAGTTACATTGCAGTTGTCGGTTTGGGCAGAGGATTGCTAATAGGGCCCTAGTTAATGTAGGAGGTATGTTGGCTGACGAGTGCCAGGATGTCATTTTGACGTAGTGGCCTTCCCTCCTGTTGTGGCTTTCCCTTTGCTCCATCGTTGGCATGACAGCATGCCCCCATGGGACTGTTGTTGGTGTTGTGTAATGGCGTGCCCCAGCTTATGTTTGTGCAGGCCATGCCCCCATGCCGTGCCCCTTTACCCATGCCACTCCATGTATATGATGACTTACATGCAATTTAGTAGGTATTTCCCCCCACCGGTTGCATTTGACATTATTGCATTTCAATTCCCCATGCGACTTACCCTGCATGTGCATTGTCTCCTGGTAATCTGCGCTGTCCTGTCCTTGAATCCCTGTGACGATCTCCTCAGGGATGACGGCTGCAACCATCTCCTCCATGTGCTCCAGGGCCTCCTGGCGTGCTGGACTCCCCCCTCCAGTCTGCAGTGCTGCCTTCCTGTTCCTGGCCATCTTTTCCTTGGTCCTGCGCTTGCAGTCATGCCAGCGTTTCTTGCACTCGATGACTGTTCTGCGTACTTCAGCCACACTGTTAATCTTGTCGACAATTTGTTGCCATATAGCCTCTCTCCTACTGATTGGCAACTTTGAGGTGACAAACAGTTGGTGCTGGTGTTCCGTCACCTCTTTAACCAGGATTTCCTGCTCCTCTGCACTGAAGCGACACTTTCTTTTCTTCTTAAAAGTGTCCTGGTTCTTGTGTGGGTCCTCCTGGCTGGTTCCTGGTCTGCTGTCATCTTCCTGGGGTCTGTAGTGGCATCTGGGATCCATTTTGGCTCTCCTCTGGTGAACTGCAGTGTTTGCAGGGTTTTTTGACGCTGTTGCGTCAAAAAACGGCGCATATCCGGTTGCGGTGTCGTAAATCGACCCACAGTCATTTCCGCCGCGTTAACGTCGTTTTCCTTTACGACTTGACGCCGCGGTGTGCGTCAAAAAGTATAAATATGGGCCTAAGTGTTATGTCTTCTATTTTGAAATACGGAAGATTGAATGCAACCCACCCAGTTCTAAAAATTGTTATTGTTAAAAGGAAAATGATACTGTATTGCCAAACTAGTTAATGTATCCCCATTCGTCTTGAAATGTCCATCACTCTGGTGCCTGTGTGAACCTGTCTGGGAGGTAAGCTGGAGACTTGAGCTTTCAAAGTTTTGCTCATGCAGGAGAGGACTAGGAGAAGGTCTGTCTATTGTAAAAAGCAGTAGCTGTATTATGCACTAAAGGAAAAGGACAAACAAAACCAAGATGAGCTTCTTGAGGAGTCAGGAGTATACCAAGAAGGCAGAGCAAGAACATTTCTAGATGTTGAGGTAGTCGCACTCTGAGTCCTTCCATCTTCATCCTCCAGATTCAGAGTAACTCCACCCCAGTCCCCCAACCGAGCAAGGTGGACCTGTGAAGTGCACTGCTGCTGAAGAACAAATAGAGAAACATTATTTTGTTGTGTAGATTTGTGTTTGGTAACAAAAGTGGCTGGTTTGTTATGAGGAATCAGAAAAAATGAGTAGACCATGCAGGCAAATTTCACTACTTGTGAAAGGCCAATCACTTTCAGGAACAAAAAGATCACCCATCAGCCCCAAACATTGCAAATCATCAGAAATAAGTTTGCAAAATTACTGAACTCCCTCCCTCACTGTCAACTACCACATACAACAGTCATGACTCACAACTTCACATTCAATCAATATATCACCACTCATTGGTGCAATAGTTACTTAGTAGTTACCTCTTCCAATCCAAGCATGGTTGTTGACCAAAATATCTTCAAATGTGTGCACACTTTGGAATAAGGCATTGGCACTGCCAGTCTTTTAATCAATGTCCTTCTATGGCAGCCCTGCTAAGTGATGTTAAAAATTAGGGTAGGCAATGGCATGTGAGGGAGGCAGGCATCATCTAAATGCACAGAAAAGTATGTGAGGGCTTCTTTACTGCACACTAGGCCAACAAAAATCTGGGCTGTATGTAACTATAAAATCAATGGTTTGGGCAGCATAAGTTCAACACAAACATAATGTTGCACTAGCATTTTTTTTCAAAAGAAGAAAGCTGAGCGAGAAATAACAAAAAAATTCTATGTTGGCACTGGCATACTCAATCCGGGAGGTAGAGTTCATACTCAAACTCTGGTGGTTCTCACACAAGTTGGTCAGCCAACATGCTTGCTTCTGACCAATCATCCTCTGCCTCCTCCTATGGTGTTTCAGGAACGGATTAATCAGGTGATATAAAAAGTTGGTTAATATTGATCATGGTCAGTCTCTCCACGTTTTGAGGCAAGAGACTGGTCCTTATCGCTGTAACAGTACACCAGCTGCAATGAACACACGTTCAGCAGACAAACTGGCTACAGGACAAGCCAGAAATGTTATTGCCAGACTTCTGAGCTCTGCCCGTTGGTGCATCTTCTCACACCATTACACCAATGGGTTTTGTTCCATATACACCTCTTTCGGGTCATCCAGGTGCTCCTGGAACATTCTCTTAAGGGTCATTGGTGCTGCCACCTGCTCAAACACGTTTTCCTTTTGCCTCTGTAATGGACTTATGACCTGCCACTTGAAACCATGCCAATGCAGTGGTTGGTTCTGATTCTTCTGTTGCTGTTCTCACAGTTCTTCTTGTTAGTGGTGTTGACAGATGAGAGACAAGACTGTCCTCATTGGAAGTTGAAGGTGGCACTCTAGTACTGCATAGTAGGACTTTACGTTCCAGACGTTCTTCCAGTTCCCCCGCTTGCTCAACAATCCACCTCTTGTATTGTGAAGCATCCCCTTCAGAACAAAGAATGACAGCAGAACAATATTTGGTAGCATGGACCAAGTAGACCGGCACAGATGTTCTCTTTGGATGAAATGATGTATTTTTGGAGCATTGCATTTCATGTCAAGCGATAGCTTAGGCTATTTATCAAGGAATGCGCTTCTGGCTTTTCATTCGCACCCCCCGAATGCGAACCTTTCAGACACCTTTTTAGCTGCTCCTTTAGCTTATGCAATAACAAGATAGTTTGGCTCATTGTACTGTCCTCTTTGCTAACTTCTCATGTGAAAACCTGAAAAGGGAGCAGCATCTTTGTGAGGAATTGTAACTAGCTACCCATTTGTCTGCATCCAGGGTCATAGCTTTCCACATTGCATCAGTTCCTTCTTGTCCTCTTTGAATGGCATAGGCATTGATCAGTTTATACTGCTCAAACGATGTTGCAAGCCCTGATACAGGATGAGTTCCAGCATGTTGGCACCTTCTGTATCAGGGCTTTAACTGGTACTCCATTATCACACTGAACAGTCTGCAACTGTTTCCATTCTTTAAAAGAATGGCTGAAATGAGTGCAGATGTGTCTGCAGGTGGGCAGTATGTTGCTAACTATGGCCCTGATTACAACTTTGGAGGAGGTGTTAATCCGTCCCAAAAGTGACGGTAAAGTGACGGATTTACCACCAGCCGTATTACGAGTCCATTATATCCTATGGAACTCGTAATACGGCTGGTGGTATATCTGTCACATTTGGGTCGGATTAACACCTCCTCCAAAGTTGTAATCAGGCCCTTTGTCTTCTTTTTGTAAGAAATTCTTGCACAACCAGGTTGATGAAATGCCCCAAGCACAGGTCCCTGAAATAGCCACAGTCTGCATAGCCTTGACTATGTTACTGCCATTGTCGGTGGCAACAAATCCAACTTGAAGACCTCTGGATCACAGAAATTCAGACAACTTTCTATTAAATTCCTCCAAGATGTTTGCAGCTGTGTGTGATTTCTCCATGGCAAACATAGCTACTATTGCATACTGCCGAACGCTCTTAGAAATGTCTTCTGGGCCAAGACCTGCAGATAGCTTTTGATCTACCCCACAAAAGAGATCCAGTGTGCAGTGATGCACATGCAATCAGTCGCCTGACATCTGGTCCACAAGTCTGTCATCAGGTGGATAGTATGAACAACACTTTTCTGCAAATCTTGTCCTACCAATTGCAGCACATAATGATGCAGAGCTGCAACAGCAAAGCTGGCAAAATAGGTCCAGATTGGAACCTTCTATTTAGAGCAGAGTGCTGCCACAAACTCTAAGAATCCCACTCCTTCCACAAAAGAAAAATGGAGGTGGCCCAGCGCTAACATTTTTGCCAGCTTCCATTGTACAATCATGCCATTGGGTGGCTGCGGTCATAGCGCCCCTCCTGCCTAAGCATTCCCATAATTGTAGCCTGGATTTTCTTCTTTTGTGGGGCCACTGTCACTGGCGACCTTTGAGATGTAGGTGGTGGTAGACTCAATGCTTGCCTTTGTGCAGTCAATGTATGCAGTTGTGTCTCCATCCGACTCTGAGTCCTCCTGGGCTATTGTGAGGTCGCTAAGGCAGGTGATTCTGGTGCACAGCTGGAGACAAGGATACTTTACATGAGGACTTCACCTTCTTCTTCCAAGACTTCCACTGTAATTTGACCAGTTGTGGCTGATGTTTCTTGGCCCTCGCCACCCGCAACCATATTGAGCCTAATTTTTAAGGTGCTCCTCCCACTGGATTGTGTGTGATGTTTTTTCACATGGCCTCCAATACCATAATGTGAAATTGGCTTACCTCACAGAACATCATCCTGGCAAATGGAGCATATGGCAATGTTCTCCTCCTGTTTGCTAATTGACAAAAAGTCTCACACTGGGGAGGAGTACTTTCTTATTGGGCCACTGCCAGTGCCAGAAGAAGAACTGGGTTTAGGTGAGTGTGATTGCCTCTCTGCAGTACATACTTCTACTGAGGTACAGGATAGTGCAGGTCTCTGCTGGGGCCTTACAAATATGGGAGCTGGCAGTGCTGCCTGTGAAACATCCCTTGGAAAAGGTTGGAGAGTAATGTTGTACTCCTACGTGCCAGCTTCCACAATGACTGGCTCGGCGTCATCATCCTCCTCATCATCATCCCCTTAAATGATTCTAGGGCTTTCTGGAACTCTTTTTTCCCTTGCCTCTTCTGGCATCCCCCAGACTCCATGTCCCTATCATCGTCATCAAAAGTGGTGCTTGGAGAAGATAGTGGAGTAGTACCCTTCTTTTTTCTTTCTAGGGATCAGCGAGTCAATTATTCTAAAAGAAGAGGTTCTTGCTCATCAGGAAGCTCGACCCCCTGTTCTGCTCCAACTTTGGGAAGATCTGGTTGCGGCTGCTGTCCATTTTGACTGTTTTCTGAAACAATTGGGTACTATTTTGTGAAAGGGACTAATCCAATTCAACATCACTACTCGTCAGCGTCGCCCAGCTGCAGTGACTGCCTCACTAACAGACATGGTCTTGAGCTTGAGTTTAGGTGGTGCTGTTGATGCGAAGTGCTGCACCCAGGTTCCTCACTGTGGCAGGCACACGTCTCCTGGAAAATGTTGCTGTAGGCATGCCACTGGCAGAAAGCGGCTTCTTCTAACTAGCCACTTTCTTGGGAACAAATTTATTTGGGGCCATCTTAAGCTCTAGGTTAGCAGTGGCACTAAGATGCACAGGCGCAAGAGTTTGGTGCCTGTGGACCAAAGTAACTGTATGGCCTTTTTGTCAGTACTACGGGTGTTGTGGGGTCTGTTAGCGCATCAGACCCTAATAAGTAAACTTGCAGGGGGACTCGAATAGGTTGATGAACCTTTTGATTCTAAGAAGTATTTACCATCGCTCTAGTACATAATCAATAATCAATACACAATAATTAACAATCAGTTGCAGTCAATAAGCAATGGAGTCAGTAATTATCACGCACCATGACCTTTCAGTCATGAATAACCACACCTTTATTAAAAGTTTAATACGTTTATTTCCCTACATTAACAATACTAAGGTCAGGTAGATTATTCTCAGAGTCAGGTAGATTAATCTCAGAATCAAATGGAATACATAGACAAACAGCACTGGTTGTCCAAGGCAGTGGAAGTTACGCAATCTAATCAAAGCTTGAACCACAACACATTCCAGAGCTACAGTGCAAATCAAAACCAGAGTCAGTTGCGACAAAAATATAACATACATGGGAATTCAGAAAGGTAATTCATCAATCATCAGTCCCTGTAATTGTCAGTCAATTGTGAGGGCCCTTAGCTAACATCAGAATAGCATCAGCATGCTCGACTTCATGCAAAACAATTTAGAAACACAAATTTGGAAAAACATCTAACTATGGTTCTATCAAAACAGCGCAGTTGGTACCTAGAAAGAAAAGCATAAAATGCATATCGGTCATGTTTCATCATATCTAACTATCCTCGGTATGGGTCAGCAAAGCAGAATCAGTCTTTGTCCTCAGGTCATCAGTCAAACAGCAAAGCATCAGGCTCTTGGTCAAGTAAGTGCCCAATGTCAGTATGAATATCAAATCTCTTGTTTAAAGTTTTTAATCTCTCTCTCTCTCTCCCTCTCTCTCTTTCTCTCTTTCTCTCTCTCTCTCTCTCTCCAATCGAAATTGGTCTCTCTAGCTCTCAAAATCAGGTCTGGATGATTCTCTGTCGCGTTGTTATATCAAAGTCACCTAAACTATCCCCTAATTCCCTATTGGTCAGTTAATTGTACGTTCATACTTTACCCAATAATATTTCTATACCAAATCAATAATTTCTAATATTTCACTCTTCACATTCAGTTGATTGGTCCACTTTACGACGTTCTCATCATCCGGCTAGTCAGGTAACAATATTGTTGCATCTTCAGCTCCAGTCAGTATCTTCATTGTTCTCGTCCTGGGAAAGTATGTCTCACACACATTACACATAAGTTGTTACACTAGTGGAAACATCATCTCATTACAGTCGGTTCTCACGAAAAGCTTCTGTTCAGCACTTTAAACAAGACAATGGACATTTAACAGTTTAATTCACTCTGCCAGCAATTTTTATTAACTGCTAATAAATACAGCTTCTGCATGAGGCCTGGCAAAATAGGCCAAGATACACGCTAAGTTAAGGCCTACAATTAATAAAGCTAGAGCATACTTCATAACCCTTAATATGACATATTACTGCACTAATCTACTACATTTTTTATATTAAGTATTAATCATTATTTAGTACATTTCGTGAATGCTGTTGGCCATTCTTCGAGGTCACATTTTCAAATGTGTGCATTCTTTTTTTCTACGTTATTCATTTTCTGCATCAACTCATTATTCTAAATACACAAACACTCATTAATAAACTTTATTAAAAACACCTGTGCTAGCAGGTCTCTTCTCTTGTGCACCTAAAAACAACCAAGAAAGAAAATCATGTAGTTAGTGAAGTGTGGCATTTTTGCAGGTTGAAATATTAGAGAGAAATACAATCTTAGTGAGGTTGGTTACCTCTGCAATATACCTATTTAGTCAAACATTGTAAAAGAAACCCACACCACATCATTAAAAAATGGCATTTCAAATCAGACAGCACAACAGGCAAATCTAGCTCTTTGCTTCATCTCCATCTGTTAAAAGGAGACACTTACGGTAGTCAGAGAGAGGTGCAAGGGTAAATGTAATAATCCTTTAAATATCCAAGGTGGTCCAGGGGAAATGGAATAATCATTAACAAAATGAATTATGCTTTTGATTTATCTGCCGTGCTCCACAGCCAGGGTGCCCTGGAGGGAACAGAATTACACCTAAAAAAAACAAATGCAGTAGTGCAGCTATACATCTTTGGTAGGTGGATGGATGGATGGAGAAATGGATCGCATGAATGTGGATGGATGTATCAAGATTAAATTAAGTATTAGATGAAATAAAAATAAAAATGTATTATTTTATTTTTAGATGACAATTAAAATAAAAAAACAATAAAAAAATAAAAATAAAAAATCGGAATAAAAAATAAAACAATAACAAAAATAAAAAATACTATAAAAAATAAAGATAAAATATACATTTTAAAATTAAAAAAATAAAAAAGGAAATGAAAAATGGCATCAAAATCAAAATTCAAAATAAACATTTAAAAATAAGAATGAAAAGAAATAAAAATTAGAAACTTAAAAAACAAATAATCAATAATTAATGATGTTTGTATGTAAGGCTATGTCAAAGAAACACTGGCTGCACATACAAAATGGCTGCCAGCCAGCTACACGATCAAATAAAAATAACAAGAGCAAGGAGGAGAATTTGAGAACAAAGAACACATGCATGTCTGTGGCAAGGGGCACTGGCTGGATGGATGAAATGTCTGCCAGCCAGCCAGCCAGCCACATGGTTAAACAACAACAAGGAGCAAGGAGTCGTGGGAAAAAAGAACACATGCAAGCCTATGGCAAAGGGGCATTGGCTGCATGCACAAAATGGCTGCCAGTCACATGATCAAACAACAACAGCAAGGAGGCATGGCAAACAAAGAATATATGCAAACCTGTGGCAAAGGGACACTGGCTGCATTTAGTTGTTGTTGGAGGTGGACAATGGTTATCTTTTGATGTTCTCAGTGGATGGGCATTGCGTTTGGTTGACATCATTTTTTCAATAGTCTTGGATACTTGTTGTGATTCACTAGTTTCTGCTATTTTTTGATTATTTTTTTCCAGGCTTATTTCCATTGTATATGTCTTGTGGCACTTGTTGTTACAATGGTAAAATATTTGATCCTCTTCACCCATCAGTTTCAAACTTTTGTGAACTTCGTCTTGCTGTATCTCTGAAGCATCTCAAACTCTCTTCTCTCCAGCTACAGTTGATGTTAGATTACTTTCAGATCAGTTTGGCATAGGACACATTTTCCTTTGTTGAAGGAGTCCTCAGATTTTATAGTTAGCAACACTCTTTCAGGAGGTAAAAATTATCTGCTACCACCTGCTTCGCTCTAGGTTACGATTTTGATTCAACCGAAAACTGGAAGCAAAAATAAATAAAAATAAATTACCAAAATGATGGCCCAAACACATCATTATACACCACCATTTTGGAAAATGGTAGAAAGGTTGCTCTGAGGAGTTATTTTCTGTCTCTATAAGACTACCTGACCCCCAAATGTTTTGGCATCAAAATGAAGTATATAGGTCCCATGGTTCCTGAAATATTCCATCATCATTGCAACACATTTGTCATTGTTAAAATTGTTGTCCAGAAAAAATTGTCTCAGATTAGCAATGTATACCCAAGCTAAATTATTTCTCTAATGATACAAACGCACAAATCAAAATGAAAATGCCTGGACAACCATTTTTTATGGAGGTATATCAAGGGGTCAGGATTAATCAGCCCGTTGTTCTTTTGAATACGGATCTAAAACTAAATGCTAAAACCCTGGCTATTTGTCTGGAGCACTTACTTTCAGAGTTGCTATATCCCGTTCAAGTGAGTTTTATTCCAGATGAACAAGGGGCAGAAAATATATGGTGGCTCGCTCATCGTGCAGAGAAAACCCGCAAGCAGAAAAAACTCACCCTTCTGATTCCTATGGACACAGAAAAAGATTTGATCAGGTGTATTGGGTCTTTCTAGTTCTCATGAAAATAGAGGCAGGCCAAAGGATGAAAAACAAAATTATGGTGGCTTACACGTCTCTAACAGCAGACATCAGGGTCAATGAGCAAAAAACAGAAATGATTCAACTTTAGAGAGGGAAAATACAGGGTTACCCACTCTCTCCCCTCCTCTTCGCATTGGTGGTAGAACCCTCAACAATAACCATTCAATAGACTGACCCCATCACAGGTATTCCATTTGGAGGCAGAAAACATAAAATCAGCCAGTTCATGGATGGTATCCTCCTTACTCTCACTGACTCACCAGGTTCATAAGTACTAACAGAAGTTGTAGACTGATTTGAGTGGTGTCAAGGGTTAAGATAAATAAATATAAATCAAGCATACTCCATCTTATAAGTAACATCCAGGCCATGCCAGCAGTGAGAGTGCAATCAAACTTTCAGTAGACCACCACATAGATAAGGTATCTCCAGGTTAGCCTCCACCTGGAGGACTGGACTAGGATAAACTGGGGTCCATGTTGCAAAGACATCTTGAAAGACCTCAGGAAATGGAGACCTCTATTTATAATGGTTAGAAAGGATCAACATTATAAAGGTGAACATGCTACCATGACTTCTCTGCCTCTTACAGTCACTACCCACACCCATCCAAACAGTAGGCATTGTCAGTGTGCAAACAATATTACTTTCCTTTGTGTGGAATGAAAGCATCCCTGTGTATTAACCAAACCCCTCATTCTCTCTAGGGACAAAGAGGGCCTTGTATGCCTGAACCTCCTTGATTGCTATTGGGCTGTCCACCTATGATTTATTTCAGAGTGAACTCAGAGAGAGTGAGTGACACTGGTTACAAATGGTGCGGGTAGTCGCCTGTGACTCCTGTAGGGCCCTGCTTGGCTGCTCCGGTCGGCACAGCCAAAGAGTGCTTATGCAGCCATATTCACGAGAACCATGCTGGATATTTATGACTACCTGACTACTAAGAAAGCCTTGCAACTTTCCATTCCCAAACATATTGATGCTTAAAATCCTGCATTCACTCCTGCCCTGGACCCTAGATCCTTCCCGAGCTGGGCAGCGGGAGAAAGTTGAACACGAGACCTATTCCAGGGCAGCAGTATTAAGACATTCGAACAGTGCAAATGGGAGTATCACATTCCATTCTATGCTACCAGCTCAGATAGTAGGCCCTACACCCCACCAACACCCAAGCAGCAGTTTGCAAACTAACAGTTTTTAAATTCATGATACAAAGCTATTCAGGGAGGAAGGGCTTAACCTTCAGAACCTACTAAGTGTTACAGGCCTCAGACCTCCTTATGGAGTATCACCCAGACAGAGTCAGCTTCTAAAAGGATGCTCCAATATTACTTTACCCCAGTGTGCCTGCATAAAATGTTCCCCAAAATCTCAAGGAGATGTGGGCGATATGGACAGGGAGAGGGAATTTCTTTCCATATCTGGTGGGAATGGTCACTTAAACAGATGTTCTATAAGGACATACTTGGCCACATCAAAGCCACTTTTGGGTACCCCATCCAAGCACAAACACTCATGACCCTCCTAGGAATCATGTCTTCCTGTAGGAAAAGAATAACAGGGGCAGACAAAACTCTCATATGGCACATGGTGGGGGGGCTAAGGAATTTATTGTACACTTGTTCGATAAGAAAGAGGCTGCATTAATAGCGCTCTGGACTAATAAAATGTAGCTAGTTCTTGCCATAGACCAGATTGCACACACATTAGTATACTCAGACTAAAAGTTTACACATGTATGGTAGCCCCTCTTGAACCATCTGACAGGGCTTGAATATTGGTGCTTCAAGCTGCAACAGTTGCAAGCCCTACAGCTTTTCGACTAAGGTCACAAAGACTAAACACCCCAACACCCCATCCATCTGCTGCATACATACATCTAACCAGGGTAGAGGCAGGGATTCCCCCAGGGTGCTATAGATATAACGACGAACCGCGAACATCTTGGTTGCCTTCACTACAAGGCCATAGAACCAGTATGGTGTTCTCATCCTCTCCTGCCGGCAGCATCAAAGAGCAAATTCACTAGCAATAATGGCCTTCCGTCTAATCCCCCAACACTGTATTACACATGCAAGGGGCTTAACCCATTCCCCTTGCCTCCCATGCACCCCCTCCCAGTTCCAGTTTCCTCTGTTGGGGGTTTTCTCCAGTTGGGTCCTCACACAGGCCAGAGGTGGCATTACCATGTATGTCTTTTTTTGTGTTGGTGCTCACTGCCAGAGCTGGCACATACATTATGATGTTCTCATATGCCATTGTTCCTATACTTGGGAAAACTAATAAAAATATATTTTTTAAATTTACTAGTTCACTCACTGAGTGCACGGTTTGGCATCTGCGCTGGTTTTTAACACACTCCCCGCCCACGTGCCGGGGAGCAGTTCAGTGTCGGGCCAGGCCATTCAGAAGCTGCACCTTTGTGATCCAACTCATAGCAATTGCGACCGTGCATGTGCGTTCAATTTTGGGATTTAGCATTGTTTTGCCTTAATGAGTTGTCTCGAGAAGCAAGATTATGGTACTAAATACCTATAACAATAAGAAGGATACTGCTCTAGTGCATCTCTTTCCTGTATGGCTGGCAAGAAGGCACAATAAAAGCAGCATAGCATTGAGCTGCAACTTGAAAAGGAGGAGTTTTTGAGCTCACCAAGGTAGATCTTCAGTTTTTGATCAAGGGAAGTATTGAATCAGCAGTGGCAGAACCCGGAAAAATAAATTCTAAAGATAAAGATGAGGGGGGTTATTCTCAATATACGATTGTTGAAGCAGATGACCTGCCTCTCCATGATGTCATAAAGGACATTTTATGTAAAGAGTGGAAAAATGGTTAAACTTTCTGTTGGAGGCGTTATTACCTCAAAGGACGGGACAGGGAGGATGCATATAAGGAGATATTGTAGACTAACTGAACAGAAATGTGAAAAAAACAACTGTTGGAATTATGCTAATTCTCAGATGATAACATGATTTCTCCAATAATGCCTACCTCAAAGAGGCGTTATTTGTTAAAGCAAATCTCACTGGCCATTGTTAGTAGACAAGGCTTTCTTTCACCATCCATAGGCATTTTAGCGTGGGAAACCCTATGTACTACCCATGAGACAATCTTTTAAGACAAACTAGCGCAAAGTAGTGACTAAGCAGTGGAAGGGACCCCTCCAGTACAATCCCATGCTAGGCATTAAGCACGCATTTGTGTACAATCGTGGAACGGGCTGCATGGTGCTAGTAGCCAGTTTGTACAGTAGCACAGGGGATGACATTCGCAGTCCCATTTCTTCGTAGATATTGCTCGGTGCATAATTCCATTCTTGTGCAACACAGCAAAGCACAGCAATTTTGCTTGATGTGCTGAGTTGTACAACGTTGTAATAAATCTTTTTATTTAAGGCTACTTATCTACTGTGTTTAAAAGTAAATACTTTATCAAAACTTTTGCTGCATTGCTGCAAATGTTATTAATACAGGCAAAGATGGTGGAAAATGTGTGGAAAAGTGTAAACATTGCTGTCATTACTATTTGCAACATGCCTAATGTGCAATTGAGCAAGCAGTGTAGTGGTGTCAACAGCAAAGTGAAACCTAGAGACTACCATGTACCATACTAGTGAAAGTGGGGACCAACCTAATAGTTGGAAATCATAGACCAATATGTGTGCCCTACTTTATGTTGAGTACTGCTGCTATGACAGCATGGGTTAGAACACTGATTATCATTGGTTAGGATCTGGATGCACTAAAGGAGGATTCATGGTTTAGAGGATGACTTGTCACTAAAAAATGAAGAGGATGTGACCTAAATACAAATAATGTAAACACAGTTGCATCTCTCTAAAGGATGCCAGTTAGTGGCCTGAGGAGGAGGGACGTGCCTGCTATGCACTCCATGATGTTCAAAGTTCTATTTCAGTGTCGTTTTGACGGTATAGATCTTGAGACGTTCTTTATAATATTGCTGTGTTTTTTGAGGTGGAAATATTTGGTGGTACTTGCATACTTCATTTAGCATTTGCACCTGCTCTGAAACTAATGCAAAGAGTCATGTAGCATTGAACCTGTCCTGTACTTGCCACTATTGGCAATTTTTGGTACTAATGCTGTTCCAAGACATTGCTTCATAATGCCCAATATCAACGTCATCTTGAACTAAATAAAGTGTTTTTCTTGTTCTTCTAACGTTGCTGCCAACTGATAGTAGTTACCACTTTCTTGACATGAGTCAGCTAATGTGCAGAAACGAATAAGTGCAAATTTTACTTTTACTTACTGCCACATGTTAATAAATCAGGTGGGCAGACACATGACCAAACTTCGGACTGCCCTTATTCTGTCAGGCCATCGGAGTGATATGTAGGCTGTGGAGACAGAGTAGTCTCAGCTGTCTACATAGAGAAGGTCCGCCCATCTGTAAATCAGGTGGGGGGGTCCATCAGTTTGGTGGAGAGAGTACTGTGTCTCAAAGGTGACACAGTATTCTCTCTGCCAAACTCTAAATTAGCCCATTTTTTTTTTTTTTTTACTATGAAAATTAAAGTTTGCAGTGTTATGCCGTCATGTTGTTGGAGCCGCACAGCACACTTTCAATCATTTACTGGAACCGACATGACAGAGAATATCTCTAAATTTGGTGGGCTGAGTAACCTCGCAAAGATGGCAGTAAAGTACTCCTACATGGCCAAAATTCTGACACTGTCTGCCAAACTCTAAATTAGGCCCTAAGTTCTGTCGCTAAAGTATGCGGGAAAGCCTTTTATAGTGAAGTTTATAAAGTCGAATTTAAGTCCTTCACATGTTGTTTAAGAGGGTGTTGCTAAGAAAATTACAGTGCTAGAGGCGTTTGCAAAATGAATCTAAATCTTAAACAGAAGCAGGATGTCAAAATCCAAGAATTAGGTCAGGAGCAAAGTCAAAAGCACTATAACGTGTACAAGGTGATCAGATTATCTGTATGGGGTTGGAAATTGATTGCGTTAGGAATTGCAGCAAACGACTTAGAAATCACATCTGCTCTTTTTATTTCATTAGAAAAAGGCTGTCAATGTCCATTGTAATAGAAAATACGTTAAGTGAAGGGAGTTCTGCAACAAATTGACTTTCTGCCTTGAACGTGTTTTATCCAAACTTTAAAGGTATCACTATCTCACAGTAGGAGGAAACACTATGTTGGAAATCTTTGTAAAGCAACAAAGCACAATTCTTGCACGACCCCATTTATGAACAACTGAGACACATTGCTTGATAACAGTATATGGAAAAACACTGACAAGGCCAATGGGTTCATGTAAGAAAATACATTTTTTGCTATGTTCCTTATTTCTCCCACCTTGTTTATGCTCTGTACATCAGGGGTTGGATTAAAGATATTAAAGCACACTGTTCAACTCTGTGTGGCTCACA
Organism: Pleurodeles waltl; assembly: GCF_031143425.1. Taxonomy (NCBI): domain Eukaryota; kingdom Metazoa; phylum Chordata; class Amphibia; order Caudata; family Salamandridae; genus Pleurodeles; species Pleurodeles waltl. The sequence goes on from NC_090436.1 coordinate 914,222,160, forward strand.
CTTAAGTCTGTAAGTTGTGTGCAGACTGGAGAAGTGCTGTTTGTCACAGAAAATTTGCTGTTGCCAATTTGGGTGTGCAGGACAGCTCCACTGTTTCAGAGGCTGCAGATAAAGATGTAGGAAAGAAGGTTGTATTGTTACATGCCTAACTCCCCTATATGCAGCAAATTATGTGTGTGGATATGATATATTCACTGAAAAAACAAAGGTTATAAGGGCATTATAGTTAGGAAATATAATTTTTTTTAAACCTTAGAAATGTACTTAAAAAACAAAGGTTACAGGAGCATTTTTTTTAGTTTCTGAATTTACTCTCTTGGCAAGGGTATGAGTTATAGTTACCTTAGGCCGCAAGTTACAGTTATTTGAAATGTCTCTAACTATAACTGCTGAAATTCTCTGGTTTGGTGCCAGTAAATTCAGGAAGTAACTATAACGTCCCTGTAACCTTTGGTTTTTTTAAATGATTTTCTAAGGTTTTTTAATTACATTTCCTAACTATAACGTCCCTTTAACATGTGTTTTTTTCAGCGAAGTTCTATGTTTTCTTCATCGTAAGCAATTTTCATTAACATACATTAATCCAACCACCACATGCACGGTGGGGTTGGTTGCAGGGCCTGGCCTGCGGCTAGTGCCTGCCGCCAACCCCCTTAGTTATCCTACCCCAAGCTGCACACTGCCATTGGCCATGTGCAGCAGGAGTTGACTGCAGGGACTGTCTCTCTGGGTGAGAGGGTCTCTCTGGGTGAGAGAGTGGTTGGGAGAGTGTCTGTTTGTGTGTAATTGTGGGTGTGAGAGGGTCTATGTGGGTGTGAGAGTGGGTGTGAGAGTGTCTGCCTGCTCTCCAATAGATTAAAGATGCATTCACCTTCACAAAGGATTTAGATAATTTTTCAATATGGAATTGTAGAGTGAACACAACTGGGGCACCTGCTACATTTATATTTGTAAGGGCTTACTGTTGAGGTTTAATTTCTGTGACATGAGCATCATGGCCAGAACTTAAGCTCACCTGCTTCTTTATCCAACAAGAGGCCACAGTTTGCACAAAATATCTATCCAACTGGAGCACTTTCTACTGGTTAGTTTGTATGTGCTACCTCATTGGGTAAATGTGCAGTGTGAGGTAAAGGGGCCTCACGGCCCCTATTCCTTGGCCGATTTCACCTCTGGGGACCCCATCCTCTGGGGCCCAGCACAATTCCATGGGAGGGCCATACGGCCCCCCAACCTCCCCTGGCCCATTTCGACCCTGGGGACCAATCCCAGGGTCATCTGTCCTAGGTGCTGCACAGGGCAACCAGTGTGCAATGGGACTGTGGAAGGAGCCTCAAGGCCCTCACTGTCCAAACCAGCTCCCTGCCTCCTGTGGGAGCCGGCCTTGCTGTCACAGACAGGGAGCTGCTAAACATGCAGGTTCATGTCTGTGAGAGCAATTGTTTCCTCTGTTTCCCTGCCTGCCTGTTTCCAACAAGTGAGAAGTGTTTGACAGCTCTTGCTTGCTGAGTGTTTGCTCTCACTTGGCGGGAGCTGTCAAAGCTCCTGCCAAGTCAGAGCAAACAGTTGTGTACCAGCGGTGGGCACATCAGGACACAGCAGGAGTTGGCCCTGGGTGGTGAATGGTCCCTAGGGCCATTATTGGCTCCATGAGGGAGGCCGCATTGCCCCCTCCAACATTTAAGTTATCCTCGGGGAGGTGGTGGTCCCCGGGGCTGGGGATCCTCAACAGACCCCTTCATTATTATTTTTTAGCCCCAGGGAGGTGGAGGTTCCCAGGCTGAAGAGGGAGCCCTGCGGCCACCCCTTAATGTGAAATTAATTGCCCTAATGAGGTGCCAGTTCCTGTGTCTGAGATGGGTTGTGCAGCCCTGTATTAATTTTAAGCATTTGCCCTGGGGAGGTTGCGGTCTCGGGGGGGTGCAGGGAGGCCGCTCTGCCCCCTGCATAATTGAATATAAGCCACAGGGAGGTGGCAGTCCCTGGGGTATAACAAGCCCAGGAGGGAGTCCCCGAACATTCCCTCCTTCATTCTTTATATACCCCTGGGACCTGGTCCATCTGGGGGCTTCACTAAAACAAATTCAAAAGACCATGGCCCATATTTATACTTTTTGACGCTAAACTGCGCTAACGCAGTTTAGCGTCAAAAAATTTAGCGCCGTCTAACGCCATTCTGAAGCGCCATGCGGGCGCCGTATTTATGGAATGGCGTTAGCCGGCGCAAGCAGACCGGCGCTGCCTGGTGTGCGTGGAAAAAAAACACGTAGACCAGGCAGCGCCGGCATTGGGAAAAAATGACGTTAGGGCGTCTTAAAATGGGGCAAGTCAGGTTGAGGCAAAAAAATCGCCTCAACCCGATTTGCGCCATTTTTTTACGACGCCCAGACGCCATTTCATGACTCCTGTCTTAGTAAAGACAGGAGTCATGCCCCCTTGCCCAATGGCCATGCCCAGGGGACTTGTGTCCCCTGGGCATGGTCATTGGGCATAGTGGCATGTAGGGGGGCACAAATAAGGCCCCCCTATGCCACCCAAAAAAAATTAAAAAATATAAAAAATTATACTTACCTGAACTTACCTGAATGTCCCTGGGGTGGGTCCCTCCATCCTTGGGTGTCCTCCTGGGGTGGGCAGGGGTGGCAGGGGGGGTCCCTGGGGTCAGGGGAGGGCACCTGTGGGCTCATTTTGAGCCCACAGGCCCCTTAACGCCTACCCTGACCCAGGCGTTAAATAGTGGCGCAAATGCGGGGTTTTTTGACCCGCCAACTCCCGGGCGTGATTTTTGCCCGGGAGTATAAATACGACGCATTTGCGTCGCCGTCATTTTTTTAGACGGGAACGCCTTCCTTGCATCTCATTAACGCAAGGAAGGCGTTCACGCAAAAAAATGACGCTATTTGCCAATACTTTGGCGCTAGACGCGTCTAACGCCAAAGTATAAATATGGCGTTAGTTTGAATTTGCGTCGAAAAAAACGACGCTAATTCGGCGCAAACGGAGTATAAATACGGGCCCATGTTTTTTTTTTTTTGCTTTGGATTAAGACCCCATCTCAAATTTGCAGCAACATTTTTTTTAAAGTACTTTTTTGCCCTGGAGAGGTCCCTCTGGGACCCCAGCACCATTGCTAAGGGGTCACGGTGTCCCTTCCCTGGCCCTTTTTCTTATTTTGTAATTTTTTATTCTGGGACTCGACTAAAGCTAAGTCCCAAGATGGCTGTCAACATGTCCTGGTTGAAGTGTTGGCAGCCAATCAGATCTGAGCACAGGGGAGGGTTTGCAGAGCTGTCACATACCTATATATAGTAATTTGTATTTTCTTTAATATCCCCAAAACTACTGAACAGATTTACACCAGATAACAAAAAGGACTCTTTCTGGACCAAGAGCTATGTTTCATATTTGGTGTAATTTCATCCAGTTGTAGTCTTTTTCAAAATCCCTATAGAAAAATGCATGGGGAACATGTGTTTTGGTACTCCACTTTTTCTCAGCCCCCACTTGACGGATCACCATGAAACTTTACAGACAGCAGCTGAAGTGAGCGTCGTACTTTTTTGGGAAATTTCATGAAGATTCATCAAATGGTGTCAATCATATAGGCAAGTCAAAAAACTATTATTCCATCTATCAAAATGTTTTAGTGCTCTGCAGGTGCAGGGGGAGGTTGTTCCAGGCCCTGGCTGCCAGTTGCGAGAAGGAGCATCCTCTTCTATTGGCTCAACAGGCCTGTGGTGTGTCTGCGAGGGAAAAGAAAGCTGATCGTAGCTGTCTAATCGGTTGGTTGAGGTCAGGCATTTGTTGATGTATTCTAGTCCTTCGGTGAGTAGGGCCTTGTAGGTGAGGGCCAGCATCTTGAACTGGCATCTCTTCTGAATCGGGAGCCAGTGTAGTTTTTGGAGATGGGGTGTGATGTGGGTCCTTCTGAGGTCATCAAGTACGAGTCTTACTGCTGAGTTCTTTATTCTCTGGAGTCTCTTCAGGAGGCATGCTTTGATTCCTACGTAGCGCTTATTTCTGTAGTTCAGTCTGCTCGTGATGAGGACCTGCGTGATGGTCCTTCTGGTGTCTGCTGGGAGCCACCTAAAGATCTGAGGATCATGCAAAGGATGTGGAAGCAGGCATATGAGACTGTGTTGACTTGTTTCTTCATGGATAACTTGCTATCGAGAGTGATACCAAGGTTGTGGCATGGTCTGTTGGGGTGAGGAGGTGCCGAGCTCTGTGGGCCACCATGTGTCAGTCTATGGTAAGGTGTTGATCCCAAAGATGAGGGCTTCTGTGTTTTTCAGTGTTGAGTTTGAAACAATTGTCCTTCATCATGCATCTGTCTAAGTTAGCTTTTGTGGTGGAGGGATCTTCGGACAGTGAGAGAATGAGTTGGGTGTCATTGGCATAGATAATGTTGATTCCGTGTGCTCTGACAGTGACGGCCAGGGGGGGCAGGTAGGTTTTGAAGAGGGTCAGGCTGAGGGACAATACTTGGGTGACTCCACAGATGTTCTTTTTGGGCTCTGAGATGAACGATGGAAGACGGATCCTTTGGGTTCTGCCTCTGAGGTACGAGGTGGTCTAATTGAGGACATTTCTTTAAATCCTGAAGTTTTAGAGACTGTTGATCTGGATGTGATGGGAGACGGTGTCAAACACGACGGACAGGTCCAGGAGGGTGAGGGATGCTGTTTCCCCATGGTCCACAAGGGCTAAGATGTCATCTGTAGCTGCAATCATGGCTGCCTCCGCCCTGTGGTTAGCTTGAAATCCAGATTAGGAGGAGTCCAGGAGGTTATGGTGTTGGGTGAGTTTCTGATTGATCGCTTTGTCAAGGACTTTTGCTGATATGGGGAGCAGAGAGATGGGCCAGTTGTTGTTCAATTTGGCTGTGTTGGTGGATGTTGTTTTCAGAAGAGGCCCACTTCAGGGTGCTTCCAGACCTCCCAGAAGGAGGCCATGGTGATTGAGGTATTCAGGCCCTTTTTGAACTCATCACCAATTGTATTGCTTCCTAAGGTGAAGAGGTGGGGGGCTAGGATCTATGGGTGCTCCCGAGTGTATGGAGTTTATGATGGAGATAATGTCTTGCATGGTGAGGCGCTCCCAGTGAGTGAGAAGGTGTTTGGGATTTGTGTTTGTGCATGTGAGCTGGTTGATGCTGCCTGCAGCGGAGGGATGTCATTCAGCGTTTTTGTAGATTACCGAGATCTTGTCATGGAAGAAGTCTGCATGGTTGTTGCCCAGTTCCTAGGATGGAGTGATGTTGTTCTCAGTGGCTGTGGGATTGATGAACTCCTTCACAATGGCAAATAATTCTTTGAGGTGGTTTGTGCTGGCATTGATGTGGTCTGCTAGTGCATTCTTCTTGGTTTCTTTCAGGGGTGGTGGTAATGGCTGAGGGTGGTCCTGAAGGTGGTACGCTCTTCTATTTTTTTTTGTTGATGTGCCACTTCCTTTCAAGTTGTCAGCAGTTTCATTAGGAGGAGTGCAGTTCCTCAGTGTAGGAGGCTGGACTGGCTTGTAGTGAGTACCAAGGGGTACTTACACCTTGCACCAGGCCCAGGTATCCCTTATTAGTGTATAGGGTGTCTAGCAGCTTCGGCTGATAGATAATGGTAGCTTAGCAGAGAAGCTTAGGTTGAACTAGGAGACGAGTGAAGCTCCTACAGCACCACTAGTGTCATATGCACAATATCATAAGAAAACACAATACACAAATATACTAAAAATAAAGGTACTTTATTTTTATGACAATATGCCAAAAGTATCTCAGTGAGTACCCTCAGTATGAGGATAGCAAATATACACAAGATATATGTACACAATACCAAAAATATGCAGTATAGTATTAGAAGACAGTGCAAACAATGTAGAGTTACAATAGGATGCAATGGGGACACATAGGGATAGGGGCAACACAAACCATATACTCCAAAAGTAGAATGCGAACCACGAATGGACCCCAAACCTATGTGACCTTGTAGAGGGTCGCTGGGACTGTAAGAAAACAGTGAGGGTTAGAAAAATAGCCCACCCCAAGACCCTGAAAAGTGAGTGCAAAGTGCACTAAAGTTCCCCAAAGAGCACAGAAGTCGTGATAGGGGAATTCTGCATGAAAGACCAAAACCAGCAATGCAACAACGATGGATTTCCAGACGAGGGTACCTGTGGAACAAGGGGACCAAGTCCAAAAGTCACGATCAAGTCGAGAGTGGGCAGATGCCCAGGAAATGCCAGCTGTGGGTGCAAAGAAGCTGCTACTGGACAGTAGAAGCTGAGGATTCTGCAGGAACGACAAGGGCTAGAAACTTCCTCTTTGGAGGATGGATGTCCCACGTCGTGAAAAGTTGTGCAGAAGTATTTTCCCGCCGAAAGACTGCAAACAAGCCTTTCTAGCTGCAAGCTTGCAGTTTAGGGTTTTTGGATGCTGCTGTGGCCCAGGAGGGACCAGGATATTGCAAATTGCGTGAGGGAACAGAGGGAGCATCCAGCATGACAAGGAGCCCTCTCAGAAGCAAGCAGCACCCAGAGAAGTGCCAGAACAGGCACTACAAAGTGGAGTGAAACAGTGCTCACCCGAAGTTGCACAAGAGAGTCCTACGCCACCGGAGGACAACTCAGGAGGTCGTGCAATGCAGGTTAGAGTGCCGTGGACCCAGGCTTGGCTGTGCACAAAGGATTCCCTCGGCAAGTGCACAGGAGCCGGAGTAGCTGCAAAAGACGCGGTTCCCAGCAATGCAGTCTGGCGTGGGGAGGCAAATACTTACCTCCACCAAACTTGGACTGAAGAGTCACTGGACTGTGAAAGTCACTTGGACAGAGTTGCTGGATTCAAGGGACCTCGCTCGTCATGCTGAGAGGAGACCCAGGGGACCGGTGATGCAGTTCTTTGGTGCCTGCGGTTGCAGGGGGAAGATTCCGTCGACCCACGGGAGATTTCTTCGGAGCTTCTAGTGCAGAGAGGAGGCAGACTACCCCCACAGCATGCACCACCAGGAAAACAGTTGAGAAGGCGGCAGGATCAGCGTTACAGAGTTGCAGTAGTCGTCTTCGCTACTTTGTTGCAGTTTTGCAGGCTTCCAGCGCGGTCAGCATTTGATTCCTTGGCAGAAGGTGAAGAGAGAGATGCAGAGGAACTCTGATGAGCTCTTGCATTCGTTATCTAAGGAATTCCCCAAAGCAGAGACCCTAAATAGCCAGAAAAGAGGGTTTGGCTACTTAGGAGAGAGGATAGGCTAGCAACACCTGAAGGAGCCTATCAGAAGGAGTCTCTGATGTCACCTGCTGGCCCTGGCCACTCAGAGCAGTCCAGTGTGCCAGTAGCACCTCTGTTTCCAAGATGGCAGAGGTCTGGAGCACACTGGAGGAGCTCTGGGAACCTCCCAAGGGATGTGCAGGTCAGGGGAGTGGTCACTCCCCTTTCCTTTGTCCAGTTTCACACCCGAGCAGGGTTGAGGGGTCCCTGAACCGGTGTAGACTGGCTTATGCAGAAATGGGCACCATCTGTGCCCATGAAAGCATTTCCAGAGGCTGGTGGAGGCTACTCCTCCCCTGCCTTAACACCTTTTGCAAAGGGAGAGGGTGTAACACCCTCTCTCTGAGGAAGTCCCTTGTTCTGCCATCCTGGGCCAAGCCTGGCGGGACCCCAGGAGGGCAGAAACCTGTCTGAGGGGTTGGCAGCAGCAGCAGCTGCAGTGAAACCCCTGAAAAGGCAGTTTGGCAGTACCCGGGTCTGTGCTACAGACCCGTGGGATCATGGGATTGTGCCAACAATGCCAGGATGGCATAGAGGGGGCAATTCCATGATCATAGACATGTTACATGGCCATATTCGGAGTTACCATTGTGAAGCTACACATAGGTAGTGACCTATATGTAGTGCACACGTGTAATGGTGTCCCCGCACTCACAAAGTCCGGGGAATTGGCCCTGAACAATGTGGGGGCACCTTGGCTAGTGCCAGGGTGCCCACACACTAAGTAACTTAGCACCCAACCTTTACTAGGTAAAGGTTAGACATATAGGTGACTTATAAGTTACTTAAGTGCAGTGTAAAATGGCTGTGAAAGAACGTGGATGTTATTTCACTCAGGCTGCAGTGGCAGGCCTGTGTAAGAATTGTCAGAGCTCCCTATGGATGGCAAAAGAAATGCTGCAGCCCATAGGGATCTCCTGGAACCCCAATACCCTGGGTACCTCAGTACCATATACTAGGGAATTATAAGGGTGTTCCAATATGCCAATGTAAATTGGTAAAATTGGTCACTAGCCTGTTAGTGACAATTTGTACAGAGAGAGCATAACCACTGAGGTTCTGGTTAGCAGAGCCTCAGTGAGACAGTTAGGCATCACACAGGGAACACATACATATAGGTCACAAACTTATGAGCACTGGGGTCCTGACTAGCAGGGTCCCAGTGACACATAACAAACATACTGAAAACATAGGGGGTCATTCGGTGTTTCCCGCTGGGCTGGCGGGCGGACTTTCGGCGGCCACGCGGTTCCCGCCGAAAGACCGCGGCGGTCATTCTGGCTTTCCCACTGGGCTGGCGGGCGACCGCCGAAAGTCCGCCCGCCAGCCCAGCGGGAAACACCCTTCCCACGAGGACGCCGGCTCAGAATTGAGCCGGCGGTGTGGGAAGGTGCGACGGGTGCAGTTGCACCCGTCGTGAATTTCAGTGTCTGCTAGGCAGACACTGAAATTCTTTTTGGGGCCCTCTTACGGGGGCCCCTGCAGTGCCCATGCCATTGGCATGGGCACTGCAGGGGCCCCCAGGGGCCCCGCGGCACCCCCTACTGCCATCCTGTTCCCGGCGGGAGAACCGCCAGGAACTGGATGGCGGTAGGGGGTGTCAGAATCCCCATGGCGGCAGAGCGCGCTCCGCCGCCATGGAGGATTCTCAAGGGCAGCGGAAAGTCGGCGGGACACCGCCGACTTTCCGTTTCTGGCCGCGGCTGAACCGCCGCGGTCAGAATGCCCAGCGGTGCACCGCCAGCCTGTTGGCGGTGCTACTGCCGACCTCCGCCATGGCGGTAATTACCGCCAGGGTCAGAATGACCCCCATAGTGTCTTCACTATGAGCACTGCGCCCTGGCTAGCAGGATCCCAGTGAGACAGTGAAAACACCCTGACAGACACTCACAAACAGGCCAAAAGTGGGGGTAACAAGGCTAGAAAGAGGCTACTTTCTCACACTCGGTGAACCACTTTGCTCTTTTGCTTTGTTCTTTGACCTTGGCTGTCTTCACAGGAGCAATGGTGTTGGTGCATTCTGTGGTCCACTTGGAGAAGCTTGTTGCTGTTTGTTCAGGGTCACGTGTGGAGTCTGGAAGGTGGGAACAAAGAGTTTTATTCCACCGGTCCTCTGATACCTTTTTTCAGTTTCTTTCTATGGACCTGAGGGGCACTGTGCTGGGGTATGTGCGTCCGGTGATGGTGAAGCGTACGCAGTGGTGGTCGGACAAGGTGAATTGTGTGGGGTGGATGTACCTGACTGTGTCATTGGAGGTAAAGATGGGGTTGAGTGTGAGTCCTGCGATGTGGGTAGAGTCAGTGACGAGCTGCTTGAGGCCAATGTTGCTCAAGCTTTCAAGGAGGTCAGTGGAGTTGGGGTCCGGGGTGATGGAGGAGATCATGTCCCAAACCTTGGTGGATGTTTAACTAGTGAATGTACGTTGAGTAGGATGTACTAGAGTTGTGTCGTGGTGGTCTCGGTTGGTGTGTTCGGGTTCGTTGGTTGCTTCGGTGCTGAAGGTGAGGTGGCAGTGTCAGCAGGAGAATGGTCCTCCTACTAGTTCATAAGTGTAACTACCTAGAAGTGACTGCCACTAAGTGATATATATATATATATATATATATATATACACATATATATATATATATATATATATTCACAATAAAAACTAAGGTTATAGGAATGTTACAGTTGGGAAATAGAATTTAAAAAAACATAGAAATTCACAGAAAAAAACAAAGGTTACAAGGACGTTATGGTTAGCCTCTGAATTTACTGGTACAAAACTGTAGAAATTCAGCTAACTATAATTCTCCCCACGGTCTCTATTATAAAAAAATATATATATTTTTAAAACAGTGCCCTTACAGGTTACCTGGCACAGTGGGTGAAGCCTTAAGGCTTCCCCTCCACTGCTGATGCTTCAACAAGACAGAGATGAAACTTTGGATTTTGACAGCAGGACCTGCTTTAAAGGTCCCGCTGTCAAAATCTGAAGTGTTTGTTGTGGCTTGGCTTGGCTGCAGAGCTGCAGCCAAGCCTTAGCAAACAGATATGTCCCAGGGGTGGGAAAACCGGGATATAGCAGGATCCGGCCCTGGGGGGTGGCGGTCTCAAGGGCCAGCAGAAGCTCCTCAGAGAGGGTCACGTGGTACCCCTCCAATGAGATCTAATCCCCGGGGTTGGTGGTTCCCCGAAAGCAGAGGTCCCATAGGGACCTCGTTTATTTTTTAAAACATTTGTCAGGGGCTTGGTGGTCCCCGGTGCACAGGGGCCATGCGGTCCCCCCACTCCAACTACAGTCTTGCCCCGGGGGTGGTACCCAGGGCAGCAGGGGCACAGGACCCCTCCACATCTAAACAAAATCAGCCCCAGGGAGGTGGTGGCCCCTGGGATAGCAGGAGGGGGCCAAGAGACCCCCACTTTAAAAAAAAAAGAAAAAAAGCCCCTGGGACTTGGCCCACCAACAGGCATTAGACTAACAAAGCACTTTGTTTTTTATTTTTTATTTTGCGAGCGGATTCGCGGACCACCACGGCTCCACTGGTAAAATAAAATAAAAATGCTTTTCAACCCTGGAGGTGTCCCTTTGGGACCCCACCACTGGAGCTAAGAGATCAGGGTGTTCATACCGGGACCCTTTTGTTTTGTTTTGACTTTTATTTTTTGACTCAGCTGAAGCCGAGTCCCCACATGGCTGACAACACTTCAACAGCTTCTGGTGTTGCAGCATTATCAGCCAATCAGATCTCAGCATGAGGTGGTTAGGGGTCGCAAATCCTTTGCATCCCTAGGTTTACAAATTTGTTTATTCCTAATTTCTCAAAAACTACTGAACGGAATGACACCAAAACAAAAAACACTCTTTCTGGACCAGGACCTACCTTCCTGCCAAATTTGGTGTAATTTTGTCAAGCAGTTTTTGCGCTATTGCTGTTCAAAATCCCTATGGAAACATTTCTCGCCACCCCCGGAAGGAGCACCCCGAAACTTTCCAGGCAGCAGCTGACAGAACTGGCAATTTTTTGGGAAAGTTTTGTGAAGATTCGTTCAGTGGTGCCAAAGATATAGACAAGTAAAAAAACACTTCTTGTATAGAAACGTGGTCCTATTATAGAGACCGCCTTGAGGTAATATATATTTAAAAAATATATATATATATATCTATATATATATATATATATATATATAGATATATATATATATAAATATATATATAATTACGTAAAATCTAATAAAATCTTAAACCTTGACTTTACAACAGAGGAACTATCAAAATCTAAATTACATTTAGGAGCAATCACTGGAATTATGTGATGTGGCTTAAACTAAACCATGGACAGGGTTGATGTAAAAATTCTGCAAAGAAAGCCAAATGATGTACATATATCTATATATATATATATATATATATATATATATATATATATAGTTTTTACGTTTTTTGGTGGGAAGGTAAAATTAAAACTGAACCACTTACTTAACAGATAGAAAATCTTGGAGCATTTTTTGACAAGGTTTTAAGGCTTTTGTCTTTGAGAAAAGCTTCCAAGTGTAAAGGTAAAACCTCTCATCAGGACCAGCAACACACATTTTATGGAGCAACATGCACCACCAAGTCCACCACCACAGGGGATGCCTCAGTCTTAAGCTATCGCTTAGAAATCAATTTTGAAGTCATTTGGAGTTTGACGGGGCATACCTCACAAACCTTATGACTTCCGTGTCTTGTTTAGATTTAGGATAACTGCAGGTGACTGCCACTTCTAACGTTTGTAAGTCAATTAATTGTGTTGATTCCTTACAGGGACGCCTCCTTAGAAACATCGAGAGGTTAGCCCTATTTAGCGCAGCCCACCCGACACATACTTAGCATTTTAACGGACACTACCTGGGCGGGGAAAATATACAATGTCCTGCACTGGACAAATTGAGAAAACTCACTGCATATCAGGGTCATTATGTTTTAATCTTCACAAAAAAACGACATTTTATTTCTTTGTCAAAAATATTGATGCAGAGCAAGCGGCAAGAACACTTTGTTCCCCTAGGCGCTTCATGTTGCGAAAACTGCATCTTTTACACCAGTAAATGCACTTTCAGCAGTAAGGACCATTACCAGACAGGTGGGCCACTTATCAAACTCTAAAATATCTTGCTTGAAAGTTTTTTCTAATGTTCGTATTTTGTAATGCTTCATTCTTTCGCAATACATATTTTCATAACTTTTTGTCTTTAGATCCCTTTTAGACATGGGCACAGACAGCTATAAATATTGCAGGTTCTTTTTTCTCCCCGAACCACAGTACACAACACACAATGACACACGCTAGACAACATACCATGCACATACTGAAAACTTCTTTGTGGTATCCGATTTTATTTTCTATTACACAGCATTTTGTGTATAAGTACAGTTTTTAGCATTTACAGCTTAAAACAGTGCTCTTCCCATCAATGAGTGCCTGGCAGAACCTATCATGCTACCTTCACTGCAGCTTTCTTGCCCTGCAGACCCACTCTTACCATGTGCAAGGGCCCAGCGGGGCCCATCACACTGCTACTCTAATCTCCCTCAAAGCTGCCCTCATCGTGACTAGCGCCCAGAATGATCAATCACGCTGCCACTGCTTGTCCTCTCGTCCCCCCTCGACCTGCTCTCACCAAATACGAATTCCCTAGAGGTAACCTCACTGGGTTGCTGGCACACCACATGTTGCCCTCACTGTTCCTTGTTTCCTCTGGCGGGCTTATTTGTTCTACTTATCGTTTTAGGAACAGGAACACATCAGTTAAATAAATGTTAGTTAACAATCAGACATATACTTTATTTAAAGGCATATGTTATAAGAATAGGTTTGTATGTTCAGACTACGGATAGGTAAACAAAATGTTCCGTGAGCAACTTGAAGGCAAACAAGCCCTGTTGTTTAAAATAATTGCCAAATACAAGCTCTAATAAAGTTTTATGCCTTAACAAAAGTCCTTCGTTAAAGCAGCCAATCCAATTGCCTGTTTACAAATGATGATTATAGCCATGTAGAAAATATTGTGATTTCATACCTTACTTTTGAGAGTATTTATGTATTTATTTATTTTTCTTTAGTGCTCCATCACTCTGGATAATGTGGATACTGTATGCATACTACAACAGATTACATGTATCAGTTTTAGTGTTACTAACAGCACTTACAAAGGTAATCTAACTCAAACGTATATCAGGGAGAGGAAGCTAATACTAAAGGAAGAAAAGCAGTCTTCATCTGAATACGAGAGGAAAGCAATCAACAAGTATACCTGATGGGATAACATCAGAACAACTACTCATTAGGAAGATACATTCTGAAAAGGCAAGTGTTAGACCTAGCAGCTTTTGGCATGTCTTCCCTGTCTTTTTGCTTCCTGACCTCCTAATTTTATGGTATACTGGACTCTGTTTTTGCTGATTTATTTTCTCAGCGCACTTTACCACTGCTGATCACTGCTAAAGTGCAAGTGCTCTTTATGTAAATTGTATTGGCGATTGGTTTATCCACGATTGGCATATTTGATTTACTAACAAGTCCCTAGTAAAGTGTACTATGTGTGCCGCGGGCCTGCAAATCAAATGCTAGTAGTGGACCTTCAGCACCGATTGTGCCACCCACATAAATAGCCCTGGAAACATGTCTCAGACCTGCCACTCCAATGTCCGTGTATGCAGCCTTGCACTGCCAATTCAACCTGGCAGGTGTACCCACTTGCAAGGCACAAACCTTTCCTTTTTATACATGTGGCGGCTGTGTTGGGGTCTGGCATCCCACCTCCTGGGACCCAACACAGCCGCCACCAACCTACACCGCTGGATAGAAGACTGCGCCAACACCCTCGCACCACTCAAAAAAAAAAAAAACACCTCCCACAGAATCAAGGCCAGCTGGTTCACACCAGAACTACAGGAATCCAATCGGCTATGTCGCAGAATGGAAAAGACCTGGCACTTTGACCCTACCAACTACAACCATATTGCTTTCAAGGATGCCCTATGCAAACTTCACCAATTGATCTGCACCACAAAAATGACCCACTTCAAAAACCGCATTGACGCCAATGCTCACAATAGTAAAGAGCTTTTCAGCATCATCAATGAACTCTCCACCCCCAGGACCTCCTCCAACGAACCCCCGCCATCACAAGAATTCTGCAACTCACTGGCAACCCACTTCCATCGAAAGATAGAAGAAATTCATAATAGCTTCAAACCCCAGACCCACCAGCTGACTACAAACACCCAAGAACCTAACGCTACAAGCAACACCCACCTCCTCCACTCCTGGACCCCCGTCAACATAGAGGACACCGCCACCACAATGGCCTCCATCCACTCTGGATCACCTTCGGACCCATGCCCACACCATATCTTCAACAAGGAAAATATCATCATCGCCCCCCACATCTTCAAAACCATCAACAGCTCCTTCGAGTCAGCCACCTTCCCAGAAAGATGGAAGCATGCAGAAATCAACGCCCTGCTGAAGAAACCAAAGGCAGACCCAGACGACCCCAAGAACTAACGGACAATCTCCCTCCTCCCTTTCCCAGCCAAGGTCATCGAAAAAATCGTGAACAGCCAACTATTCCGGTTCCTGGAAGACAGCAAGGAGCTCAAAACCTCCCAATCTGGATTCCGCAGAAACCAAAGCACCGAGACCGTGCTCATCGCTGCCGCAGACGACATTAGGACCATGCTCGACGAAGGAGAAACAGCAGCACTCATCCTCCTGGACCTCTCCGCTGCTTTCGACACAGTATTTCATCACACTCTCCGCACACGCCTCCACAATGCTGGAATCCACGACAAGGCACTCAACTGGATCTCGTCATTTTTCTCAGGCAGAACCCAAAGAGTCCACCTCCCACCGTTCCTGTCAGAAGCCTCCAGAATCATCTGTGGCGTCCCCCAAGGATCTTCCTCAGCCCCTCACTCTTCAATGTTTACAAGGCCCCCTCGCCAACATCGCACGAACCCACTACATCAACATAGTTTCCTACGCAGATGACACTCAGCTCATCCTCTCCCTCATGAAAGACCCTATAACTGCAAAGAACAACCTCAACAATGGACTTCACGCCATTGCCAGCTGGATGGAATCAAGCCACCTCAGGTTAAACACAGACAAGACAGAAATCCTCATCTTTGGCACCAACCCCTGAGCTTGGAATGATTCCTGGTGGCACACCTCCCTAGGATCCGCACCCTCACCCACCACCCACGCACGCAACTTGGGCTTCATCCTGGACTCCACACTCAGCATGACTCAGCGAGTCAATGCCATCTCCTCTTGCTGCTACAACACTCTCCGTATGCTTCGCAAAATCATTAAATGGATTCCCGTCGAAACCAGGAAAACTGTCATCCACGCCCTGGTCAGCAGCCGATTGGACTAAGGAAACGCCGTATCTGCAGGAATATCAACCAAACTTCTAACAAAGCTGCAAAGAATCCAGAACGCATCCACCCGCCTCATTCTGGACGTCCCATGCCCGACCACATTTCCCCCCACCTCAGAGACCTACACTGGCTACCAGTATCAAAGAGGATCACCTTCAAACTCCTCATCCATGCACACAAGGCCCTCCACAACACAGGCCCTGCCTACCTCAACGACAGACTCAGCTTCCACACCCCCACCCGCAATCTTCACCCCACATCCGCCGCACCACCGCCAGAGGAAGATCCTTCTCTCACCTAACTGCCAGGACCTGGAACTCCCCACTGTTCCACCTTCCCAAGACCTCTTGACATTCAGGAAACGCCTCAAGACATGGCTCTACGACCAGAAGCTCCCCCCCAGAGCCTTGAGAATCTAACGGGTGACTAGTGCGCTCTATAAATCCTTGATTGATTGATTGATTGATGTAAGGCACCCCTAAGATAGACCCTAGACCCACAGGCAGGTGCAGTTCATGTTAAAGGTGGGACATGCACTGATGTGTTTTACATGTCCTGAAAGTGAAATACTGCCAAATCCAGTTTTCACTGTTGCAGGTCCTGTCCCTCTCATAGGTTAACATGGGGGCTGCCTTTAAATAATATTAAAATGTAGATTCCGTTTGAGAGCAGATAGAAATGCAGAGTTTGGGGTCTCTAAACTCACAATTTAAAAATACATCTGTTAGTGAAGTTGGTTTTTAGATTGTTAGTTTGAAAATGCCACTTTCAGGGATTAGGCATTTTCTTGCTCAAACCAATCTGTTCCTCTGCCTGTTTGTGGATTCCCTGCCTGGGTCAGTTTGACAGTTGGACTGTTTGTGAATCCCCTCTAGACAGTGAGACAAAGGGAGCTGGGGTGTAGCCTGCATATCCTGATTGGCCATCTGTGCTTGAGTGGAGGGAGGAGTGGTCACTTACACCTGAAAGGGCTGTGCCTTCCCTCACACAATGCAGTCTCTGACCCCCTGGTGTGTGTCTGGGGCCAGGCCTGGACAAGGTACCATCTTGTTAACAACAGAGACTTTCCTTTGAAATTTGCCCACTTCAAAGGTAGAACTGGGTATAAGTAGTGGACCCAAAACCCCAGACTTGGAGAATCTTTCTGGAATCAAGAGGAATCTCTGCCAAGGAGAAGAGCTGAAGAGCTGGAGGAGGAGTAATGCCCCTTTGCTGTGTTGCTTTGCTGGGTTGGCCTGCAGTTTTTGTTTCTGCTTTAAAAGAGAGCAAAGGGTGAACTTTGCTGTGTATTCTCCTTGACAAAGATCTCCAAGGGCTTGGAGTAGAGCTTGCCTCCGGTTGGAAGTCTCAGGGATATCAAAGACTCCAGTTTCATCTGCCTACAGCACCTGAAACTGTGTGTTTTGTGCTGTTCAAAAAGAAAAACCACTGCAACACCGCAATCAATGTTGCTGGGCTGTACTGTGACCTGCCAACTCCACTTGTAGTTGCACTGCCCTGCTTCGCACTGCAACCCTGGTCTCACCCACGCCACCATCTGATGCTGCCACCAAGCCTCTGCTTGCACCGCGAACTGTGAGACCCGCACTCCAGCATTGCCATGTTCACACCGTAGCCTAGGCATCCCCGACAACGACACTCCTGCTGACACTTGCACAGCTGCCTGCACTGTGGCCTGTGGGCAATGCTTGTGGGGTACACGAGGCACTGTCCCATCCCGCACTGCAGCTCCAGCCCACTGATGCCAGCATCATTGACTCCAATGTCATCAACAGATGTGCCTGTCTGTACTGCGCCCTGTGGGTGCCGCACGGAGCCCCACATGTGCTATACACCACTGACTTGAGCCTACCGACAACAGGGCTTTAGCAACAACAACGCCGCTGCCTGCACCGTGACCTGGTGACACTACACATCACACCGCCCCATTTCACACAGAGCCCTGGTCTAACTGATGCCGATGGATGCCGTCACCGAGCCACTGCCTGCGCCGTGACCTGTGGGCATCGCACGTCGCATTGTCCTGCTTTGCACCACAGCTCCGAAGCCATCCACGCCAGAGCTCCTGACTTCATCAGCCCGGAGTTTGATCCACAAAGCATGTGACTTGAAGGGCCCAATGACCACCTCACTGACTTCGGAACAAACATTGCGACACCAGCAACGCCACACTCCAGATCTCATCGCAAGGATCACAATGCCCTGCAATTCCAATGATACTGTTTGCAGGTCTTTCCAACACCGTAGCTGGCCTATGACGCTGCAGCCAGCCTGAACTGTTGGTTTTGTTGACCATGATGCCATGATAGCCCCAGGTGGGGCTATCAACTTCAAGGAACTGTATTTTAAAGTTAATTCTTGCAAAGTTCATATCTCTATTACTATATTTTGGGTTTTTCTCATTTTGGTCTTGTTTAATATTGGTAAATACTGGCTATTTTTCTAAAACCGGTGAGGTGTTCTTTTGTAGTGTTTTGACTTATTACTGTACTATGTGTAAATGCTTTACACATTGCTTCTGAGATAAGCTGACTGCTCGTGCCAAGCTACCAAGGGGATATCCTTATCCTGAGTAGAGTGAGGGTCCCTACTTGTACAGGGTGCAAACTGACTGCCAACTAGAAACCCCATTTCTAACTGTAAGTCTTTAATTTTCTGCAGAAAGACATAAGACTGTGGTTTTGTCTGAAACTGCTCAGTGAAGAGTTCTGGAAGTTGGCAGTGTACCTGAGAATCTTTTTAAAATTAAGTTTATTGGGCAGGGATACAGCATGGACTATTTTCCTTCACATGCATGAAGGGGGAGCCCTCAGTGAGCGCTAGTTTAGTGAAAAATGCTCAGAATGGGGTGAGAGGAGTAAGGCCCATATTTATACTTTTTAGCGCCTCCTCTGTGTTGTTTTTTGACGCAAAATTGGCGCAAACTTACAAAATACAAGTGTATTTTGTACGTTTGCGCTGCTTTTGCGTCAAAAAATGACGCAAATGCGGCGCTAAAAAAGTATAAATATGGGCCTAAGTGAGTCTGGCAGTCAGGCACTTGCAGCTAGATTACATGGAGCAATATTTCAAGTGAAGACTTTCACTTTCAGAAATATGCACTTTTCTGGAAGTCAAAGAGGTTCAGAAGAACAAAGCCATCTTGGGTTGGTGATAGACCCCAGTAAACTTCTTGTGTAATTCTTTTAGCGGAATGCGGCAATGAGGCTATTTGACCATGTTTTTTCATGACGGAAGGCAAAAGTATAAGACATTGAAATGTTTTTTAGAGTTTTCTAGTCAGAAATTAGAACCCGTTGTATCTGCTATCTTTTTCCTTTCTTTCATTATAGAATGCATGCAATAGTCTTTGCTTTTTTCCAAAGGAGCAATTGTGATGTATGGCGCATGATTGGCAGGTGGTAATGGAATTGTAAACCTCCTTCAGTTAGTAGGAGCACTCTCCATTTCATACATAGCTCATTTCACTTCATTTGAAAAAGATCTAATGTGGAAGCCTGGACACGGAGGTTATTGGTCGCATGCCATGCTCATCTGACCACAGCCTTCCAACATTTTGTTAACCCTTTTCATGTACTGAGTCATTTTGGAACTGCTGTTCAGCAAATATTTCACTGCCTCCTGAAGATTTTCTGAGAATGCTCTCACATCCCTCTCAAACAAGATTTAGGGCCATATTTATACTTTTTGACGCCAAACTGTGCTAACGCAGTTTTGCGTCAAAAAAATTAGCGCCGGCTAACGCCATTCTGAATCGCCATGCGGGTGCCGTATTTAATTAATGACGTTAGCCGACGTTAGCCGGCGTTAGCCGGCGGCGCTGCCTGGTGTGCGTGGAAAAAAACGATGTACACCAGGCAGCGCCGGCGTAGGGGGATATGGGGCTTGGGCGTCAAAAAATGGGGCAAGTCAGGTTGAGGCAAATTTTTCGCCTCAACCCGATTTGCGCCATTTTTTCCGACTCCCAACCCCCATAGAAATGACTCCTGTCTTAGCAAAGACAGGAGTCATGCCCCCTTGCCCAATGGCCATGCCCAGGGGACTTCTGTCCCCTGGGCATGGTCATTGAGCATAGTGGCATGTAGGGGGGCACAAATCAGGCCCCCCTATGCCACAACAAAAAAACAAAAAAAATGACTTACCTTAATGTCCCTGGGATGGGTCCCTCCAGCCTTGGGTGTCCTCCTGGGGTGGGCAAGGGTGACAGGGGTGGTCCCTGGGGGCATGGGAGGGCACCTCTGGGCTCCTTCAGACCCCACAGGTCCCTTAACGCCTGCCTTTTGCAGGCGCTAAAAAACGGCGCAAAAGCGGGCATACGTAATTTTTTTTGACCCGCCCACTCCCGGGCGTGAATTTTGCCCGGGAGTGTAAATACGGCGCACATGCCGCGGAGTCACATTTTTAGACGGGAACGCCTACCTTGCATATAATTAACGCAAAGTAGGTGTCCACGCTAAAAAAGGACGCAAACTCCATGGACTTTGGCGCTAGACGCGTCTAACGCCAAAGTATAAATATGGAGTTACTTTTGCATCGGAATTGCGTAAAGAAATACGACGCAATTCCGGCGCAAACGGAGTATAAATATGCCCCTTAATGACATATAACAGAGAGGTACGTAGGCGAAATGTATGACCGTGTTTGTTACCGTTCGTATATTTCACCTATGTAGGACAAGAACCGATCAAACAGTGGTATGATCAAAAGGATCCTAAGTGTGCTTGTAAAAAGACCTTGAGTGACATGATAGGGGCAGTGAGAGTCTTTTTACAAGTATATTTATATGACACTCCAAATCTGTGCAAATGAATTATCTATGTAAAGTTCAGACTTCTTAGTACCCTGCAGAGTTTGAACACTTTCCCACAGAGATTTGAATTTTTCAAAAGTAGTCCCAGATTTTGTATCTTTTCCCAAACGTCAGCTCAGAGTTAAGCATGCAGAACTGTCAGAAATGAAAGAGAGGTCACTGGGGCGTAGAGGACATAATCGCAACGCCAGCTATTAACACAGAATAGAAGCTATTCAAATACTCACTGAGGCACTAATTCTTTTTAATAACAGCTCAGCTAAAATTAAGACTGGACTGATCAGTGCGCAGCTATTTAATGGTCATCACCATGACAGTCGTTCAGTCCAAGTCATTCACGAATCCAGTCAAGGTATTTCTACAGTTGCCTATTGCTTAATGCAGCAATCATATATGCACAGTAATGTGCATAGGCCTAAAAGGGGCTCGCGGGAAAGGTGTGAAAGGCTGCAGATATCATGGTGTCAGAATACAGAATAGCTGCTGAAAGATGTATGTCGGGAAAGGCATGAAAAGTAGATTTAGAATTTGCTCTCAAAACCCATTAAGGGCAGGTGAAAATAGATGTGTGTGAGGTTACACTGATATTACATATCTAGGTTATGTTGCTTTGTCAATATTCAACATACAGTTGCACGTAAGTGCAGTTTGATGTACTAGTTTAGTTATGATTGATATTGAATGCACATTAATACGATTTTCATCATAATTTCCGCATATTTCTTATGTTTCCCATCTGGATTTTACCTCTTGTCACACCAGATGCTGTAAGTGTCCTCAAGGGGTAACGTTATGGGGCATCTAGCAGTAGGGTCTGCACCTATCTAAATTAATCTGCTCTCTAATGACATCTTAAGGGACAAGGGCCCAAAATATCTAGATGCTTTTCAAATATTAGCCACTCCAAAGTGAGTTAAATCAGGACTGCCATTGTCTTTCCATCATATACCCCTCCGTCTTGTAAAGTCATGCATGATCCACAGAACCCCTTTTTTACTTCCATGTGTGGCCACTTAGATTACTAGCCTTCTGCGAGCCTTCATAAAATCAAGCTCTCTAAACAGAAGTACTTTTAAAGACGAATAAGTTAACAACCTGTGACAGTAAAAAACACTAACCTTTTAGTGGCTGTATTCTTAAAGTCTTTAGACTCACTGCCGAGAATCCAACACAAGCTTTCCCTCCATGGATGTCTATTTTTCGGTATCCACTGTGGCACCGTCGGTAATAGTAAATCATTCAGAAGTGCAAAGATCACTGTCAGTGAGAGGCAAACATTTATCTTTCTCTCAAGATGACCAGTGAGGTCTACTCAGGTCCTCCTTTAGAACATTAATGATTTTATAAAACTGCCATTGCAATAACTGCCTTTTCATGGCCTGGTTCGTAACTGGATCACACCCAAGGCAGTCCAGTGCTAATGTCCACGTTCAGATAAATCCCAGTTTAAACAGGCAGCAAAGCAAGGGCTAGGCGTCACCTCTCGGCCTACTATGAAAATGAAAGGTTATCTTTACCTCTTACTCCCATCTGGACCACCTTGAACACCAAACCTCACTCAAGTTACACATTAATTATTTTTTTTAATATTTCTTTTTTAGTGAACCCACCAGTTGAAGATTCATTTGTAAAATTTGAATCCCTCCTCTTAAAGCTGACTGAATCCAAATACACATTGTCTAACTTGGATACCTTGCAGGTACATACTTTCTGGGAAAGCCTCTTCTTTTTGCCCTAGGTGTCCTCAGACTTTATTTCCTAGTCACATTTTGTATCCTTTTGGAACTCTCTTCTCTCTATCTTCATCTTCACTTTGTTTAGAATGGAAGGAGACACATCCTCACTACCTGTGATCTTTCTGTGAGACTTTCTGGATACTCAATTACTAATATACTAGTCAACCAAACACTGAAGTTAGTATGGAAAACAGTTTCTCGATAAGTGTTTTCTTCAAACCACGTTACAGAAGTTGCATGGCTCAATCTAGATGGTTAGCAGCTTTAATGCAGTGCTCACCCAAGCATCTCTGGAACATTGGTCTATCTTTGAAACTGTTCTGATATTTGTGGCATGGTTTCTGTATTTGGTTTTATATTGTTACAATTAGTGCAGACTATTGCTGTATGTTGTAATGAGGAGTGTAAGGCACACAAAATGCTTGCTGGAGGGATGCTGAAATATGGAATTCTGGACTCAGGATTGATTTCATAAAGGGTACACTAGGGAAATCTTACATTACTTACCATATACTTAGATATAGAATTACAAATGGGTAACAGTGAATTATTGGAATGTTTTTACTCGAGGGGTTCTGAGTAACATCAAATATACAATGAGAGCGAAGCTCAGGTTTTATTTGATGTCACTCAGAACTCTGAGATAGAAAAAAAAGATCCTCATAATGCACTTTATACCCATCTATAACTTTATGCTATGTATTCCCCCAAAATCATCTATCCCTTCCTTCAAACACTGGGCAGGGGCAGACGATAATGGTAAAGCTATACATAACATGCCCTCTCCTTGACACAAATGTAAAAAATGAATTTCTTACCTGCCATCCTTAAGCAAAACCCACTGGCTTATTTGCCTTCTTCCCTCTTCTGAAGCTATAGTTTCTGCTTTCAATCAAAGCAGACAAGCAGAGCTGCACTTACAGGCTCTCAGACCGACCTGTCTGCCTGAACTAGAAAGCCTTTCTGACATCACAACAGTTGACCAGTTTTACTATCAATTGTTGTGATGTCATAGCAAGGAGTAATGACATTCAGCAACAGACATAAACGATAGAGGTGCTCTATGAGAGAGATACATAACAAACTAATAAAACCACACTTTTAAACAGCCAATTATAACTAATAAAGATAAGACTTATTGATGAGGGATGTGTGATGAAATATGAATGGGGCATATCTAACTTTTACCCTAACGTATCTATTACTTGATGAGGTTTTCATAGTAATTGAAATCATTCTCATTCATATAATGTGTAGTTGAATATGTTTAATAAATAATCATAAACTATAACATACCAGTACGGTGTGTTTGTACTTATTTCGGGGATTGCGGTGGGGTTTTATCATATCACCAGCAGACAGATTCTCTGACAAGTTGTTTCTGACACGTAACATTCTTACCTATATGAACTTAATTTGTCAGGGAAGAGTATGAGACATATGCCTGTTCCCCATGTCAGTTCTTATCCTCAAGTAATATTCAAGTAATATTCACTACTAACCATTACTTTCCCTATTACTACCCCACACTTCTCCGATGCTCTTGCCCCAATTGGTGAAACTGAAATGTCCCCAATCAGTTATAAACATCAGCATGAAAGGCATACCCAACCACTACCTCTTTGGGGAGTTTAGGACTGGATTTAGCCATGGCTGAAAGCCTCAACCAGGAGAACTGGGTAATGGATATTCTGTATCACCTCTATAACAGTGCTTTTGATCAATGGTCATTTGAACCTAAGCCTTTTGTCCAGTCAGCAGTCCACCTTCAGAATCTCGAATCTCATTTATTTATTGCGGAGATTCGGCTTTTGGTACCAGATGGCATTCACTATGAGTGGAGGCTTTTGGCGTCCTCCTTGAAAGTATTATCCACATCCAGCCATGCTCAATGTACCCCTCCTTACGATGCACCTTCCATTGCCTGACCTCCTAACAACTGCTAAAGGACTTCCCCAACTCCAGTTTCTTCTTAGGACTATAAAGCAGAAACGTCTTTCAATATATCTTCCTCAGGCATGGCTTTCTTGGCTAGCTAGACAGAAATTATAAGTAAAATGTTCATCTTTTTCAAAATATTAAAAATTGTAAATAAAAAAACGCAAATTCAACAACAATTTTAAGTTGTGACCCCTAAAGAATGTTGTATCGTTAATTCCTAAGACTGTTAGTAGTTGTTAAACAGATCAGTACATGCATGTTATGTGTAAAATGTACATACCATTCACATTCAGCGCAGCAGCTGCTTTTGCGTTCTGGTTATCACAAAATGTCACAACACTGGAGTTGCATTTGAAAAATATATCACAAATAACTAAGATATTGTAAGATAATTGTCAAAAGTAAATAGCCTCTACGGAGTTATGGAAGTATTTGACAAATAAGGATATTCCACTAATTCTAAATTATGTCACTCTAATAGAAATAGTCCAAAAAGTACACGATGAACTCAAAGCAGTGCAATTTATATGTCAAAGATTTAATTATCATCGTCAACTTCTAATTAGGTAGGGCACGAAGTGACTTTACATGCGATCCCTGAATGCAGCTTTTCCTGAAACAAGCACAGTTTTGAGCAGATTTTTGACATATGGAAAAGTGTTCTTTTCCCAAAAAGGGCTGAATTCAATAGAACAATGTCTTCCCTGGGAAGAAGGGAAAGGTGATTAATTTAAACTAATGTTTATGTGCCTGAGAGGAATCATGTCTGTAAATATTGTACAAAGGCTTCTCCCAACAAAAGGGATGCTCTTTTCATGAGTTATAAAAGGATTACCCCACCTGCCAGAAGGGTGTCGATGAGGCTGTTACTGCTGTTCTTTTCACAAGCGGGGGCGCATCCGAGACTTCTTTCCTTTTACTCAAGAATGATGGCTAGTTTCGTTCACAGGCCATCGACCTGAAAAATATATTTCTGTTGTTTTTTTGTTTAATTTGGTAGCTACTACTTCTCCACAGAGGAACAGCGTGCGTTAATTAGATTTTCCTATCCCTTTCAGCTTCTGTGCACTCATGGACTATAAATCCGGAGTGAAAATTCCTGTGAAATGCCGCCCTCTGGCCTAAACTTATTATTTTTGGTAGTGCGTGTATTGTACGAAACTTGTTTGGAGTCCAATGGCTTATTATTTATTTATCAATTCCGGAGCCATTTTTTTCTGTTTTATTGTTTCTGTATTTCAAATACTCCCCCGTATTCATCAATTTAATAGGTGCCACAAAATTGTAATTTGTATGCGTATATTTTTCATTGTTGTTTTATCTTTCATGATAAACCATCATGATTTATTTATTTCGGTATTCTATCTTTTTACACATTGCCAATACTTACTGTCTTTGAGGATTGCCTTGTTTCCTATGCCAACTCACCAAAGATGACTATAGATTATCTTCATTGAAGCGTGGGTAGCTTCGTTAGAAATCCCAGTGAGCAGTTTAGGTGGAAAAGGCAAGCTTTGAACAGGACGAGACAATGTAATTATCCAACAAGGCACCACATTGGCCAGATGGGTATTCCTGCCTCCCCTGATCGTCTGCAAATCATACACTTTCACTGTTTAGAGTAGTGGGATGTAGCTTCTGTTGGATGGGTGTTCAGAGTGGCATCAAAACATTTTACTGTTCTCCAGCATCATCATAAGGCATCCAGGCCAGGCCCGCATCACTGGCACAGTAGGCTGATTTAGAGAACAAAGTTAAACCGTTTTAGCAGTTCACTTGTGACTTAGGCCAGTTCATCAGGCTTCCGTGCGCAGTAGCAGTCAATATCCCAGAGCCCTGAAATGAATGAAAACAAGGTAAAGACTCTAAATAGGTGACATTTCTTACTGTTATGTCACTGTCACTGTCATTGTATTGTTTCAGCACTTTTCAATTCAAACGCCTGTGTCTTCATGAAGTAACTGAGTTCAGATTTGGATAAACATAAATATGATCAACTAACTGATGAGCACTGTAAAGATACCTTTGAAAGCCAAGCATTTTTTTTTGTGACCACACTTGACAGGTATTGATATATAGACTTTCCGAACAATGTCTGCCATTATTCTCATTTCTGTATTGACTAGTGCCTTTACTATGAGTAAAGTTAGACTTTTGGTCTAAGTTTAAACTTTTGGTCTAAAGTTAGTCCAAATGTCTAACTTTACTATAAGTAAAGTTAGACCTTAGGACTAAACTTAGACTTTTGGTCTAAGTTCACCTTTGTGAATCAGGCCCTATGTAACTAAATTAAAAATATATACTATTTTTATATTTTTCAACATTATATTATATTTATTTATATTTTAACTGTTTAGATGAATTTATTTTAATGTAACATTTTTTCACATGGGATTCTATCTCAAGTCCTTAACTTCGGTGATCCCTGTGGGAGAGTGCTGCAGTAACAGTGACTAGCCATGTGAGGTTCTGTGCTTACTTCAGCTCTGAGCTCGAGATCTCCACATATAGGAGAGGAGGAGGCATTAACTCTGAACACAGACGTGTGAATAGTATATTGTAGTAGTACTACTGCAAAACCTATAACAAAATGCAGTTTGTGAATCGGCTCATTCAAATTCAGCACATTACCCTGCGCTCCATATTGAGCATATCTGTAAATACCAGACCATTTTTCATTGGATACATTTCGGAAGGCTTAACCTGTGGTAATCAACCTGTGGAAAATTGCAGAAGTGAGATGCTTCTTGTATTGTATTGTAGTGTATTGTATTGGTTTATTTATAGAGCGCATTCCGGCGAGAGCATGGAAGTGCTAATCAAACCAATGGCACAGGGAAAAAGCACAAGCTACCCGCAAGAAAGTCTAATTTGCAAAAAGCCAGGTTTTAAGGCTTTTCCTAAAGGATAAATGAGTCGTGATTTGACGGAGCGTAAGAGGCAGGGCATTCCTGAGCCTAGCCGCTTCCACCGTAAAAACCCGGTCTCCCCATCTGGCCTTGTTAGAACGAGGCACCTTGATCATAAATTTGGAAGAAGATCTCAGATATCTCGATGGTTGGTAAAGTTGCAGAGTGGACTTCATATAGTCACAACCCTCTGACTGTAATGCTTTGTGAGTAAGACAGAGTGTTTTTAAAATAATTCTCTTCTTAATCGGTAACGAGTGTAGGGATGACACACATCTGCTGGCTGATGTAGACTGAGGGAGATTCAAGGTTAAGCGTGCTGCCGTGTTCTGAATTGACTGTAATTTGTCTAGAGATGCTTTATTCGCATTGAGCAGCAATGCTTTACAGTAGTCAAGTCCAGAGGAGACTAACGCCAGCACAACCGCCCGCCTTAAGTCATCCTCTAAAAGATGTAGAATTTTTGTAGGTGTTTTTAATATCCAAAAGCAGACCTTGACTATATGATTAATCTGTAGCTTAAAAGAGAAGGTGTCATCAAAAATGATGCCTAATTTTTTAGCGGCGGGCACGGGTGACGGACAACCCCCACAAGCTGGGGGCCAGCAACTGTTGTCCTGAGGGGAGGTGTTGCGCCCAAAGAACATAATCACCGTCTTGTCCCCGTTAAGTTTAAGCCAATTACTGGCCATCCAAAAAATCTTGCATCACTAATTCACTACATATAGGGAAAAACTGCTTTGGTGGGTATCCGGTCCTTGGAAACTAAGAGTTAGCAAAGGGATTAATTCATACCCACTTATACATTCGGGGTCCACTGCTTTTTCTAGCAGTTGGACGGCACAGAAGATTACCTACTTTACAAAGACCGGATGTGAGTTAATCTGGGTTCAATCAAAACCTCTTTCAAATCTTCTTGTATTTCGTGCAATATACAATTAATAATCCAAATAAATTACCACTTTTCTCTGTAAACTTGTTTCACCAACCCAGGAAAATGCTACAAAATGTATATTGACAAAATTTTATGTACGGGTCTGAATGCAAAGATAAAGCCAACCAGAGCAACCAGGGCACACATAGGAGGAACGCTGCCATTTCATTATTGTACTTTTGCCCACAAACAGCTTGACATTCGATGTTAACATGTGCCAGTAATTTCCTTGCCAATTCAGAGTGTCAGAACACCATCGGGATGATAACATGCAAATTAATTGAAGGTTGTTTAGCAGATCCCTGGCTGCGACATTACGTCAATTGTATAAACGCTTCTTCGTATAATGAATCATGAAAGTGAAATGCAAGATAAAAATCACCTGAATTGTTTTTTATGGTTGCATCCCTGCCTTCTTTATTTTCAACATTTTATAGCACCAGAGCAGCTAACATTGGGATCACACCTAAACAGCTAACATTATCAGAGGCAATCATACAAATATATTTGGGATTACATGTATTTGCGTATATTTCTGATGTTGAGCGCAGGGAATTTTTTTTAAGTACAAAGCACTTATCAAGCACGCAACAACACGAGTGCAGTTTGGAGTCTTGGCGGTGATTTAAGTACTACTTATTTATTAAGCTGGATTTTGTTTGCAGTCACAAAATGAGTGAAACATTTGAGAGTTGATGGATGACTAAACGGCTATTCAGCCGGGCCTAAAATAAATATCATGAAGCATGTTCCCTTTTGGTGAGCTCTTCAGCACCACTCCAAATAAAACAATTGTTTAATCCTGGAGTTTTCACAGTAAGACGTTTATTTAATTTGTGAAATCTAATATAAAAGTGCCAAGTTCTACCCCGCCACGGTGCCCAAATTAAGAACACAGTATGGTTTTTGATGAAAAGTAAACTTAGAGTTGATTTCTCACCCTTTCTTTATAAAGAAAAAGCCAAAGGTTTTCATAGTGTTTGGGAAAGGCAAATTAACTAGGATAACGTTGATATTCCCATTCCAGCAGCCCACTTCGGATTCAAATGTTTACACATTTTTTAAAAAAAGTCGAATATTTCGTGGTTGCATGCCAAACCACTGTTTTCAGGTCGCCTCACAGATAGCTTTACCTTTCTTGCGATAACTATTGTCACCTCACACCACACACAATACAATACACATCACACAACATTCAACATTAAAATACAGAAACAGGCTTTTTGACAGCCCCAGGAGAGGCTCCTTCACAATGGCGAAGGAGCGTTGTCCCCTCGCTAAGCCTGTAACTGAAAGGTAAAACGATATTTAATTATCATTTTATCTTTCAGCTGCCGGCTCAGCCAGCAGCATGTTCAGGGGTGGGAGAGCCTGGGCCACAGGAGAGGTGAGAGGGGAGGGGGCGGAGGAGAGAGTGCACCCAAGTGTGCATGTTTGTTTGGCTGGCTGTTTCAGGCTGGCAAACACCCATGCGCACTTAGGTTTCTCCAGCCCTGCCTTGTTGAACAGCCAGGCTGGAGAAACTGCACAGACCCCAGGGTTGTGTCTTAGCAGCAGCCCAAGCCGCTCAGACCAATCGTTATGCTGCTTTCATGGTGGCTTTAGCATGAAAGCAGTGCCAGGATTGCTGGGGAGCCTGTGCTGGTGTCCCAGTGACTGCTGGGACACCAGAAGAAGAAGAGCGACGAGCGAGCCAGCCGGAGCCGGCAGTGACGGGAAGAGGTACTATTTAAAAAAAACCTTTTTTTAAAAAATTCCGTCCCACCCCCATCCCTCTTCCCTTGAGATTTGCGGTGGCCATAGCTGCATTTCAAACATTACTATAGTGGTTCAGCTGGCTTTTAGCAATGGATCTCATTGTAGTCTATCAGCCTAAAGCATTTCCGTTTCACAAATGTGAACTCTGGAACAGCACTCACCTGCTGCATTGTTGTGACACATACTATCAGGGGTCCATCCCACTAGCATGACACAGACCCCTATCTGTCCTTCCTGTTTTCATTTATTGGAAAATTATTTTCCAGTAGCGTCTTTCTTTTTCCAATGTCCCTTGTGAGAATGGGGAATATGAGTGTGCTTTCGCACATTTGCTGAACCACGTACTCTAGAACTGTTAAAATAATAATTTGTAAGATATAGACAGTGCCAAAAAGACATTGGAAATGTCTGATCTACTCACAATGTTATGACGTTGTGGGGCTCAGCTCATCTCTTAATCACCTGTAGATATTGCACCAACTGTAGATTTTATCAATGTGTAAGCATACCGCAAACAAAAATAATATTGTGATTGGTTCCCTTAAGCTCCACAGATCTCTGCTTTCCCAATTTTCTAATATTTCCCATGGCTTTAAGATTTGAGGTACTGGTGTAGGCAGCGAGGTTAACATCTTATCATATTGCCAGTGGAGGTTAGTTTTAGTGTACCTGGTAGAGCCAGATTGGAGTGATCTACTGACCCAATTAGGAGTTGCTGGACTCTCCCCTGGCACAATATTCACCTACTCATCGAGTTTGAGTTGAACTGAATGGCAAAAGCAAGAAGTAAGGATTGCCACCTGAGCTTGCAATATAAGGGACCTGGCAAGGTTATGTTTATAAACTCCTAATTATGGCATCTGCAGGATAGTAAAGCAAGACTGTATTTATGCAGAAGCATTTCTTAAGAACTTTCTATCTTGAAAAGTGCATGGAACATTGCATTAACAATTAGGAAGAAACTCAGAATGAAAGAAACCAATGACAAAATCATTGCCATAACCATATTCCTAAGCCTTCATCTTTCAATGTTCAAAAGCTAAAACTCATAATTAGAGACGTTTTTGGCCCTTTTATATCTGTTTCCCAAAGTTATTGTTAGAAATTGAGTTTCTGGGTAACAGGGGCATGCACCCTGACTACACAAGAACTAAATCATAATAAGGATGCCAGACATAACCTAAATTAACCTGTGCTTACCCTCCAGTAGCTTGGCACAAAGCAGTCAGGTCTAACTTAGAGGCATGTTTAAAGTATTTGTGCAACACATTGTGAAAGTGTTTTTTAAATACAAAAAAATAATGCAAATAATATGTAGAAATGACATATAGACCTTAGAAGAAAAGTCACATTTTAAAAAGAAGCGAGAGCACTAGGCTTACTTGTATTGTTTGAATAGCTGCAGAATGCATTTTTTGTTTTTTGCAAATGCTAACCTAAGTCGGGAAAGTGACATTCTAAACCTTCCAATGACACACGTGCTGAGAATAGATTGATTTAATGGAAAATGTTGGATTTTGACCTTCCCATAGATTTGGTTGTCATTGACTTTAATAATGTATTAAAATGTTTAGTTAAGTTCCACAGAATGTTTCTGTATTAACAATAGTCTTATTAGTTAGACTGGGTGAGAAACCCATGATCTGATAGAGCGATGCAGAGGCCCAACCATGAACTGTGCTTTTCTTATAGCAATGCTAATGGTGGAAACCCTCCTGAGTTTCTACAAAATGCTTCACAAATTGTTTCAGTTAAATGTGGATATCTGTAAGCTACTGTCTTTTGAATGTTTAAACAACTGATGCTTTCCTGTTCCCATGATGACAATGGAAGGTGATTGGATGAGACGACTGAAGATGGAAACTATTGAATATTGACATGAAACCTTAAATAAATGCATACTCCTAGAGTAGCGGCACAAATTATCTTTGAGGTCCCTCTTTGCAGACCCTTTCCAGACTCTCTGCACAGCTCTTTTCAGACACTCTGCAGATTCATTCTGACAGACCCTTTTAAATTCCCTGCCTGAATCTATGCTGCTTTGAGACTCTACTGAGTTCCTTGAACCTCTCTTTACAGGAAGCTCTGGTTTGTGATTTGTGATTTGATATCAAATGCATCATGCTTTCACCCCTTGATTTAGAGCTCTTATGGGTTTTAACAGATGCTTTTCTCTCATTTTCTAAGCTTAAACCGGATGTTAATTGACTATACTGATTATAAACTGATTTATTATTCTGCTACTGATCAATAAAGACTTACTTGCTAAAAGTTTTTAACTGAAGGTTTGAAACTCACACCAACTCTCATCATTGACTCCCAAAACATTGAAATTGAAACTGTGTGATTTGGTTTGCAGCTCCTTATTCATTCTCACTTATGTCTAAGGTCTGTTGGCCTGGCCCAGTAACAAGAGGGGACTGCTGACTTAATGAGTTGGTAAGATTATGCCATAAACCAAGTATTTATTTAAAGGTCACCACTCTGCCAAAGTTGGTAGAGAGAGGACAGTTTGCGCAATAAGAAAGAGGAGCTGTAGTTATTAGAAATTGCCCTAAGATAGATAGGTGCTAGTGTCCCATTTCCCAAAGCCCAAGCTTGAAGATTGACAGAGTGCAGTTCTCTAAGGATGTTGCAGAATTGAATGTACGAGTATCAATAGGGTTAAGCATCAAAATTGATAATTGATTGTTGTGGATTTACTCAAGTATTGGTGTATGTGTGTTGAATGAAATGTTCAAGCTTAGGACTTGCTGATGCTTATTCGCTTTTGTCAAAGAAGAAGATAATCAGGTTATCAGACTAAGAAGTTGTCTAAGATCTTGGGACAGATAAATAAAGATTTTAATTATGGTTTTCTTGTCTGCTAATGATTTGTGGTAGAGCTCATGAGACATCATCAACTGGAGTTTTGAGACAGGGACAGTATCAATTTGTTGTGATTGAACTAATATTGATCAGTGTTAGTGGAACCTGATGTGCAAAGGTGACACTGCATTAATTCAGATGATTTCCTGCTGGTCGAAATTTCATTGGTGTGCGTCAATATCTTTCTGTATGAGAAAAAGTCAGAGGCTGTAAAAACCTGAATATTCCATTTGTTAAATTGTTCTTTTGTTTTCATTAGAAGGGAAAGATAAAACAGATATGTTATGTTGCATAGATTAGTAGAATTGTAGGTGTGTGTGACTACAAAGAAACTGTAAAGGAGGGTGGGTCGCTGCAAGCAGCAGGTTGTTGTATCCTCTTGTGCTGTGCTGGTATTGGCTGGTTGGTGTGAAACGCTTCACTGAGATTGGTTGAGCTGTGCAAAGAGCTGTGCGGTAATTGGTATCACATTGAAATTAGGAGATGGGTTTAGTGAAAATTTACGTATACAGAAAATAATCAAAACATTGAAGATTATATTTTATTGCTTGCCATTTGTTAATATAAATTAAAACTCATTAAAAAGTACAAAGCTATTAGAGGTTTATTAAGTGGTGTTGTGACTATTGCAGTATGGCAAGGTGAAGATGCACCTACTAAGTGTATGCCTAATTCTCATATGATGATTGAGGAAGGGTTACATACATGTGTATTGCTTTGCCAATGGTGGAAGATCAATGGGAAAGAGGCTCCATTAAGCACATGTACATGTAGTTTGAGAATTATAGACAGACTATGAAAAACACTTTGGGCCAGATGTATGAAAACATTTTGCACTCGCAAACGGTGTGAATCGCAAAATTTGGCCATTTGCGAGTGCAAAAAAGTGGTCTGCGATGCATGAAAGGCATTCGCAGACCACAAATAAGAAATCGCCAAAATTGCGATTTCTTGCATTGCAACCTGGTTTTGCGAGTCGCAATTTGCGATTCGCTAAATCCACATCGCAAGGCAATGCTTTTCACAGAATGGCATTTTGCACATGCAAAATACCATGACATGAAACCAGGTGGTAACCTGGTGCAAAATTTTAAAATGCATTTAAAATTCATTTTTAAATTGAACATGTAAAGCACACATGCCCTTTTGGCATGTGTGCACCTTACATGTCCCCCAAAACATTTTTGGGGTGCAGCAAAGGGGGCCTTAGGCCCCCAGCACCCTGGGCTTTTGCATTTCCAAAATTGCGATTTCTGGTTCAGAAATCGCAATTTTGGAAATGCAAAAAATTTGCAGCTATGGGCCAACAGGCCCATAGCTGCGAATGGGGCCGGTATAGCAATTTGCGATTTGGTAATAGCATTTGCGATTTTTAGGAAATCGCTATTACCAAATCGCAAATGTGATACATGGCACTTTGCGAGTCGGAAATAGCGATTTCTTAAAAATCGCTATTTCCGACTCGCAAAGGGCTGTGATGATACATCTGGCCCTTTGTGACTTGAAGTCTCCTCCTAGACCCATACAATTTAAACCAGTAAGTGCTTGGGAGAAGATGGTTCATACTATGGAAAACATAAATATCAGAGACAAACAAAAAAAGCTATGAAAAATTATACAGATGCAGTAAGGGATAAGCAAAAACAGAAGTGGAGAAAGAATATAGTGGAGGGAATTCAATTATATTCTGTCATTACTAAAGAAAAATCTGAGAAAACTGAGAAACCAAAAAAGTGAAAAAATAAGAAGGATGAAAATGAAAAAAGATAATGAAAATAAATTTGATTCTGATGGTGATTCCTGAGATGAGCTATTGGATGAATTACTGGCTGCACATCCACCAGCTCATGTGGCTCCTCTGACAAGTACTGAGGTATTTTAACTAATAATGCAACAGTGGCTACAACCCCTATTGTTCCAAATGCTTCTTAGATTGAGAGACAGATGACAGAGGCTGTTGAACAACCTGTTATACCAAATAATGTGCCAGCCCAAGTTGGCACTGTACAGGCAGTGATGTCTACAGGTGTTACTGCTTCTATTGTGACTGTACAAGCACTTATTGCTAGGGTTAGCACACCACAATAATTAGAGATGTACACAACAAATGCTTCAAATGATGCTGTCCCAAATGCAGTAGTTCAAGGAGCTGTTAAAAGGGCACCTGTGATAGGGTTTGCCCCGAACGCAGACATCACAGATTGTTGTATGGACACCACCACAGACTATTCAATCACTAGGGGAAAGAAGGAGACTTGTCTTTACAACACAGACAACACAAGGTGAAACAAATTTGCTTGAAGATGGGATTTCATCCCCATGGCTTAAGGAAGCTACCATGAAAAGTGCAAAGACAGAGAATGCAGGAAGCCTAGATTCTAGTCAGAATGCAGAAAGGGAAAGACCATTGAATGTCCCGAGATTAAAAATAGGATAGTTAGGGGATGTTTAGAGTTAAAACATGTGAATCAATACCAAGAAAAAAGCTGATTTATCTGTGCGAAGATACTACTAGGCAAGCTGCAACTGTACAGGGCAAAGTGACTGAATTAGCAAATATGAAGTCAATTTCTTAAAAAGCATCCAAATGCAGAAAAGTTTCAGGATGAACCAATTGAGACAATGCGTTCTTCAGGAATGCAATTGCACATAATTGATTTTGTGAAATGTGTCAGCAGATGGAGTGCATGTGAGAACCTTAGAAAGCAAATTGGCAAAACAACATGAAGAAATGAACCATTTGAGGCTGCTGAAGTAAAGAGAAAGCCACCTCCAGGCCCCACAGATGATAGAGAGGCTTTGGCTTATCCATTAGGAAAAATACCAGGTGTTTGTGTGCCTTGGAGTAGGGGAGATATTGCAGCATTTACAAACAATTTCCTCAAGTTGAGAGAAAATCCCATGCAGTGGTACACACAGCCTGAAAGATTTGTTAAGACTTCATAAGTGTTGTAGACTGATTTGAATAAATTCTTGGATGTTGTTCCAAATGATTTGTGGACTGGATGTAAAATTTCTGTACATTCGCCAAAATCAGAGCCATTGAGAGATTCTGGCACTAATGCACCATCTCCTATTGTGATGGATAAGTACAATGAGGTGATTACTTTCCTGGAAGGTAGAAGGCAGAGTTCCTCCCAAATATTTGGATTATATGAGGTTGAGCAGGATTCAGCAGGAGGTGAGTCTGTTCATGACCATAATGAGATGTTGGTAAAAGCATTTCATCAGCATATAGGTTAAATGTGTATTGAACAGAATGATAGGGGATTCTTTAATTTACAGTTTGTTCTCTGATTGAGACCTGAAATCTGTCAGCATATACAGCAGGCTATGATTTGTTGACAGACAAATTTGTTGGATGAGATTCTGAAATATGCAAAGCAGTGTAGTGATGACCAGGAGATAAAACAAAAGTAGATTAGGGAGAAGATCATGCTGGCACAGGCGAAGATGGCTCTGAAAGGTTTTCAGAATCTGTCATTTGCAGGTAATGATGGTGCAATGCAATGTGTTGGTTTTCAGGACGCCATGCAGGGAGTTGGGGTTCAAGCTGGATTGCAAGGTGTTTTTAGGAGGCATGATTGGTGCACAGGGTAGAGGTCGAGGAGTTCCGTTTGGTCAGAATTTAGGTGTAGATGTTGCAACATTGAAAAAAATGACTCCTTGTGACTTCTGTAACAAGATCAGGCATTAGAAGAGAGAGCGTAGACTGAATCCAGATATAATGAGAAACAATAATCAAATGCAACAAAATAATCAGGTGCAAATGCAAAATGTGCCAGTTCAAAAAATGCAAGTCCCCATGCAAACTCAAGTTCCAGTGATGAATGTTCCTCAAGCTCCTGTGGTTTAACCGAATGTGGGAAAAACTATAATTAACATGTAAAAGATGCTGGAGTAAACAAGAGAACATTTCAGATTCTGAACCAAAACGCCTTCTAATAGTTCCCCATACTACGCAATGAGTGATTTTGCTCTAGTGAGTCCCAATTATGGTGCCTGAAGGGGGAGGAAGATTGCGTTCTTGGTGCGGTCCTAGCGGTAGAAAAGACAGGACCATTTGTAGAAGGTGAGGTCAACGGCCACCAAGTGTCATTTCTTATGGACTTCTTCGGTACCCGCTCCACTGCTAGAAAAACAGAATTTCCAGACCTATCCCTCTTGAGAAAGAAGATCCAAGTTGTAAGCCTTAACAAATAAAGAGATTATCAATCCAATTTGAGGTTCCTGTAAAAATAGGTTCATATGAAAAGAAGCACACGTTTTTTGTGTGTGATTCGAGTCCTGTAAACCTGCTAGGGCATGATTTACTGTGTGAGTTAAATTGCATGATCCATTGTACTCAAGGTGGAGTAGCTTTCCAAACCCATGATGAACATGTGGAATTCAAGGTACCTCAACAAGATGTTGTACGGCTTTATCCAATTAGAACTATTGAGTAATTCTGCCCTGATTTGATATAGACTGTGAATCCATGAGTATGTGATCTTACAGGAAACAAAATCAGACTACTCAATGCTGTGAAACCAGTGCGTATCACAGTAAGGCCAAATGCAATTTTCCTGAGGGCACCTCCTTATTACATGGCCCCAGATATAGTGGTAAGAATAACACTAATAATTGAGAATATTTTGAAGAAAGGGATCTTGCAAGAAATATTTGGGAGTCCTTGCAACTTATTGAATATGGATTTACAGAAGCCCAATGGGTGGTTTAGAATAGTTCAATATTTGCAAAAGATCAACATTATCACTTCCCATGTCATCCCGTGGTGCTGAATCCAGCCACCATACTCTATCAGATTCTGTGCATAGCAGAATGGTTCATGCTGTGGATCTCTGCCAGGTTTTCTTTTTGATTCCATTGCATGAGGACAGCCAGTTCCTGTTCCTGTTCTCATTTGTGTTTTGAGAGAGAGTTTTGGTATGGTTCCACAAGGGTACACAGAAAGTCCTTAAATTTTTAATCAAATTCAAAAGAAAAATCTGGAGACTCTGAAAATGCCTTGTAATTGAGTTCTTGTGCTGGATATTGATGACATGCTTGTGGCATCGAGCACAAGAGAAGCTTGTAAACAGGATACCATTGCACTCCTAAATCACATACCTGAGAATGGACATAAAGTGCCTCTGAGCAAGTTACAATACTGTAAAAAAATGTCCAAGGCTCATCATTAAA
The DNA here is from genome assembly GCF_031143425.1 of Pleurodeles waltl. Lineage (NCBI taxonomy): Eukaryota > Metazoa > Chordata > Amphibia > Caudata > Salamandridae > Pleurodeles > Pleurodeles waltl. The sequence continues at coordinate 914,259,963 of NC_090436.1, forward strand.
AAGGGAATGAGAAAGGTGTCACAAGAAAGAGTGGAGGCCATTTCGAGGAAGTCTCCTTTGAAAACGCAAAGAGAAGCAGAATCTTTCTGGAAATGGTTGGCTACTATGGACAGTGGAAACCAAACCTTTCCTTGTGGTTAAGCCTTTATTGAGGCTGACACACAAAATGTTCCTGATCCACTTCCATTGGACAACAAATGCATGGAAGCTTTCCTAGAGCTGAGAGAAGGTATGCTGTTCCCTGGCACTAGGAATGCCAGATTACAATAAGATGTTCACTTTGTTTTGCAGTGAGAGAGGGGCTGAGGTCTCTCGGATGCATTGTGTTGGAAGAAGGCCAGTGGCTTATTTTTCCGGTACTCTTGTTTCCATCACCACAGGGCTACACGGTTCTCTGAAATCATTAGTGGCTGTGAGTAGAAGTCTTGAGAGGTGTGAAAGCATATTAACTGTTATGGTACCTTCCTCTGTAGAAACCTTGCTCACCAGAACAGAAACCTAATACATAACTTGCTCCTGACTTACCAATTATAAGCTCTTTGCTGCAGTTACCTGAAAGCGATGCATCTAATGATTTTGAGCATGACTGCCTTGATGTCACCAACGTGTTTACATCAAGACAAGGACTGACATAAAAGATGAGCCTTTGATTAGACCTGATTATGTGCTTACTGTTGATGCCTCGTGTTTGAGAACAAATGATGGTTCCCTGAGAGCAGTGTACGCTGTTTGTGCAATCCAAGATGTTGTGGAAGCCTCGTGGGTTCAAAGAATCAGCTAACCATAATATGCAGAAATATTTGCCCCTACCAGAGCTTATAGTTTAACAGCCCTAATGAGAGTAACTATGTCTAGAGATAGCATGGATTTGGTGTGCCTGATGCTTTGCCTTTGTGTTGATGAGCCTTCAAAGTACACCTTACAGGTAGGCAAGTTTAGCTCCACATTAAATTATAATTGGAAAAGTCATGAGAATGACTCCTGCACTACAAATGCACTTGTGAATATAAAAGATGACATGGTACTCGATTACTGCGAAGGATTGGATGATGTAGTTCATTCTGTTTCTCTGCAGTTTGAAGCTATCACTGCAAATCCGCATCAAGAACAGTGCCTCATACCCTGCCCCAGTGATTGAGTGCTGATAAAGAAGAGCGTGTGAAAGCCCTGTCTGGAGCCAAGGTAGAAAGGCCCCTACGAGGTAAGCTTCATCAGGAACGCTCCTGTTAAATGTTTTAGAGTAACAACTGGGTTCATGCTTCACATACCCAGAGAACAAGAGATCCCTATGAACAAATAATGTTCTATAAGCCAGAACCGAGAACATTGGTGACTACCACCGCAGAGTTGCACAAGTACAAGAATCAAAACCGTAAGGTGCACAACAGCAAGAAGCAAGGGGTTAAGGTCTGAAGACTGGTGAAAAAATCCAATTCATAGATGTCTCACAGAGTGGCATTGAAGCTTTTGATGTAGAAGAAGAAATAAGAAATCAAACTGAAGTTACAGTTGAGACATATTGATAGCAACACGAAATCGAGGAGAAGGAACAAGTAATGAATCAAGATGATACACCGACAATGCTGAATGGCCAAGAACCTATAGTTGAAACCATGCCATCCACACCTGCTCAGGAGACAAAGTCTAGCAGTATAAATGACACAGAAGGAGATCAATAAACACTCAGAAGATCCAACAGAGAAAAAGAGCAAGTTTCTGGTCAGAGGGTTTCTGCACCTGAATGTACTTACTATATGAGCCATGTGCTAGATGTCCCAATATCAGATTTGCTTGACTGGAGCAAAGAACTACCTGAGCCACCTTGAAGTTGTTTGAATTTAGTTTAGGGAAACGTTACTGAAAAGGGATTTCTGAAATAAACAAAACCTGTTGAAAACTCATTGAATGAACTGTGCTAATAGACTGAGATAAAAACTGACAAGTTGCTAAGCAAAGAGAATTAAGAAGGTATACCTAGGCCCAAGGCTGCAGTAGAGGAGTAGGGATAGTACGTTAGAAGATCACAAAGTAGGGTGAAGGAAGACTATATGAAGATTGCTGTAAATAAAGATGCATGAAACTAGCTAACTTAGAAAAGAAGACAAATAAACTAAGTAACTTTGGTAGCAAATAATTTAACACTTGCTGCTACACATATCGTTTGAATAGTTCTGATTTTCAACTAACATGTGCACCCTAACCAAAGGTAGATGCAATGTTATTATGGGTATTACAATTTTGTGCTAGTGTTAGTAGCTATAGCATTATTAGTAGTGATACGCTTTACGCCAAAGGAGAACTCTGTATTTTCACATACTAACACAACATCTTTACCTGACATAGAGGAGGATGAGTTAAACCTCATTTCTAGATTACATTAAATAAAAATATTCAACAAACGTTTATTCTTGATACGTTCAAGAGTATATCCCAGCTATAGATGGAAAGGGTTGTTAGGTATGTGCTCACTTACCTTCATTGGCTGATGAGGAGGTAACATGCCATCACATTACTCTTTCAGACACAACTATTTGCAGTATTTTACTTAGTTTAGTTTATAGACAACAACATTTAGAATGTATTATTCTAAATTTGGCATGATTCTTTAATAAATACATTTACTAAAAAGCATGAATTTATATCCACAGGCAAAAGAAATGGAGACTGCTTGGTATTATGTTAGACCTTTCCATCCTATAGACACTGTTAAGGAATATAAAAATAATCTAACTTTCTTTATGAGTCCATTAGAGATAACATTTATTATGATATTAGATGAAAGGAGAACACACATTCTACACAGTACTAACCAATAATGAAGGTGTTTTGACGAATGTCTGGAAAATAAAATAAGATGACTACAGAAGAAGTATATTTTATCCAAAATTAAAAATTTAAATATATACAAAAGGGAAAAGTATTCATTTTTAGAAGAGGAAATCACCTTAGAAAGAGACCGGTAGGGAATAATAATTGTGGGCAGACATCTGAATTATCAGGAGATTAATGGCAAATTTTGCAGGGAGATTATCCAACTATACCTGACTTTTTTTTTTTTTTGGATTGTATGCATACTTCAAGTTACCTGCTGTTTAGGAGCAGATTTGTTATTTAGGTTTGTTAATCCCAAAGATGTATCATGTACATAGTTTAGATGCTTTAACAATGATACCTGCAGACAGATATGCCTGCAGCACTATCAAAAGAACACAGCTATTGGGAGACATATGTGGAGCATTTATTCCAGCATTAGGAGTTACAATAAATGTTGAAAAGATTAGACAACTTTCAAAAGTAGAGGACAAGCTGGGAACTAGTATATCTGAAACTGTTTTAGTTACAAACACACAATTAGTAGTAATTAGATCAGTGGTTTTACAAGACAGGTATGTTTGAGACATTTTACTCACAAAAAAGGCAGAGTCTGCGAGATATTAAAAATTGAACATTGTTGCACATGCGTTTTTGATGAGAATTGGAAAAACATAGAATCTCCAAAGAACATTTCTGACATAAAACCTGATTTAGAACCATTAGAAACCACTAGCATTGTAAAACATTTCACAAAGGTAGTTTCTTCAATATGTAATTGCAGTGCAACACCAGGAGGAGGAATCCTCAAATAAATTAGTACCTTTATTAATTGTTATTGTCTGTTTCCTGACTTCATTAGGCATATACAAAGCTATTAAAAGTATATTGAAAAATAAAAAGAACAGAGAAAGAAACACACATTTAAAGAAAGATTTTGAATTAGATGACCACATTAACAAAAAATACAGTACCCTAAAAGTACATTTAAAAAGAAAGTGAAAAGACTCAACTGAAGATGAGAGTGAGCTATCGTATTATCTGTGAATGCAATTTTGTAACGGTAAGAAACTGTAAAGTGGGAGATTGTCAAAGCATTTTTAAATATTGAAAATGAATGCAATTAACATGTAGAAATAACATGTAGACCTTAGACGAAAAGCCATATTATAAAAGCAAGTGAGATCACCAGGCTTTCACATTGATATGTATTTAGTTTCAATTGCTGCAGAATACATTTTTTTTCAAATTCTAACATAGGTCAGGATTGTGAAATGGTAAAATTTTCAATGGCAGAAATGTGCTGAGAATAGAATGACTTAATAGAAAATGTTAGATTTTAACCTTCCCATAGGCTTTGTTTTCATAGAATATAATTATGTAGTAAATTGTTAAGTTACTTTCTGCAGGAGTTCTGTAATAGCAATCGTATTATTAGCTAGAATGGGTAAAAAAACATGATCTTGAGGCTTAACCATGAACTTTACTTTCTTTTATGGCTAATGGCTAGATCTCTCCTGAGTTTCTACAAAATGTTTCACAAAATGTTTGAGTTGAATTTGGATATCAGTAATCTATTGTCTTTTGACTGCTTAGATCACAGAAGCTTTCCTGTCCATGTGAAGCCAATGCAAACTGATTGGAGGAGGGGACTGTAGATGGAAACAACTTGTACTGAAACCTTACATAAATGCACGTTCCTAGATTAGAGACACACACACTCTTTGAGATCTCTCTTTGTAGACCCTTTCCAGACTCTCTGCAGAACCCTTTGCAGACACTTCCCAGATTTATTTTGAGAGACCCTTTTATTTTCCATGCCCAAATCTATGCGCTCTGAGACTCTACTGCGTTTCCTGAACCTCTCTTTATGTGACGTTCTGCTTTATGTTTTGAGATTTGATGCTAAAAGCTTTTTAATAATAATAACTTTTATTCAGTATGAAAAAATTCATCCATTTCAACAAATAATCACCAATACATTTGTTAAAAATAGCAATAAAACCATATATAATAAAAACACCCATCAAGAATATAAACATATAAAACCACATTCATAGAAAGCAATAAAATAGAAAAGTTCATTCTAAAAACTCAACATTATTACGCCAAGTAATAGCTCCCTTCAGGAATGATCCCAGGCCCTTCCACACCAATACATCTGAGGCCATTTGCAACCACATAAAAGCAGGACGATATTGCACAAAACCCTTGGGCTTCAGGAGAGGTAATAAAAATCGAGTTCTAAATGGTGCATAAAAAACACAAAACAATGTAAAATGGGACAAGGTCTGTTGGGACACCCCATCACAGGGGCAGGGTCTAATACATTTGTCCCCATACTGACCTAACGGGAAACACAGATTACTTCTGATGATCCCCAAACGGAATCGGGTTATAAGAGACCTTTCCCTCACATCCTTTATCTCTAAGAGATAGCGCTCAGGACCTACCCACATCTTTAACATGACGAAATCCCTGGTCGATTTTTTCCCTAAGGCCTCCCCCTCCCTCCTGGTCCCCTGGATTCTTAAAAAATTATCCTTTACCCATTTCTTATCACCACTAGTCAGGCCCTCAGGATAGTCAAACAATTCAGGCCGCCCCAAATCATGAGCCATCTTCCTTATGTGCATCAGCCAGGGAATATTCTTTACATTGTCGCAAGCCAAACAATCCCTTAAGATGTCCCTATTAAGAGTGGCATGTTCATTACTCCAAATTGAGATCCATAGCAGAAGGGGAGCCAACTGGATAGTGTCCTGCACAAACTCAAGCTCCAGTTCCAGATGAAGGATAAAACCAGGGATATTTTGTCCAACTCCCAATAGCCTTCTACAGAACCGATTTTCTTCCACCGTAAGGGCTCGGGTGTCCCTATACCCCCAAAGTGCAGCACCATACAGCAGGACAGGGAGGCATTTCCGCCTATAGATTTCAAGCAAAGGCTTGATAGGTTTACTACCTGCCCTTACAGCAAAGTCAAAAGTCGCACCAACTGTTGCATGAAAAAGCGCACCCCTTCTGGCAATACAGGGCTTCCAAGATCCTTTCTCATCAAAAATAATCCCTAAGTATGGAAACTCATGGACCCTACTGATAATTTGATCCTCCACCCTTAGCTCCCCCACCCTGCTCAAGGGTCTTCCACAAACCATAAAATTTGATTTCTAAAAATTGACCTCTAAACCCAAAGCTGACATAAAGAAGGCATAAGCTCTAACTATTTCCCGGAGACCATTCATAGTGCGGGCCATGAGGAACGCGCCGTCCGCATACGTCAACACAGGGATATCAGTACCATTCACCTTTGGGACATCCCTACAATGTTCCATCAGAAAGTCAGACAATCCATTTGTATATAGAAGGAACAAAGTAGGAGCCAGAACACACCCCTGGCGCACACCCCTTGAAAGCTTAAAAGCCTCTGAGCATTCCCCATTAGACCCCACCCTCACATTTGCAACCGTCCCCGAATGGAGATATCGGAGCAGCTCTTCAATATTAGGATCCAACCCTAACTGATTTAACCTCTTCCATAATATAGACTGGTTCACCTTATCGAAGGCACAGCTAAGGTCCATAAAAGCAAGATAGAGCGTACCTTTGCTGGCCTGCGTGTATTTGCCGATCATCATCAGTAGGTTGAAACATTGATCTCGCGTACGGAGGCCTTCCCTAAAATCATACTGGTCCCGGCTTAAAATATCATTCCCTATCATCCAGGCCTCCAGACGCCTTAAAATAATCCGGCCCAGAATCTTCACAGAAGAGTCCAGGAGAGAAATAGGACGATAAGACTTAGGATCATTTTGATCGCCCTTTTTAAACACTGGGACAATACATGCCAGTCTCCAAGAGGCAGGAATACCCACAGTAACTGCTGCATTGAGGACATTTAAGAGAATAGGTGCCCATAACTGGGGGTTAGCTTTATACAAGTCCATAGGAATCGAATCCGGGTCCGGAGCTTTATTACTCGCACTACTCTGTATCGCATCCATGACCTCCTGGAGCGAAAACCTAATTGCTAGGTTGGGAGCCATATCATACTCGTTCTCCCGGTTATTTCTTAGGGGAGTACCCTCAAAAATTCTACAAAAGTGAATTACCCAGGCCTCCGGGGCGATGTTACAGCCAAGGCCCTCAGATGTATCTGTTCCAAAGGAACCTCTATTTACCACCTTCCAGAACAAGCCAGGATCCTTCAGAGCTATGGCACGCTCTAACTCTTCCCAGGCTTTATCTTTATATTTTATCTTGCTGTACCTCAGGGCCCTTTTATACTTCATTCTAGCTTCTTTTACGAGGACCCAATCTCTAGGATGTTTCTTAGTGGCCATCTTCAGGTTTGCCCTTTCAGCATAGCAGGTCTTGTCATACCAACCACATTTACGTTTACTAGGTTGGCTGCCTACTGAAAAAAGGCAGTCTCTTACTGCTGCATTTACTACTGTTATTGCATCCATAACAGTCTTAGAATTAAGAGCCTCTATCAAGAGTGTGTCCATAAATAAATGTAAATTTTCCCCCACCACCCTTTCTACAACTTTTTGGGAATCCACTTGCTTCCACCCAAGCCGCCTACCCTGGTCCTTTATCTCCACTACTACAGGCCTACCTCGTCCTAATTTACGTAGGGCCCCATGGAGTTTAAAGGATATTATAAGGGGATTATGATCACTGAAACACTCCCCCAGCACCTCACCCCAAATCACTAGGTCATTCATAGGTGGAGACACAAAAATATAGTCAATAGTGGATTCAGATCCTCTTCCCACATAGGTTGGGAGTTGATGAGTGCCTACGGCTTCTATATCACAAAAATTCAGAAGGCCCATCTTCCTGAGTTCCTTAATTAGGATCCTGCCTCTGGAGTCCTGCAGACCATCCACTAAATAATCCTCGCAGTCACAGATAAAGGGATTAACCACAGTACTGAGCCTCCCCAATTTAGCATTAAAATCTCCAGAGACAATAGCACAGAATTCTAGCCCCACCTCCTCCATTCTGTGTTTCAGAACCTGAAGAACGGAGAACAGGGTCCCAATTTGACACCCCACATCCCACACAGTGTTATAGAAGTTTACCAGCAAAATATTAAAGTTATTAGAGAAAATTACCCATACCAGCAATATACCTTGGTGATTGCAGTTAATTTGAAAAGCACCAACTATCTTAGAGAGGCGAATTAGGGTAACCAGGCCACCTTTTGAGCGGCCACCAAGAGATTGCACAGCAGGAATTGCAAATCTGTCATACCCGTCCCACACAGACAACCCCTCCGACCAGGTTTCCTGAAGCATGATCACATCATACTAGTCACACACCTAATCCACGCCTGATCAGATAACTTTGCATCATAGCCCGCAATATTCCATGAAATAAGCTTACACTGTGGGGGCACCTCTTCCCATATAACCAGGGTCTCGGCGCATTGTCAGTCCACCCCTTCCAAGGATAAATTACTGTTAGTGACAGTTCTTCTTCTGGTTACCTGGAGGCTATTCTGACCCAGGGGGTGATTCCTACCAGAGCCAAGAGACACCCCAGTACTCAGTCGCATGTGGTCATAAAAATAGCCCAGAGGGGCCATACCTATTGTACCAGCTCTAAGAACAGCCGGACGATAAGTAGAAAGGAGCCTTTGACTAATGGCTGGATATCTAACATTTATAATAATACAATCTTCGTTACCCACCTTACTTTTGGGCCCGACCCAGCCAATTCTTCTGGCAAACAGAATACCCTTGAAATCCTTACATGAAAAATCACAGTTCTTACTCAACCAATATCCAACCTTATTTGTGAGTTGGGCCGTGGACTCAGTTAACCCAGGAGCAAGAGCAGGTACATTCGTCAACACCACCACATAAGGGGCACAAGCTGGGGAGATCCAAACAGGCCAATGAAGGCCTAGCCGTCGGCGGATTCAAATTATTGTTCCCAACCAGCTGTTGGCCGACCCCCCCAGCTGCCACAGAATCAGGATCAGGCTGCCTACTACAGCTAAGCCTATTGACAGTCCTATCCGCCCTTAATATAGAAGTCGGTGCAGCCGGAGCAATCTCAACACGAGCGCCCTGACCCCCAGAATTTCCAGAATTAACCAATAGCTGAGATGATTTTCTCAGAGGCCCCAAAGACCCCGCAGCTTCCTCCGGCAGGAGCAACTCCTCACTGGGATGGGATCGCCTGGTCGGGCCACACATCAACCTACACAGTGCCTCCCCTGACTTCCTTGCACAGGTATCAGAGAAACTGCCTTTTCTATGGCCGATAATTTCGCCACAACGGGGGATAAAATCTCCTGGATCATTTCGCGAAGTTTTGACAATAAAATAGTAACATCACAGCCCAGATGCTGGCAAGGTGCAGGGTCACTGCTCGTACCCCTAGGAAGTTCCAAGAGAGATGTTTTCGACTTGGGCATCGATTTCTTTAAGACATTTTTTTTCCTCAGGGGAGGGCTACATTTATCCATGGAGCAGGCCGGGGGAGAAGATAATAAAAGTCTTTTGCTTCTTCTGGAGGGGCCTTGGCCACCAGAACCCTCTATTGTCTCTGTTAGTTCAAATTGAGCAGGCTCAACAGCAGCCATTACAGTACCTTGGTCTCCCCCCCGGATAAGACACCTCCAAATCCACAACCTCACGAGGACCACTATCTATTGGGGCCTGACGCCAGTCCTCCAGTTCCATGGATAACCTCCTCTCTGCCAGATCAATCTCCTTCGTTACAACCCCGACAGCTCTTGCGAGGAAGGAATCCAATGTGGTGGTGCCACTTCCCTGTCTACTACTGCCACCACCACCCCCCAAAGGACCAGTTAACGGACCTCTTTTCCTGCCCATTTTTACAGTAAAAAGGTTTCAACCGCAAAACAACTAGCAAAACAGCCTAATAAGTAAGAGTTAAAAAAACTATTAAAAACCCACTGTAAAGCTCCAAGATATACTGCCAAGTATTAGCAAATAAATATAGTCACCCTCCACTGGAAACGAAAGAGGGGTGGCCCAGCCCAGCCTCTTGCGGGCGATGACGGGCGCAAGACGGGCCCGCCCTTGGCCCGGGCTTTGCCCGGGCGCGTCTCGCGGTAGCGGTAGCGCAAAGTTGCTTTTAAAGGGCTCCTGCCCTGAAACAAACAGGCGTCGACTCCTCCGGGTCCCAAACGCACTTCCCGTGGTAGCGGGAGCGCGAAGTTGATTTTTAAAGGGCTCCTGCCCTGAAACAAACAGGCACCGCCTCCTCCGGGTCACAAACGCGCTTCCCGCGGTAGCGGGAGCGCGAAGTTGCTTTTAAAGGGCTCCTGCCCTGAAACAAAGAGGCGTCGCCTCCTCCGGGTCCCAAACGCGCTTCCAGCAGTAGCGGGAGCGCGAAGTTGCTTTTAAAGGGCTCCTGCCCTAAAACAAACAGGAGCCGCCTCCTCCGGGTCCCAAACGCGCTTTTTGCTTTCACCTCTTGATTTAGAGCTCGTAATGGGTTCTAACTGATGTTTTCCTCTTATTTTCCAAGCTTAGAAAATGAACTTTCCCTTTATGGAACACGATTTATGCATTTGCTCTGATGTTAATGAATGATATTGATTATCAACTGATTGATTATTTCTGATACTGATCAATAAAGATTTACTTACTAAAAGATTTTAAATAAAGCTCTGAAACTCACTCCAACTCACATTATTGACTCCTATTAGATTGTAGTTGAAACTATGATAACTAGTTGATTTAATCTGTTCTTTTTTAGTGCTCACTTATGTCCAACGCCTGTTGGCCTGGCCCAGTAACCACCAGGAACTGCTGATTTGATGATTTGGTAAGATTATGCTGTAAACCAAACATTTATTTAAGGGTCCCTGCTCCACAAACTTCAAACAGTAAAACAGTGAAAACACCACACAAAATGATACCGCACCTGGTCAGAAATATAGAACCTAATTCAGTACATAAAGCACGGCCAAAATGACAAAAATCCAATAAGTAGAACTTGAGTCACGAGGTTTTAAAGATTAAACTATAAAATAGCACTCAGAAGCAAGAAGTGCCAACCACGGAAATCTGGTTGAGCCCGACAGAGACAAATTCAAAAGTTCAGGCTGACCGTAATAGAGCGTGGCCCTGGTACATGGACCCAGTGAGGCCCACTGAACAAAAATACCATAATCCTGGTTGTATGGATGACGAAGATGCGGGAGCAGCTGAAATTATGTGCCAGTGTTGATCACCGCAATGGACGAGATGTGTTGATTTTCCCCATGCAGTAGAGGAGATGCATCAATTTTCCCCAAGCAGCAACATTGATGAATTGGTTCTGAAGTGTGGTGGATCCAAATGCACTGGTTCTGTTCCTGCAACAGTGGCGATGCATAAAAGGTAATCCTGGCAGCAGAAGCGATGTGTCCCAATCCACACAAAGCAGGTGATGCGTCAGTTCCCATCTGTGCTGCAATGGAGGATACATTGGTTTGGCTGCAGCAAAGACTTTAGGCCCACGTCTAAGGTTCCAGGACTGGGGTGCCACCACTTGTCAGGGCAGGCACACAGATGGCACAAAGGTAGGATTGTTGGAAGTCTTTTATGTCCCAGAGACTTCAGATCAGAAGATTAGTCAGTTTGCCCTTGAAGTCACTCTGGTTCTGGGTTGGAGAGATGCAGCTCTAGTCTTTCTCACTCCTAGGCAAGAGGGCAGCTCTTCCAGATTGCGAATTACACTTATAAGATTCCAATGTTTTCCCATAGAAGAGATAAGCCTTGCTGTAGTGAAAGAAAACCTTGGGAGATGTCCGCTGCTAGGACATGAAAAACTAAAAGGTATATGCCTTGCCTTTTAAATACATTGCACCCTGCCCTCTGGGTTGTCTAGGGACAACCTCATGGGTGACTTAGATGTATGGATAGTGAAAGTTTTGGCCTGACAAAAGAGTTGTTTTGCCAGGTCAACATGGCAGAGTAAACTGCACCCACAGGTTCTGCAATGGCAGGCCGGCTACATGTTGAAGGGCTACTTATGTGGGTGGCATAATGGATGCTTCAGGACCACAAGTAGCATTTAATTTACAGGCCTCAGGCCCATGCTGTGCACCTTACTAAGAACTTATAAGTAATGAAATGCCAATGGGAAAAAGCCAAAGTTACCATGCTTAGGGTTATGGAGCGCAGCACTTTAGCACTGGTTAGCAGTGTTAAAGTGCGTAGAGTCCTAATGCCACCAAAAACAAAGTCAGAGAAGTGGAGGAATTAGGCAAAAAGCTGGGAGGGAGACCACCCTAAGGCTGTCAGGTCTAACAGCTACAAATACCAAATTTGCTGGTAACTCGGAGTTAAATTAACAGGGATTACAAATGAAACCTGAAGTTCCAAGAGAAATGAGAAGTGACTAAAATAATTGTAATTCTGCTTCCAATTTCTCTAACAGTTCCACATTTCCCCCACAGATTTGCTTGGAGTTTGTAGCTACTTCCTGCAGCCAAGCTAACTCTGGGTGAAGTTGAACAGAAGAGACTAAAAATAACAATAAGGACTTGATGAATCGTACTCCACCACAAATGTAACCAATACTGGATACAATGCTTTTGTAATAAGGCGGAGAGGATGTACATCACATTTCTGATCAAGCCCAATGTCTAAATTTAAGTCTAACCCAAAGTCAACCCTGTAACACTGCCCTTAATAGAACCTCAACCATAAAGTTAAAAAAAAAAAACACCTACAGTTAATATTCCCTTAAACTTAATGGTAACCAAAACCGTAACCACCATTCTAGTTGTAAAATTTACCCTACCCCTACCCAAATGCCAGCCCTAAATCTCAATCTAACCTGACCATTTAACACAATTTCAACAACTACAATCCTATCCCTAACTAGGCCTGGGCATAGAGCTCTGCTCCTCAGGGAGAGTTTGCGGGGTTCTGGAACTTTGCGCTACTCAGAGTAGCATGGATCGGAGTTTCCAAATTCCACTCTCTGTCATGGAGCGAAGTTTGTTTGTGCTTGCAAGATTGGGTTTTGGAGCTCTCCCATAAGCACAATTCTCCTGGACCACTAGCAAGTTCACGCGAGACCTAATGTTCTCTTGCATTGCTTCCAGCAAAGCTGGCAGCCAAAACGGGCCTCTTGCAAGCACACACTCACTTCTAAAGTACATTTACTACTCCAGGGACACTAAACCCGATTGAGAAGGTTTTTTTTGGAACAGGAAGGAATTGTGTCAAAGACTTCAACTTCCTTTTCCTGTTCAGCAGACTCCTCCTAGCGCTTTGTCCATCGCCAGGTCACTTTCCACTTATGTTTCAAAGTGAAAGGATCATTCTCTTTGTCTCCTAGATATACCTTTGGATTTAAAGAAAAGTAAGTTCTAAAACAATATTGAATAAGTGTGTTGCTGATTGTTTGCTTGGACACACACCAGTATTTCTTTGTACTTTATTTGATTTAAAAAATGTATAGTGATGTGGGACCGGAGTTTAAATTTGTGGCTAGTTATTACTAATTTTGCATTTCAACGATGTTTCACCTTTTGTAAAGGAACATTGTCGCACAGCTCAGTACCTTTCCTACATGTTTCCTTTTGCAATATTATTTTAGTATGTGGCCTAGATTCGCACATTCCAAATCTAAAATATTGGATATTGTTTACATTTCATTTGTTTTCAAAAAGTGTGTATATTTTTGGGTAATGAAATGTGATGGCATAGGAGGATGTGTTGTTTGACCATGTGGCTTGGCTGCCTGGCAGCCATTTTGCGCATGCAGCCTGTGTTCCTTTGTCATAGGCTTGCATGTGTTCTTTGTTTGCCATGCCACCTTGCTCCTTGTTATTGTTTGACTAAGTGGCTGGCTAGCAGCCATTTTGTGCGTTCACTTTGCAGCAAATGTGTCTTTGACATAGGCTTACATAGAAACATTGTTAATTATTGATCATTTGTTTTTTAAGTTTCAATTTTTATTTTGTTTCTATTTTATTTTTTACATTTTGTAATTTTAATTTAATTTTTATGCCATGTTTTATTTAATCCGCTTAATTATTTTTTTATTTTAATTGTTATATTTTTATTTTACTTTTTAAACATTTTTTAATTTGTTTTATTTCAATTTTTTAATTTCTTTTGCATTTTTTATAAACGTTTTTAATCAGTTTTTATTTTTCTGTACTAATTTTCTTTTTTGTTTTCATTTTTTCTTTTTTCTTTTTTTCTTGTTATATTTTATTTTTTATAATTTTTTATTTTTATTTTAATTTTGATTTATTTCTGCATTTTGCCTTGATCTAATTTATCCGATCTACTCCATTCCTACATTTATCCATCCATCCATCCACCAAAGATGCACAGTGGCACTACACCATTCAGATTCTTAAGAATAATTCAATTTCCTCCAGGACACCCTGGCTGTGGAGCATGACAGACAAATCCACAGCATAATTCATTTTGTTAGTGATTATTCCATTATCCCTGGACCACCTTGCCACCATAGTTTATTTGAAGGTTTATTGCATTTACACATGCACCTTTCTCTGGCTACCACAGGTGTCTTCTAAAACAAATGGAAATAAAGCAAAGAGATAGATATGCCTGTTGTGCTGTCTTGATTTGAAATTTATTTTTTTATGGTGTGGTTTGCCTTTACAATGTTTGATTAATTACTAGGTATATTACATAAGTAACCAACCACACTAAAATTGCATTTCTCTGTACTATTTTCAACCTGCTGCAAAAATGCCACATTTCATTAACTACATGTGCTCCTTGGTTGGGTATTTTTAGGTGTACAAGAGAGGAGACCGCACATCACTCGCAGTACTGCCAAAAAGAAGGCCTTACAGTTACTTTAGTTCACAGGCATGAGACTCTTTTGATTGTGCATTTAGTGCTACTGCCAACCTAGAGCTAGTTAAGATGGCCCCCAAAGAAAGTTGCTCCCCAGAATGTGGCCAGTGAGAAGAAGCAGTTTTCCGCCAGGGGCGTGCCAACCGCAACCTTTTTTGGGAGACGTGTGCCTGCTGCCACACCAGCCTCCGGGGAGGAACCTTGGAGCACTCCCACATGAACAGCACCACCCCACCCCAACCCATGCCCAAGACCATGTCTGTCAGTGAGGCAGCCACTGCAATTATGGCAACGCCGATGAGCAGTGATGTTGAATTGGATTTGTCCCTCTTGCAAAGTAGTACCCAATCATTTCAGGAAACAGAACAAAGTGAACAGCAGCCATAGCCACATCTTCCTGAAGTTGGAACAGAACAGATGGTCGAGCTTTCTGTCAAGCAAGATCCTCCTCTTTTAGATACAAGGGCTCCCAGATCTCCAGCAAGAAAAAGAAAGGGCACTACTCCGCTATCTTCTCCAAGCATCACTTCTGATGACAGTGATAGGAACATGGAGGGGACCCTGGCAGAGTCCAGGAGACACCAGGCGAGGCAAGGGAAAATAAACGTTCCAGAAAGCCTTAGAATCATGGGGGGGATGATGAGGATGATAATGATGATGACAAAGTCATTGTGTGGAAGATGCCACACAGGAGTCCGACATTACTATCCAACCTGCTCCATAGGATGTGACACAAGCAGCACTGCCAGTTCCCATATTTGTAAGGTCCCAGCAGAGCCCTGCAACAATCCCTACCTCAGTACAAGTATGCACTGCAGAGTGGCAATCAACACACCCACGGCCACCTACATCCAGTTCTTCTTCAGGCATTGGCCCTACAAGAAAGTACACCTCCCCAGTTTGGACATTTTTACAATTAGCAAACAGGAGAAGAACATTGCCATATGCTCCATTTGCCACACAAGTGTTTGTTGAGGTAAGCCTGGTTCACATTATGCAACTGGAGGCCAGATGATCCATATGAGAAAACATCACTCAATCTGGTGGGAGCAGCACCTTAAACAGACGGCTCAATGTGGTTGTGGTGGTGAAGGTGAGGAGAGCCATGAAACATCAGCTACACCATTGTCAAATCATGGTGGCAGATGAGAAAGAAGAGGGTGACATCATTCTCACAAAAAGCAGCCCTGTCCCCAAAAATGTGCCAGAATCACCTGCCTTAGAGACTTTGCAATGTCACAGGAAGACTCAGAGTCAGATGGAGACACCACAGCATATGCTGAGTGTACCACAAGGCGCATTGAGACTACCACTATCTACATCTGAAACATCAGCTGCGTCAGTGACCCCACAAAAGAAGAATATCCAGGCTACAATTACAGGCATGTTTAGGCAGGGGGGCCCTACAACTGAAACCGCCCATTGACACATTCGTACAATGGCAAGCTGGCAAAAATTTTAGCACTGGACCTCCTCCCTTTTTCTCTTGTAGAAGGAGTGGAATTCTTGAAGTTTGTGGCAGCCCTCTGCCCAAAATGGAAGGATCCAAGCCTGACCTACTTTCCCAGAGCTGCTGTTCCAGCGCTGCATCAAAATGTGCTGAAATTGGTTGTCCAATCTTTGCAAAGCGTTGTTCACATGATGACAGTCATGTGGACCAGTTGTCAGGTGACTGATTACATGTGCATCACTGCACACTGGATCTCTTTTGTTGGGATGAAGCAAAAGCTATCTACAGGTCTTTTCCCTGAAGACATTTTTAAGAGCGTTCAGTGGCATGCAACAGTAGCCATGGTTGCTATGGGAAAGTCACACACAGCTGCAAACATCTTGGAGGAATTTAATAGCAAGGTGTCTGAATGGCTGTGACCAAGAGGTCTTAGAGTTGGATTTGTTGCCAAGGACTATGGCAATAACATAGTTGAGGTCATGGCAGATGGTGGCTATTTCAGGGTCCTTTGTTAGGCACACTGCATCAACCTGGTTGTGCAAGACTTTCTTAAAAAAAGACATAGGCCCTCCTTACGACTTTGCCGTTTTTTTACAAAGACCGCTGAAGCTGCAGGTGCCGAAAGACCACCAGTGTTGGCGGACTGCCCAAAAGTGGCAGTATGGGTGGCATTTTGGCGGTTTGGTTTAGGCCAAACCGCCGGACTCATAGTATGATGGCCTATACTGCCGGCTCGTCGGGGGTAGAACCGCCACCGTGGGTCTGGTGGTCTTTGGACCACCAGACTCCTAACGAGGGCCATAGTCAGCAACATACTGACCACTTGCAGACATATCTGCACTCATTTCAGCCATTCTTTTAAAGCCGGAAACAGTTGTGGATTAATCAGGACAGAACAGAGTAACAGTTAAAGCCATGATACAGAAGGTGCCAACATGATGAAACTCAACCTATTATATGTTTCAATGTCTGTTTGAGCCGTACAAACAGATCAAAGACTATGGCCCTCATTCTGACCCTGGCGGTTTCAAACCGCCAGGGCAGAGGGAAGAGGAAGCACCGCCAACAGGCTGGCCGTGCTTCCGGGGCAATTCTGACCGTGGCGGTAAAGCCGCGGTGAGAAAAGGGGAACCAGCGGTTTCCCGCCGGTTTTCCCCTGCCCCAGGGAATCCTCCATGGCGGCGCTGCATGCATGCATGGATTCCGACCCCCTTCCCGCCAGCCTGTTCCTGGCGGTTTACACCGCCAGGAAGAGGCTGGCGGGAACGGGTGTCATGGGGCCCCTGGGGGCCCCTGCAGTGCCCATGCCACTGGCACTGCAGGGGCCCCCTAACAGGGACCCATTAAGATTTTCTGTGTCTGCTTGGCAGACACTGAAAATCGCGACGGGTGCAACTGCACCCGTCGCACCCCAGCAAATCCGCCGGCTCCACTCGGAGCCGGCTTCATCTTTGCTGGGGCTTTCCCGCTGGGCCAGCGGGCGATCTTTTGAAGATCGCCCGCCGGCCCAGCTGGAAAGTTGGAATGCTCCCCGCGGTCATTTGACCGCGAGGCGGTGTTTGGGCCGAATGACCCCCTATGTCACTGAAAGAGGAGCTGATGCAATGGGGAGAGCTATGACCATGAATACAGACAAATGGGACCTAGTCAAATGCCTCACACAGATGCTGCTCCCTTTTGAGCTTTTCACACGGGAAGTTAGCAACCAAGCTATCCCGTTATTGCATCTGCTACATTTGGGCAACGAACGAAAACCCAAAGCGCATGCCTTGGTTAGTAGCCTAAGCTATCGCTTGACTTGTAATGCAAGGCTGCAAGATGACATAATCTCGTCCAAAGAGTACATCTGTGCCAGCCATCTTGATCCATACTGCAACAAAAATTATTTCTGTGATCATTTCTTTTTCTGAAGGGGATGTTTCACAACATAAGAGATGGATTGTTGACCAAGCAGGAGAACTGGAAGAAGAACAGCTAAACTTCAGAGTGCTACTCTGCAGTTCTGGGGTGTCACCTTCAACTTCTAGAGAGGACAGTCGTGTCTTACATATGCTAACACCACCAACAAGAAAACCAGCAACTATAGCAATGGAAGAATCAGACCCAACCTCTGCATTGTTCTTGGTTTCAAGTGGCAGGTCTTTAGTCCAGTGCAGAGGTAAAGGAAAAGGTGGTTGAGCAGGTAGCAGCAGTAACTCTTTTTGTGCCATTGAGTGGTATTATATTGAGTATTTGTGAATTTATTAGTGATGACTGATGTATGTGGTGGCTGACAATGAGGAGGGAGTTCCAGAAATGTGTAAACTTGTTTCTGAGGTTTTGCAATGTTTGGGGGCTGATGGGTGATAATTTTTTCCTGAAAGTGGTTATCCTTTCAAACTTACTGAAGTTTACCTGCAGGGTCAAGTCCTTATTTTTTTCTGGTTCCCCAGAACAGACCAGCCACTTTAGTTACCAAACACAAATCTACACAGACTACTCCACTTCTGTTTCTCTATTTGTTCTAATCTTCATTTCAACTGCAGTGCACTTCACAGGTTTACCTTGCTTGGCTTGGACCGGGACAGAGTTACTCAGAATCTGGAGGAGAAGGACAGAAGGACTCAAGGCGGGATTACCTCAACAACTAGAAAGATATGTTATTGACTTCAAAGAGAAACCTTGATAATGATGAAGGCTCTGAGGCTTAGTACTCACTCAGTCAGCTCTGTGAACTGGAGAGAGGTACGCTGATTAGGAAATGCTGCTGAGTATATGTTTGCTGCATTCCTGGCTCTATTGTGAAGCTCCTTATTTACTTGCTCTGCCTCTGAGTCTTCTTGGTACACTCCTTACTCCTCATGAAGCTTACCCAACTTCCTTTTGTCCTTCTCCTTTACTCTATATTACAGCTACTGTTTTTCTAAATATACAGGACTCTTAGTCAGAAATCTCAAAACTCCAGCTTACTTACCGGACAGGTTCAGACTTTAGACAAGCACCCAGGAGTGACTGAAATTCCAAGAAGAATTGAGAGATGCATCTCCTAATTTGGCAATACAGTATTATTTTCCTTTTAGCAATCATAATTTTTAGAACTGTATGGGTTATCTTCAATCTTCCATAGTTTCTATTTTTTCATAAATAGAAGGCATGACATTTAGAATATACTATATTGGGCCTGTCTGGGGCAGAAGGGCAGTTTATTGCATGCATTTAACTGAACTGGGTCATGCTTATCCCTTTGTGTCCACTTTCCTTTTACAACAGATTGTTGATGGTGTGCTGCTCAGCACACCAAAGAATATTGCTGCAATTTATTTTGTGCAGTGTTTGTCTTTGTCACTCCTTTCCCCAAATTCCCTTTCCCCTTCATTTTTGACCCTCTAACACTCTTCTCCCGGGGTGTGTGATTTATTGACGGGTGATTTAATTTTACACTATAAATGAATCGCACACGTGCTGGTGCAGGTGTGGTGAAAGCAACGCCAACTCAGTATATGACCTTCTGCTTTCTTCTACTTGAGCAATATTCCACACCAGCCCAATAAAATCATCATCATTCAGACCTTGTGTGTGTATTCTGTAAACGCTTAACCTTGTCTGAGCCCATGTCTCCTGACTCCATAATTTAATTTCATACATTTACTTTTTATAACTCCCCATCTTTTCTCAGAAAAAATTGATATTGCTAGATTTAACTAGCATATCAGATCTGACTCTTTTTTGCTGTGTGTCAAATACTGTCATTATGGTAGTCTGGTCTCAATCTTCCTAAAGTTATGATATGATGACCCACCAACTCTGTTTAACTTTTCTTTCAATTGAGTTGACAGTGATGAATAACACCTTGGTTAATCCTGTGTTTGGAGTGGCACCTTCTATAAAGTTCTGTCTTCCCTGATAGCATGCTAGCCTGCTATTCCTACCACATACCACCCCCATAAGAGTTACAATGCCATCTTGGGAAAAACCCTGCAGTACGAAGAAGATTCCCTGGATTCAACTATTCAGGTAAGAAAAGAACTATGGAATGAAGTAGTTAACTTGTTTAATCAGTAATTTAACTCCTACTAAAGAAGATGCTGTCTTATCTGTCTTTGAGAATCTACGTTTTTTTAGGCAAAATAAGCAATGGCAATCATCCACTAGTGATCAATATTGTTCAGTTGCAGAGGGCAATAGAGCAAAGGTAACTATATAAGTAAATAACATACACTTTTTAAGCAGATTTAAAAAACAGGCTACACTAAAAGACAGCTGTGCAAACTAAAACCCCAAAATAAACATTTGACTGAGGTATAAATAAAGAAAAATAAATGATTCCTTTTTTTTTTTTTACAAAAAGAACACCCACGCTTTCCACCGACAACAGGCCCACCCCTCTCTCCAAACAAGTAGCCCTGTCCCTAGAAAGTCCAACGAAAAGTCCAAGTAACTTTCACACCCCGTCCCAACACACCATCTCCACCCACGACAAGTGTCCCTCCCACCAAAAAGGGTCTAAAGAGGGCACCTCCAAGTACACTGCAGATGAACAGTTACAGCCTCCAGTTTCCATGTACCTCTCCATGACCCCAGTGGATCGTTTAACTACAAAACCTGTATTTACTCCAGAATATCGCTCCAGGGGTCCCCATGATACATTGAATAGAGGGAATATTTTAAGATTTCTTAATGCCATTTCGGATCTTAACCATATTGGTTCTAAGGACATTGGGGGTCATTCCGACAGGGCCGCGAATGACGGAAGCACCGCCAACAAGCTGTCGGTGCTTCCTTGCCCATTCTGACCGCGGTTGTAAAGCCGCGGTCAGAAAACCGGGGCCGGCGGTTTCCCGCTGGTTTACCCCCGGCAGGAAGAGGCTGGCGGTAACGGGTGTCTAGGGGCCCCTGGGGGCCCCTGCAATGCCCATGCCACTGGCATAGGCAGTGCAGGGGCCCCCTAACAGGGCCCCAGCATGCTTTTCACTGTCTGCCTAGCAGACAGTGAAAAGCGCGACGGGTGTAACTGCACCCATCGCACGCCTGCAACACCGCCAGCTCCATTCGGAGCCGGCTTCAGTGTTGCAGGCCTCCTTCCCGCCGGCCCAGCGGGAAAGTTGAAATGGCACCATTGTGTCCATTGAATATTTAGACTCTAGGGGGCCTTACCCAAGTGACTCTACTTTGGTTACACTAATTTCTGCTACAACAGCTCAGTCTATTCTCCTCAGGAGAGATTTATTTTGCTCATGGGGTATTATAATAACTCCCTTTAAGGAGTCTGGATACCTGGCGTTATTATCAGAATCTCGATGTTTGACGGCTCCTACAGTTTTGAAACCATTTTCAAACTTGAAAAGTGTCCTAGGTGGCTCCTCTACTTTTAATGGCATTCTCCCTACTGGCTCTGGTTTCAAGGGGTCTTCTAACTGGGACTGGCTGCCATCCACTCTCTTGCAAGGTCGTCCCCATTGACCCCTAAGGGTGGGCGGTTCTGTTCCAACTTCTGGACATCTGTCCCTATGTTCATGGAACATTAATGGGTTTGCGCATAAGTTTGCTTCGGCCAACCTTTTAACATTTTTTAACAGTCATGATGTAATTGCCCTTCAGGAAACCTGGGCTGATCATAGTTGTCTACTGCCAGGGTATTTAGAAATATGGAAATCTGCTCACAGAACGAGCAAGAATGGCCGTGCCAAGGGTGGCCTGACCATTTATGTGACCGCTGAATTAGACGGGAGTATACTACCTCTGGCTTGGGAGGATAATTGGATCCAGGGAATTGTTATAAGGAATGGGCATGCACAGCAGTCCATTATAATAATTAATGTTTACATTGCCCCGTAACCAAGAAAAAAAGGGGTAGGTTGTTGCGATTGATGCAGATTGTAGCCAATATAGTTGGGGTTTACCCATGTCTAGTTATCTTATAACTGGTGATTTTAACACAAACCTGTTTCAGGATACAATGGAGGCTCTTGAGGGTCCAGACTGTGTTTACCCCCAGTTACTTCCTGAACAATTAAGGCCCCAAGGTTGTCTGCACTGCCCTTTGGGGGAGTACTTAGTCATGCATCTTAATAGTATGGGCTTTAAAGTTTTGAATGGTCGCTTATGTGATGATGCCCCCCCACGGTGGACAAGGTCCGATGGTCGAACTTGCTCCTATGTTGGTTAATACCATCTGTAATATTGAACTGTTTCCTCTCATTGAAAAGTTTCAGATTTCTCCTCGGAGTGAGAGCGACCATTGTCCACAAATTGTATATATCAAATCAAGATTTCCTGTTCATGATGTCATGCTGGTTGTGGGTGGTGGCGTTTGTTTCGAATCACTAAAGCGCATAAAATGGAATGCTTCTATTGGTGGCACAATATTGACTGAATACATTAATTGTTTTAACTCTGAGAGTTTGGGTTGTGTGTTCCCTATTGAGTCATGGGTTAAACTTTCTTGCCTCCTATTGTTAAAGTTTCCCCAACCCATGTGCAATTGTGCTACACCCCAGTGCTTTGTTGTCTCCAGGGAAACTAAGAATTTAAAGAGAGCACGGAATAGGCTAGCAAGGGCAATCAGGAAAAGTCCCAACTCAGAGTGTTTATTCATTGAATATAATCAATTAAGGAAAGATAATAGGAAGGCTGTTTATGACGACCATCAGACCTATCTCGGTCAGTTTTGGGCTTACCTTCTAAGCGCAAGCAAAGATTCAAACTCCACGAAATTTTGGTCCCTTATTAATAATCTAACTAGTAATCAAATGGGCACGGGCGTTGTTGACATTTCAGAAGGAGCCTGGGCGTCTTATTTCACCAACCATTTTTCTGATAGTGAGCAGGATGGGGAACCATTGGATGAGGGGGCCCATAGATCTACTCCTGCTTTGTTTCAAACATGTTCTTCATCTATGGGGTCTCTAATTCCCATGCAGGGAGTAAGGAATTCCTTCCAATCACGCCTTCCCCACATCATCTTGAGGGCTAAGCAATTTGAAGCCCCCGGTCCCAGTGGTCTTCCACAGGCATTATTTAAACAGGATCCTCTCTTTTGGGCTAATCATTTCACACATTTGTTCGAACACTGTTTCCAAACCTCAACAATACCCGAGTCCTGGCGTGGTGCCATCCTCCACCCTTTATATAAAAATGGTTCAAGGTCTGATCCTGCTAATTTTAGGATGATAGCCCTGCTGGACAATGAGGCTAAGTTTTATTCCAGCCTTTTGTTGCAGGATCTTCAAGCTTGGGCTGAATCGAAGGCCTTAATCCCCATAGTTCAAACGGGGTTCTCAGCTGGCTCAGGTACCTCAACCAATTTATTAGCCCTTTCTATTTTGATTGATAGTGCGGTTTCATCAGGCTTGACGCTGAATTGCTGTTTTGTAGACTTCAAGGCAACATTTGATTGGATCCCCCAGAGTGCTCTATGGGTCAAATTACAAAGCTGGGGCATCCCTCCAGTACTTTCGGGTGCTATTATAGAACTCAACACTAACACCTGGGTCCGTATTAAGCTTGGCGATGGGTGCTCCCTTTCTAGGAACATTTTGACCTCTCGTGGTGTGAAACAGGGCTGTGTACTCGTTCCTCTTCTTTTCAATTTGTTTATTGCTGATATATCAACATCTCTTGACGCCGTCAATTCTCATCCCCCTAAGATCGGTGGCCTTAGGCTTAGTCACTTGCTTTATGCCGATGATCTTGCTTTGTTCAGTTGTACTAAGATCGGCCTTCAACGGTTGCTAACTCAACTTGCAACGTATACTTCCGCTAACCAATTAGAAGTTAACTTGTGTAAAACAAAAGTGGTTTCCTTTGGGAGGAAAAAACATTTGGGCTTTAGCTGGTACTATAAGAACTGAAAACTTGTTTCTGACCAGTCCTACAAATATTTAGGGGTACATTTTGATTCGAGGGGCAGCTTTGTTAATCACAAGAAGGCAATTGAACTTAAAGCTGTGGCTTTGCAGTGGCCTTTTCCAAATTAGCAAAAGTGTTAAAGGGAACGACCCTCATTCCCTTAATGAAAGTCATGTAAGCAAAGATCGCCCCCACGTGGGTTTATGGTCAAGAAATTTTGTCGGTCAAAGGCTCCTGCCTATTAAATAGGTTGGTTAATAAGATCTATAAAAGAGTTTTTCATGTTCCGCACCTGGCTTCACCGGTGCAGGTACGGTTGGAGTTTGGGCTTCAGGATCTGGTGGCAGTTGATGCTGGTGCTTTCCTGAAGTTGCATCATAAACTGGGTCAGGTCTCAGTTGGCCATCTGGAGGCAGTCCTGTGGCAAGAAATTAGTGGGCCGAAATCAAAGTGCACTTACTCCCAATTTTTGGTTGACTGCAAACGGCGATTGGATGCCGGCAATCTCTGGGAAAGCAATCCCCCCATTCCTTGTTTAAGTCAGAGGTTAAAAGGCTTATTCAATTGTACTCTTATCACTCAGACTATTCTCTTCTTGCCCATCGGAAGCATGCCTGGGCAGTAAGTGGCTCTTTTAAACCAGGTATGTCCTCCAGTTCTTTCTCCTGCTCATATGGGTTCTGGTTGAAAAAGGCCTTTTTGGCCCTAAGGATGGGTGATTGTTTTTAAAAAAAACATTTGCCTCAATGGCAGCTATCCCCTGGGGACAGTGTGATATGCAGAGGCTGTAGCAATGCCGAGGAAACCATTGATCATGTGGTCTGTCTATGTCCAGCCTTATCAAAGGAGTGTAGACTTTTGCTCCGGAGCAAATGGAATGAATTAGGAATCTGCTCTTGCCGACAAGCAATTATTCAGTCTCTGGACCCAGGCAATCCAATGTTAAATGTGTTACTGACAAAATTTATTAAATTTGCACGATCTAAATGTAATGGCACGGCGAGCAATGAACACGCTTAGTTGGATATCTTTCCATGCTCTTGCCATTTTGCCAGTTATTAGGTAGGAAGAGGAATTTTCGTGGTATTTGATGATGTGCAGTGAAATCATTATTTTATGCACCATGCACTTTAGGGCTGTGCCCATGTGTATTAGCCTGTGTTTATTGGGGCTTTGGGTCAGGTGGCCGGTATTGTACTGTATTGTTTCATAATGTTTTTAATATGTTGCATGCACAATTTATGGTGTGTTTTTAGTTTGAACTCAGTTCTTGAGGGCATTGTTTTTTGATTGTTTTTTTTTTTCTTCTTTCCCTTTTCCTTTTGTCTTGATCATTTGTATTGGATTTTATTATCTGTACAATAAATTATTACATTACACTAGATTTGGGTTCGGATATCATTGAGGGCTGCCTCAATGTGTGCCACCTGTGGTCCAATCACACAAGATGTTGTAGAATGCAACATTGGAATATGAGGTTCTAGGCCTGGCGTGAGGAGGGGGCAGCCGTAGTAGAACTAGGACGGGTTGGCTGCTGCCAGCGCTGGTGGGATGCTTGAGGTGCTGGCAGCTGGCTGGAGGAGCTGGGGCACAGGCACATAAGTTCTGCCTCAACCTCCTTCTCCTCCTCCTGGAGTACTACCAGCCACCAAGATTCATTTCTGATGCCATCCAGCCTCTGCTGCCTGAGCTGTGCTGCTATCTCCTGATGAGATGGATATTAATGTCCACCGGGAGTAGCTATAGCAGGGTAAGAAAAAGGAAAATTACAAATTATAAACCATGCTCTGTGCAAACAATTTTTAAAAAAGTAGAGTGTCACAGTAGCAGTAAATTGCTGCTCCCTTAGGGCCATTGGGATTTGATGTAGTAGACTATTTACGATGAGTTGTAGAGCAATTTTTTACCCCCACATACCCCACTGTAGTTGAGTTGACATCCGATTGTCAAAATGGTAAAATTTGAACTGGCATGAATCAGTTATGGAAGCCATGGCATATTATTACCCTTAGACATGAATGTGGCACATGCTAACAGGATTTGTTTTTTTTTGGGTGGCTTAGGACACAAATTTGGAAAAAAATAAAGGACTGTAGTACGAGGAGGTGACAGAGTGGGCACTGGGGTGGAAGGGAAACACCTTTTTAAGTTTTAATGCATTGACAACTTTGTAAATGCTGCATTAACTGACGCAGATGTGCACATTGCACATAACTCACTATTTTAAACGGCCACACTGCAGTTACGTACTCATAGAAACATTGGTGACTAATGGGGAGGATGCTTCTTCCTTGTTTCAACTACAGGGCGTTAACGGAAAAGACAGACAATTAAAATACCACCACTTTGAACCATAACTTTGAAAGCTGTGCAAACCAAGAAAGCAAATTAGGTGAACAGCTGACACGTCCCTTTCCACAACAGCTCCCTTATTTCTTCTTGAGCCAAGCAATTACGCACTCATCTTTTCATCTAATCTATTCACCCTTTGATACCCACCATTTGATTTAAGCTTACACTCTCTCATTTAGTCTTTCACTAATCCAATCCAGTCATCCATATTCATCCACCTGTCCATCCATAAATCCACCTATCCAGTATCCACCATTTCAAACACCCTGCTTTCACCTATCTGTCCGGCATTTACCCATGTATAATTCACTACCATCCATCCATTCCTCACCCAAACATACACATTACCCTTGCTTCACCCACTGATGCATCCTTTCACCCTTTCACCCTTTTCATCTATCTTCACCCACCCATGCATCTCCTATCATTCACCTACTCATCTTTCTTTTCCTTTCACCCACACATCCTTTCACTCAAATACCATTTCATCCCTTCTTTCTTTTAGCCACCTATCCTTTGCTTTTCCATCAAGCCATCATTTTTTGCCTCCATTCAATCACTATGATGAGCTTTTCTCTGAAGATTTGCAAGGACAAGAGGACATTAAGATTAAGAACTCAGTCCTCACTGCAGCTGCTCAACCAGGTGCTTCACAAGAAACACCCTTGCAGTGAGTATATTAGTAATTGTCATTGAGTAATATGAGCAGCCTGTCCTTGCTGTCACTGGTTCTTCCCATCCAACTGCTGCCGTGTCCAGCACGTTTGTGCTGCAACTGGCCCTGGCACTGCTGATTGATGCAGCTGGCAAAAAAGTTACACAATTTAGTTCCAACAAAATACATTCCACCACAATAGATCATTATAGTTCTATCTTCGTCTATCATTCACTATAGGAATTCTGTTGGTTGTTAGAAATGCAAGGTAGACAAATCATCAACTGTAAACATTTCGTAATGGAGAGGCAGAGCTCAGCTAAGTCACTGAAGAACAATAAAGGGTTGGAACACTTTGGTCAATCCAGTAGAACCTATGATGAGGTCTTGGTTGGCAAATGCAATGGGCAAGAGCAAGGCAAAGAAACCTTCACAAACATTTATAGAAAAGTTGACTTTGGCATGCAATCTTGTTGGTAGTGTACCTGTCCTGAAAATCTGTCCTCTTGGTATTAAGTACCAGACCGCAAGATATATAAGGGGAGAAGGGAACTGCTAGGGTTTTCGTGGCAGGGTTACCGCTATGGAAATCCTTGCGGTTTGCAGCCTCGTAGTTCAGATGGCAGGCTGAGGCCTGTCGCCAGGTTGGAGGTGCTCGCCGCCACCTGCGGCGCTGTGACCGCACCAGCGGGCCAGGCACAGTTGTAGAGGCTTGGCATCAGCCAAGCCTCACAAGTCATAACGTTGCGGTCCTTACGGCCGGCTCTGAGGTGGTAGGACCACCATGGCAAGGCTGGCAGTCCTATGACCGCCAGCCTCGCAATATGGGCCTGAGTCTTAATATAAAGAGATTAGAAGAGGGTGGAATGCAGCTCCTGCTAATGGAAACCTAAAACCTGTGTTACTAGCCGCAACATATAAAGTCATAGGCTTCAAGGAAGGCCGCTGGATAAAATGCTAGGGGGTGAGGGAGACCTAAAGTTGCGCAGACGTCTGCCGATTGACAATGTGGCAAATGAAAGCAACCCCTTTCTAGCTAGCTTAGGTCAGAAACAATCAAATCAATTCTGCAATAAAATACAGAACCTGAACATTTACGCACCGGAGGTCACTCTGTCAGACCTCAAACTGGTGATATGAACTTTACAAAATTGAAAAAGGAGGCTGATGTTGATAGGGGCTTATTCTTAATGTCTTCCTAACACTCAGTTCTTACAATATGCAAGAATAAGAAAAGCATGTAGAAACATGTGGTTGCTATTCCCGTGTTAACCCCAAATTATTACAACATATAGAATAATCTGAGATGCTGCAGATGTTAAAAAATTGATTATACAACTCTATAGGGCTACAAGGGCTGATACACTAAATACACAGTTAGAGGTGAAAGCTAGAAGTGAGGTGGACTGTGGTAAATAACTGTCAGAAAGACTGAAGTTCTGCATGTGGACTCCCTTTAGAAATTTCTAGTAACGTCAGGTATAAACTGATCCAATTTAATATTTCAGTTATGACCTGCACTACACCAAAAGCTACTCCAAAAAATTAACAACTCTTAGCACGACAGGTAACCTAAATCTAATCAGGCTGGTGCAGATTTCTGTCATACAGTAATTTAAAGTTTTTTTCCCTCTAGAAACATAACGGGCCAGATGTACGAAAATGCAATTTTGCATTTCTTAAATAGCGACTACTTCGAAATCGCTATTTAAGAAATGCAACATGCTATGTACAAAAACACTGATTTTGCAATAGCAATTCCTACTATTAGGGAATTGGTGTTAAGAAATCCCATTGCATTTGAGTAAATGGGCAGGTTCTACTTTACCTAAATAGCGATTTCTTATTAAGAAATTGCTATTCAGAAAATGCAAATTCATGGACAGTATGGGAAAAAGACCCCCTGGGTTCACCCCAAAAATAGGGGTGCACGTGTAGAGCACACATATGACTAAGGGGCATGAGTGTGCTCTACTGCAATGAAAAAAGCCCCTTGGGGTGCTTTTTTAAAATTGCACCTGGTTACCACCGACTTCAAGTCAGTGGTAATTGTATCTCCAAAATGCCCAAATTGCATTTTGGAAATGGATGGTGCATCAGAATAGGAAATGCAAATAGGAAATGCCTATTTGCATTTTCTTTTCTGGGAATTGCAAGTTGTGATTTCTACAGAAGAAATCACAATTTGCGATTCCTTAAGGGACTTTGGGCCGGATGTATCAAGCTCCCAGTTTGCATTTCTTAAATAGCGAATTTTAAGAAATCGCTATTTAAAAAATTCAAAATTGGATGTATCAAAATTGCTAGTCGGTAATAGCGATTTCATAAAATTCACAAATGCAATTTGTGAGTTGGAAATACCAAATCACAAAAAATTTGCGAATCGGTACCTGAAAATCGCAAATTGTGAAAACGGCAAACCGGAACAGGCTGATGACATCACAACCAGGAAGTGAGTCAGCCCATGCTGTTTCCAGGAGCCACACCCAGAGGAGCAGGCAGAGAGAGACAGCCCAGCACTAGGGAGGCAGCCTTGTGATACAGCCAGGACCAAACATCAACATGGCCTATGATGGGAACGTGAAGGAGAAAGAAGACAGGAAGTGCAAGCCCAAATTCATTGAGCAGGAATTGGAGGTGCTCAGTGAGGAGGTGGTCAGGAACCACGACAAACTTTTTAGGAAGAACTCACTCCAGGTACCTGAAAGTGAAATGAGGAAACTGTGGTCAGACATCCAGACCAAAATATGCGCAGTGGGTGTTGAGCAGCGCTCTGTTGAGGAGATACGCAAACGATGGTATGACTTGCGTTCCATGCCAAGGAGATGGTAGCCAGCAGGCTAAAGGAGACAAGGAGCACCGGAGGAGGACCACCCACCCAGACACCGTCCACACCAGTGGAAGACATGGAGGAGTCACACTGCTTCCTGAAGCTGCCAGTGGTGTCACTGACATTGACACCTCAGGGACACCCAGCACCACCAAAGGTAAGGGCAGTAATGATGTGTATCCCCATGTGTGCATGTACAAATGCCCCCTAGAAAATAGCTATTAGCTCGATGCAGTGTTATAAGTAGTCCATGCCACATCGTACATACAATGCAACAATGCCTTATGGGAGTGGTAGTCCACACCCCTAAAGTGCAAATACCATATAAATAGCAAGATAGTGTTCAGCCACATAGAGCAACAACACATACGACTCATAGTGATACGATGTTAGTGTACATTTAATACTATTATGCAACACTGTGTGAAATATTAAAAAATGACATGCTGCACATTGTCGTTGTAGATGTCCCGGGCCCTGACGCAGCAGAAGGTGGTAATGTGGGGGGTAGTGAAACACAGCCACAGCCCGACTCAAACACCAGTGAGTCCTTCATTATTGCACCAACTAGACACAGGCAAGAGTGTTACCTCTCCCAGAGAATAACCTGACTCAGATGAAATGCCGGATGAAGTACCCACACCACCCCAGAGGCTAGATTCACAGGAAGACAGCAGTCCATGCCCCAGCATCAGTCCACTCCCGGCAGGAGGTGTCATAATGCAGGCAGACAGTGAACTGATGAAGGAGAGGGCCCATCATTCTTTGGCAGCCTTGAAGCTTCCATGCTGAAAGTGCAGTGCCTGCAATGCAAACACATGAGGTCAATGCACAGGCAGTTGGTGTCTCACAATGACAACAAGGGAGTACTGCACAAGCAGTTGGAGTCTCTGAATGAAAACATGTGCAAGCTGCATGAGGGACAACAAACAGCAGCAGAAAACACAAAGGAGATGACAAACGCCATTAGGGAACTCTGCACTGTGATTCAGCAGGAGTGTGTCAGCCACCGTAGGTGCCATCACCAATTTATGGGCCGGTTGGATAGGTTCTGCAGATTGGTCAATTGGCTTGCTACCTCAACTGGCTTGATATCATGACGTGCTGTGGTCATACAGGTGGAGATGGAACATTGCAGTCGGGACGTTGCACAAGGATTGGTGCAAATCACCAATGATCTGGATACAATTCATCTGGCTGGACCACTAGACGCAAAACATGTTGACCTATGATTGGAGTTTCCATGATCGTTTCAGGCCTCTAAGTTTTGTTTCTGATAGTACATGAGCATTACCACTCAACTTCTACTTTCGGTTTGTTTTTAGTCTTGGCCTTCATCTCATTCTAGCTGATTAAACTTATGATGTGTTTTGAGATTTAGAGCCAATTTTATTTTTTTCTCTCCTGATTTTCTTGGTGCCTGTAATAAGGTGTTTACCTCTATATAGCCACACACGCCAGTCATTAATAGAGAATTTCGGCAAAGAGCCCCCCTATGGGGAGCCCGTCAGGCATTGCAGTGCTGGTCTGACGAGGAGCATTCCCAATGATGAAGCTAGACATCCATTGTGATGCGTGAGGGCTCTAGCTCCTGAAGAATCAGGTCCCCCTGTTTTTCTATTCTGGAACAGTGTACTCTTTTGGTTCACGGGATACAATGCAGACAGCATGAAGTGCTACAAACAGCTAACTGGGTGGTGGGGATAGTGAGGAGCTCTTTAGCCTCAGCAGTCTCACAGCCCTTGTGATGGATCCTAGGCGTTGCAGTACCAGACACAGTACTGTCTTGGAACCCGCTACAAAAGGTGCCAGCGAGGCCACTGAGCACTCAAGTGGAGTGTGTGGACGTAGGAAGTGATGATGAGGGGTACAGGGGACTAGCTTAACATGTAGCAATACAGTTATACTATGATGCTAATAGTGTGACAATGTTACTCACACCTGTTTGTCTATAGTGCATATCTATGTCCTATTCAAACATGTTACCTGAAGGCAAGGTAATAAAGATGCTACGTACAGCAATACATATAATAGATGTAGTATTGTCATTACTTACATCAGAAATGGTTGCGCATGATGTCAGCACATCTTTTTTTTTCTACCCTCTGCTGCACTGCTCCTGTCTACTGGGTGAAGGGGTGGTAAGGGATCACCATCCTCATCTGATTCTAGCTCGGTGGGTTCCACAGGTATGCCCCTTGTTTTTGCAATGTTGTGCAACATAGCACATGTAGCCACGATTTTACAGGTTGTCTCAGGGCTGTATTGTAGTGCACCACCACTCTTGTGGATGCATCTGAAGTGGCTCTTCAGCAGTCCAAAAGTCCCCTCCACAACACTGTAAGTTGTCCTGTGAGCAGCATTGTACCTCCTATCGGCTGGCATTGCAGGACTCAGGTAGGGAGTCAGTATGAAGGACCGCACAGCGTAGGTATTGTCTCCTGGAATGGCATGAGAGTAAAATGAGTACTTGTTACATGTTACGTCACATGTACATCAATGCAACATTGTCAACTATTACATTTCCCAGTAGATATCCTTCGCCAAACTCCCCAGCTAGTAGTCTTGTGTAAATTCCACTGTGGCCAAAGATGTAGGAGTCATGTGTGCTACCTGGATATCTGGCCATGAAATCGGTTATGATGTTGGAGGCATTACTAATTACTGCTATATTCATGGATTGTGAATTTTTATGGTCCCAATAAACATACTCTGTGGCCGATGGTATAACCCCTTGACAGCTCCCTGCGGCTCATAGATGCAGGGAGCATGATACCTGCACATGGGTGGGTATACTATTGGTCCTGTGTGTGTTTCACGGAAAATTGGGTTATAGATCAGCTATCAGGTCAAGTATCATGGCTGAGCTTAACCTGTACTTCTCACATATCTCCTCCTCTGTCTGGTCAAAAAGGGTTATGCGCACTCTAAAAATGGGCTCATGTCTCCTCCTCCCGCTCCTCAAACCTGCCAGGATCCTCATCCTCCTCACCATGATGTAGAGTGCGGCCATTTTGGAAAAGGGGCCGAGTCATTCTGGGCCTCTTAATATAGGTTGCACCTGGTTACCACCTGATTTCAATTTGTGGTAAATTGCATGTACAAAAGGCCATTTTGCGAATATTTGCTATTTGCGAATCGCTAAATCATGTCGCTATTTGCGATACGCAGATTGCGACATGCAGATTCATGTCGCAGTCACAAGGAATCGCCATTTTAGCGATTCCTTATATTTGCACTGCGAATGCCTTTCATACATCGTGAAAGGCACTTTTGCATTCGCAAACAGCCGAATTTTGGGATTTGCACCGTTTGCGATTACAAAAACGTTTGATACATCTGGCTCTTTGTATATTGTATATTGGAAAAGCCCAGTTTGTATTTCTTTATGGCCCGAAATACCAGGTGCTCTGTGCCTCTTACCATTCTGATCGATGGATCGCCCCCCCTTCCTCCCTTCCTTCCTACATCACCCACTCTTTCTGTCCTCTCCTGTCGCCTCTTGTGCTGCAGGGCAATGATCATGCCCATTCCAGCACTGCCTTCTTTGCATCTCTTGAGCGTATCCATACATTGCAGACCATGAGGTTAAAATCCCCAGCTCACTAACATTGCTGCGATAGAAGAGGCCTCACGTGAGCATGTCGGGTTGATAGTAGAAAGACACCTGTTCAACCTGCATGTGCAGTAACGGTCCCATTATGAGTTTGGCAGACATACAACTCCGTCCACCAAACTCCCAACAGGATGGCCGCCCCCTACACTGTGATCTCCACGCTGGTGCTAATATGGGTTTCCTGCTAAGTCAACAGACGGAAACCTATGTTTCCTCCCACCGGCCTAGCCGGAAACATGCCACAGTATTGTCTCCGGCTTGTAATTGAGACAGCGGCAATGCTATCACATGCAGGGTGCACCAGCCCCCTCGCAAAGTTCACTGTCTACAAAGCAGACAGTGAACATTGCAATGGTGCTGGTCAGGGGAGCACCTTCACTGCCCATGCCAAGTCCATCGGCAGTGCAGGGGCCCCCCTGTGGACCCCTGCACCTGTTCTCTGCTAGTCGTTTCATGGCGGTGCTACCGCCATGAAACCGCTGGTGGAGAACAAGGTCGTAATTGCGCTGCTCTGGAGGATTAGGATCTCAACCACCGCTAGACCACTGGGGTCCAAGATACTGGCAGAGTTGGCAGTTCCCTGGCGGTCCGACCACCAGGTTTGTAATGTGGGGGTCCAGACCGCCACCTTGAGTGTGGAGATCTATAGACCGCCACACTCGTAATAAGACCCTAATGCCCTCATTATGACATTGGCGGTAAATCCCACTTACTGCCATGCTGACTGCCGCTAGCAAAAAGCTGCTGCGGCAGATAACCGTCAACCATATTATGACACGCACATACCAATCCATCACAATACAGCCACACACACAAGTCTGCTAGCCCAAAGGTCAGTGATAAACTGGCGGTATCAAAACCCACACCGTTACGCCAACAGAACAACGCCCACAACATTATGACCCATGAATCATCGGGGTGGACATTCAATGGTGGTAAACCATTGGCGGTACATACCAGCGCGCTCAAAATACACATAACCAAAAAGAACACCACCACATTGGACAATTCAAACTACACACACCTGACACACATACACACACCACACACACACCCACACCCACATCACTATAAAACACACACCCACTTTACCCACAACCCTGTATGACTACAATTCATTGCCAGCAGAGACAGCAAAAGCACTCACACAACCAGAGCCACATACCACCATCACCTATACACTACCCATGCACCTCACATCACATACCCCAACACATCTCCCCACACACCCTCACCCACATCACTTACACTACAACCATGGCACCACAACGACACCTCAGATTCTTTGAGGAGGAGCTGAGGGTCATGGTGGAGGAAATCCTCAGAGTAAAGACTCAGCTATGTGGATCACAGGTGCAGCAGATCTCCACTGCTAGGAAGATGGAGCTATGGCGGAGAATCGTGGACAGAGTCGACGCCATGGGACAGCCCCCAGAACAGGTGATGACATCAGGAAGATGTGGAACGACCTACGGGGGAAGGTGCGTTCCATTGCAGCAAGACACCAACTGGCTGTACAGAGGACTGGCGGTGGACCCCCACCTCCTCTCCCACAACTAACAACATGGGAGGAGCAAGTCTTGGCAATCATGCATCCTGAGGGCCTGGCAGGAGTAGGAGGAGGACTGGACTCTGGTAAGTCAACTCTATACTAATGTCACCCCTTACCTGCATGCCATCACATACCCCTACCCTCACTCTCACTCCCATCACTCCACTACTTCTCATACACCCCACCATCACAACCCACTCATCCCAGTGCCAATCCCTGCATGCAACACCAATGCATGGACTCCCATGACAGACCTGCTTGGACACCTATCACCACTGCATGTATTTTAGAGACAATCACCTAGCCCACCAAATACCAACTCACACAAGGCAAAGCTGCCAGGGCACTAACAACCATAGAGGGCAACACACCCATGCACAATATGTCACGTGAAGAAACAATAACACTACATTTAAATCCCCACAGCTAACCCACCCAATGTCACTGGCGAAGAGGTGCCAGCGACATCCAGTCCCCCACCAGAAGAGTCCCACAGTGATGACAGTAGCTCTGGTCACCTGGATCTGGATGACAAACCTGGCCCATCAGGGATCTCCGGACAGTCGGTCACCCAGGCACACTCTCACACCACCACAGAGCCTCCCCCCTCAGGAAACACCACCACAGCACCCACCCAGCAGGCCCTATACCTCTGTCCGCAGGACACGACAATCAGCAGTGCGTCCACCGCTACAGGGACCCCAGGCCACCCTACAAATACAGGACGATCAGGGACCTGGGGTAAGTTCCAGTGGGTAAACGGTTCAGGGGACAGAGGCACAGGACAACAGGGAAGCTGGGAGGACTGCTGTGCGACAGGGAGAGGACAGGCCCAGGGAACCGACTCTCCAGGAGGCACTCACCGCTTTCCTGGGAGCATAGCTACATTGCCAGGATACGCTGGGACCGATACTGGACAAGTTGAAGGAGAACATGCGGCTGCAGGAGGGACAGTACCTGGGATCACGGAGGACTTGAAGGACATCACCACCACCCTGATCTCCATTGCAGGGATGCTGGCAGACATGGGCAACACTATGAGGGAGGCAGTGGCCCCCACCGGGCCCCTGACACTAGCCAAACCACAGAGCAGCCCTCCACCTCCACTGCCGCTCGTGGACAGGATGCCCCGCGTCAGGGCCAACAGGCCACCAGCACCCCTCCCCCTGCAGAAGGAGAACCACCTCACAAAAGTTCCCTGTGATCCAGGAAGAAGCCAGAGACTATTGCCAAGACCCCTGTCAGGAAATAACACTCTCTTGATTGACACCCTTGTGTCCCACTCTGTCACCCTGTCCACCTTAAACTGCCATTGGTCCCCTTCCTGTGCCCCCTTGGACAATGCACCTGTGATAAAAAGAGACTGAACTCTACCCTGGACTTTCCTCCATCATCACCCGATGCCATTGCACTTGCCCCTCTACTTCTTAGCACTTAAATGAACACCCTTTGAAATAATACAAGTATGGAGTATGTCAAATGATTTAAGTATGTATTCATTTAACAAGGTTTAAACATTGCAATTCAACTGTACAGTAATGTTTACATTGAAAAGACCTGTAGTTGGCTGCACTGAACACACCAGGAGCAATAGTGGGGAACCAACATCTGCAAAAAGAGATGCCAAAGGGTACAGTGAGTGGCCATAGTAGTAGGAATACACAGCCTGCCAGTGACATTGTCACACGTCAAACTGTTAATTATATGTGTATAAACACTGTCTTACCTGTGTCTCATTGGAAATATTGACCAATAATTGCACTTCTGTTGTCCTCATCCTTTGCCTCCTCATCTTCACTGTCCACAGGATCCACAGCTGCCACACGGCCATCTCCAGCCTCCTCCTCCTGCAGAAAAGGCATCTGGCTAACCAAGGCAAGGCTGTGCAACCTACAGCATGCCACGATGATCTGTCAGACTTTCTTGGGAGTAGCACAGTGATCCACCTGTTAGAAGGAGACAACGAAACCTGGCCTTCAGAAGGCCACAGATCCTCTCTATAATTCTTCTTGTTCATGAATGTGCCTCATTGTAATGTTCCTCTGCCCTTGTGCTGGCATTCCTCACAGGTGTCAGTAGCCAAGAGAGGTTGGGGTAACCAGGGTCACCTGCAAGTATCGAGGAACAACTGTTAGCCACACACAAACCCGTAGGGCCCACACCATAGCCATACAC
Source organism: Pleurodeles waltl (assembly GCF_031143425.1). Taxonomy (NCBI): domain Eukaryota; kingdom Metazoa; phylum Chordata; class Amphibia; order Caudata; family Salamandridae; genus Pleurodeles; species Pleurodeles waltl. The sequence continues at coordinate 914,297,056 of NC_090436.1, forward strand.
CAACATCCACTGGGTGGGAACCAAGGGCTCACCTATTATCCATTCCCTGTGCCTCTGGAGTTGGGCCATCACATTTGGGATGCTGCTATTCCTCTGGATAAAGGTATCATGCACAGACCCAGGAAACTTTGCATTGATGTGGGAGATTTACTGGTCCGCCAGGCAAACCATCTGCACATTCATGGAGTGAAAGCTCTTTCAACTTCTGAAGACCTGTTCATTTGGCTGGGGTGGGACAAATGCAATATGTGTTCCATCAATAGCCCCAATAATGTTAGGGATATGTCCCATTGCATAGCTTTCACTGTGGCCAAATCCTCCACCTGGGGGAAAACAATGGAGCTGCACATGTGTTTAATCAGGACAGAAACACTCTGGTCAGCACTATTGAGAACATTGGCTGAGACATTCCTGCTGTCAAGCCCACTGTCACTTGGAAGGAGCCAGTGGCCAGGAAAAGGAGCACTGATAGCACTTGCACAAGAGGGGGGATCCCGGTGGGGTGACGGATAGCAGATATTAGGACAAGCCCCAATTGGGCACACAGCTCTGTGATTGTGGCCCTGTCAAGTCTATATGTGAGGATAATGTGCCTGTGCTCTGTTGTTGCCAAGTCAACCAGGGGTCTGTACATAGGGGTAAGTCTCCGTCTCCTATTCACCCACAGCGATTGAAATCTATGGGGCATAAGAGTGAGCAGCTGGTCATTATCTCTACATTCCAACCACTACAGTTCAATGCATGTTGTGATTGTAACAGTATTTTGTTGGAGATGTCCAAATGGTGCATTTGTGTACTGTGACGCAGTCTGGATCCATGGCCTGCCCCACCCCTGAAATGGTATCTGCTTCTCCTGTATGTTTGACAGGTGGAAATGAGGTAATTCTGCTGACATTGTGCACCATTGCAGGAGGTGGTCGAGAACCGCTGTGCAACTCCTCATTGGTTAACATTGGGCCCCATGAGGTAAACTGGCCAATGGTGATGTACGCCGGCGATGACGGTACGCACCGCCATGGATGTGATCCCCATTTTCTCTCAGTGAACTCACTTGCTACATGACCTTCAACAAGAGAGGACCTATACTGCATGTGCTGCTGTGACCTGTGTCTGGAACCGACCATGGCTTGTGTGACTGGGGAAAGGCCCCTGCCTTCACCTCAGTGGAGTTGGAGAGACTGGTGGATGGGATCCTACCCCAGCACCGACTGCTGTATGGGCCTCCAGAACAACAGCGGGGTACACCGTGAGTACAATTCATGGGGCATGAGTGCATGGAGTGCTGTGCGTGAAGGCCTCGTGTAGGGGGGGTTGGTGGATGGGCCATGGGCAGTGTGCAGCATGTATGGTGGCCCATGTCTGTGCTAATGGGGATGGACTAATACTTTTCCCTGAGTCTATTTCCCTGCAGGTCAGAGCTCATCAAAAGAAGGGTATATGGCGTGAGAGGGCCTGAGACGCTGGGCACGGAAGACTGCGGAGGCCCACCTGGGAATTGCCTCTCAACGAGGAAGGGGTGTCTTTCGAACCCCGACCCCCCTGATGGGCTGCATACTGGCGGTGGCATATCCGAAGCTGGATGGGCGCTTGGGGGCATCACAGCAGCCACAAGGGGGTGAGTACAGTGCCCACCATTACAACTTACGCCTGGTGGGGTCGTATCCGGGTGGGTGGTGTGGGCTCTGTGGGTGCCCCTAGCCCAGGCCTAGCATTGCAGGGTAGGTCCCATGTTGGGAACTGTTATGATGCATAAGTACTCCTACCAAGTTAGTAGGCATCCACTACTGGGCAGGGGTCTGTGGGTCTCAGGTATGCTGCAATTTGCGTTAGGTGTCCCTATCCATGGGCTAGTGACTAGCATTATGACTGGCAGTGCATTGCCTAGTGCGTAGGGCTGTTCCCTGTGTGTGAGTGTGTTGTGTATGCCAACGGTGGTGTTGTTGGCGCCATTGACCAAGTATATCCGTTGTCTCTTCCCCCCCTTTTTGTTTTGTCACCCTGTCCTTATGTGCATAAGCATCATCTGGCAGAGGAGCCGGGGCACCGGCGACGGAGGGAGCTGCATCCTACAGGACCCAGGAGGCTGAATCCACCAACGGTGAGGGCACCAGTGGGACGAAGGGCGAGGGGAGCACCACAGCAGAGACAGGAGGAGACAGTTCGGATACAGATACCTCCTCCGATGAAAGCTCCCTGGTGGTGGCGGACACCTCTGTGGCCACCCCAGATACAGGTACAGCCTCCACCCCACGTATAAGAACTGCCCTCCCAGCAGCCCAGCAGCAAGTTTCATGTGCCCGCTCACCCAGGAGGGTGGGCATCTCCTTCGCCCCAGGCACCTCAGGTCCTGCCCCAGTTAGCCCTGCTGCCCTGAGTGAGGAGGCTATTGAACTCCTGCAATCCATCTCTGTTGGGCAGTCAACCATTGTGAATGCCATCCAGGGGCTGGAAGCCCAAATGCAACCAACAAAATGCATTCCTGGAGGGCATTTACACTGGCTTGGCGGCCCAACATAGATCAATCCAGGCTCTGGCCTCGTCTCCGATGGCAGTCATTGTCGCTTCTTCCAGCCTCCCCCCTCCAACTTACTCTACCCAGTCCCATTCCCCTCAACCCCAACCTATCCCAAGCACACAGGCAGACCAGCATGCACCCAGGACAATACACAAGAGTAGACATGGCAAACACAAGCACCACACTTCATCCCTCAGGCACTCACACAAACATCATCCAGAAGCAGACATTCCAACATCCACTAACTCCCCTGTAGCCCCCTTCTCCTTGGCATCCACATCCCTCCCAGTTGTGTCTCCACTCACACCTGCATGTACTACATCCTCATCCTCATCCACTAACACCATCAACAGCACACCTATCAGGACACACCCCTCACTGGCAGTCACCACCCCCACATCCATGCACACGTCCCCTGTGTCCTCTCCCACTGTGTCTGTGCCCCCTCCTCCCAAAGTACACAAACACAAGCACTCAGTCACCCAACAGCCATCCACCTCACCACAGCATCCAGCCCATGCACCTGCACCCAAACACAGCAGACAGACACCTCCTACAACCACTCCATCTTCCTCCACTCCCAAACCATCTCCCTCTTCCCGCCCCAGTGTCCCTAAGAAGCTTTTCCTCACCAACACTGACCTCTTCCCTACCCCTCCCCCAAGTCCCTCAAGTCAGGCCAGGGTGTTCAAAACCCAGTCAAGCACCTCAGCCACCCAGTCCACAGGCACAGTAGTATCCCCAACTACTCCAGGTGGGAAAGGATCCCAGCCACCAGCCAGCCAGACCGCCAGCTTGCCAGCCCCAAGTGCGTCAAGGAAGGGCAAGGAGGCAGCACCAGCTGCAGGACGGAAGGGCAAAGAGGCAGTCCCAGCTGCAGGACAGAAGGGCAAGGAGGTAGCCCCAGCTGCAGGAAGAAGGGGCAATGGGCCTGCAACAACAGGCAGTAGAGACAAGGGGCCTGGTGCTGGGACATAGTCGGAGCCCCCACCACCAACCATGGTGGTGCAGCCATCTGAGGCTGCATGGGAAGGGCTGGAGCCTCCCTCCCCCACCACCGCCACTAGCACTGCTCCCAGCAGAGCAGCCTCAGTGGGCAGCCGTCTGAGGCTGCAGGGGAAGGGCTGGAGCCTTCCCTCCACCTCCACCAGCACCAGTACCACTGCCAGCAGCAGCAGCCCCAGTGGGCAGCCATACTAGGCTGCAGGGGAAGGGCTGGAGCCTCCCCCCACCGTCACCAGCACCGCCACCATAACCATTGCCAGCAGCAGCAGGCCCAGTGGGCAGCAGTCCGAGGCTGTAGGGGGAGGGCTGGAGCCTCCCCCCACCTCTGCCAAATCCACCATTAGCATCACCACTGCCACCAATGAGCAGCCGTCACTGCCGGCGGATAGTGTATAGTCCTGCATCCATGGGCTGTCGTGCGGCCGGGCCCCTTCACATCCTGTGGGTCTGACACCCAGACGAGAGACTGTAACCTTGCACTCCCCAAGATCTGCATCACTGGGTACAATGCCCCCTCCAGAACCAGTGGAGAAGCCATGCACTCACCCCCTCCTCCCCAGGATGAAGCTCACTGGGCACAATGCCCCCTCTAGAACCAGCGTGGAAGCCAGCCACTCACCCCATCCTCCCCAGGATGAAGATCACTGGGCACAATGCCCCCTCCAGAACCAGTGGAGAAGCCATCCACTCACCCACTCACCCCATCCTCCCAAGGACCAAGCACAGGGCATGTTTCCCCCTACCGGACCAGTGGTGTTGTACCATCTTCCAGCTGAGGTGGCCCCCCGTTCGCCGTCCCCCTGAGGTGCCTGACTATTTCCGACCTGATGCCCCTGCAGCGCTCTCTCCGTGTTTTTGCAGGAGTAAGGCGGGGCCTTGGACTATGTGATGTGGCCCTGTGCCCCACGGACATTGAGGACTGGGCAGTGTCCCCACATTTGTAAATATGTGTATACTTTTTGATTTGTATGCACGTATTTATACTATTTTATCTTATTACACTCACTTTAATCAATTCCTTTTGTCCTTGCATTATTCCTGAGGGGTGCAGGGTGAATATGTGATGTTAGTGCATCTGCTTGTGTGTATGGTGTTGGGGGTGTTGCATGTGTGTGTCACTCTCTTTTTCCTCCCCCCTCCCCTGTGTGCTAGCCGGCAGTACTCACCGTGGTCGTCTTCACCGGTATTGGTGTTCATAGTGGAGCACAAGGTAGAAGAGCATGGGGAACACATGCAACTCGGGCTTCATGGCGGCGTGGTTCTTCCCTGACTCTCCACAGGTGAGTCCTTTGACTTCTGAGATCTGTTTCTGCCAGGCTTTTCATGTAGTTGGTACTGCCCCGGAAAAGGTGGCGGATTGATGTCTCATAATACAGTGGGCAGAACATTGTCTTCCACCTGGCTGTAGGCGGTTACCTCCGTGGTGCCTGTTGATTTCACCCTGGTGGTCGGTGTGTTAAAGTGGCTGTCTGGATAAGCGTTTTCCACCGTGGTCATAATTTCATATTTATTACCACTGGCCTTTTGGCAGTATTACTGCCACTTTATCACCGACCGCCAGGGTTGAAACGAGGGCCTTAGTGTTTACCCCAGAATCCTGTGCCTGCTGTGCTTCCAATAAATTCGCCCCACCCCTGCTTACATAAAGCAAAGCAGTGCACACTCATTATTAAAGGTACCCACCTGTGTGCACCCAACCTGGTGAGTGGCAGTGGGAAAAACACTAATGCTTTACCATGAGCCGGGGGGACAACAAATATGGGGTGGGGATGCTCCTATGTCATCAAAGAGGAACTCCCCTGCTCTCTATCATATCTATGAGGACACCCTGCATGGCTTTGCATAGCCTCATAGATATGGAGTAAGGCAAGACAGCAGCCTTGCCTTACTCTGTGTCAAGGAGGCTTTCTATGGTTGTAGCAGTGGGTGTCCCATGCAGTACCCATGGATTTTGATGCTGCCCCTGATTTACAAAATCATGTAAGCCTGGGGCAGTGGCAAAACCTTATGCCTCACCTGAGTAGGCATAACAAGGAGAAATGGTTTCATTTCTCCTCATTTTTGTCTCTTTCTATGTGTGTTGCATCCTGTAGCACACATAGAATAAGAAAACCGCCTAAAGAGATTGTTTTTGTGCAGGAAGGTGTTGCTTCCTGCACAAAACAATCTTGCCAACAACACAGACAACCTTGCACCATGGTGCAAGTATGCCTGGGTTGGTGCTAGGCACCAAATTGTGCATCGGCTGAAAGGGCAGGAATGCCCAGCATCTTATGCATATGGTGCATTCCTGCCTTTTCAATTTGACATAGGGCAGCACAGCAAAAAGACTTGGGGTGCTGCTCTACACTAAATCTTTGTCAATGAGGCCCATTGTGATCAAATATAGATGCAAATTTACTTAACTTTCACACAACGCAGGGTAGAAAGCAAATTTGCTGAGCTGTGTGAACGAGAGAGGGCAGCAATGCACCATATTTACAAAAATATTGAACATTTCTTCTCTCTCCTTGCACTGGCACACTTCAGGCAGTCTAGTGCCAATGTAGGCACCCTTGCACCATGGTGTAGCCCTTGATCAAGTTTGGAAGGGGGTGAATACACACAACTGAGTCCATAATGTTCTTTAGTTTCTGAGTCTGAATGTAGGTCTGCAAGAGAGTTCACCAGTGTAACATAACATTCAAATCCTGTTCTAAAACAAATCTTCTAAATTTTTGATTGATTAACTCAATTAAACACACAAGATAGGGATATGAAGGCCAGGTACATGGGGCAGTGCCTCAATGAAAATAGTTGTCCAGGATAAGATGAAGAGTCAGGCATTGTTCCATTATACCCAGCCATTCACGGATACCAAATGGCAGGGTTTAATGACCTTACTCTCCAAATATTGTCACTGACCTATAGCAGCTAGGGTGCTGCCTATCCCACTTTTAAAATTTGGATACTGTAGTAAAAAATTACCTTTTTCTTATGGGAGAATTCTTTTAAGACATTTTTAAGTAATGGAGCCCATAGCTCAATATTACACTTAAAACATCAATGGACACCCCATCCGGACCTGCACCTTGCCTGAAAAACTCTTGTGCAGGGTACAAATAAAATCTTGTAGCTCGATAGCTTGAGAGCTAAACCTTTGACAAGATCTGGCTGTGGGGACTCCATAAGCCAGTCTTCAGCTGCATTATTTGCACAGTTAAATATGCAAAAGTGAGTAACCCACTATCCTGATATAATACAAGTGTTAAAAAAAGATAGACTATCTTCACTGCCATAATTATTTTTTCTAACTGCACCCCAAAAATCTTGTATATTCTTGCAAATTTCATGCTGACACTAAGCACCCCACTTTTTGGCTTCAGAGTTCTACCTTCCTCTTCTTTAATGATTCCCTATGAAGGATGCCATAGGCTGCAATGTTTCCTCAATATCTGGGCTTTGACTTCAAGGCTGACCACAGCTATCCACTTGCACCAAGCAAGAAGAATCAAGCTACTTAGGTTTGGAATGACCTAGATTGCCCACAAGCCTTAAGGATTGATTATCTCACAAAAAATATCTTGAAAAGCGACTGTAGCGCCATTGCCAAATTGAAGTTTCTGACAGCCGCAGGACAAAAAGATCAGGATGGCATTGGACAACGGATTTTAGAAGTGCTGCAGGATCATCGAGTTTCCAAGCCAACCTGGGACCATCAGGGATTGAGGTAAGTCGATAGTTATTCTTTGGTTGATTGCAAAAATGCAAAACTTTTGGGGGAGGAAGGATAGTAGCAATAAGCAGAATATGGTTGCTAAATACCTTTCCAATAGAAACAAATGTTAAAATCTTCACTAGAAGATATAACCAATCACTGAAGAACTACCACATTAAAAAAAAGGAAAAATAGGGATCTAGTGGTGCTACAACAATCATTAAAGTTTATCAGGTCACTTTCAGTAATAAAATTAGAAAGTTTGAGTCCTCTAGAAGTGAGAGAGTTCAAGATGGGTCTTTCTATTAAGTGAAAGCCCTGCTGGTTATGCATAGAATCTCCTGCCTGCACCTTGGCATTAAAATCCCCACACACCATAGGATGTGACCAGCTGGTGCACGAACAGTTTTGGTTATACAATTTGTCTTCAAACTTAAAGAAAGATAAGTAATTACCAACATTTGAATATAAACATTCATAAATAGATAGATCTCTTACATCCTGCATTCTCCAAAATTATTTTGTATATTTTGAATGCATTTAAATCATATTTTTAGATATTTAAATACATTGATACTCATGTATTACAACTATCCCCTCAGTATTATTGCATCTCACCATCCATCACCCCATCATGCCTTAAATCCTGCTTCTAAACATGTATTTTGTATACAATATAAATGTAACTATTTAAATTAATGAAGTAAATTACTCCACAAGTATTAAAATAAATACCTGAATAGCAAGACATTAGCTTATTCATTACCCCAGATCATTGACATAATTTTTATATTTTTAATTAATAGGCATGACACATTAAATATAAAAAAAATTACACAAATATTAAAAGAAATATATAGGTATTAATATACTTCCCCACCGATTACATCTACACCGTTTACATCCCGCTCCTAAATAATTTTAAAAATTATATATATATATATATATATATATATATATATATATATATATATATATATATATATATACATACATACAAATAGGTAGTTAAAGTTAGGACCATGTTTCCATAGAAAAAGCATTTTTTGTCTTGCCTATAGCTTTGGTGACGTGTGATGAATCTTCATGAGTGTGCTGGTGATTCTTTTTGCACATGAAAAGTTGTATTCAAACATTCAAACAAACTTTGTCTGGTTATACACCACCAAATTATACATAATAACATTCATGATAAGCATGAGACATATTCAAATGCACAAAACGCACAAAAATAGATCTTTTTTGTAACCTGTGCGTTTCCCACAACAATAAAGGGCATAAAACTGAGTGAAGAATCATTCCCTATTTTCCATATTTTTCAACAATTAAGAACAAAACCATGTTATTAACCCCTAAGCTGCTGCCCCCAGCTGCTGAGCCCTTTTTTGGATATTTGGGGAAGTTCATGCTTAGGCCTTGATAACTTTTTGACCACATAAGCTATCCACATAAAATTTGCAAATTGTTTCCCAACATCCTAGGAATTCTAAAGGTACCCCGAGTTTGTGGGTTCCCCGGGTGGAGATGAAGAAATTAGACAAAATACAGCCCAAAAATATTTTTTTTCAGAACAATTGGAAAAAAAGGCTGCAGAAGAAAGCATCTGATTTTTTCATGAAAATGACATCAACAAGCAGTTTGTGGTGCTAAAATCACCATCTTCCAGCTTTCAGGAACAGGGAGACTTAAATCGGAAAACCACATTTTTCAACACAATTTTGGCATTTTACTGCGCCATACCCCGGTTTTACTATTTTTTGTGGTTTCAGCCACCTTCCACTTAGGGACAGAAATGGGTGTGAAAGCAATGCTGGATCCCAGACAGCTAAACATTTCTGAAAAGTAGTCATAATCTGAATTCAGCAAGGGGTCATTTGTGTAGATCCTTCAAGGTTTTCCTAAGGAAAGTAACAGCTAAAATAAAAAAAAATATATTGAAATTGAGGTGGAAAAAGCCATTTCTGACCACGATTTCTTCTATAACTTTTTCCTGCTATGGCAGATTTTTTAAAGCAATATATTGTTATGTCTGCTGTACCGTTCTGGTCACAGGGATAAATAGGGTTTGTAGGTTCATCAAAAAACCTAGGTACCCAGAGCCAATAAATGAGCTGCACCTTGTAATGGGTTTTTATTGCATACCGGGTATTCAGGAATTCATTTGGTGAAATATAACGAGTGAAAAATAGGTATCAAGTAAACCTTTCTATTTCCAAAATGGGCAAAAGATAAGGTGTTCAGAAGCAGTGGTTATTTGCACATCTCTGAATTCCGGGGTCCCCGTACTAGCATGTGAATTACAGGGCATTTCTCAAACAGACTTCTTTTTTACACACTGTCTTACATCTGGAAGGAAAAGATGTAAAGAAAGACAAGGGGCAATAAAACTTGTTCTTCTATTCTGTGTTCCCCCAAGTCTCCCGATAAAAATGGTACCTCACTTGTGTGGGTAGGCCTACTGCCTGCGACAGGAAACGTAACATGGACAAGTCAAATTTTTACATTGAAATCTGATGTGTTTTGTGGAAAGTGCCTATCTGTGGATTTTGGCCTTTAGCTCAGCCAGCATTTAGGAAAACCTAACACACCTGTGCATTTTTGAAACCTAGACACCTAGGGGAATCCAGGGTGGGGTGATATGTGGGTCTCTCACTAGGTTCTGTAACCCAGAATCCTTTACAAACCTCAAGATTTGGCCCAAAAAACTTTTTTCTCACATTTCGGTGATGGAAAGTTCTGGAATCTGAGAGGAGCCTCAAATTTCCTTTCATCCAGTATTCCCCTAATACTGGAGTCTTCTGAAAACAATGGTACCTCACTTGTGTGGGTAGACCTAGGCTCTGTGTCAGGAATAGATCACACAAAGGTCAATGTTAGTCCTTACACGAGGGCAACTGTTGACCCTGGGGTGATCCATTCCTGACGCAAGCACTAGGTACAGGCACTCAAGTAGCTTAGTGTTTTTATCAGGACAGGTGGGGAAACACTGGGTGGTAGGAATTTTGTGGATCCCAGCATATTCCTGTAGTTTGTGTGACAGAAATGCAAGACATTTTTTATTCAACTTTTCACATTTGCAGGGTATTCTGGGTACGAAAACGTTGGAGAATCCACACAAGTCACACCTCACTGGACTCCCCCAGGTATCTAGTTTCCAGAAATGTCTGGATTTGGTAGGTTTGGAGCCCGGAACCAAAAACACAGGTGCCTGCCTTACATAACCATGTTGTTTTGTGATAGATAGTTTTGATGTCTCCACAATACGATTTGGGCATTGGAATTTGGGGCTGAACTAAATTGGGGAGCTTCCAAGAGAGCACTCTCTCTGTGCTTTCCATCACATCAGACTGTGCTAGCAAAGGGACAGCAGGACTGTCCTGATCACCTCCCTCAAAATCACTGGAAGAGGAGTTTTCAGAAAAATCACTCCCAGAGTCTGTGCCATTACCCTGTCCCCCAGATGCTGCCTCAGTATCTGCTGTCTCAGTCTCTGATCCTACATCAGAGTTGTCCTCTATAACCCAAGTTAGGGCTTGAGCAGCAGTCATCGAACGAGACGCCATCTCTGCTACTGGCTAAACTCTTGCTCTAAAATACTAGCCTACATAGACAGTCACAAAATTGCTGGGGGGTGTGTGTGTGATGCGTGCAACAGTAAAGGTCAGTCACCTTACCTTTGCTTCTTCCCTCAATCAGCACGTTCCCTCAAGACACTAAAAAAACAAAAAAGATAAACTATTACTTTTCTATGTCACATACCAATTGTCACAGTCTTTAGCGCCACTGGCACCCAGTCCAACAATCATTATTGGTGCTCCCACTCCCATGACCTCCTCCTCAGATTCCCTCACTACAACCCAGCAATAGTGCCTTTCATCTCTCCATAGCTCCCCTTGCACATACATTTCATTTGTATCATAGCGCAGGTAATGGTTGGCCTTACTAATCCACTCAGCTTTTTACATAAAATACAGATTTGATATTTGCAGTAGGCATATAAACCGTCTGCACTACTTTATGGCATCAAAACTGCCACTAGACAAAAGTCAGATCCTTTTGTAGCAGAAACATAATCACAAGAGTTACTTGACTTTTTTATTGCTGCTTAAAAGCTACAGTAGAAACGTGTCAGTTGAAGTTTGAGCATTGCCTTGAAGACACAAGATGGAACTGCAAGGGAACTAGTGGCTAATTTATATATATATATATATATATATATATATATATATATATACATGTAGATCACTTTTATATGTGGGTGTGGTTTTCCTGGGGCTGATCGCAGCCCCCAGGGAAACAACACACGCATTGACAAAAGTGATCTCTCTCTCTCTCTCTCTCTATATATATATATATATATATATATATATATATATATATATATATATATATATATATATATATATACACACATATCTATATGTTTTTATAATAATAGTTGTATGGAAACCAGCTCACAGCTCGCCCTCTGTCTAATTGATATTTTAAAAAAATATATATTTATTTTATTATTAATTTTTTTAGCCCCTGGTGTTTAAAAAAATATAACCCGAGGGGAGGTGGCTCATTTTCAGAGAGGGCCGACCCCTCCAAGTGAAATCCCTGGTGTCTAGTGGGGTATATTGGTCTTGGATCGCAGCTGCCACACAAAGGCAGATGTCACAAAGGAGTGGTGGGGGCTGAGGGGAGACACAGAAGCTCTTCCTTGTTTCCCGATGGGGAATTAAAAAACAAAATCCTCCGGAGGATTTTCAACCTTCCTCCCAGGTGTCAGCCACTCGTTGTGACTGGTCGTGACCCGCTCCAGGGAGTTAGTGTGGGTGTCGACCAGTTGCTGACACCAGCACTTATAAAGTTAAAAAGGGTACTAGCAGACATACCCTAAAGTGCAAGTAATTAAGGTAACAATCCTTGACCCCCTTCATATCACACTAGCAAGACTGGAGAGTGATTCATAGTCTTCTCCTGATTATCCAGATGTTGAACAAAAATAACGACTAACAGAAAATACAATAGGGCCAGATGTGTCATATCTCAGGATGGGCTGTTCCTTAGAAAATCTGTCATCCCCAATGCTAGACAGAGAGATTGTAGCCATTTACAACGTAAGCCACGGTATCCTGGACAAACAAAGATGACATGATCCGCGGGTTTGAGATTGGCACCACATGCTGGGCAAAGGGTAAATGCCTGATACCACATCTAAATCTAATACATAAGCTTTTAGCCAGGGACAGCGGTATGATATCTAAACAATTCTGTACTCAGGAAGGGGCTTCACCTCCAAAAACTGTTCTGTCAGGTGCCCCAGGATACTCCTGGTTAATTGATGCTCTTGCACATTACACCAGTAGGTAATTTTTTAAAACATTTGATCTCCTTTACAGATTGATTCAGGGGAGGCGAACAACTTATGCAATCTCAGTTTGTTGCACCAGCTAGAGATAAATCTAAGCCAAGGGACCTTTAGAGCATTATCTAGTTTTATGAAGTCATGCAAGGAGTCTCACATCCAGAATAATATGGACCTCAACTGGGCCAAATCTGAAACATGTTTAAGGTTTAAGTCGAGATATAATGGGGTGGTTCCGTTGCTAACAGGTACAAATAGCAATGACCTGGAAAAGTTATTCTCTGCTGTAGTCAACTTGTGAGTGATGCTATAACCCCAGATTTCAGCTCCATACAAGACAGCACTCTGTGCCTTGGCACGTTAAGCTTCCAGGGCAGGTGAAATATGATGAGAGTGCATCTTTTTATAAAAGCGGAGTATAGCTTTGGATCTATGTGACAGTATAAGTGAAGCTTGAATAATTTTAGCTCCCCAGTGATAATTGTCTATTAGCGTCACTCCTAGATAATCAAAACTATACACCCTGTCTAGTACTTCAGGACCAATCTTCATGTCGCTGCTCCTGGTTGCGCACTTCCCAAATATGATAAAATTTGTTTTGGACACATTCAACTCCAGACCCATTTTTTTGCAGAACTCTAGAAATCAGTCTAACTTTATTTGGAGACCTATCAGAGTCTTTGATATTAGCAGTGAGTTGTCAGCAAAGAACAGTATTGCCTATTTAGGAATCATTAAAAAAGCTCCCTGGCTCCTCTACTACATTATTACCATAACAAAGCAGGCACAAGTATGCACCCTGCCTAACTCCACAAAGTATTGGAATGTGCTCTGTCAATTTGCCTTTATGCCCCCATCGGGCCTAGGCATAATTGTTTTCATGAAGTCGGATGAAAGGATCTAAGAAGCCTCTGGGAACCCCCATGTCTTCTAGCACTCTCCAGAGTTTCAGCATGGCACAAAGTTGAATGCAGCATCAAGATCAACAAATGCAACTTATAATTTCTGGCAGCTAGGGAGGACATATGTCTAAATAGGAGAGAAAATTTAGAAACCTGCTCTGTACTGCTGATTTTTGTACTGAATCCTGCGTGTAAATGTGACAACATTTGCCTGAGAGACATCCATTTTTGTTATTTACCGTGCACAGATTTTTTGCATGTTCCCGATCAGGCTAATAGGCCTGTAATTAGCAGGGCAGCATGCATCTCATTTCTTAAAAATGGGGGTTATCTCTGCTCCCTTCCAGGTGTCAGGAATCACTCCACCTGCTGCAATTGCGTTTGACAGCAGATTCACATAGGAGGCCCAAAGCCGGGCTTCAGACTTAAACAAGTCTCCAGGGGTATGGTCACAACCAGGTGCCTTTAAAGGCTTCAGGCCTTAAATAGCTGAAATTATGTCTTCTAAACTAAAGGAAACAGTTGCAATGTACCTGTTGCCTATTATTGGTGTAACAACCCCAGAATTACAGCTATGAGAGCAAATATTCATTTGGGCTAACTTGTGCACATAGTTCAGAGAAGTGTTCCTCCCAGCTCTTAGGCTGAGTGTGATTCCACCTGGGTTTTATGCTCCCAACAGTCTCATGAGTAAGTATACCCCCAAAATGTCTGACTATCCTTGACTTTCAGGGCCCGTAGCATATCCTGCCAGTTTTTGTCTTCCCAATTGCACTTAACCTGGTTGGGCGCTGCTTTATATCTAATATCTTCTACACAAATTTCAGAACGGTTACATTCTCTAACAGCCCTTTTTTGGGTCTGTTTGGCCAATTTGTTGTCAGACAAATATCACTTGAGATCATTCAGGCATTTTTTAAACTTGCTACATGACTCTTTTTAAAACATTTCCTGCAGCAAACTAAAAAGATGCTTTTGCATATCTAAAATTGGAATGGCAGGCTCAGGAGTATTCTCATACTTTGACATAAAATGGACAATACATTGATAGATCTCAGTAGACAGTTCTTTATTCACTAGAATTTTAGGCCAAGAAATTCTTCTAAAGTTATTTGCCACAATGGGTTCTTGATGCGCAGCAGGACAGATTAATGATGATCTCTTGAAACCATCCTCGATTAAAGTAATCAGGGAATTGTGATCACTGCCACTGAGATAAACAACCTCCATGTGAAGAAATTTAGGCCAAAGACTAATGTCAAGTAAGACATAATCAATAATACTAGACTGGCAGCCCCTCTTGAACATAGCCACTCTATTGGGATCAGAATGGGTTCTCCCATTGCATGCTCTCAGGCCCCATTCCACCACCAATGATACAACCTGCATGGCAGTTTTACAGAAATGTCGCTGAAGTGTACAATTAAGACGGGGATTACCCCACTGTTCATCCTCTTGTTCGGTTAAAAGACCAAGAAGTGGTGAAGGCTCAAAAGAGACATTAAAGTCTCCAACTACAAAAATGCTAGCCACATGTTGATATATATCAATTAAGTTGTCTAGTTAAGAAATAACCAGAAAGTCACTGACAGTGGGCATAGTCTTAGCATACACAGACCTGCTTTGAATTTGAGCCAAAGATCCAGCAGATCAGAAGAATCTGTATTCAACATCTCATGTCACATTTAACTAAAATCATCAGCCCTTCTATTGCCCGCCCACATTTCTTAGGGGCTTCTGCTTCCACACTATAGGTGACAAGCCCATCAATGAAAACCTTGTCCGTCGCCCAGGTTTTCTGGAAGAGACAGATGTTATGCTGCCCTATAAATGTCAGCCAGTCTTGATCATTTAACTTTAACTTAACCCCAGGAAAAATTCCATGATAGAATAGTAAGACCATCAGAGGCAACTACACTCCCACTCTTTATCCTTAGATTGATTACGCATGGTGCTGGAAGTCAACATAGGACAGCCCAATACATCAGAATCTCTTGTAGTGGTCTTCACAATACTAGAAGGGAGAATTGGGAATTTCGCCTTTCCTGTATTATCAGCACCCTGCCCAAGTCACTCAATTTAAATTCAGCCCATAATCATTGGTGGTAATTTGCTGTTCAGAAATAATGGGATCTATGCTCCTTGCAGCTTCTCCAATTTCAGACTGGGGCATGGACAAGCTGCCAAGAGAATCTGATGGGCGGGAAAAATTTATTTATCCTGATCCCAGAAATAACGGCGTCTATTATTTAGTGAGTACGGAGATCCAGATTCATGAGACCATCAACTAGAAACTCATTTTTTAACTCACCCTCAATGTAGGCAAAATAAGAGGATTTCATAGCATGCCTCACAACTTTCTCCCCATCAGACCTCACTATGGATAAGCAACGCCCCTTGGATCTGAACCAGTCCGTAACCTAATTGATTAGTGAATCAGGGTCCTCGTAAGCATCCTTTCTCAGTTTGGGGATTGTGGTTAGGCAGACTGTTCTTCTATGTTTAGATTGCATGTTGTTAAAGGCATGGAACTGCCACAGGTTTCCAGGTGCCTGTGGCTTTCTAGTGGCAGGGAAATGTAAGGTTGATATTTCCCTTTCACCACATGGGTGATTGGGGAAACCATCAGAGTTACTGGCAGAATTCTCACCTTGAACACAATGGAATTCTCTCACATGAGACAGCCTCGGTGTTAGATCATGTATCCAATAGCTGTTCATTTGTACTGGCTTCCTATAGTCACAAGGCGGCAGAGGACCCTACGAGCTATTCTGCATTTGTACTGCAGATGGTGTGGGTTTAACATTACCAAATGTCGCAGTCCTCTTCAATTATTGGGCTTGTTTCAAAATTGCAATCCCTTTTGCGTACAGGAGTGGAATTTACATGACATATGCAACAGCAATTATGAGTGGCCATGGGTGCTTTCTTAAGCTGAAGGGACAGGGCTAGCAAAATGTCCATGATTTCACTCAACTTTTTATGTAATTCTAAAGAACTCAAATCTCCCTCTGATGCAACTACTGGCCCTAGATGCATAGAGCCCACTTTGGTATCGGGGACAACTGTACTTGCTTTACTTGTCAAGTAGTCCTGAGGATGAACTTGACTGAGACTTATAGCACCGGTTAGTGCAAAATAGTGATTAGAACAGGTTATATTTGAAAGAATGATAACTATGGGTGATTATGGGTCTTCTGCACAGGAAGTGTAGGTGGAGGTGCAGGAGCAAAAGAATTGATGCATTTAGCAGGGTATCAAGGAGTTTCATCACCATTTCTCTGACTCTTTTTTTAAACATGGCTGGCACTTTAACATTTGACTCAGCACCCCGAGGAAGGTTCAGTATTCCAAATAGATTCAACCTCTTTAATTAAATGATCAATATTGTCCACAGTACAGTTCTTCCCATCAATCACTCTGAGTGAAACAGTCCCCATTACAGGTTTCTTAATTTTCTTATCAATGGTTTGATTAACTCAGATGCCTTCCGTTTGCCCATGTCTTATCACCCTGTTGCTCTACCAGTTCGCAACAAGCCAATCAGCCGTGCAGAAAACCCAGGGGAAGCAAAAAAGGTGGGGGGAAAAAACTCAACAGAAGCTTTTCAAAGAAATTAAAGCACTCAAAAAAGGACAAAGCTTGTAGGTGAGTAAAGTTGGATGAAAGAGAGGAGTCCCATCCCAGCCTCTTCTAGATGATGGTGGATGAAGGACGGGCCTGCCCTTGGCCTGGGCTTTACCTGGGCGCCGCCCACGTTCATCCCACACCACAAGAAAAGACCAAGCACTTTAAGCTATACAGAAAGCTTCTGGCGGCCACTCCTCTGGGCAAGTATCTCGTGAGACAGTCCCATTGTCCCCAGGTGCTGGCTGGATGTCCTGCACCACAGGGGAAGGCCAACAGCCAGATGTACAAAGTCCTTTTGCATTTCCTAACAGTCCGAATCAGTATTTTGGGCCATTAAGAAATCCAAAATAGCCTTTTCTTATGTACAAAGGCCTTTACAACATTTCAAATTGCGATTTCTACCCTGCAGAAATTGCAATTTGTGATTTCCAGAATAGAAAATCGCAAATAGGGATTATCTATTTGTGATTCATATCCTGATGTGCAAAGCATTTCCTAAATGTAACTTGGGCATTTAGGAGATGCAATTAACACTGACTTGAAGTCAGTGGTACCTTTGTGCAATTTAAAAAAAGCACCCCAAAGTGTTTTAAAAAAAATTGCAATAGAGCACATATATGCCCCTTAGGTATATGTGTGTTCTACAGGTGCACCCCTGTTTTTGGGGTGTATCAAGGGGGGTATTTTACCCTTTAACAATCCCTGGTTTTGCATTTCATAAAAGCAGTTTATTTATAAGTGCCACAGGAGAAGACCAAGCACTTTAAACGTGGCATCAACGGAAGGTTCGGATGTTTGCTCCTCTGGGCAAGTGTCTCACTGTCCCCAGGCGCTGGCTGGATGTCCCCATGTCTGGCTGGATGTAAAGTTTTGGGATGATCTGTCAAGAGGAGGTTGAGAAAAAGGGGCACCAAAAAAGGTGTGTTTCCTTTAGCTATGGTGCTGAGGTCCCAAACTTACCCCGCCAGGACAAAAAAAAATGAATTTGCCTTTATTTTTGCAGTAAATTTATGACAACATAGCAAATTTGTGGCAAAAAGTTTAAAAAACAACAAGCGCAGTCTCCCTTGCTTGTTTTTCTAAAACCCCGGGGTGGGCCAGATCCTGGGGGCATATCAAAAATAAAGGAGGGCGTTCATGTTTCCCTCCTCCTGGGCTCATTTATGCCCCTGGGAGCACTACTTCCCCATGGCTTACATTCAATTGTATGCAGAGAGGCCATGTGCCCCCTGCAGCCCGGGGACTGCCACCATCCCGGGGCAATTGTTTCAAAACAGGGGGGGGGGGCAGCACATTCCACCTGCAGCCTCGGGGACCACCACTTCCCCGGGGCTGTTTAAATGTTGGAGGAATTATGCCCTGGGGACAACCACCCTCCAGGTTTGGCTCCTGCTAGGCCCAGGATGCCCACCCCGGGACGCATCTATTTGACCCGGGGTGGGACATATCTGTTTGCTCTGACTTGGCAGGAGCTCTCACAGCTTCCGCTAAGTCAAAGCAAACACAACTCCGCTCCCAGCAATTGCGACCTGTCAAATGCCTCTCACATGGTGGGAGTGAAGGTTTCCACTGCTTGCTGACACGTGGGCTGGGAAATAGAGGAAGCAATTGCTCTCACACACAGTGAGCTGTATGTTTAGCAGCTCCCTGTCTGTTACAACAATGCTGTCTCCAACAGGAGGTTGGGAGCTTGCTGGGACTGCAGGGGCCTTGAGGCCCCTCCCCATTGTCGTCCCCATCATGCACTATGGGTGCCTGGAGGCTACCCCTGAGAGATGGCTGAGTCTTGGTGGATGGGTTCCTGTGGGCCTCAATCAGCCCAGGGAGGGTGGTCATGCAGCTCCCCTGTTTAATAATGGTAGGCCTTGGGTAATGGGTCCCCTGGGCCGAAAACAGACAGAGTACACGCCCTTCTGCACACTACACCCAACGAGGTAGCACTCACAATGAGGTAGCACTTACTAACTAACTGGTAGAACGTTTTCCAGTTGGATAGACATTTTGTGCAAAACAGTGGACTCTTGTTGGATAAACAAGTAGGTGAACTTTCATTCTGGCCATGATGCTTATGATGCTCATTTCACAGGCACTTCCAAAGGAGGTTATAGAGGCTTCTTGCCTTGAAGTTTGGTTTAAACCCAGGGAGGAAAAGTCTGAGTGTAGCCTTCACAATCTTGATCAATTGCATGCTTTATGGGGGAGGGGGAAATCAGGCTTCCATAATGAGCTGGTCTCTCCCATGATTCTAGACAGAGGTCAGGAGGTAATTTTCCCAGTGTTATGTAATGTGCTTAACATGTCTTTCACATTAGGACAAGTTCCTTGGAGGTGGAAACAGACCATTATGGTGCCACTATTTTAAAAAAAAAACATTTCCTAGACCCCGAAAAATCTAAAAGTCTGAGGCCAATCTCTCTGCTTCCTTATTTAAAAAAAGTTGCTGAGAAACATGGTAACGATCAGCTGATTGACTTTATTGAAGCAAAGGAGCTATTACATGGGACACAATCAGGCTTCAGCCCGCAGTTCAGCACTGAATCAGCATTACAGTTAGCATCTGAATTCTTGAGACAGCTAGCAGACGGGGGTAAAAATGCTGCTCTGATTATGCTGGATTTAAGCACAGCTTTTGATTCCATTTCCCATAGTACTCTGCTGGTACAACTGTGGAAAAACATAGTTGGAGAGTTGGCTCTGCGCTGGATAGCTTCCTTCCTCCAGATTGATACTTTTCAGGTGGTTCATCAACTGTTTTTCTTGGAAGCGGTGCCTCTGTAGCAGGGGGTTCCTCAGGGATCAGCATTGAGCTCTATCCTGTTCAATCTGTATTTGCGCCCCATTGCTGATGTCATCGAGTGTCATGACTTAAATATCGTATCAGACGCTGATGACACACAGCTTATTATCACTCTTTCTCAGGACGGAGGAGCCTCTGCAACCCGACTTGAATCTTGTTTGGTTGATCTTGCAGAGTGGATGTCTCAGAGCTGCATCAAGCTACATGCTGGTAAAACCGAGGTATTGCTAGTAGGGATACAACCATTGATTTGGTTCTCTGCATGGTGGCCTGATGTATTAGGTCCTGTAACTTTGCCCAAGCCAAAAGAGAAGAACCTCCATGTTAATCCTTTAACAGCCAGATCTCCTGTCTGGCAGGAACGTGTTTTGGAATTTTGAAAATGCTGAGCAAAACCCTAGGCTGTCTCCCAGAGGAGACCAGAAAATCAGAAGTCCAGCCCTTAGTCATCTCTAGGCTGGACTTCTGTGATGAGTTGTATCTTGGTGTCTCTCAAGCTAGACTGGCTAAACTTCAGAGAGTGCAGAATGCAGCTGCAAGTCTGTTGCTTAACATCCCAAATGTGTGCATACTGGGCTGCTGCACTGGCTCCCTATGAGGAAGAGAGTTCCCTTCAAGGTCTCGTATTTTTGCCACAAAATTCTAAATGGGAAGGGACCTCGATAACTACACTCTTTGGCAAAATGGTATGTACCAAATAGAAATCTCATATCTGCTGAAGTTTCATGTATGGTCATCCCTAGGATAACAAAAGCTTGCTTGGGTGGAAGCTTCTTTGGATTTTTGGACCCTAAATTATGGAACGCCTTTTCTGTTGATCTGAGACAGGAGGGCTCTGAATCGACCTTCCGTAAGAAACTTAAGATGTGGTTTTTCAGGCAACCTTATGAGTTGGGCCTGGATACTGTTCCATTTAGCACTGGGACACTTCGTTCGGAGTAATGTTTATAAATCATTTATTATTATTATTACTTATTAACTCTCAACAAGAAGCACTTACAAATCTAAACATAGCAGGTGACCCAGTTGAAGCTCCAGTTCAGGAAATGATAAATGATCCTCACTCCAGCACTTTGTGAAGGCAAAGCAAGTGTGCTCACTTTGCCATTCCATATTGAAAAATTATCAGAAATCCTTTGTGGAGGTGAATGCATCTTTCATGTATTGGAGCACAATCAGACTCTCTCACACCCACTGTCACAACTACATAGACCCTCTCACACTAAGATAGACACTCTCACAGCCACTGTCACACCCAGAAACACCTTCCCACACCTATACTCATACTCAAAGAGACAGGCCCTGCAGCCCCGGAGCGTGGGGTTGGATGGTTAAAGGGGGCTGCCCGCAGGGACTGGGCAGAGGCCAGGCTCTGTGGCCAAACACTGCCACACACAGACATAGGCTGTGTGCAGAGGTGGCTGGCTGTGTTGCGGCATGAGTTGGTGACAGCGCATGTCTCTCAGTGTGGCAATAGGTGTGAGAGGGTGTCTCTGGGTGTGACAATGGCTGTGAGAGTGTCTGTCTGGATGTGAGAGTGGGTGTGTACTGGTTAGTTAGTAAGTGCTACTTCGTTGGTTGAATGACCAGTGTTGGGGATGTGGGTCCCCTCCCCAGGCTGGTCTCGGCCCCAGGGACGCCATCCTCAGGGGCCTGGCCTTCATTAAACGGAGGAGGGGGGCCACATGGCACCTATCAGGGCCAATTTTGGCCCCTGTGAGCACATTCCCCGTGGCCAGGCCTTATAATTTTGTGGAGGGAGAGAGGTGCTGCACTGCCCCCCTCCCCTTGTGGCCCCATCCCTCCAGCCGATCTCGGCCGCGGATACCCCATTCTCTGGGGCACATCCTTAACATATTTTTTAGAGAGGGAGGGTGCTATGTGGCACCCCTTCCTGGGCCAATGTTGGCACTGGGGACCCCATTCCAATTTTGGCCCTGGGTGCAATGGGACCACAGGGGAGCCTGAGAGCCCCATCGGTCCCACCTGGCTCCCCACCCCCTGCAGAGACCTGTATTGCTGTCATGGAGAGGGAGCTGCTAAAGATGCAGCTCCCTCTCTGTGAGAGTGATAATTTCCTCTGTTTCCCTGTCTGCATGTCTGCAGGCAGGGATACAGAGGAAACCTCCACTTCCAGCAAGCAAGAGCTGTTTGAAAGCTCTCGCTTGCTGGAACTGATGTGTTTGGTCTGACTTAGCAGGAGCTGTCACAGCTCCTGCCAAGTTAAACTAAACAGCTATGTCCTGGGAGTGGGCACCTAAGGGATGTTGATCGCCAAGGCCTTTATTGGCTTCACCAGGGCCCCCCCTCCAACATTAGAATTTGCTCTGGGGAGGTGGTGGTCTCAGGGGCTCTGGAGGAGCCTGTGCACCCCCTCAATTAATTGAATATTTGCTCCAGGAACGTGGAAGTCCCTGGTGCTGCAGGGGGGCCACGCCACCCCCCAATTTCATTCTATGTTTCCCTCAGGGAGGTGGCTGTGTGCAGGGCTGCAGAGGTGATGAATCCTCTATCTTCTTCAAATTCAGTCCTGGGGAGATGGTGGTCTCAGGGGCTGTGAGGGAGGGTGTGCACCCCCGCAATTAATTGAATATTTGCTCCAGGGACGTGGCAGTCCCTGGTGCTGCAGGGGGGCCACGCCACCCCCCCCATTTCATTCTATGGTGGCTGTGTGCAGGGCTGCAGAGAGGCCAAGCATCCGCTACATTTAATTGACTGCTTGCCACAGGAGGTGGCGGTCCCTTGGGTTGCGGGGGGCATGTGGCTCCTTGCATTTTATTCAAAAATAGCCCCCAGGAGGTGATGTCTCGTGGGCTGCAGGGCCACACAACCTATCCCATTTCATTCAAAGATAGCCCGGGTAGGTGGTGGTCCCCGGACCTCCGAGGGGCAACTCGGCCACCCACATATCACAGAAAGTTGGCCCCAGAGAGAGGTGGTGGCCCCTGGGGCTGCAGAGGGCCCAGATGGCCCCCCACATATAATTCCTTATTAGTCCCCGAGAGGTGGTTGCTCTGGGGCTGCGGGGTGGCCTGACCCACCTGGGAGCTTCTTTTAAATAAATGCAGGAGACTGTGGTTGATTTTTTAAAGAAATGTTTTGCCACGGATTTGCGACCCTGTCATAAATTAGTGGCAACATTTTGTTAAAAAATTATTTATTGCCCTGGGGGTCCCTTTGGGACCCCATTATCAGAACTAAGGGGTTAGGGTGTCCCTACCCTGACGCTTTTCTCAAATTTTTCCTTTTTGTCTTGGTCTCGTTGAAACCGAGTCCCAAGATGGCTGCCAACACTTCCTTGTTGAAGTGCTGCCAGCCAATCAGATCTCAGCAGGAGATCAGGAGGGTACGCTGAGCCTTTGCGTCCCTATATAAACAAATTAGAATTTTCATTAATATCTCAAAAACAACGGAACTAATTTCTATGAAATTACAAAAAGGATGCTTTCTGGACCAAGAGATAGCTTTCTGCCAAATTTGGTGTAACTCAATCCAGTGGCTCGGGTGCTAATCCTGTTTCAAATCCCTATGCAAATTAACATGGAGAAAGCATGTTTTGGGACACCTCTTTTTCTCAGCCCTCACTTGACTGATCACCCTGAAACTCTCCAGAAAGCAGCCTACTTGAGGTTTAAATTATTTTGGAAAATGTTGTGAAGATTTGTCAACCGGCACTAAAGATATAGGCAAGTAAAAAAACACTGTTTCTAAAGAAACCTGGTTGCAACTATAACTACGTAGTGGCAACGTCCCTGAGGTCATATATATACTTACCATTGTGCATGGTAAAGACGTGTGGTAATGAATGCATACTAAAAACCTCTACACTGTAAAAACTGTGTGATGAAGGCACTTCTTGCTAAATAATGTGTGGTGTAAGCTATTTCCCACACTAACATTCTTTATTGAAGACAAAAGTGTGGCACTCCTGAACACCATCTTGATTGAATGTAATTGATATTGTTTGCTTTAGAACTTAACATTTTCATTTGGTCACAGAAAGTATGATCAATTCCCTAGAAAGTTAAAAAGAGGACGGGCTGCCTTTTTTGTCAGGTAGGCAGAGGTGGGCCCCTGCTGTTATTGGTTGTCCTGGTTGCTGCTTGACGTAATCAGGAAGTGTATAATCCCAAGTTTAAAGAGATGTGCTGATTGGTTGTCTCTCTGAGCAAGTTTCCAGGATATATATAGCCTCCCTCTTTAACAACAGGCTCCTACAGTGAGTGTGTTTTAGCACTGAGCCTTTTGGCAATATGGAGGTGAGGAAGTGCACTGGAAAGAGCCATAATATGAAGGAAGGTGCTTCAGCTGAAGAGGATCTAACTGTTGCAGTTGCTGTTACTTTTAAAGCTTGAAAAGTAGCTCTTTTTCATACAAATACTTAGGTGGAGCCTGATGACCCTGTTGAGGAGGATGTTAGAAGCAGATTTATTCAAGGCACACAGCTGAAAGACGGATTGGAAGACATTGGACTTAACTTGGCATTTCCCGATCCTCCAACGAAAACTTTTTTTTTTTACAGTGCCATGACAAGGAATCTGAATAACTCCGCTTTTACAGAGCTGTGTGAAATCATTTTTGAATGTGAATGGAAGAACGTGGAAAAACATAGTTTTTCATATTTATTTTCTAACATATACCTGTTGCAGAAGAATAACCTTTTGCAATAAAAGTAGACTTGCTGATGGCAGGACTTGCTTCTCAAGGTACTATTATTTCTGAAGATGCTATTCCATTCGATCTAGTTGACAAAAGTGTAGATATGACAGTGAAGGGGTCAAATGTATCCAAGAGTAGTTTGATAGGGGCAGCAGCATATGCTAGTTATACAGAGCAATCACTGATTAAAGACTTTCAGACGCTGAGTGAACTATTGAATTAAGGTGAAGTAACTCCACGTTGGCAATCATGGAACAGCAAGTGAGATTTATGTCTAACATCTCATATAATGCTTTAAGTGTTGCTTCATCTGTTGCAAGATCTACTGTAGCTACTTGCCGCTGGTTATGGATGAGACCATGGAAGGTAGATCCTTTTCAGAATATTTTGTGATTAGCTGGATAGTATACTATAAACTCTGATGAGGGCAAGAAGTTACTAGCCCTGATAACGTAGACCTCATTAAGAAAATATGCAAGGCCCTGCAGAGCCTTTTGGCTGATTTTTCAGTTTAGATCTGGGTTTGAGTTCTCTCAGGGGAGGGGACATAGCTGGGGAGTCCCTCTTTCTGACAAAATATGGCCTCAGCAACCTAGTGCAGCAAATCAGAGTCAGGTAGCTCTAAAAGCCTTGACTATGCCATTACTAACTGCTTCCAGTGGAAGGAAGACTGAAGTATATCCTGGAAGAATGGAACCACAAATAGGTACTGCAGGTAAGTCCATGAAAGATATTGGATAGGGCTTGGTCCTCCTCGTCCCGAATATTTCTGTGCTACAACTCTTCTAATCAATGTAGTAAAAGGAGAGTCTTCATAAAGAAGAATACTGAAGACCTTATTACCATACTTAAGTATACTTCAGCTGGGAACAACAGGAGGACGGCTTCAGGCTCTGGCCTGTGGCCAGGCCCAGTGCCCAACCATTGCTGGCAGCAAATCATCTTACTGCACACGTTTGAAGGCACATCAAAAAAAATTGATCCTCCTGGGGTACCACACTGTCCCTTTGTATTTAAATTTTTTATAAACTCGGGACAAGTGGACTGAGTCCCCGAATCCTCTAAATGGCAAACATAGCATTTCTGTTAAAACTGCAGCTTGTCAATCAAATTACTCAGCCAGGGTCAGATATAACAACATTTTGACCCTTAATTTCTCAAAAATGGATGAACAGATTTACATCAAAGCAGAAACAACATCTTTCTGAGTAAAGATCTGGCTTTTCTGCCAAATTCAGTCTATTTCTGCTGTTTTTCTGAATTACTCTCTAAAAATTCCTATGGGAAATAGAGTGAGTAAAATGTGTTTTGTGTCCCCCCCCGGTTCTCAACCTCCATTAGACGGATCACCCTGAAATGTTCAATAAGATATAGATATTAAAAAGTACTTTTGATATAATTGTCATGCATATAAAACATTATTTGTGGAGTTGGGACATACATATATTATTTGGGGAGTTAAGTGTGGCATATGTTTAGAGGTGTTTAAAAATGAGTCAAATTCTGCATGAGGCATGGTATATGCTCCTTGAGTTTACTTTGAAGGGGGCAATGTCTAATGCATAGTGGTATTCAAAAGTGGATGGAAGTAGGTGTAACGAATCGAGGTTGGTTGATTACAAACTGATATACGAGAATGCCTGCTCTCCCATTTGTGATTGAGTCAGTGTTTATGAGCAAAGCTGACATAGTCAGTGAGGATGATTGCTAGTGTGGCTGAGTCCTTAGAATTAGTTCGAACCTAAGTGATTTCTGTCAAGCTCAATGAGGAACGGTGAGAATCAAAATGAACACTGTGGGCAATATATAGATGGACTCAAGCTGGGCATGTCCTATGGATATGGTGTGCATTTTTAGCAGGTTATTCATCAGTCAGTCTTGTGGAAAATATATGTTGAAGTGGTTACTTGGCAGTGAGTCTTAAGGAATATATGTTGTGAAGTGTTGAGTATGAGGATTCAACGCTGTACTGACGAGTCAAATGTAATTGAGTGTTTATGAGATAATGCAATGACAAACAGTAGAGAATTATCCCTAAAAACACTATTTGGGTAGTGTGAGGCAGGAAAGGGGTGAGCATCGGTTTTTGTTACCTGGTGTAATAGGAGTTAATGCTAATGGAAACATAAAGATCTAAGGTTGTTTTTAAAATACAAAAGTATGTGTAATTGCTCATGAAAAAATTACAAATACTGATACATTCATTAATTTAGGCTTTGGAAATTTGAAGTAGCCCAGTATTAAATAAAATACAGTAGGGTAGAATAGTGAAGACAGTAAATCATTGGGCAATTCAAACAACCATCATAGATATCAACCATCAGCATGAAGACTATGATGTAAGAATATAAAATATAAGAAACAATATATAATTTTAAGGATTAACATGTTTTAGCCCACACTTTAAAAGTTTAACATTGAGTTTAACATTGCTCATGCATCCATATTAAATAAGTCACCCCTTCCTGCCATTCTCACTGACCGGTGCAAAGAATTTCTGACACTTTTCCTTTTGGAATTTCTGCTTTCCCCTAGCAGGTAGGCCATTTATAGCCCATCTGTTGCCACCTAAATCCATATTGTGGCCTCTTGCAGTGATACGCTAAGGTAGTTGCCTACAGTGGCCTTACTGTAGCATCAGACATGTATTGCCACTTATACTTGCAATAAGATCACTATCCAACAAATAAGTCAAATAAGGCCTGAATGCACAGGCTACATTGACTTTTGACTCTCTCATTAAGGGCTCATGATTCAATTTTATGATGTACAGATTACACCCTTGATCATATATGTTTCTCTTAATGTGCTGTGCCTCTAGATAAAATAATCATTTATCTTTAGTTGAAGGACGGAACTGCGCATGCATTTATCACACAGTGGCTTTAGAACACACTCTAAACAACGAATGTGTCACTACCATGCATTCCTTTACCACACAAGTTGTAAAAATGATGTGCCTTAGGGAAGAGCTGAACTTTGGAATAGTATAATTTACTATCCCAACTCTAATCTGCGTAACAATAGGGAATGTTTGGACTGAAAATCCAACACCAGTCCAAAAATGCGTTTCCTTAAGGACTGTAAAGGATTGTAAAGACTTGCGTCATTCAGGAATGCATAATAAAGAGACATTCATTGTTGAGACAGCATTATAAAGGCACTGTGTAGTTCCCACTGCGTAATAAAAAAAAACCCTTTATCTTTTGTTATCTGTGATTCTTGCTCCTATCAAACTATAATCCCACACAATCCCAGGCTCTGCCTATTGCCCCACTGTCCCTCCAGATTTTTCTCCCATTGAAGTAAAGCATTGAACAGTTTTTTCTAATATCTACCACAAAATGGAGTTGGCTCATGATGCTTTCCCCTACTCTCCAGAAGATGTGTTCTGTATATTTTGTTAGAAAAGATCTGGGAATCGCTTTGAAATATTGATAGAGATCTTAGACAAAACTCTCCAAGAGATTCCCCACCTCAAAGGTGGAACTGGCTGATAGGGCAATCTATCAATGCCAGATGGACCACTCCGACATGTCAGTGTGTGGTCATATTCGTGTATGTGTGAGTATCTTTAGATGATTACTAGTAGTAACAGGCAGCACTGTGCAAGCAATGGTATGTTTCACTGTGTACACAGAGCAATGCAGATGTGTGTGTCTCATATGGTGTGCAAAGTGCTACATCATACATTTTTCCTTGTTCCGTGGTAGACAGCTTAGTTCAATTTTAAAATAATTAAACTGCCAAGAATCACCATGGTTACTGCACACTTACCTACCCCGAGTTCACAAGCCTCTAACTCCATCCGTCCCCATGTCACTCAGGAACTGAATGTATCAATGAGTGCCCATTTCTAATCCCACCTGAAATGCCAATTAAAGCTAATTGGCTGAATGTGGCTGATGCACCCAGTAGGCAAACTAGTTGTAGTCACTTGCTTGTGCAAAGTGGAATTAGCAAATCAATGAGGGAAGAGGTGCTGATTGCCTAGCAGGTTCTGACATGTAGGCTGTATGGGGCCCATGGAAAAGTGGCGTAGAAGATGATTAGCCAGGCTTGCACACACAATATTTTTATAGGGATTATCTTCCTTTCATAGCTAAAATGGTTAAATATATTGGAAAACAACATCTTTAGTGTTTAGGGAGGGAAGAGAAGCATTCCCCAGGATTTTTTTATCAACCATTTTTTTATCTTCAATATCCAAACTAATCTTGCTTGTCTTCTATGCAGCCTGAAACTACATGCTCACAACCTGTCTACCTTGAAGGTCCTTTACTGGCTCCCTCGAAAGGAAAGCAGAAATTACTAATTATTCTGCCTTTTTCACAACATCCAGATGGCTGAGTTCCAAATTACCCGTTGTTTAATGTCTTCCAATTTTAATTTACTGTCTATCTATCTAGCTTGCTATAAGAAATTCAGATGAATTACCTTAACTGTCTCCACACATGGAATCTGCCATTCTTACATTCAGAAGATCGCTAAAAGTACGTCTTCAAGCAGTCTCATTGCAAGTCCTTCTCCTGTGGTCCTCCAATCTTCTTTCCTTGGGTCAGATGCCTAAAACTGTTTTCAATCTTTTCATCCACCTGACTCTTTACCATGGCATTTTCATATTCTTATATCAGTTTTCATGGCAGACTGATTCCTTCAATAGATACTTTCATTTTGAGAGATGTTCAGTTATTATACAAAATCTGATCCATTTTCAATATTTTGTGTATCTCATTTATGGTGCATGAATATTATTGCAAGTTTTTTTGCAGTGCTTTAAAAAAAGCGAAATAGCATGAAGGTAAACAAAAATATTATTGTATAGCGAATACTAACTAAATGTGAAAATGTGCCTGAATCTTCTAACAAAGTGAAAATTAAGATTATTACTTGGAGCTAGGCGTTAAATAATTCCATTCTGATATTTAACACTGTTGAATTTGTGCCTCTGAGAGGTCTGAAACGTGAATGGAAGTCATAGAGAAAGCCATCTGATTCTAGGTGTGATCAAAATTGACAGTTGACTACTATTTCAAGTGTTTTTGGAATGTGAAAAGTCTGAGATAGTTTGAAAGGTCTTATAAGTCGACCACAGGTCCGCCACTGATTTTGTTGCAATAGGAGAGATGATGGCACATGTGAAGCCATTATCTGAAGGAGTGGAAGACATTGATTAGTCTGGTAGTCTAAGGTGACTTTGCAGTGATACCAAGGCTAACCAGGTTTGCATTGCACACATCCTACGATCAGGAGGATTATTTGAAAAGCTGCAAGATTTCTTTGACATTATTATCATTGACTAGTGAGAATTTGTGAAGTCGGGTAGAGCAGGCAGGTAATATTGGGCTAGGGTCATCAGGCCAAGGAACGGTGGAAGAGATGCTCTCTCTTAGGTTGAGAAGGCAGCAAGGTTATCACACTGTTCATTTGGTGGTACTAGAAAGCTTGTAATTAGACTATGGGATATGATCTCCTTCTAGGTATTAACAATGTTTTTTGTTCCATTTTGCCTCAGTGATCCCAGCTTGGAAGAATTATTTTTTAGCATTGATGGAAACAGAACTGTAGCCTCTGGAGTTCGCTCTGCAAGTGTATGATGAGATAGTATCTTTGATTTGCTTTCAACTGTCTTTCCAATGGTCTGCCTTAGTATTTCAGTTCCTAAGGTTATCTGCAAGCTATTTATTAGTCTTCATGAGATTATCTTTGCAAATGGACAAAGGGACAGAAGTATTTCTCTCACTAGAGCATTCTAATAGATGTACTAGAACCATCTGGTATGCCTTCAAATAGGGTCTTGTGAGCCCATGACAGCTATTAGAAATCATATATTAGAGTTTTAAGTACTGTGGAATCCAGTCTTCTGGGGACAGACAAAGATTAGATTTTTTTACAGAACTCATTTTTAATGGAGAACTTAATTAAAATCTGATCTGACTAGGAGAGCTGATAGCATCAGATAAGTGGGAGTTTAGTGATCATTAATAGATCTAGTCAATGTTAGGATACTGACCAGTGGTTCGATAAAATTATATTGATGACATATAGCAATATTAAGTATCACAATGAAATATTGAGGACACAAATATTGACTGTACATACTCTACCAAAATTAAAAATATCAATGACAAAAACATAGAGAACCAAAATATTCTAACAGTATAAGTAAGTATACAAAATTTAATAAATTTATCAGTATATTAATGTTCACAAATATGTTAACATAAACATAATACATTTGAAATAGATCAATATTATATAGAACCTATATAAATAAATGTTATAACTTTAAAAAACATATACAAGTTTAAAATACATTAAAAAATAATATGCATTACATGCAAAGAAGTAATATTATTAAAAAGCACACGTAATAAAATGAAAATCTAATGATAGTTAGCAATAATTACACACACACAGTATGAAAAATATTAAAATATACAACAAAATTAAAAAATTAAAACTATATAAAACAACAGACCACTATAATTCTAATCAAACTAAAATTACAAACAACAACATTAATGAAAGAAAAATCATAACTACTACAACCTAACAAAACGTTGGACTTTGAGGTGTCAGATTTACTATTCCCACTCCAACCACGCAAAAGTACCTTGGAAGTTCAAATGTACTACCCTCTCCTACAAACTAAGGATCAGTGTGGAAAATATTAGACTTCGGTGGTGCCTTATTTAGTATTTCCATGTTAATCTAAGGACCTCATAACGAGTTTGGCCCTCGGGTAGGCATTCTAACTGCCGTATTACAGGTCATGTGGGCCTATGGAGCAAAGACTGCTGCGGTCCCGCCAACACCACCAGGCAGCACAGACCGCTGCAGTCACAAGGCTGCACAAACAGGCTGGCTGAGCCAGTGCTTCCATCAGACACACTATGAGGTTGCACACCACCAACATGACTGTGGTGGTCCAACCACCATGTCTCAGCAGGCAGAAATGGGCAGTATAAAGGGAGACACTCACCTGCAGGCAGCCTTCACGTCCATTGCCAACATGGAGCCCATCACACACGTCCTGCCACTGCTGATGCTTATCAAAGGCCCTCAACATCCACGCCACAATGAACGCAACCTAACGTATGTACACACACACACCTACCTGTGTCATTACGCTCTTATGCTCAACAATAGATTGGCGCACCGTCAGCCATATTATATGGGGCTCACACTACGGGCACCAAGTACACATGTCATTGTGTCCCAGGTCAAAATCACACACAAGGAAGTACACATTCACAGTCAAAAAAGGCTCCTTTGGGCAGGTCACACACACTGCACTGCAACACTAAACAAAAACACATGTCTAATCATCTCAGGCACAGGGACAGAGACGTGTACACAACATTGTGTCACACAACACCAACAACACAGCAACATCACATCTACAAATACAAATCACACATTCACATTGCACACATGCCATGGACTGTTGTCACATTCTACACATATATGTATGGATGTGGCATGAAACACAAACACCTCTCTCATTAAACAGCCCTGAAATGGACACACACATATCAACCATATTGCAACACAATGCAAGGATAATGGGATGCACAATAGGCTGAGAGACAAATAACTCAAGCTCACTTTGCAAACAATAGCTGCACAAGAGGGATGGGGGTATCAGGAGCACTCAGGGAAGGAGGCTACACCGGGACACATAAAACTTTGCACATGGCATTTAAACAACATTTGCACAGGAATTGGCCCTACATGTATCTCAGGGACAAACAATGTAAGAAACAAATTACATGCCTGTATGCACAATGTGGAAGTGCAAGTTAACAAACCACATACAACTCCAACTGCATGGGACATACATCTACATGAACTAGCTGTAAGGTACACTCAGCTAAATGGACACATTCACACTCAAATGCAAACAAAGGTAGCACAATTGAACACCCTCCATGTCTGCACAAACAAAACGCAAGCTGACACACATTTGATAAATCTATAATCCATATCAAAGGGACAAGTGTAACACCATACATGCTCACATTGGACAACACAATATGAAATGCTTACCATACCAAACAGAACACAAAGCTTTGACGCCACAATTGGATTTACACCCACATATACATACAGTCAACATATAACCTTGTCTTGGGGGACACCAGGATTGCCCACAAAGTCAGATACTGTAAACAACAGCAAATGGAGCAGCAAGCAGGCTGACACACACACAACTATAGGCAGAAAACACAAGTTGCTCAGGAACAACATAAAGGTAGAAAAAGAATTGCAGGCAAACTATATACCCAAACAAAAACAACTGTTTGGGTTCATTTTCAAACTAATTTCAAAAAGTTCAAGGCCATTGGCTAGTCCATTTGGCATTGTCCTAGCACCTCATTGTGCTGTGACTTGACTCCTAACTGCCAGGAGACCTCCACAGGAATGGGCATCAAAAAGGCAGGCAGGTACCTCAGGGATCATCCTTGGGGGTAGGGAAGATGGATCGGGATGGATGGGTTTGAATTTGGGAGGGGTGGACCTCTTCCTAGGAGTGGTGGGCTTCTTCTTCAGGGGAGGGGTATGGTTGTTCATGGGGGCTGGTGTGACAAGGGAGGACTTGAAGGTGAAAATGATGGGTTCAGAGGTGGGTCAGGGACTTTTGGGTTTGGGACTGGGGTTAAGTGGACAGGTACAGGGTACGCTCAACCAAAAAACAGACTTAGGAACACGGGACGGTCATCATAAGGGGGGTGAGGTTTTGGAGGTCGAGGGAGTGGTTGTCTGCTGTTTCTGTGTGGATGTCTTGGGTGTGTGAATGTGGGAGGTATGCTTGTGTTCGGGTGGTGTCTGCTGCATGTGTGAGTTTGGGCATTTGTGTGTCTTGTGGGGCTTGGAGGTGGAGATGGCAGGTGATGTGGGAGTGGTGGATATGTGTGTGTCTGTTGGGGTGGTGTCTGCAGGTATGCTAGATGTGGTGGATGTCTGCGGGGTCTGTTGGGGGTGACATCTGCAGGCATGGTGGATGTGGTGAAAGTCTATGTGTCTGTTGTGGTGGTGTCTGTGGTTATGGTGAGTGTGATGGGTGTGTCACTGACTGTTGTTGTGGTGCCAGTGGATATGCTTGATGTAGTGTGTAATACTGTGGGGGTGTAGGGGACGTGGTGACTGATGTTGTGTGTGTTGGTGTCTGTTGAGTGCTTGCATGCTGGTATGTTTTATGGTGTTTGTGTCTATGTATGCTGCTGTTGTGTGTTGAGGTGGGTGCATGCGGATTGGTCTGTGTGCTTATGGTAGGTAGAGGAATGGGTAATTCGGATTGGGAAGAGGGAGGTGGAGGGGGGACGGAAGGTGGGGAGTGACTGACTGTCATCAGTGTGGAGGCCAGAGACTGAAAAGATCTCTGTAGGCTAGACATTGCACCATGAACACCTTCCAGGAATGCGTTTGTCTGGTGCAGTTGGCTTTCCAGTAACTGGATGGCATTCAGAAAGGCTGTCTGACCCACAAAGATACTCCTCAGGAGGTCTATAGCCTCCTCACTGAGAGCAACAGGGGAAACAGGGACTGGGACGGAGGTGCCTGCAGCAAAGAAAACACCCTCCCTTTTGGGTGAACGGGCATGGGCAACTGGGTGGAGAGCAACAGGGAGAAGGTGATAGAACTGGGGATTCTGCTACCACTAGGGAGTGTCCGCTGGAGGAAGAATCCAATGATGAAGAGGATGTTGATCCAGTCGCTGCTGAGGCACTCCCCTCACAATCCATGCCACTGGGTCCCTCTGTGTCGGTGTTGTCTTGAACCGAGGTCCCATGGCCTGCAGCTTCCCCACTTGGCTGTGCCCTGTTTCATTTGCTTCCCTGGGCTGATGCTGCAAATACAAAGAGATAAAGGGTAATCACATTTCCATGATCACACTTGAACAATAGCTGTCATTAGCAAACATTACTATGATGTCAAGTAGGCCCCAGCAACAAACTCCATCTAAGTGGCCCATATATATATATATATATACAATACCATATGCATGCATGCCAACTGAACCATCAATAGTTGCCCACAGGAAAATCAGGATCTAAGACAACTACAATTGCATGGCCAAAGTGCTGCAATCACAGTAACCACTGAACAAGTAGTCCTTAAATGCTGTGCCCCATGGAGCATACCTCAGTTACTTGTTGTCATACAATAGTAAACCAATGCCAACTCCATTCCCACAGATCCCACACAAGGTCATGCACACATCTATTTGTCACATACATAATGACCCAACATTTAGAAAAGATGCTCCTAAATCCTGCAATGTTCCTGACAACAGTACAATAGCCTTGAGAGGGTGACATGGAAATACTCATGTCACACTGGAAGCAGTTCCACAATGCACACTTCCCCAATTGATATTCGTCCCAACGGAGTCATGGAGGTAGTACTAACGTTGTTCAGATAGGCCAATCATTTGGCATGGAAATGGACACTGTAGACATACGCTAAATGTCTGCAAGATTTGTCTCCCAATTCCACAACACAATAAATCAGCAGGCCCCAGGGAACTCACCACCAATGTTTGGCACCCCTTACAATGATATACTCTGAGTTCATCAGTAATGCCATTAGTCCCTTGGATGATGGAGAGGCCCAGAGATTTGCCAATACTTGCTGAAGGTTCTCAACATTTTGCTTAATTGGAAGTTAAATAATTGTCTTCATTTTGGTCATGCAAACCCATGTGTCTGTGGATGAATGCTTGTACCCGAACACATGTGGTTTCAACAGAACTCCATGATGCATGCCAACAGTCATGTTACAAAACGTCTGCATTCCATTTCATATGTGCAAAGCACTTTGCTACATGATTCTACATCAATGGCTTGGAAATGCACATTGTGGCTAAAGACTCTAAGCCTACCTGTCATGTCCCTCATTGCTACTGCAGTTGTACATACCAAATGACATGCTATGACATGTGAGGGTACCTGTCAGCCAACAATCAATGGCGACACACTCCTGTATGTGGCACAACATTAAATGTACCCCCATTGTAAATGTCTTATTCCGCACACAGGTTGCCTTTCACCTATATACGTGAAAGAATACAGAAATCATCCCATCATCACAGGTAGACCATGCATGAAACAGCAGGTTATAAATATTTTGCTAAAGAGAAAGGAACAAATGCTGACATGTGGGCACAAGAAATGTTGTCAACAGTGATGGCACATACATAATCTCAATTATTCCCCACTTACCAAGGTAAAGTATTGATCTGTAGCTACACCCAAATAACAATATATGCTCTGTAACAGGTATGATGGCCATCTTCACATTATAGACAGTAGTGAGGCACCAGAACACATCATACATTGAAGACAACTGGCCTCTGGGTGGCAGATGCCAAAATACTCATTTCACCAGACACATGGCTGAGGAGAGTGATTCATCACTTCCTTACTTTTGGCCTGTAACACTGTGAAATAGTGGTTAGTTGCATAGGGCCATATGTACGAACACATTTTCCCATTGACACAGAATGGGAAAAACCCTTTGGTACATCTGGCCCATAGTGTTTACACCCACTACAACAACAAACAATTCTTGATTGAGCAATGTACACATCCATATGTTGTCCCTGGGGAGCAAATTGATTGTGGATTATACACAGTTGTGTCCCAGATCCTAAAACCAGTAGTCAAGGCACATCAGTATACAACACATGGCATGTCTTCACAACTGATCACTCTTCTACTATATTACAAATGGCTCATCCCTAATCATCAGGGGGAAATGTCAGAACCTGAAAAACATTCACTTGGCAATGTGACAGGCAAGACTATGCCCTGTACTCACCCCCCTGTGGCTGCTGTGCCGTCCTCAAATGTCCATCAACGTCTGGGTAGGCCACCGCCAGAATGCAGTCCATTAGGGTGGTCATGGTACGACGGGCACCCCGCCCACATTGGGAGGACATTCCCAACTGGAACTCTGCGATCTTCCGGCCAAAGCGCCTTAGGTCTTCCCACCTCTTGCGACTGTGGGTGCTCAGGGTCTGCACCTGCTTGGCGATGGCTCTCCAT
Organism: Pleurodeles waltl; assembly: GCF_031143425.1. NCBI lineage: Eukaryota > Metazoa > Chordata > Amphibia > Caudata > Salamandridae > Pleurodeles > Pleurodeles waltl. The sequence continues at coordinate 914,333,667 of NC_090436.1, forward strand.
AGCTCCTTTTTCTGATGGGCATTGACCTGCATGGGTGCAAAAGACAAATCAAGAGATTACAATCACAAGTTTTGTCACAAATGGCTAAGTCAAATACATGTCAGAAACATCAAGCTAGAACTTTTCTATTTGTTAACACTCCCGAATTGTGAAACACACAAGCCAGTAAGTACAGGACCTGACTACAGAAATATGTATTTGCATCTGCAGACTAACCCGCTACCCTGCTCATGGCCTACAGTGACTAAGCAAGCTTACTGACATTAGGCAGTCCATGTTCTAACAACCTGTACTGTGATGTGAGCCACACTGAAACACTACACACTTATGTGGCTTGTGAAGGGTAAGCTCTTTAGGCATGAATGGACCCACACATTCACACTCTGTGAAAATGACTGCATACCGTCCATACAGGCAACTGCTAGAGTACAACCACCACCATTACACATGAGTAACAATCAAGGCTCTGGCATGGTGGGTACAAAAGGTGTCTTCCTTGGCCATGTGTGGACATGTTGAATATGCAAATGCAGACTCATGCCACTTCAGGAGGTTGGTTCTGTGGTATGTACCTGTACCACAGAAAACTCCTTTGGTCACATGTGTCTCTCCTACAATGAGGGGATCCAACAAAAGAAATGCCTGCATTGTTCAGTTTCTGTTATGTGACCAAGTTACTGAGTCACATATCATGGTCTCCCAGGAATCAACACACTGTCTGCACCATGGGACTGTAATTTGTGCAATAAGCCTATACAGGAAAAATATGACCTGTGTGAAGGTGATAACATAGCTTTGGGGACTCGGGGATGTGTCATGACTCTAAGACACACATTCACAATGATGCTAAATGCACAAATGGACTAGATTAATGATTTAGCTCTGTACTCATTTCTAAACTAGTCCAAGGAATGAGACATTCAGGACAGGTTTTGCCACTAAAGCATCGTATTGGCCACATGGCAGGATCTGCTGGGGTGCAGCGAGTGGGCACAGTGCCACAGTTGCATAGCCGCAGTGACTCTCCCACAGCCTAGACTAAGTCCCATACTGGGAGATACATTAGACAGACCCTGGTCTCTGCAAGCTGAGCACACAGAAGCTACATGACACTCCATTCCCATCACTTCCATGCATAACAGTACATCATGTGGCCAACAGGAATTTGGCATGTGGTGTGTGTAGCAGCCTGGAGAGCAGAGTGAGTGAGGATTTGCCTTCCACACATCGGTTTAGCAAGGCCAGATGTGGTTTGAAAGATCTGTGGCACCATACACATTGCTCACATGATTCTCATACACCATGCAAACACAGCTCATGCTGTCATGCACATCTATGTTGTCTGACATTTACAACAATCATAGGGAAAGAGATCACAGTGGCTGGCAGTAATGTCTCCTTACCCAGGTATGTGCATCCAACACAAGGATGATCTAGGCCCCAAAAAACTCACACAACACAATGCTACTGAACTTAACATATGGCACTGGCCACCAATACCTGCACATTGTCCATCCCATTGATGCCACACAGACTGCAACAACAGACCCACAAGATGTCTAACTGGCACACATGGGCAGATTCTACCCTGTGAGGAGGACAAGTATTGTGAAGTACAGAGGAAATTGTGCACATGAGGTACTTACCTGCTCCTCTTGAGAGCCATAGAGCTGGTCATTTAAGGGTAGGACCTCATTAACTCCTCTCCAGTTCCTCTAGAGAGAGGCACTCAGCAGCTCACGTTGTGGAAGTGTTGCAGACAGTAGTTTCAGGAGACAAGTGAAGGAATCTGCAGAACATGGTGGTCACATCCCCACATATGCAGTTGTCACTGCCAGCAGATACAACCACTGGGCCACAACCACCACTGGCAACAACATTACCCTATGGCTGTGTCCACTGCGGTTGCAACTGCCTACCACCATGACGGCTTCCGCCGGCAGTCAGGGGCTGTTTCTAATGTCCGGTAGAGTAGGTCAGGCATCCGTAATTTTGGCTGCCTGAAATTCAGTATTCGGCTTTGTTTACTGCGTCACACCTTCAAAAAAGGTTTTTTGTACCTCAAAAATGTCCTGTCTTGTCATGTAGGTCCTAATACACAACCCCCATTGTAGAATGTTGCAGAGCATAGATGGCATTTAACAGTGGGGTACAGTCCAGGACCACCTATGGTCATTTTGGCGGTTGGGCAATACAGTCATATTTTGAGGGGCTTTTGTGTTGCACATCTTTGATTTTGGTCCAATTCTTTGTTGTGGCCACATGTGTTGAAAACCGTGGGGGTCACATGTGAGCCTTGTGTTATTTGCAGATGTGATGTGTACTGGGTGCCATGTTTATCCATTCAGAAATACTTTGTCACATGATTTGGCCTGGATGTAGAACTCTGGTTGGCTGGTGGAGTTTGCAGAATTCGTGCACTTCGTGAGTTCCCAAATTCCACACACTGGCGTAGAGTGGAGTTCCTTTGTGCTCTCAATAGTGTGACAATACTTCTGGGACACTAGCGAGCGTGCGCAAGACTTTGCATTCTCTTGCGTTGCTTCCAGCCCTGCCAATGGCCAGAACGGGCCGCTAGCTATTGCAAACTCACTTCTGAAGTAGATTTTCTACCCCAGAGCCACTAATTCTAGGCAAAAAAAAAAATTTGATGATATTTTGTTCTCCAATGGACCCTGCAATTTGTTTTCCAGATTGAGTAGCTTTTTTTTTCCAAACATGAAAGAAGTGTGTCAAAGACTCCAACTTTCTGTTCCTGTCCAGCAGGCTCCTCCTAGTGCTTTAACCAGCCCATGGTCACTTTTCACTTGGATTTCAAGGGGGAAGGCTCACTCTCTTTGTCTCCTGGACATACCTTTAGATTTAAGGACTTTGTTTTTGTGAAATCACATAACTAAGTTCTAAAACTAATGAATAAGGGTGTTGTTGTTTGTTTGCTTTGGCATGAACCTGTATCTGTTTGTACTTTAATTTGATTTTAAAAACATATAGACCCTCGTACAAGCCTGGCGGTCAGTGATAAAGCGGCGGTAATACCGCCAACAGGCTGGTGGTAACCAAAATTAAATTATGACCATGGCGGAAACCGCTCAGACAGACAGCCACTTTAATGCACCAACCGTCATGGCGGTATCAACAAGCACCACGCCGGTAACCGCCAACAGCCAGGCGGAAGACAATGTACAGCCCACACTATTACGACCTATCCGCCACCTTTACTGGGGTGGTACCAACGACAACAAAAGCATGGCGGAAACACTGTACAGAAGTCAAAGGACTCACCTTTGGAGACTCAGGGAACAACCACAACGCCATGGAGCCCGAGCATCACATATTCCCGATGCTCGTCTACCTTCTGCTGCAGTATGAACATCAACGCCGGCGAAGACGACCACGGTAAGTACTGCCGCCTAGCACACAAGGGAGGGGGGAGGAAAAAGAGAGTGACATACACACACAACATGCAACACCCCCACCTCCAACACCATACACACAACCAGATGCACAAACATTACATATTCACCCTGTACCCCTCAGGAATAATGCAAGGACAAATTGATTTGAAGAAAGTGAGTGTAATATGATAAAATAACATGAATAAGTGCATCAAAATACAAATCTAGATACATATTTACAAATGTAGGGACACTGCGCAGTCCTCAATGACCGTGGGCCCCAACACATAGGCCAAGGCCCCACCTCACTTCTGCAACAACACAGAGAGAACACTCTAGGGGCATCAGGTCGAAAATACACAGGCACCCCAGGGGGACAGGGAATGGGGGGACACCTCAGCCAGAAGATGGTACAACACCACTGGTCCTGGAGGGGGCAACATGCCTCGTGCGCTGTCCTGGGGAGTGCAAGCCACAGTCTATCAAGTGGGCGGTTTGCCCACTGCTTGGTCATGGGGAGTGCAAGGCCACAGTCTCTCAAGTAGGTGGTTTGCCCACTGCTTGGTCCTGGGGAGTGCAAGGCCACGGTCTCTTAAGTGGGTGGTTTGCCCACTGCTTGGTTTTGGGGCGTGCAAGGCCACAATCTCTCAAGTGTGTGGTTTGCCTACTGCTTGGTCCTGGGGAGTGCAAGGCCACAGTCTCTGTAGTGGATGGCTTCTCCACTGGTTCTGGAGGGGGCATTGTGCCCAGTGTGCTTCATCCTGGGAAGGATGGGGTGAGTAGTGTGCTTCATCCTGGGAAGGATGGGGTGAGTGGGTAGCTTCTCCACTGATTCTGGAGGGGGCATTGTGCCCAGTGTGCTTCATCCTGGGAAGGATGGGGTGAGTGTATGGCTTCTTCTATTGGTTCTGGAGGGGCCTTGCACCCAGTGTGCTTCATCCTGGGAAGGATGGGATGAGTGGATGGCTTCTTCCACTGGTTCTGGAGGGGGCATTGTGCCCAGTGTGCTTCATCCCAGGAAGGATGGGTGAGTGGATGGTTTCTTCCACTGGTTCTGGAGGGGGTATTGTGCCCTGTGATGCAGATCCTGGGGAGTGCAAGGTCACAGTCTCTCGTCTGGGTGTCAGACCCACAGGATTTGCAGGGGCCAGGATGCACAACAGCCCATGGAGGCAGGACTATACACTGTCTTCTGGCGGTGACGGCTGCTCAGTGGTGGCAGTGGTGGTGCTGGTGTCAGTGCTGGCAGTGGTAGGAGGAGGCTCCAGCCCATCCCCTGCAGCCTCAGACGGCTGCCCACTGGGGCTGCTCCTGCTGGCAGTGTGGCGGTGCTGGCAGTGTTGGTGGGAGGCTCCAGCCCATCTGCCGCAGCCTCAGATGGCTACCCACTGGGGCTGCTGTTCCTGGCAGTGATGCTGGTGGCGGTGCTGGCAGTGGTGGGGGGAGGCTCCAGCCCTTCCCTTGCAGCCTCGGACGGCTGAACCACCATGGTTGGTGGTGGTGGCTCCAAATGAGTCCCAGCACCAGGCTCCTGTCCTTCCTGCCTGCTAGTGCAGGTCCCTTGCCCTTCCTGTCAGCACCCAGGGATTGCCCCTTGCCCTTCCTAGACACTGGTGGTGGTGCCTACTTGCCCTTCCCTGTCGCAGCTGGTGGTGCCTCCTTTCCTTTCCTAGACGCTGCTAGTGGTGCCTCCTTGCCCTTCCCTGTCGCAGCTGGTGATGCCTCCTTGCCCTTCCTTGATGCACCTGGTGCAGGTACCCTTTCAGTGTTGCTACCTGGTGCCCGGAAACCTCTCCCACCTGCAGTTGCTGTCAACACTACTGTAGCCTTGGACTGGGAGGCTGAGGTGCTCGCCTGGGTTCTGACCACCCTGGCCTGACGTGAAGGACGGAAGGGGAGAGGTAGGGAAGAGGTCAACGGTGGAGAGGAAAAGCTTCTTTGGGACAATGGGGCGGGAAGAGGGTGAAGGTTTGGGAGTGGAGGAGGAGGAACTGGTTATAGGAGGTGTCTGCCTGCTTTGTTAGTGCAGGTGCATGGGCTGGATGCTGTTGTGAGGTGGATTGCTGTTGGGTGTCTGAGTGCTTGCGTTTGTGTACTTTGTGAGGAAGTGGCACAAACATAGTGGGAGAGGACACAGGGGACGTGTGCATGGATGTGAGGGTGGTGACTGCCAGTGAGGGGCGTGTAGTGATAGGTGTGATGGTGGTAGTGGATGAGTATGTAGTGCATGCAGGTGTGAGTGTAGACGCCACTTGGAGGGAGGTGGATGACGAGGAGAAGGGGGACACAGTGGAGGCAGTGGATGATGGTATGTCTGTATCTAGATAATATTTGTGTGAGTGCCTGTGGGATGATGTGTGGTGCTTGTCTTTGCCTGAACCACTCCTGTGTGTTGTCCTGGGTGCTTGCTGGTCTGCCTGTGCGCTTGGGATAGGTTGGGGTTGAGGGGAATGGGATTGGGCAGAGGAAGTTGGAGAGGGGAGGCTAGAAACAGGGACAATGGCTGCCATCAGGGAGGAGGCCAGAGCCTGGATTGATCTCTGTTGGGCTGCCATGCCAGAGTGAATGCCCTCCAGGAATGCATTTGTTTGTTGCAAATGGGCTGCCAGCCCCTGGATGACATACACAATGGTTAACTGCCCTACAGCGATGGATTGCAGGAGGTCAATAGCATCCTCACTCAGGGCAGCAGGGCTCACTCAGGCAGCAGGGCTCACTGGGGTAGGGCCTGAGGGGCCTGGGGCGAAGGAGATGCCCACCTTCCTGGGTGAGTGGCACGAGAAACATGCAGAGGGGCTGTTGGGAGTGCAGTGCAGGTATGGGGGAGGCGGCTGTTCCTGTAGTTGGGGTGGGCACAGAGGTGTCCGCCACCACCAGGGAGCTTCCATCGGAGGAGGTATCACTGTGAGAACTGTCCCCTCCAGTCCCCTCCGTGGTGCTCCCCTCACCCTCTGTCCCACTGGTGCCCTCCACGTCGGTGGATTTGGTCTCCTGGGCCCTGTGGGATGCAGCTCTCCCCGTCGCCGGTGCCTCTGCTCCTTCGCCAGATGATGCTAATGCACATAAGGACAGTGTGACAAAACAAAAAGGTGGGGGGTTAGACAAAGGATATCCTTGGTAAATGGCGGCAACAACACCACCGTTGGCATACACAACACACATACACAGAGAACAGCCCTACGCACTAGGCAATGTGCTAACAGCCACAATGCTAGTCACCAGCCCATGGAGAGGGAAACCTAGCGCCAATTGCAGCATACTTGAGACCCACAGACCCCTGCCCAGTAGTGGATACCTACTACCTTGGGTGGAGGAGGTTTACATCAGACCCTGCCCAACATGGGCCCTACCCTGCAATGTCCAGCCTGGCCTAGGGGCACCCACAGACCCACATCCCCCACCCGGATGCCACCCCACCAAGCGCAAGTAGTATATTGGGGCACTGCACTCACCCCCTTGTGGCTGCTGTGATGCCCCCAAGCACCCATCCAGCTCCAGATAGGCCACCGCTAGTATGCAGGCCATCATGGGGGTCAAGGTTCGACAGGTACCCCTTCCTCGTTGGGAGGCCATCCCCAGCTGGGCCTCTGCCGTCTTCCGTGCCCATCGTCTCAGGTCCTCCCACCATTTCTGACAGTAGGTGCTCCGCCTGCCGTAGACCCCCAGGGTCCACACGTCCTTGGCGATGGCACGCCACATACCCTTTTTTTGATGGGCGCTGATCTGCGGAGAAATACACATATGAAAAGGTATCAGTCAGACCATCCTGTCTGTTACACTCATGGCCCACCATAGCCCTCACATCCCCTTACGTACAGACATTACCCACAATACATGCAAAACACTTCCCAGGGCCCTTTCACCAACCCCCCACACAAGGCACTCACATACAGTACTCCATGCATTCATGCCCCATGCATCGTGCTCACAGTGTACTCACCTGTTGGTCTGGAGGCCCATACAGCATTTGGTACTGGGGTAGGACCCCATCCACCAGTCTCTCCAACTCTGCAGCGGTGAAAGCAGGGGCCCTTTCCCCAGTGACACGAGCCATGGTCGGTCCCAGACACCAGTCACAGCAGCACTTTTGCCCCCTAGATTGCAATTGCTGGGGAATAAGAGATGGAGACACCCCCACTCCCACTCCGTGCACAGGCCCCTGGTGGATTTGGAAACAATGGAGGACAGGAACATTATCCTTACCTCAAAGAGCTGTGTGCCCAATTGGAGCCTGACCTGATATCTGCTATCCTTCAGCCCACCAGGATTCCCCCTCTTGTGGAAGTCCTATCTGTGCTCCATTTCCTGGCAACTGGCTCCTTCCAAGTGACAGTGGGCTTGGCAGCAGGAACGTCTCAGCCAATGTTCTCAATAGTGCTGACTAGAGTGTTTTCTGCCCTGATTAAACACATGCGCAGCTACATCGTTTTCCCCCAGGTGGAGGATTTGGCCACAGTGAAAGCTGATTTCTATGCAATGGGAATATTGGAGCTATTGATGGTACACATATTGCATTTGTCCCCCCACTGGATAAATGAACAGGTGTTCAGAAATCGAAAGAGCTTTCACTCCATTAAAGTGCGGTTAGTGTGCCTGGCGGACCAGTACATCTCCCATGTCAATGCAAAGTATCCTGGGTCTGTGCATGATGCCTTTATCCTGAGGAATAGCAGCGTACCATATGTGATGGCTCAACTCCAGAGGCACCGGGTGTGGCTAATAGGTGAGCCCTGGTTCCCACCCAATAGGTGTTGGTGTATGGGTATGGTGTGGGCCCTAAGGGTTAGTGTTTGTCTAACAGTTGCCCCTCGATATTTGCAGGTGACTCTGGTTACCCCAACCTCTCATGGCTACTGACCCCAGTGAGGAATGCCAGGACAAGGGCAGAGGAACGTTAAAATGAGGCACATGGGCGAACAAGAAGAATCATAGAGAGGACATTTAGCCTCCTGAAGGCCAGGTTTCGTTGCCTCCATCTAACAGGTGGATCCGTGTACTACTCACCCAAAAAGGTGTGCCAGATCATTGTGGCATGCTATATGTTGCACAACCTTGCCTTACGTCGCCAGGTGCCTTCTCTGCAGGAGGATGAGGCTGGACATGGGCGTGTGGTAGCAGTGGACCCTGTGGACAGTGAAGATGAGGAGGCAGAGGATGAAGATGAGGACAGTGGAAGTGCAATAATATGACAATACTTCCATTGACACACAGTTAAGACACTGTAACTTCACTTTTCATTGATTGCTTTGTGTTTGACATTGTCACTGGCAGGCTGATTATCCCACTTCTATGGGCACTTACTGACCCTTTGGCATCTCTATTTCAGATATTTGTGCCCCACTATCGCCCCGGGTGTGTTGAATGCAGCCAACTACAGTTCACTCTTATCTATACATTACTGTACAGTTGTTTTGCAGTGTTTAAAGCTTGTTATATGAATACATAGTTCAATCATTTGACAGACTCCATACTTGTATCTATTCAAATGCAGTTTATTTAAGTGTCAATAGGTAGAGGGAGATGTGCAGTGGGCTGGGGTGATGGTGGAGGAATGTCCAGGATAGAGTCCAGTCTATGTGGATCACAGGTGCATTGTCCAAGGGGGCAGAGGAAGTGGAGCAATGGAAGTTCAAGGTGGACAGGGTTGCAGGGTGGGACACAAGGGTGTCAATCAAGAGAGTGTTATTTCCTGACAGGGGTCTTGGCAATAATCTCTGGCTTCTTCCTGGATCACAGGGACCATTTACGGGGTGGTTCTCCTTCTGCAGGGAGAGGGGTGCTAGTGGCTTGTTGGTCCTGTGGTGGTGCCTCCTGTCCACTAGCGGCAGAGGAGGTAGAAGGCTGTTTATTGGTTTTGCTAGTGTCAGGGGCCCGCTGTTGTGCCACTGCCTCCCTCATGGTGTTGGCCATGTCTGCCAGCACCCCTTTAATGGTGACCAGGGTGGTGTTGATGTCCTTCAAGTTCTCCCTGATTCCCAGGTACTGTCCCTCCTGCAGCCGCTGGGACTCCTGCAGCTTGTCCAGTATCTGGCCTATCGTCTTCTGGGAAATATGGCATGCTCCTGTGATATTGGTGAGTGCCTCCTGGAGAGTCAGTTCCCTGGGCCAGTCCTCCAGCTTCCCTGTTGTCCTGTGCCTCTGTCCCCTGAACTGTGTACCCACTGCCACTGACCCCAGGTCCCGATCGTCCTGTGTTTGTGGGGTACCCTGGTGTCCCTGTAGTGGTGGACACACTGCTGATTGACTTGTCCTTGAGACAGAGGTATGGGCCCGCTGGGTGGGTACTCTGCTGGTGTTTCCTGAGGGGGAATGCTCTCTGGTGGTATGGGACTTTGTCTGGGTAACCAACTGTCCGGAGGTCCCTGATGGGCCAAGTTGGTCATCCAGATCCAGGCATCCAAAGCTGCTATCATCCCTGTGGGCCTCTCCTGGGGAGGACTGGATGTTCCTGGCACCTCCTGTCCGGTGATGTTGGGTGGGGGACCTGTGAGGATGTAAGTGCAATGTTATTGTTTCTGCATGTGACATCTTGTACATGGGTTTGTTGCCCTCTAAGGTTGCTATTGCCCTGGCAGCTTTGCCTTGTGTGAGTAGTTATTTGGGGGGCTAGGTTATTCTCTCTAGTGTGCATGCTTTAGTGATGGGTGTCCATGCAGGTCTGTGATGGGGGTCCGTGCATTGGTGGTACATGCAGGGCTTGGTATTGGGAGGGGTGGGTTGTGATGGCGGTGCGTGTGTGAGGTGGTGGAGTGATGGGAGTGAGGGTAAGGGTGGGGGTTTGTGATGGCATGCAGGTAGAGGGGGTGATAGTAATAGAGATTTGACTTACCAGAGTCCAGTCCTCCTCCTACTCCTGCCAGGCCCTCAGGATGCATCATTTCCAAGACGTGCTTCTCCCACGTTGTTAGTTGTGGGGAAGGAGGTGGGGGTCCACCGCCAGTCCTCTGTACAGCTATTTGGTGTCTTGCTGCTGTGGAATGCACCTTCCCCGGTAGGTCGTTCCACCTCTTCCTGATGTGGTCCCTTGTTCTGGGGCATTGTTCCACGGTTCTCTGCCATAGCTCCATCTTCCTAGCAATGGATGTCTGCTGCACTTGTGATCCGAATAGCTGTGGCTCTACAGGGATGATTTCCTCCACCATGACCCCTAGCTCCTCCTCTGAGAACCTGGGATGTTGTTGTGGTGCCATGGGTGTAGTGTGAGAGGTGTGTGGGGTGATATGTTGGGGTGTGTCATGTAAGGTGAGTGGATGGTGTATAGGTGATGGTGGTGTGTGGATGTGGTCTTGTCTGTGTTCTTGCTATCTCTCTAGTGGAAGGGGTTGTGGGTAATGTGGATGTGTGTTTTATATTGGTGTGGGTGTGTGGGTGTGGTGTGTGTATGGCTGTCAGGTGTGTGTTATTCAAATTGTCCAATGTGGTGTTGTTTTGTATGTGTATTTTGAGTGCAGAGATATGTACCGCCACTTGTTTGGCGCCATTGAATGTCCGCCGCAGTGATTCGTGGATCATAATGCTGTGGGAGTAGTTCTGTTGGCGTAACTGTGTGCGTTTTGCTACCACCAGTTTATCACTGACCTTTGGGCTGGCGGACTTGTGTGTGTGGCTGTAAAGTGATGGATTGCTATGTGTGTGTCATAATACGGGTAGCAGTAATCTGCTGTGATGGCGGTATGTTGGTGGCAGTCAGCATGGTCGTGAGTGGTACTTACTGCCAATGTCATAATGAGGGCCATAGTGGTAGGTGGCCTGGAGTTTAAGTATGGACCTAGTTATTATTTAGTTTGCATTTCATTGATTTTTTTAACCTTTTTTTAATGGAAAATTGTTGCACAGCTCAGTACCTTTTTCTACATGTTTGTAACAATTGAAATATTATTTTAGTATGCGGCCTAGATTCCCAAAGGGCCATTTAACCAGTCGGCCCAGGCCAACACTAGTAGTCATCAGTGCATGAAATAAATGTTTTAGTGGTATATATTTTTAAAACTTTAATTAGGACAGGGATGGCATAGGATTACATTTAAAATGTTGACTATTGTTTGCAATGATTTTTTTTGTTACAAAAAGTGTATATATTTCGGGATAATAATATTTGATGGCCTAGGACAATGTTGTTTGACCATGTGGCCGGCAGGCATTTTGTGCATGCAGCCAGTGTCCCTTTGCCATGGGCTTGCATGTGTTCTTTTTTGTTTTACTTGTTCCTCGTTGTTGTTGTTTGGCCATGTGGCTGGCAGCCATTTTGTGCATGCAGCCAGTGTCCCTCCCTTTGCCATAGGCTTGCATGTGTTCTTTGTTTGCCATGCCTCCATGAAACTTGTTGTTGTTGTTTGACAATGCAGCTGGGTGGAAGCAATTTTGTTCATCCAGCCAGTGTCCCTTGCCATGTTCTTTGTTTGCCATGCCTACTTTCTACTTGTGGTTGTTTGACCATATGGCTAGCTGGCTGCCATTTTTGTCCATCCAGCCAGTGTCCCTTGCCACAGGATAGCATGTGTTCTTTGTTCTTCATGCTTCTTCCTTGCTCCTTGTTGTTGTTGATTGACCATGTGGCTGGCTGGAATCCATTTTGTGCATGCACTGTGCAGCTAGTGTGTCTTACAACCAAACATCATTAATTATTGATCATTTGTTTTAAAGTTTCTATTTTTATTTTTTTCTATTGACATTTTTACATTTTCATTTTTAATTACAATTTTTGTGCAATTTTTTATTTAATCTTTTCAATTTTTCTTTATTTTAATTTTTATGTTTTGGTTTTTTAACCCCTTCCCCGCCACGGACGTAATGGTTACGTCCATGGCAGCGCCCGTGTGATGCCATGGACGTAACCATTACGTCCTGGGACTGGCAGTCGGGGGAAGCGCAAGCGCTTCCCCCGAGGGCCGCTCCCCAACCCCCCCAGGCCAGGGCTGAAAGGGGAATCCCCCCCCCCATGACGTCAGCGCGCGATCGCGCGCTGATTTCATGGAAAGTGGGAAAGACGCGCTGGAAGCCATTTGCTTCCAGCACGTCTAAGGGAGAAGGTGACTTTTTCACCCTCGTGCGGGGTGGGGGTGCTCTGAAAGAGGCATCGAGGGAAAGGAAAGGGTTTTCCTTTCCCTCAATGTCTCTTTGAGCATTCCTGCTGCCCGATCGCGATGCGATCGGGCAGCAGGAATGCCCACTAGACACCTGGGATTTGTGTATGTGTGTGTGTGTGATTTTTTAGAGTGTGGGGGAGCGACCCCTTGGGCAAGGGTCGCTCCCCTTTGGGGGTAAATGTATTTTGCGTCGTTTCTGCCCCCCCTGGGGGCAGATTGGCCCTATTTTTAGGCCGATCTGCCCCCAAGGGGGGCAGAAAGCCACTAGACACCAGGGATTTTATTGTTGATTTTTATTTTTTGTGTTGGGGGGCGGCCCCTTGGGCAAGGGTCGCCCCCAGGGGCCCTCATGTATTTTTGGGCAGTTCTGCCCCCCTTGGGGGCAGAGAGGCCTATTTTTTTTAGGCCTTTCTTCCCCCAAGGGAGGCAGAATCCCAATAGCGCCAGAAATATATGTTTGAATGTGTGCTTTCTGTTGGGGGGTGGCCCCTTGGGCAAGGGTCGCTCCCCCGGGGGGCGCAATGTATTTATCGTCGTTTCTGCCCCCCTTGGGGGCAGCGTGGCCCTATTTTTAGGCCGATCTGCCCCCAAGGGGGGCAGAAAGCCACTAGACACCAGGGATTTTATTGTTGGTTTTTATTTTTTGTGTTGGGGGGCGGCCCCTTGGGCAAGGGTTGCCCCCAGGGGCCCACATGTATTTTTGGGCAGTTCTGCCCCCCTTGGGGACAGATAGGCCTATTTTTTTTAGGCCTTTCTGCCCCCGAGGGGGGCAGAATACCAATAGCGCCAGAAATATTATGTTTTGTATGTGTGCTTTGTGTTGGGGGTTGGCCCTTTGGGCAAGGGTCACTCCCCCTGGGGGGGCAATGTATTTATCGTCATTTCTGCCCCCCTTGGGGGCAGATTGGCCTTATTTTTAGGCCAATCTGTCCCCAAGGGGGGCAGAAAGCCACTAGACACCAGGGATTTTATTGTTGTTTTTTTTTTATTTGTGTTGGGGGGTGGCCCCTTGGGCAAGGGTGGGCCCCAGGGGCCCATATGTATTATTGGGCAGTTCTGCCCCCCTTGGGGGCAGATATGCCTATTTTTTAGGCCTTTCTGTCCCCAAGGGGGGCAGAATCCCCATAGCGCCAGGGATACTATATGTGTGTGTGTGTGTGCTTTGTGTGGGGGTGTGGCCCCTTGGGCAAGGGTCACCCACCCCCCAAAGGGTGCAATGTAATCTGGGCGATTTCTGCCCCTCCCCTTGGGGGTAGATTGGCCTATTTTTTTTAGGCCCATCTTCCCCCAAGCAGAGAACACTAGACACAAGGGAAAATTAAAAAATGGTTAGTGGCGGAGTGTTTGTCAACTGGCGAAGTATTTGCTTTTATGATAATAACAGTTTTTCTCCTTTTTGTTCTAGTTCAAAGCTTTTGCTGACTTTGCTGTGGCTTGTTGCAGTTTTGGCAGTAGTTGTCCTGCGGTTTGCGTAGTTGCATGTTTTAGGTAAGTAAATAAATTTACTCCAAGTGAGTATTGTTGCAATGCATGAATGACATGTTTGTAGGTGGTGTACTGAATGCAGGATTGTGTGTGAAATTGTCCTTAGATTTATGCACAATGATTATTGTGTTGTCTTATGTCTAATTTGCTTTTTTTTTTCTCTTTTTAGTGGGATATCGTTGGTGATTGCTGTGGCTGTGCAGAGTAGTTGCTGGTGAGTCAAGCTTTTTCAGGCAAGTGAGCAGTATAGTTTTTGAGTTTATAACTCTTAGTGATAAACCTATACTTTGTTACTTATCTTCCACAGTGCTGGTTGTTGGTGGTGTATTTGTCCAGTTAATTTTTGTAGGAAGGATCATGGCTAGCCGTAGGATGACCGCTCAGCAGGTTGTTAGTGTGCTTTTTGAGGCATCTTCTGACCATGAATATGAGACTGACTCTGCATCTGAGGCAGAGGAGGAAGTGCAGGATTCTGGAAGTGAATTTTCTGTCAGAGATGAATCATCTGATGATGAAGCCACTCTCAGTGCTGATGAAGGGCCTGTTTTAGAGGAGGACAGTGATGTGCCAATGGTGCAGGAGCCAGCGGCTGAAAGGTTTCCTGTTGGAAGACCTGACACATGGGTTGCACCAAACATGGAGCAGCCACAGTTGCCTGCGTTTACTGGTTTTCCAGAGTGTCGAGTTAATACGGAAAACTTTTTGCCCGTCAACTTTTTTGAGTTGTTTATGGACGATATATTTTTGGAAGAGATTGTTGAGCAGACTAATTTGTATGCAGAGCAGTTTTTGAGGGACAACGCTGCCAGACTTAGGCCACACTCTAGAGCTAGCCGGTGGATTCCCACAAATCTGGAAGAGTTGAAAAAGTTCTTGGGTTTAACTTTTTTGATGGGGCTGATAAGGAAGCCATCGCTGTCTTCATATTGGTCTACTAGTCCCTTGATGGCAACTGCTATATTTCCTGCCATCATGAGTCGTAACCGGTATGAGCTTCTTCTTCGGATGTTGCATTTTGTAGATAATGCTTTAGCCTTGCCACGAGATCATCCTGATTCTGACTGTCTTTTTAAGATTAGACCTGTCCTTGATCATTTGGTAGATCGGTTTTCAGAGATCTATGTTCCAAGGAAAGAAATATCTGTAGATGAGTCTTTGGTCCTGTTCAAGGGTCGTTTGGTTTTTAGGCAGTACATTCCTAGCAAGAGGGCACGGTATGGAATTAAATTGTATATGCTGTCAGAAAGTAGTACAGGATATGTTTATAATTTCCGGGTCTACACTGGTAGGGATTCCAATATTGACCCCCCTGGTTGTCCTCCCACTTTTGGAGTTAGTGAGAAAATTGTGTGGGAACTTGGTAGACGACTGTTTAACAAAGGTCACCATTTATACTGTATGTAGATAACTTCTACACTGGAGTTCGGTTGTTCAAGGAGTTGTTCAGAGTGGACACTGTTGCTTGTGGCACAATCCGCTCTAATCGGAAAGGCTATCCAAAAGAGCTTGTCTGTAAAAAACTTGAGAAGGGACAGTGCAGTGCCTTGCGGGATGATGAGCTGCTAGCTCTGAAATTTGTAGACAATAGGGATGTATACATGCTAAGCACCATCCATGATGAGAGTACTTCACCTGTGGCTGTTTGGGGTCAGGTTGCCGAAGTGCGCAAACCTGTGTGCATCTTAGACTATAATAAGCACATGGGTGGTGTTGATAGAGTAGATCAGAGGTTAGAACCTTACACTGCTGCTCGTAAGTCTTATGTGTGGTATAAGAAATTAGCGGTTCACTTGTTCCACTTGGCAACTTTTAAGGCTTTTGTTGTGTTTAAGGATAAATCTCCAGAGTCAAGGATGACATTTGTGAAATTTCAGGAGTCTATCATAGCTAGCCTTGTTGTGCTGGAACAGGCAAGAGTTCCTAGAGAAGCAGTGGTGGAGGATGTGGCTAGATTGAAAGATCGTCACTTTGCTGAGCACATTCCTCCCACGGCCAAAAAAAACTTTCCTGCTAAGAGATGTAGAGTCTGTGCTCGAAGAGGTATCAGGAAGGAGACTAGGATGTACTGCCCTGATTGTCCGTCAAAGCCTGGGCTGTGTGTGGGTGGCTGTTTCAGGAGCTACCACACACAGAAGAATTATTGGGAAATTCCGTGAGCGTAAACTGGTGTTTTATATTTTTATATGTTCGGTTTCACGGTTGGCATTAGTCATGTATTCAGTTAGAGCTTTTGTGTTTGTAGTTTTGTACTAATTTATGATTAGTGGTTTCTTTGTTGTTTAAAAACAAAAAAGGGGGATGGCATGTGTAGGGTGGCGCTTGGCTGGCGGTGTGCGTGTGGTGGCGCTTGGCTGGTGGTGTGGGTGGGGTGGCGCTTGGCTGGCGGTGTGTGTGGGGTGGCGCTTGGCTGACGGTGTGGGTGGGGTGGCGCTGGGCTGGCGGTGTGGGTGGGGTGGCGCTTGGCTGGTGGTGTGGGTGGGGTGGCGCTTGGCTGGCAGTGTGTGTGGGGTGGCGCTTGGCTGGTGGTGTGGGTGGGGTGGCGCTGGGCTGGTGGTGTGGGTGGGGTGGCGCTTGGCTGGTGGTGTGGGTGGGGTGGCGCTTGGCTGGCAGTGCCAGCCAAACGCCAGTCCACACACTCATCAGCTGGTGTGATTGCTTTATCAGGCATGTGGGCGTATGAAAGTGATGGGCCCTTGACTGGCACTGTCTGTGGATGCGAGTCTTGTAATGTGCTGGGCCCGTGGCTGGCGGCCTGAATGGTCTAGTGCATGTCATGTATGAAAGGTGTGTGAATGGACTGTAAAGCGGTTGGTGCCTTGTCGTGGCTTTACAGCTCACGAGCTGTGAGTCATTGGTTCAGTTTTTTGGCCTTTCAGTTATTACCAGTGCATTTCACTTTTGTGAAATCTCTTGTTAATAAAATTTGATCTACTGAACCATCACTCACCCTCGTGCCAAATCCAACCAGTATGTGTGGTACAAATGACAAAACCTGCTCTGCTGTAATCAGGCATCGCAGCACACTTGAGACACGCTAGGTGTCTCAGGTGGGACCCCGATGATGAAGCATGCCACCAACTTGGTTGGTGGGTGAGGGGTCTTTTTCACATAACCTAAGTGCGTTTATTTTCACAATTTTAGTGCTTGGCACATCACAGACGTATGTGGACACATCAAAATGATATATTACAAAACTACCTGTGTTTGGGGGGAGGGGCCACCTGTGTTTTTGGTCCTGGGTGCGGCCTTCATCTAGGGAAACCTACCAAACCCAGACATCTCCATTGCAGGGAGATGTGGCTTGCGTTGATCCCCCAACATTTTCTTACCCAGACGCCTCTGCAAACCGCAAAATGTGCATAAAAAAGCATATTTTCCTGTGTTTTGTTTGTACGATCACCGCTCCAGCACAAAATTCCTACTCCCCAGTGTTCCCCTCAGTCTCCCAAGTAAAATGACACCTCACTTATGTGGGTCCCCAAAGCAGAGTCAGTCTAAAGATGTATAAAAGAATATGGGGGTGATTCTGACCCCGGCGGCCCAGGGTCGGCGGGAGCACCGCCAACAGGCTGGCGGTGCCCCGCAGGGCATTCTGACCGCGGCGGTATGGCCGCGGTCAGAAAGGGAAAACCGGCGGTCTCCCGCCAGTTTTCCGCTGCCCTATTGAATCCTCCATGGCGGCGCAGCTTGCTGCGCCGCCATGGGGATTCTGACACCCCATACCGCCATCCTATTCCTGGCGGTTCTTCGCCAGGAACAGGATGGCGGTATGTGGTGTCGCGGGGCCCCTGGGGGCCCCTGCAGTGCCCAAGCCAATCTCAGATTCCAGAACTTTCTGCCACAGAAATGTGAGGAACATGTGTTTTTTTAGCCAAATTTTGAGGTTTGCAAAGGATTCTGGGTAACAGAACCTGGTCCGAGCTCCGCAAGTCACCCCTCCTTAGATTCCCCTAGGTCTCTAGTTTTCAGAAATGCACAGGTTTGGTAGGTTTTCCTAGGTGCCGGCTGAGCTAGAGGCCAAAATCTACAGGTAGGCACTTCGCAAAAAACACCTCTGTTTTCTTCCAAAAATTTGGATGTGTCCACGTTGCGCTTTGTGGCGTTTCCTGTCGCGGGCGCTAGGCCTACCCACACAAGTGAGGTATCATTTTTATCGGGAGACTTGGGGGAACGCTGGGTGGAAGGAAATTTGTGGCTCCTCTCAGATTCCAGAACTTTCTGCCACAGAAATGTGAGGAACATGTGTTTTTTTAGCCAAATTTTGAGGTTTGCAAAGGATTCTGGGTAACAGAACCTGGTCCGAGCCCTGCAAGTCACCCCATCTTGGATTCCCCTAGGTCTCTAGTTTTCAGAAATGCACAGGTTTGGTAGGTTTCCCTAGGTGCCGGCTGAGCTAGAGGCCAAAATCTACAGGTAGGCACTTTGCAAAAAACACCTCTGTTTTCTTCAAAAAATTTGGATGTGTCCACGTTGCGCTTTGGGGCATTTCCTGTCGCAGGCGCTAGGCCTACCCACACAAGTGAGGTATCATTTTTATCAGGAGACTTGGGGGAACGCTGGGTGGAAGGAAATTTGTGGCTCCTCTCAGATTCCAGAACTTTCTGCATCAGAAATGAGAGGAACATGTGTTTTTTTAGCCAAATTTTGAGGTTTGCAAAGGATTCTGGGTAACAGAACCTGGTCCGAGCCCCGCAAGTCACCCCTCCTTAGATTCCCCTAGGTCTCTAGTTTTCAGAAATGCACAGGTTTGGTAGGTTTCCCTAGGTGCCGGCTGAGCTAGAGGCCAAAATCTACAGGTAGGCACTTCGCAAAAAACACCTCTGTTTTCTTCCAAAAATTTGGATGTGTCCACGTTGCGCTTTGGGGCATTTCCTGTCGCAGGCGCTAGGCCTACCCACACAAGTGAGGTATCATTTTTATCGGGAGACTTGGGGGAACGCTGGGTGGAAGGAAAGTTGTGTCTCATCTCAGATTCCAGAACTTTCTGCCACAGAAATGTGAGGAACATGTGTTTTTTTAGCCAAATTTTGAGGTTTGCAAAGGATTCTGGGTAACAGAACCTGGTCCGAGCCCCGCAAGTCACCCCTCCTTAGATTCCCCTAGGTCTCTAGTTTTCAGAAATGCACAGGTTTGGTAGGTTTTCCTAGGTGCCGGCTGAGCTAGAGGCCAAAATCTACAGGTAGGCACTTCGCAAAAAACACCTCTGTTTTCTTCCAAAAATTTAGATGTGTCCACGTTGCGCTTTGGGGCGTTTCCTGTCGCGGGCGCTAGGCCTACCCACACAAGTGAGGTATCATTTTTATCGGGAGACTTGGGGGAACGCTGGGTGGAAGGAAATTTGTGGCTCCTCTCAGATTCCAGAACTTTCTGCCACAGAAATGTGAGGAACATGTGTTTTTTTAGCCAAATTTTGAGGTTTGCAAAGGATTCTGGGTAACAGAACCTGGTCCGAGCCCTGCAAGTCACCCCATCTTGGATTCCCCTAGGTCTCTAGTTTTCAGAAATGCACAGGTTTGGTAGGTTTCCCTAGGTGCCGGCTGAGCTAGAGGCCAAAATCTACAGGTAGGCACTTTGCAAAAAACACCTCTGTTTTCTTCAAAAAATTTGGATGTGTCCACGTTGCGCTTTGGGGCATTTCCTGTCGCAGGCGCTAGGCCTACCCACACAAGTGAGGTATCATTTTTATCAGGAGACTTGGGGGAACGCTGGGTGGAAGGAAATTTGTGGCTCCTCTCAGATTCCAGAACTTTCTGCATCAGAAATGAGAGGAACATGTGTTTTTTTAGCCAAATTTTGAGGTTTGCAAAGGATTCTGGGTAACAGAACCTGGTCTGAGCCCCGCAAGTCACCCCTCCTTAGATTCCCCTAGGTCTCTAGTTTTCAGAAATGCACAGGTTTGGTAGGTTTCCCTAGGTGCCAGCTGAGCTAGAGGCCAAAATCTACAGGTAAGCACTTCGCAAAAAACACCTTTGTTTTCTTTCAAAAATGTGGATGTGTCCACGTTGCGCTTTGAGGCGTTTCCTGTCGCGGGCGCTAGGCCTACCCACACAAGTGAGGTATCATTTTTATTGGGAGACTTGGGGGAACATAGATTAGCAAAACAAGTGTTATTGACCCTTGTCTTTCTCTACATTTTTTCCTTCCAAATATAGGAGAGTGTGTAAAAAAGACATCTATTTGAGAAATGCCCTGTAATTCACATGCTAGTATGGTCACCCCGGAATTCAGAGATGTGCAAATAACCACTGCTCCTCAACACCTTATCTTGTGCCCTTTTTGGAAATACAAAGGTTTTCTTGATAGCAATTTTTTACTCTTTATATTTCAGCAAATGAATTGCTGTATACCCGGTATAGAATGAAAACGCACTGCAGGGTGCAGCTCATTTATTGGCTCTGGGTACCTAGGGTTCTTGATGAACCTACAAGCGCTATATATCCCCGCAACCAGAGGAGTCCAGCAGGCGTAACAGTATATTGCTTTCGATAATCTGACATTGCAGGGAAAAGTTACAGAGTAAAACGTAGAGAAACATTTACGTTTTTTTACCTCAATTTCAATATTTTTCTTTTTCAGTTGTTATTTTCTGTAGGAAACCCTTGTAGGATCTACACAAATGACCCCTTGCTGAATTCAGAATTTTGTCTACTTTTCAGAAATGTTTAGGTTTCTGGGATCCAGCATTGGTTTCATGCCCATTTCTGTCACTGACTGGAAGGAGGCTGAAAGCACAAAAAATTGCAAAAATGGGGTATGTCCCAGTAAAATGCCAAAATTGTGTTGAAAAATTGGGTTTTCGGATTCAAGTCTGCCTGTTCCTGAAAGCTGGGAAGCTGCTGAGTTTAGCACCACAAACCCTTTGTTGATGCCATTTTCAGGGGAAAAACCACAAGCCTTCTTCTGCAGCCACTTTTTCCATTTTTTTTAAAAAAAACGAAACTTTCCCTGTATTTTGGCCAATTTCTTGGCCTCCTTCAGGGGAACCCACAAAGTCTGGGTACCTCTAGAATCCCTAGGATGTTGGAAAAAAAGGACACAAATTTGGCTTGGTTAGCTTATGCGGACAAAAGGTTATGAGGGCCTAAGCGCGAACTGCCCCAAATAGGCAAAAAAAGGCCTGGCAAAGGAGGGGGAAAAGGCCTGGCAGCGAAGGGGTTAAAATATTTTTTATTGTTTACTTTTTTATTTTGATTTTCAATTTTAATTTTTTAATTAATTTTAATTTTGACATTTCTTTTTTTTTTGCTGCAGTAATGCATTCAGTTTCTTAGGTGTAATTCCATTTCCTCCAGGACATCCTGGCTGAGGAATATGGCAGACAAATCAACAGCATACTTAATTTTGTTAATGATTATTCTTTTTTCCCTGGACCACGTTGCTGCCATAGTTTATTTAAAAGAGTATTCAGTTTACTCATGCACCTCTCTCTGACTACCCCAGGTGTCTCATTTAAAACAGATGGAGATCAAGCAAAGAGCTAGATCTGCCTGCTGGCTGTCTGATTTGAGTTTTTTTTATTTTTATGTGAGGTGATGTGTTTTGCATATACAATATTTAATTAAATAGGTACATTACATAAGTAACCCAGCACACTAAGGGCCAGATTTACAATGTTTTGGCCCAGGGCGGTGCTGCAAGCCTTCTTGCTGTGCTGGCCTGCATAAACAAAAGGGCAGGAATGCGCCATATCTATGGGATAAGGCGCATTCCTGTTCTTTTCCCCTGTGCTGGCGCACAAATTGCTGCCGTGCACCAAGCAGACACCCTTTCATCATGGTGCAAGGGTGCCTGCGTTGCAGGAATTATTGTTTTGTGTAGGAAGGAAAACCTTCCTTCACAAAAACAATCCCAAGAGGAGTTTTCCTCTTTCTATGTGTGCTGGAAAATGCATCACTTATAGAAAGCGGAAAAATACGGGAAGAAATAATATTTCTCTCTGTTGCGTCACTTCTACGCCACCCCTGGGGTGGCGTAGGGTTTTGACACATTCCCAGGTTCACAAAACCTTGTAAATCCGGGAATACATCAAAATCCATGGGTGTTGCATGGGAGCACCCATGCAACACCCATGGAAATGCCTCCCCAACCAAAGTAAGCCAATGCAACGACCAGCATTGCGTTGCTTTACTCCATATCTACAAGGCCATGTAAAGCTATGCAAAGAAGCTTTGCTTTGCCTTGTAGATATGAGTCAGCAGCCTGTGCCGTCAATGCATTGGAGGGGCAGGCCGCTTGTAAATCTGGTCCTAAGATCAAATTTCTCTGTAATATTTTCAACCTGCAACAATGCCACGTTTCACTAAGTACATGTTTTCCTTGCTTGTCTGTTTTTAGGTGCACAAGAGAAGAGCCCCCCACATCACCTGCAGTACTGCCAAAGAGAAGGCTTTACAGTTGCTTCTGGCAGTGATGTTGAACTGGATTTGTCCTTTTTGCAAAGTAGTAGCAAAAAGTGCACAGCAGCTGCAGCCAGATCTTTCCAAAGTTGGATCAGAACAGGAGGGTGAGCTTTCTGTTGAGGGAGAACCTCTTCTTTTAGAATCAACGGCTCCCAGATCTCCAGCAAGAAAACGGAAGGGTACTCCTTCACCATCTTCTCCAAGCACCACTTCTGATTACAATGATAGGGACTGGAGTGGACTTGGCAGAGTCTGGGAGATGCCAGGAAAGACAAGGGAAAAGAAAGGATCCAGAAAGCCTTATAATCATGGAAGGGGATGATGAGGATGACGACAACAAGCCAGTCATTGTGGAAACTTCACAAAGGAGTCCATCATTACTATCCAACCTGCTCTGAGGGATGTGGCACAGGCAGAACCATCAGCTTCCATATTTGTAAGGCCCCAGCAGAGACCTGGCCCATCCCTTACTTTGATAGAAGCACGCACTGCAGAGAGGCAATTGACACACCCTCCTACCACCAGTTCTTCTTTAGGCATTGGCAGTGGTCCAATGAGAAAGTACTTTGCCCCAGTTTGGGACTTTTTTACAATTAGCAAACAGAAGGCGAACATTGCGATATGCTGCATTTGTCACACAAATGTTCGTAGAGGTAAGCCAGGTTCACATTATGGTACTGGTGGCCAGGTAGTCCATGTGGAAAAAACATCATGCAATCTGGTGGGAGGAACACCTTAAAAAAAGTCTCAACATGGTTGCGGTGGTGAAGATGAGGAGAGCCAGGAAACATAAGCTACAACTGGTCAAATCATGGTAGAATGTGAGGAAGAAGAGGGTGACATCATCCCCAAATGAAGCATCCCTGACCGCAGCAGTGTGCCGATTCACCCTCCTCAGCGACCTCATAATGGCACAGGACGAGTCAGATGGAGATACCACAGGATACGGTGACTGCACCATGACATGCATTGAGTCTACCGCCACCTGCATCTGAAAAGTGGCCGACATCAGTGGCCCCACAAAAAAAGAAAATCCGGGCTACATTTATGGGCATGATTAAGCTGGAGAGGCCCTACAACCACAACTACCCAATAGCACATTTATACAATGGGAAGCTGGCAAAAATGTTAGCGTTGGACCTCCTACCTTTTTCTTTTGTGTGAAGGATTGGGATTCTTAGAGTTTGTGGCAGCCCTCTGCCCAAAATGGAAGGTTCTAAGCCGGTTCTATTTTGCCAGAGTTACAATTCCAGTGCTGCATCATGATGTGCTTCAATTGGTTGGATAAGCTGTCCCGCAAAGCGTTGTCCACATGATCCGCCTGACGACAGACATGTGGACCAGTTGTCAGGCGACTGGTTACATGTGCATCACTGCACACTGGATCTCTTTTCTGAGGTAAAGCAAACCCTATCTACAGGTCTTGGCCCTGAAGAAATTTGCATTCCGCGGCATGCAACAGGAGCCATATTCGCCATGGAAAAGTCACACACAGCTACAAACATCTTGGATGAATTTAACAGCAAGGTGTCTGATTGGCTGTGACTCAGAGGTCTTCGAGCTGGATTTGTTGCCACAGACAATGGCAGTAACATAGTCAAGGCCATGGCAGATGGTGGCTATTTCAGGGTCCTGTGTTTGGTGCACTGCATCAACCTAGTTGTGCAAGACTTTCTTAAAAAAGAAGACATAGGCCCTCATTACAACCTTGGAGTTAAATGCCACCTACGGCCGCCAACATACCGTGACCGTGGCGGTATTCCGCTACGGGTATTATGACCCACACTGAGAAATCCGCCACTATACAGTCACCCACACAAGTCCGCCAGACCAAGGGTCAGTGATAAACTGGCGAGAGCAAAACCCACACTGTCACACCAACAGGAATATGCCCACAGTATCATGACCCACGAATCACTGTGGCGGTCTTTCAACCGTGGTAAACCATTGGCGGTACACACTGTTGTGCTCAAAATACACACACACTTACAAAACACCTCCACATTGGACAATTCAAACTACACACACCTGACACACATACACACACCACACCCACACACTCAGACCACTATAAAACACACACCCACATTACCCACAAACCTTTCAGAGAGAGACACAAGCCAGGAGCAGCCACTCAATCTGAAACACAGAACACCATCACCCATCACCCATACACCATCCACGCACCTCACACCACACACCCCAACAAAGCACCCCACACACCACCCCACACATCCTCACTCATATCACTCACACCACATCCATGGCACCCCAAAGACACCCCAGGTTTTCAGAGGAGGAGCTAAGAGTCATGGTGGAGAAATCATCTGGGTAGAGCCACAGCTATTCGGATCACAGGTGCAGCAGACGTCCACTGCAAGGAAGATGGAGCTATGGTGGAGGATCGTGGACAGGGTCAATGCCATGGGACAGCATCCAAGAACAAGGGATGACATCAGGAAGAGGTGGAACGACCTACGGGGGAAGGTGTGTTCCATGGTTGCAAGACACCAGGTAGCTGTACAGAGGACTGGCGGTGGACCCCCACCTCCTCCCCCACAACTAACAACATGGGAGGAGCAAGTCTTGGCAATCATGCATCCTGAGGGCCTCGCAGGAGTAACAGTAGGACTGGACTCTAGTAAGTCAAATCTTTACTACTCCCCCCCACCCTACCTGCATGCCATCACAAACTCCTACCCATACCCTCACCCCCATCACTCCACCACCTCACATATACCCCTCTATCACAACCCACCCATCCCAATACCAAGCCCTGCATGCAACACCAATGCATGGACACCCATCACCACAGCATGCCCAGTAGAGAGACTCTCCCAGCCCACAAAATCACCACTCACACAAGACCAGGCTGACAGGGAAATCACAATCATACAGGGAAACACACCCATGCACAAGATGGCACATGCAGATACATTAACACTGCATTTGTATCCCCACAGGACCCATACTAAACGTCACCGGTGAGGAGGTGCCAGCAACATCCACTCCCCCACCGAAGAGACCCACAGTGACAACAGCAGCTCTGCACGCCTGGCTCAGGAAGAAAAACCTGGCGCATCAGGGACCTCGGGACAGTCGGTTCCCCTGCCACAGTCTCAACCCACCATAGAGCCTCCCCCTCAGGAAACACCAGCACATCACCCACCCAGCGGGCCCATGCCACTGGCCCCAGGACACGCCAATCAGCAGTGTGTCCACCACTACAGGGACCCTAGGCAACCCCACAAACCCAGGATGATCAGGGACCTGGGGTAAGTGGCAGTGGGCACAGGGGTCAGGGGACAGAGGCACAGGACAACAGGGAAGCTGGGAGGACTGCTGTGCGACAGGGGGAGGACAGGCCCAGGGAACCCACTCTCCAGGAGGCACTCGCCAACATCCTGGGAGCATACCACCATTCCCAGGAGACGATGGGCCAGATACTGGCCAAGTTACAGGAGACCCAGTGGCTGCAGGAGAACAATACCTGGTGATCAGGGAGGACCTCAAACACATCTACACCATCCTGGTCACCATTGCAGGGGTGCTGGCAGACATGGCCAACACCATGAGGGAGGCAGTGGCACACCAACGGGCCCCTGACACTAGCCAAACCGATGAACAGCCTTCCACCTCCGCCGGCGCTAGTGGACAGGAGGCCCCACCACACGAACAACAGGCCCCCCTGCAGAAGGAAAACCACCCGCAAACAGTTCCTGCGATCCAGGCAGAAGCCAGAGAACATTGCCAAGATCCCCGCCAGATAATAAGACTCTCCTGATTGCCACACTTCTGTCCCACTCTGTCACCTTGTCCACCTTGAACTGCCATTGCTCCTCTTCCCATGCCCCTTTGGACAATGCACCTGTGATACCAAGAGAATGAACTCTACCCTGGACTTTCCTCCCGATCAGCCCAGCCCATTGCACATCCCCCCTACTTATGAGCACATAAATAAACATCCTAGGAACAAATACTAATCTGTCAAATGATTCAAATATATATTAGTTCAACATAATCAAAGCATTACAAGTCAATTGTGCAGTCAAATATACTTGAAATTACCTTTGGTGGGCAGCAGTCACATAGCAGGAGCCAGAGTGGGGCACAGAGGTCTGAAAATAGAGATGCCAAGGGTTACAGTAAGTGGCCATAGACATAGGGAAATCAGGCTGCCATGTACAATGTCCAACAAATAACTGATAAGTTAAGTGAAGTTACATGGTCTTACCTGTGTGTCACTGGAAGTACTGCTGTATTATGTTGCTTCTGTTGTCAACATCTTCTTCCTCTGCCTCCTCTTCCTCACTGTCCACAGGCTCCACCGTGGCCACAGGCCATCTCTTGGCTCATCCTCCTGCAGAAAAGGCACCTGGCGTCTCAATGCCAGTTTGTGCAACATGCAACGATGATCTGGCACACCTTCTTGGGTGAGTAGTACAGGGATCCACCTGTCAGATGGAGGCACCAGAACCTGGCCTTCAGGAGGCCGAAGGTCCTTTCAATAATCCTCCTAGTATGCCCATTTGCCTCATTGTAACGTTCCGCTGCCCTTGTCCTGGCATTCCTCACTGGGGTCAGTAGCCATGAGAGGTTGGAGTAACCAGAGTCATCTGCAAATATCGAGGGACAACTGTGAGACACACACTAACCCTTAGAGACAACCCCATACCCAGACACCAACTTATACTGTGCGGGGACCATGGGCTCACCTATTAGCCACACCCGGTGCCTCTTGAGTTGGGCCATCACATATGGGGTGCTGCTATTCCTCAAGATAAAGGCATCATTGCCAGAGCCAGGATATTTGGAATTCACATGGGAGATGTACTGGTCTGCCAAACACACCATCTGCACATTCAGAGAGTGATAGCTTTTTCTATTCCCGAACACTTGTTCTTTTCTCTGGGGGGGGGGGGATGCCACATGTGTACCATCAATGGCACCAATGATGTTGGTGATTGGTCCTGGGGCATAAAAGTCAGCTTTCACTGTGGCCAAATACACCACCTGGGGGAATGCGATGTAGCTGCACATGTGTTTCAGCAGGGCAGACAACACTCTGGTCAACATGTTAGAGAACATAGGCTGTGACATCCCTGATGCCATGGCCACTGTTGTTTGAAAGGAACCACTTGCCAGGAAATGGAGCACTGACAGGACCTGCACTAGAGGGGGTATACCTGTGGGTTGGCGGATAGCTGACATCAGGTCTGGCTCCAATTGGGCACACAGTTCTTGGATTGTGACCCTATCAAGTCTGTAGGTGATGATAATGTGTATGTCCTCTATTGTCGCAAGGTCCACCAAGGGTCTGTACACCAGAGGATGCTGCCATCTCATATTCATCCTCAGTCGTTGAAGCCTATGGAAAAAAACGGTGAGCAGAGGGTCATATTCACAGATCTATTGCCCCAATGACGAATTTCTTCCTTTACTGAACCAGTATCTGAATCTGACAATCATTTTCTGTTTCAATGTCTGCTGCGAAACAGTTAGGTGCCATGGCCTGTGCCCCCCTGAATTGGCGGCTGCCTGACCTGTGAGGAGGGACAAGTGGAAATGAGGTCATTCCGCTGGCGTTGTGTGCGTCGCGGTAGACGGTCGATGACCGCCGCACAACTTCGCATTGGTTATCATTGGGCCCTATGGGTTACAGGAGCCAATGGCAATGTACGCCAGCGGTGACGGTACGCACTGCTACGGACGTCACTGCCATTTTCTATCTGTTCACTCACTTGCTACCTGACCTTCAACAGCAGAGGACCTACACTGCAAGTGCTGCTGTGACCTGTGTCTGGAAGCGACAATGGCTCATGTGTCTGGGGAAAGGGCCCCTGCCTTCACTGCAGAGGAGTTAGAGAAACTGGTGGATGGGGTCCTTCCCCAGTACACGTTACTCTATGGTCCTCCAGACAAACAGGTGAGTACACTGTGAGCATGAGGCGTGGGCCATGAATGTATGGAGTGCTGCGTGTGTAAGCCACATGTTGGGGGGTGCAGAGGCATCCTGGCCAGAATGCATCATTTAAGGTGGTCATTGTATGTGCATCAGGGGATGGGAGGGACCTGTTGGGACATGAGTCTGACGGTCTGGACGGTTGACTAATTCCCTTTTCTGCTGTCTTTTCCCTGCAGGTCAGTGCCCATCAGAAAAAGGGAGGTGTGGACCCTGGGGTCTTTGACAGGCGGAGCACCCACTGCCGAAAAAGGTGGGAGGATCTGCGCCGCTGGGCAAAGAAGACAGCGGAGGCCCAGCTGGGGATGGCCTCCCAACGAGGGAAAGGTGCCCATCGCACCATGACCCGCCTGATGTTCCGCATCCTGTCGGTGGCATATCCGGAGTTGGATGGGAGCTTGAGGGCATCACAGCAGCCACAAGGGGGTGAGTACATATTCTGAATCCGGACTTTGCGCGCGTTAAGAGTTATCTGGGTGGGGGATCAGGGCTATGGGTGCACCTAGGCCATGGCGTAGATGGCAGGTAGGTCCCTTGTTGGGCAGGCTCTGAAGCACGCCTACCCCAATAGTGTTAGTGAGCATGTGCTACTGGGCAGGGTCCTGTGGGTTTCAAGTGTGCAGCTAATGGGGGTTGGGCATTGTACCCCATGGGCTGGTGACTATCTTAGTAACTGTTAGTGCATGGCCTAGTGCATTTGGCTGCTCCCTGTGTGTTGTGTACGCCAACGGTAGTGTTGTTACTGGCATTGAAAAAGTGTATCCTCTGTCCCTCCCCCCCCCTTTTTTTGTCACCCTGTCCTTGTGTGCATTAGCATCAACTGGCAGCGGAGCAGAGGCACCGGCGATGGAGTGAGCTCCATCCCACATGTGCCTGGAGGCCAAATCCAATGAGGGTGAGGGCACCAGTGGGACGGAAGGTGAGGGAAACACCACGATGGGGACAGGACGGGAGACCACAGACAGCGACTCCTCCTCCGATGGGAGCTCCTTGGCAGTGGCGGACACCTCTGTGCCCACCCCAACAACAGTTACAGTCGCCACCCCCCCACCAGCACCGCTCTCCCAGCAGCCCCTCAGGATGTTTCCCATGCCTGCTCACCCAGGAGGATGGCCATCTCCTTCGTCCCAGGCACCTCAGGCCCTGCCCCAGTCAGCCCTGCTGCCCTCAGTGAGGAGGATATTGACCTCCTGAGATCCCTCACTGTTGGGCAGTCAACCATACTGAATGCCATACAGGGTGTCGAGAGGCATTTGCAATAAACAAATTCATACCCGGAGGGCATTCACTCTAGCGTGGCGGCCCAACAGAGAGCATTTCAGGCTCTGGCCTCCGCACTGATGGCAGCCATTGTCCCTTTCTCTAGCCTCCCCCCCTCCAACTTCCTCTACCTAGTCCCAATCCTCTCAACCCCAGCCTATCCCTAGCACACCTTCAGACCAGCATTCACCCAAATCACCACACAAAATTGACTCAGGCAAACATAAGCATCACACTTCATCTCACAGGCACTCACACAAGCACCATACCCATACAGATACACCAACATCCACTGCCTCCACTGTGTCCCCCTCCTCCTCTTCATCCACCTTCCTCCCAGTAGCGTCTCCACTCACACCTGCATGCACTACATCCTCATCCACTTCTTCCATCACCAGCATGCCGATCACACAACACCCCTCACGAGCAGTTACCACCCCTACAACCGTGCACACTTCCCCTGTGTCCTCTCCCAGTGTGTCTGTGACCCATCCTCCCAAAGTACACAAACGCAAGCACCCACCCTCACAACAGCATCCAGCCCATGCACCTGCACCCAAACTCAACAGACACCTCCTACAACCAATCCCTCTTCCTCCACTCCCAAACCCTCTCCCTCTTCCCGCCCCAGGGTGTCTAAGAAGCTTTTCCTGGCAAACATTGGCCTCTTCCCTACCCCTCCCCCCTGTTCTTCCCCTCAGGCCAGGGTGTCCGGAACCCAGGCCTGCACCTCAGCCACCAAGTCGGCATCTGCTGTGGTACCTGCAACTCCTAGAGGCTCAAAGGGGGTACCCGTCAGCCCAGCCAGTGTGCCACCAACCCCTGCAAAGGACAAAAGCATTCCGCCACTTGCCAAGGTGAAGAAGGGGCACAAAACACCAGACAAGGCACTTCAGCCGTCGGAGGCCGCAGCTGAAGGCCTGGTGGCTACCAGCACAACCGCCAACCCTGTCCACCTGCACCGCGGCAAGCACCGCCAGAAGCCCTGCCTCAAGCACCGCCACATGCACTGCCACCTGCACCGCCACTAGCACCACAACTGTCAGCAGCAGCAGCCCCAGTGGGTAGCCGTCCGAGTCTGCAGCAGAAGGGCTAGAGCCTCCCTCCACCACTGGCAGCACCGGCACCTGCACTACGGTCAGCAACTCCAGCAGCACTGCTGCAGGCCCCGAAACAACCACCACCACCTGCCCTGTTGACAGTAGGACCATTACCAGCAGCAACAGCCCCAGTGGGCAGCCATCTGAGGCTGCACGGGACGGGCTGGAGCCTCCCACCACCACTGGCAGCACCCCCACCAGCACCGGCACTACCACCAGTTTGCAGCCTTAGCCACCACAGGATGGAGTCTAGCCCTGCCTTCAAGGACTCTCATGCCACCTGTTCCACGCAAATCTCATGCCTCAGACACCCAGGTGAGGGAATTTGAACTGCCACTCCCCAAGTGTTTCTTCACTGGGCACAAAGCCCCCTCCAGAACAAGTGGAGAAAGGCATCCACTCAACCCCTCCTTGGTAGGAAGACGCACACGGGGCACTAAGCCTGTGGCTTTGAACTCCCCAGGACCAAGCAGTGGGCAAACCACCCACTTGAGAGACTGTGGCTTTGAACTCCCCGGGACCAAGCAGTGGGCAAATCACCCACTTGAGAGATTGTGGCTTTGAACTCCCCAGGGCATCGCTGTGGGCATGGAGCCCCCTGGAGGAACGGTGGCGTTATTCCATCTTCCCGCTGAGATGTGGTCCTTTCCCCGTCCCCCTGAGGCACCTGTGTGTTTTCAACCTGATGCCCCTTCAGTGTTCTCTCCGTATTGAGGCAGGAGTCAAGTGTGGGCTTGGCCCATGACTTTTTGGCCCAGTGGCCCACTGACTTTTTCATGGACAATGTACGGCCTTATGTACATATTGTATAGTTTTTGTACATATTGTTTCTCAAATTGTTACGTATATCTGCCTGTTTCTAATATATCACTGATTAAATTCAATTTCTTTTGTCCTTGCATACTTCCAGGGGGTTACAGGGTGTAAATGTAATGTTGCTGCATGTGTTTGTGTGTGTGTGTGGTGTTGGGGTGGGAGTGTTGTGTGTTGCGTGTGTGTGTGTGTGTGTCACCCTCTTTTTCCTTTCCCCCTCCCCTATGTGCAGCACTCACTGTGGTTGTCGCTGCCGCATTTCGTATTCTTGGTATATGTGGAGGTAGACCAGCATCAGCAGGACCTGTAGCTCGGGCACCATGGCGTCCTGGTTTTTCATTGAGTGTCGAGAGGTGAGTGGTTTCCTTTCCAATTCCTGTTTCCGCCGTGTTTTTGATGGCGTTGGTACCGCCCCAGAAAAGAGCTGGCGGATAGGCGGGTTGTGATGTGGTGAGCCGTACATTGTCTTGTGCCTGGCTGTTGGTGGTGGCCGCCGCGTTGTTTGTTGCTGCCGCCGTGGCGGTCGGACTGTTAAAGTGGCTTTCTATGTTGGCGGTTTCCGTCGTGCTCGTGATCCCAAGGGTAGGTCGCTCCCCCTGCCGCTGCAGCTCCTCCAGGTTCCTGAGTTCCTGATACCCACCTCACAGTAAGTACCCCCCCCTCCCAGCCCCTCGCTCTGCCCCGCGCTACTCACCCTCTCTCCTGCTCCTGCTTCTTTTCTTCTTCTCTGTTCTTCCTCCTCGCTCCTTGTCTGTTATCTTCTTCTGTACTCTTCTTTCCCCCGTCTTCACTCTTCTTCTCTTCTTCCTCATCTTCTTCTGTGGTCTTCTGCCCTCTGTTCTTCGTTTTTCTGTATCTTCTTCTGTGTTCTTCTGTGTTCTTCTGTGTTCTTCTATGTTCTTCTGTGTTCTTCCGGTCTTCCTTTCTTCTCTCTTTCCGGTCTTCTGATCTTCCTTTCTTCTCTCCTTCCGGTCTTCTGTTCTTCTGTTCTTCTGTTCTTCTGTTCTTCTTGTCTTCTGTTCATCTTGTCTTCGGCTCTTCTGCCTCCTCCGTCCTCTTCTCCCCGCGCCTGCCCTCCTGCTCCTGCCTCATCCCCCTCCCCCACTCGCATCCCCCTCTCTATCTCTCCTATCTAACCCGTTCACTATCTACCTCCCTCACTCCTCCTATCTACCTATCTCTCTATCTCTCTATCCCACTATCTAACTCCCTCACTCGCCACCTCCTCCTATCTTCCTATCTCTCTATCTATTTCCCTATCTATCGATTTCCCTATCTATTTTCTCTATCTATTTCTCTATCTCTCCCCCCTCCCTCACCCCCTCTATTACCTATCTTCCTATCCTCTCACTCTACCTCTCACCCTCACCCACCTCTACAACCCCCCTCCCCTATCTTCTCAACCCTACTCCTATCTTTCTCCCTTATCTCCTAAACCTCCTAACACTCACCCCCCTCCACCCTTAAACCCCCCTTCCCCAGCTCTTCTCACTCTACCTGTCCCCCCCTCCCTCGCGCTTTCCCGACGCGACCTCCTGCACGCCCCCGCCCCCCAGCTCCCATTCGCCCCCACCTGACCCCTCCCCCCCCTACCTCATATGGCGGGCGCTGCGCGACAGTGGTAGCGACCCTTGACCCAAGGGTAGGTCGCTCCCCCTGCCGCTGCAGCTCCTCCAGGTTTCTGAGTTCCTGAGACCCACCTCACAGTAAGTACCCCCCCTCCCAGCCCCTCGCTCTGCCCCGCGCTACTCACCCTCTCTCCTGCTTCTTTTCTTCTTCTCTGTTCTTCTGTTCTTCCTCCTTGCTCCTCGTCTGTAATCTTCTTCTGTACTCTTCTTTCCCCCGTCTTCACTCTTCTTCTCTTCTTCCTCATCTTCTTCTGTGGTCTTCTGCCCTCTGTTCTTCGTTTTTCTGTATCTTCTTCTGTGTTCTTCTGTGTTCTTCCGGTCTTCCTTTCTTCTCTCCTTCCGGTCTTCTGATCTTCCTTTCTTCTCTCCTTCCGGTCCTCTGTTCTTCTGTTCTTCTGTTCTTCTGTTCTTCTTGTCTTCTGTTCTTCTTGTCTTCGGCTCTTCTGCCTCCTCCGTCCTCTTCTCCCCGCGCCTGCCCTCCTGCTCCTGCCTCATCCCCCTCCCCCACTCGCATCCCCCTCTCTATCTCTCCTATCTAACCCGTTCACTATCTACCTCCCTCACTCCTCCTATCTACCTATCTCTCTATCTCTCTATCCCACTATCTATCTCCCTCACTCTCCACCTCCTCCTATCTTCCTATCTCTCTATCTATTTCCCTATCTATCGATTTCCCTATCTATTTTCTCTATCTATTTCTCTATCTCTCCCCCCCTCCCTCACCCCCTCTATTACCTATCTTCCTATCCTCTCACTCTACCTCTCACCCTCACCCACCTCTACAACCCCCCCTCCCCTATCTTCTCAACCCTACTCCTATCTTTCTCCCTTATCTCCTAAACCTCCTAACACTCACCCCCCTCCACCCTTAAAACCCCCTCCCCCTGCTCTTCTCACTCTACCTGTCCCCCCTCCCTCGCGCTTTCCCGCCGCGACCTCCTGCACACCCCCGCCCCCCAGCTCCCATTCGCCCCCACCTGACCCCTCCCCCCCTCCTACCTCATATGGCGGCCGCTGTGCGAAAGCGCAGCGGGCGCGCCACTGGCGTGCCAGAGGCAAGCCCGTCTGCGCCCGTCCGCACCTGGCCCGCGCCCAGCGCCATGACCCCTGGTCCCCAGCTCTCCCAAGCCCCGCTGACCCGCTACGACCCCACCACCCTCCACGCCCTCAACCCAGGACGCTCCAACACCTGCTTCCAAGCTCACCCCAAATGCACCCATGGACCCTTCGCCTGCAACTCCTGCAAACGCACCTTCCACCACACAACAACCACGACCACAAGCCCACGCGCCATCAACCACCTCAAGTGCATCCTAGTCAACGCTCGCTCCATCCACAAACACGCCATTGAACTCTGGGACCTCCTGGACTCCATATCACCGGACGTCGCCTTCATCACGGAGACCTGGATGAACGCCTCCTCGGCCCCTGACATCGCCACTGCCATCCCCGAAGGCTACAAGATCTCCAGAAAAGACCGCACCAACCAGGTAGGAGGAGGTATCGCCATCGTCTTCAAAGACTCCATCAGCGTCACCACCTCCACTGAAGACACCCCTCTCGCCGCTGAACACCTGCATTTTCAGATTCGCACCGATCCGAGGACCACCCTCAGAGGATCCCTCGTCTACCGTCCTCCCGGGCCACGTGCCTCTTTCAGCGACGCCATCGCCGACTTCATCTCCCCGCACGCCCTCGCTTCGCCCGACTACATCCTCCTAGGTGACCTCAACTTCCATCTGGAACAAAACAACGACCCCAACACCACCACCCTGCTCGACAACCTCGCCAACCTCAGCCTCAAACAACTGGTGAACACCGCCACCCACATCGCCGGACACACGCTTGACCCCATCTTCTCTGCCAGCAAACACGTCTTCTTCAGCCACGCCTCCGCCCTACACTGGACCGACCACAGCTGCGTCCACTTCACATTCCGACGCGAGACCCGCCACCTCCGCACCCAACCCATCCCTCGTCAACAGTGGAACAAGATCCCCGAAGAGCAACTCTTCTCCGCACTCGCCACTAACCAACCCACCCTCACCACCGACCCCAACGACGCAGCCCTCAACCTCACAAACTGGATCTCCAACTGCGCAGACATCCTTGCTCCCCTCAAACGCACGCATCGACAGACCAACACCAAAAAACCTCTCTGGTTCTCTGACACCCTCAAAGAATCAAAGAAAACTTGTCGCGCCCTTGAGAAAGCCTGGCGCAAGGACCGCACCGCTGACAACATGACCGCCCTCAAGAACGCTACCCGCGAACACCACCACCTGATCCGCGCTGCCAAAAGGAACTTTTTCACCGACAGACTGGACAAAAACAGACACAACAGCAGAGAACTCTTCAGCATCGTCAAGAAGTTCTCAAACCCCAGCGCCAACTCCGTCACGCCCTCCCAGGATCTGTGCGAATCCCTCGCCACTTTCTTCCATCGCAAGATTAGCGACCTCCACGACAGCTTCGGACACCAGACCCATCCATACACCACCGAACCGGCATCCACGGCCATCACCCTCAACAACTGGTCCCACATCAACACGGAAGAAACCAAATCCATCATGAACTCTATCCACTCCGGCGCCCCTTCGGACCCCTGCCCGCACTTCATCTTTAACAAAGCCGACGACATCATCGCCCTGCACCTCCAGACCGTCATCAACTTTCTTCTGCTACCTTCCCCGAATGCTGGAAACACGCCGAAGTCAATGCCCTACTAAAGAAACCTACGGCTGACCCGAGCGACCTAAAAAACTTCCGCCCCATCTCTCTTCTGCCTTTCCCAGCCAAAGTAATAGAGAAGACCGTCAACAAACAGCTGACCACTTTCCTGGAAGACACCAACCTGCTCGACCCCTCACAAACCAGATTCCGAACCAACCACAGCACTGAAACCGCCCTCATCTCAGTCACTGACGACATCAGAACCCTGATGGACAACAGTGAAACAGTCACCCTCATTCTGCTCGACCTCTCGGCTGCCTTTGACACCGTCTGTCACCGCACCCTAATCACCCGCCTCCGCTCCACCGGGATCCAAGGCCAAGCCCTGGACTGGATCGCCTCCTTCCTCTCAAACCGTTCCCAAAGAGTTTACCTCCCTCCGTTTCGCTCAGAACCCACCGAGATCATCTGCGGCGTACCCCAAGGCTCATCACTCAGCCCGACACTCTTCAATGTCTACATGAGCCCCCTCGCCAACATCGTACGCAAGCACGACATCATCATCACCTCCTACGCCGACGACACCCAACTTATACTCTCCCTCACCAAGGACCCCGCCAGCGCCAAGACCAACCTACAAGAGGGTATGAAGGACGTCGCAGATTGGATGAGGCTCAGCCGCCTAAAGCTGAACTCTGAAAAAACGGAAGTCCTCATCCTCGGCAACACCCCGTCCGCCTGGGACGACTCCTGGTGGCCCACGGCCCTCGGCACCGCACCGACCCCCACAGACCACGCCCGCAACCTCGGCTTCATCTTGGACCCTCTTCTCACCATGACCAAGCAATTCAACGCCGTGTCCTCCGCCTGCTTCCTCACCCTCCGCATGCTCCGCAAGATCTTCCGCTGGATCCCCGCCGACACCAGAAAAACCGTGACCCACGCCCTCGTCACGAGCCGCCTGGACTACGGCAACACCCTCTACGCCGGGACCACAGCCAAACTCCAAAATCGCCTGCAACGCATTCAAAACGCATCGGCACGCCTTATCCTCGACGTACCCCGCAACAGCCACATCTCCGCACACCTGAGACACCTGCATTGGCTCCCAGTCAGCAAAAGGATCACCTTCCGACTTCTCACCCACGCACACAAAGCCCTCCACGACAAGGGACCGGAATATCTCAACCGTCGCCTCAGCTTCTACGTCCCCACCCGCCTCCTCCGCTCCTCTGGCCTCGCACTCGCTGCTGTCCCTCGCATCCGCCGCTCCACGGCGGGTGGGAGATCTTTCTCCTTCCTGGCGGCCAAGACCTGGAACTCCCTCCCCACCAGCCTCAGGACCACCCAGGACCACTCCGCTTTCCGGAGACTTCTAAAGACCTGGCTGTTCGAACAGCGATAACCCCCCCCTTTTTCCCCTAGCGCCTTGAGACCCGCACGGGTGAGTAGCGCGCTTTATAAATGTTAATGATTTGATTTGATCCCATTTTTTTTACCGCCGCTTTAACACCGACCGCCAGGGTTGTAATGAGGGCTATAGTCAGCAACAAACTGACCACGTGCAGATGTTTCTGCACTCATTTCAGCCATTCTTTTAAAGCTCGGAAAAGAGTTGTGGCTTATTCAGCTTGATAACAAGGTACTAGTTAAAACCCTGATATAGGAGATGCCAACACTTTGGAACTCAGCCTTTTAAATGTTGCAATGTCTGTTAGAGCAGGACAA
Organism: Pleurodeles waltl; assembly: GCF_031143425.1. Lineage (NCBI taxonomy): Eukaryota > Metazoa > Chordata > Amphibia > Caudata > Salamandridae > Pleurodeles > Pleurodeles waltl. The sequence goes on from NC_090436.1 coordinate 914,371,196, forward strand.
ACACATCAATGACTATGTCAATCAAAGAGGATCTAATGCAACTGGGAAAGCTGACTCTGGATGCAGAAAAATGGGGCCTATTCAAATGCCTCAAACAGATGCTACTCCCTTTTAAGGTTTTCACACAGGACGTTAGCAAGGAGGACAGTACAATGGACCTAGCTATTTTGTTATTGCATCTTCTACAGAAGCAGCTAAAGAAGGTGTCAGAAAAGTTTGCTTTTGGGAGTGCAAACAAAAACCCAGAAGAGCATGCCTTGGTTCACAGCCTCAGCTAATACTTGACTTGTGAGGCAAGACCACAAAATAACATAATTTTGTCTAAAGAATACATCTGTGCCAGCCTACTTGATACACTCTACAAAAAATGTATTTCCACTATCATTCCTTTATCTGAAGGGGATGTTTCACAATACAAGGTGTGGATTGTCGAGAAAGGAGGAGAACTGGAAGAAGAATGGCTGGAACTTGGAGTCCCACTCTGCAGTTCTGGGGTGCCACTTCAACTTCCAGAGAGGGCTGTCTTGTCTCACGTCCGCCAATCCCACCAATAAGAAAACCAGTGAGAACAGAAGAATTAGACCCAACCTCTGCATTGGCTTGGTTTCAAGTAGCAGGTCTTAAGTCCAGTACAGAGGCGAAGTGAAAAGCTGTCCAGCAGGTGGCAACACCAATGACCATTCAGAGGATGTTCCAGGAATATCTGGATGACCCAAAAGAAGTGTATGTGGGTCAAAACCCATTGGTGTATTGGTATGGGATGATTTGCCAATGGCCAGAGCTCAGCAGGCTGGCAATTAAGATGCCTGCTTGTACTGTAGCTCAACATGCTTTCAGTGCAACTGGTGCAATTGATGCAGTGAGAAGGACCAGTCTCTCACCTCAAAGCTTGGAGAGATTGACCATGATCAAAATGACCCAGCATTTTATACCTGATTACATCGTTCCCTAAGCACCACAGGAGGAGGAAGAGGATGATTGGTCAGAATCAAGCGTGTTAGCTGACCAACTTCTGGGAGAACCACCAAAGTTTGAGGACAAGCTCTACTTAGCAGATTGAGTATGCCAGTGCCACCATATAACTTTTCAATTATTTTTCGTTCAGGCTTTTTACTCTTTCTTTCTTTGAAAAAAAAGAAAATATGCTAGTGCAACATGATGTTAGTTATGATGTATGCTGCCCTACCATTGAGATTTATATTCACATATAAGCCCAGATTGGAGTTTGACTCATGTGCAGTGAAGAAGCCCCCACATACCCTTCATGATATTAGAGGTGATGTCTGCCTCCCTCACATGCCAATGCCTATCCTATTTTTACATCACCTAACTGGGCTGCCCTAGAAAATCATTGATTAAAAGACTGCCAGTGGCAGTGCCAGTGAGTGGTGATAATTGATTGATTGTGAGTGATGACTGGTGTATGTGGTGGTGTACAACACATTTGTAAACTTGTTTCCAATGATTTGCAGTGCTTGCGGCTGATGGGTGATCATGTTTTCCTGAAAGTGACTGGCCTTTCAAAAGTCGTGAAATTTACCTACAGGGTCAACTAATTTTTTCTGGTTCCTCATAACAAACCAGCCACTTTAGTTACCAAACACCAGTCTACATAAAACAGTGCTGCAGTTCTGTTTCTCTATTTGTTATTTAACAGCAGTGCACTTCACAGGTCTACCATGCTCGGTTTGGGATTGGGACAGAGTTACTCTGAATCTAGAGGAGGAAGATGGAAGGAATCAGGGCGGGACTACCTCAACAGCTAGAAAGTAGAACATGTTCAACTTCAAAAAGAACCCATGATGATGACGAAGACTCTGAGGCCTCGTACTCACTCCGCTCTGTGAACTGGAAAGAGGTGCATAGAGTTGGAAATGCTGCTGAGTATGTGTTTGCTGCATTGCTAGCTCAAATCTGAAACTCCTTTTATGTTCTTGCTCTGCCTCTGAGCCTTCTTTGTACACCCCTGGCTCCTCATGAAGCTTACCTTGCTTTCCTTTTCTGGCACGCTATAATACAGCAACTGTTTCTTTCAATACACAGACTGTCTCCTGGTCCTCTCCTGCACACAAAAAATGTAGAAAGCTCAATACTCCAGCGTATCTACCGGACAGGATCAGACAGTCGCCAGAGTGGCAGACTTTCCCAGAAGAATGGAAATGCATCACCCACCTTGGCAATATAGTATCATTTTCCTTTTAACAATCATAATTTTTTAAACTGGGTGGGTTACATTTAATCTTCAATATTTCAAAACTAGAAGACATAACACTTAGGATATACTATCTGGGGTCTCTCTGGGACAGAAGGACTATTTCCAGTGCATTTACTGAACTGTGTCATACTTACTTGTCCCTTCATTTCCTTCCACAACTGATTGATGAAGTAGTGCTGCTCAGCACCCCAACAAATATTGTTGTGGTTTGTTTTGAGTAGTGTTTTTCTATATCACACCTTCCCCCAAATCCTCTTTACCATCCATTCTTTGAGCCCCTAACCTTCTTCCCCAGGCTGTGTGATTTATTGAGGTGTGATCTAATTTAATTTACACCATAAATGAATCACACACTTGCTGAGGCGGATGTGGTGAAAGAAACACCAACTCACTGCATGACCTTCTACCTTCTATTACCTGAGCAATATTCCACACTAGCCCCATCAACATCATCATTCATGCCTTGTGTGTGTTCCGTAAATGCTTGAGCTGGTCCAAAAGCTCTTGAGTCTGAGCCCTCTTCTGACTCCATGACCTCATTACCAAAGTTTAGTTTTATACTATAGCTCCCCACCATTGCACCGAAGAAAAGGATCCTGCCTAATATTATTATCATATCAGGTCTTCTTTCGTGTGTGTCAATGCTGTCATTGTGGTAGTCTGGTCTCAGTCTTCCTACAGTTATGTTAATATGATGATGACTCAGTAGCTCACTGTTTTCTTTCAATCAAGTTGACAGTGAGGGATAGCCCTTTGATTAATCCTGCAGTTGGAGTTTGCATCAGTGGGAGTGGCACCTTTTCTCAAATTCTGTCTTCCCTGTTAGCGTGCTAAACAAATATCTACTACTACCTACCAGCCACTTAAGATGCCATCTTGGGAAAAACCCTGCAGTAAGAAGACTCCCTTACTTAATCTATTGTGGTAAGAAAAGAACGATGGCTTGAAGTGAACTTGTTTAATTAGTATTCAACTCTTACTTAGACAACTAGGGGTTGTCTGTGTGTACTGAGCTTTTGAACGCAAAATAAGCAAGGGCAAACATTCCCTAGTGGTCAATAATACTTGCAGAGGGAAATAGAGCAAGGGCCTAAGTAAATGACATACAGTTATTTAGCAAATTAAAAATAGCAGGCTACACTAAAAGACAGCAGTGCAAACTAAACGTCTAAAACACCAAAGTAAAGATTTGAGACGCCAATGAAGTAAAAAAGAAATATTCCCTTTATTTTGTACAAATAGAATAACTTCCCTCTCCACTCAAAACAGTCCCACTCCTATTCCCGGACAAATAGCCCCATCCCCCAAAAGTCCAATGAAAAGTCCCAAGTCCAGCCCAAATCCTTCCCGCGCACAAGTCCCTCCTACCAAAACAAAAAAATGTAAAAGGGCTTAAAAATGGGCACTGTCAACATGGGTCCGGGGTTGGTCGATGCTCTGCTCTATGCTAGCGAGCCGGCTCTCCATCTGGTCCATCCACTGCAGGATGCGTCGGAGCAATGCCCTGGTGGAGCAGGAGGGAGCAGCAGATGCAGTCAGGGACCCTGACTTCTGGTGGCAGTGCCGGCGATGTACTGGCTAGGAGGCTGAGAGCTGGCATGCTGCTCTGCTGGGGCACTGGTCCGAGGTGCTTGTTTCGACCTCTTTCTTCTCTAGGATCACCAGGCGCTGGTATTCAGCCTGAATATTCCCAAGCTTCTGCTGTCACAGATGGGCCACTATCTTCTGCCTGGTTGGTGGTGATCATCAGGCAGGAGTAGCTATATTGAGAAAAAGAAGAATAGCATAATACAAATTGCAAATAATGCTCTGAACAAACACTTCTTCAAATGAAAGATAGTGGGTGGCACAGTAGCAGTACATTGCTGGTCCCCTGGGGATGATGGAATTTGATGTGATTATTTTTGATAAGGAGAGTCACAAAGCCAATATTTTATTTGTTTACCTACACATGCCTCATATAAGAAGTACTAACTGTCTAGTAGAAAATAGTTAAGGCAGAATACGACCAGGTGGAAAAACAGGTATTTCATTGTTTTCTTTTAAATGGTTTCTAGTAACTAAACTAACACATTTAGTGGAAAAATAAAAATGAATTACCTCTCATTATGATGAATAAGGCATTATGCACCATGGAGTACAAGTTGTTGCTTCAAATACTTGGAGGCATTCTAACCAGAGCTTCAAGTACATTGCTACTGTCTGCAGCTCGGGCAGCTGTAGCTGACAATTATCGATCTTCAATTTCCAATTGCTCTGCTCTTCGCCACATGCCTTTCACTTAGTTTACTTTCTACCCTGACTCCAAAGAGGCAGATGAATAAATTTAAGATACATCACACATGTCATATATAAAAGGTGGATATATTTTATCCTGTCTGCCATAAGTAGACAGGGGGAACAATGCACTTCACTACAGGGAAAGGAATGGGCTATATAGATTGTATTTGGCACGTTCGTCACAAAGTATCCCCTATGCCAATCTTGAAACCAAATCGGGCACTTACTTGTCACACTTTACTCACTGGTCTTGCCCACTATCCTAAATTCTTTCCAAAAAAGTGATTTGTTGGGCAGTAAGCAAAGTAAAGAAACGTTACTTACTCTACTACAGAGTAAGGCAGATGGATTAGGCAGGAAGGTAGAGCTTTTGCTATAGAAGAATAGAGGGGCGTCACTGATATCCCTACAGAAGAATTTATCTTTATTTATCCAAGCAATTATTCAATCGTCCTTTCATTCTTTCCCTACATACACCCACAGCCACCATGATTTAAGCTTTACTTTCTCTCATCCAATCTTTCACCCAAATTCACAATCCTTTATCCATCTATTCAGTAACCACACTATCCACCCTTTCTTTCAATCATCCTTTCACCCATCCATTCATTTACCCAATACCAATACTCACCCACGCATTCTTTTTCATCCACCCATACATCATTTCCTTTCACTTTTTTAACCCATACTTTCTTTTAACCTTCTGTTCTTTCACGTTTCCATCAAGCCACCATTTTTAGCGTACATCATGTGTGCTTTTGCTGAGTTGCAGATAGAAGAGGCCATAAGTAACCCAACCACTACCGTAACCATTTGGGGTTCATGAATCCAATCATGACAACACCCTTGTAGTTAGTGAGTAATAGTAATTGTCAATAAGCAACAATGTGACTTACCACAGCCCGTCCCTGCTGCCACGTCTCCCTCTGTACTAGCTGCTGCTGCAGCGGTCAAACTTGAGCCATAAACAGTATACAGCTTTTAGATGCCAGATCCCGTTCTTAATTTTTAAAATGAAAGAATGCAACCATAATTGTTACAGTTCAGTTAGCACTACAGTATCTTCTAACAAAAATATCACTTTGAGCATTTTGTTGGAGTTTTAGAAAAGCCAGGTAGGTAAGCCAATCAAATGTTTTGCGTAATAGAGGGGCAGAGCTATGGATTATGATTGACGATGACTCAGAATCATTGAAGAGCAACAAAGGGGTGGAATACAAATGGTCAAGGAATGCCAATAAAAAAGATAATGCAGGGATAATAGGAACTAAGCAAAACTTGGATAGGGGAGTTGGAAAAAGGGAGACAGTATAAAAAAGTAAACAAGGCAAAAGTAAAAGTAGTATAACATTGGGGAGAGGTAAAAGTTAGGGAAATAATAGTCATATTATATATTTGGACTTACTGGCATGAGCAGAGCCATCAGCATTGGTGCTGATGGTCGGAACCTCCCCAGCTCCTGCCGGGCCTACCGGTGCAGTGCCCTCTTCTTGCCTTTGGATGCTGATGTAAGATTAAAAAGAAGATTAAATAAATACATTAGCTGTACCATTAATCTCCACAAAATGATTACATAATAGGCTAATGCAATAACATTGTACATATATCAGATCGCTTATGGTACTACACTAGTATGAACAACTATCATTGAGTTGCCTATACTCCTAAAATCCCTATTCCAAATTTCCTTAACAAAAACTGCATTTGGAACTAATGCATTGCATTTGCAATGAATGATCTTTCATTCTATTCTCATTTCTCAAGCCACTTCAGGGACCAATTCAATCTCTCTTTTTTTGCAATGCATGCATACTCACATCACTGTGAAATAGCTTGGAACTGTACGAACTACATAAAGTCATAGAGAACGCTAACTCACTGATATCACTAATTCACTATGGAGACAAGGGGACAGAGAAGCCTGTGTGGCAATGGCTTCTTAAATAATAAGCCAAAGCAAGTGCCTTCCTACGTGTACAATGATATAGCTGCCGAGTACCTGCCTAGCTCTAACTGAATCACATAATAAATAATATTTTCAATGTAAACTAAACTCAGTTTACCTCTGAGTGGAAGCCACATGCTATTCAGAAAAAAAGTTAGCATTGTAGAACACAAACACAATAAAAATATAATACTCACCAAGCTCCTGGATCTCAACACCCAGCAGATCGAGCGGGTCCTCCTGGAGGTCGATGATATCCGCCCAGGGGTGCGTCAGCTGCTGGGTGGTGCGCTGGACCTGGGTGGTGGCCCTGACCAAGCAGTCCACCATATCCCAGCACGCCCGAAACTCCCGCAGGGGATAACTGCTTCCAGGCCCGCCACCTGCTGCCAACATGGATGGGAGGTGGCGGTGCACAGAAAAAAAACTGTGCTGCCACCTCCCCTTTGCTGAAGATCGGCTGAGTCTGCACTCCTTGACTGCGGCGCCGACAACAAGGCAGGCGGCAGCTGTTGCCCCGTTGCTCTGCCATGGTGCTCGGTGGGTATCGTAGGAGGAAAAGGAAGGAAGAGATAAGGGGAAAATAAACAAACATAAATAAACGCATAAAAAAGTTAAAACACCGTAAAAATAATGACAACCAAAATACAATAAATAAAAAATAGGGGTAGATAAAATATGGGCTGGAGGATTGCAAATATTGAGGATAGATTGAAGTTGAAGGCCCAACACGTAAACAGAGTGAAAAACAAGATGGCCGCACCCATGGGAACTGTGTGGTGCCGTTCATGCAGGATTTTGAACGTGAGTACATATTTTGCATTGATATCAGACACAATGCAAACGGGCACAACAGAGAACTGCACCCACTCCTGGAAATCTGCATAGCACAGCAGACGTTTTTGGTCACTTTGCAGAGTTCTGTGTAGCGGGACTCTTCTCACTCCGCCAAGACCTACACACAATCTCATTGACATGCATCATGTATGTTGCTGTGGACACATTGACTAAAGTTAGAATTCATGTCTTGACATACATAGGTGCCCAGGGAGAGGGAGTATGTGACAACCTCCTGCCTACTATCCACTGCCAGACCTACAGACCGGGGAGTAACACCACATAATAATGTATTATCACCTGGATAGGCAAAAACGGTGGAATTATGCAGTCAGTTGGAGCCAGATCTGATGCCAGCTATTAGTTATCCAACCAGTTCACCACCCATTTTACAAGTCATGTCAGTATCACACTTCCTAGCCACAGGGTCTTTCCAACTTACAGTGGCCCTATCTGCTGGTACGTCCCAACCTATGTTCAGTCTTGTGTTGAAGGATGTCATCTCAGCAATGTTGAAACACCTTGACAGATACATCCAATTTCACCGGTGTGAAGATTTAGCCCATGTGAAGGCTAACTTTTATGGTTTTGCACACAACCAAGTAGTGATGGCCATGGATGGCACACATGTTGGCTTGGTCCCACCACAGGCCAATGAACATGTCTAAAGTAATAGAAAGCACTTCCATTCCATCAATGTGCAAGTTTTCTGTTTGGTGAATTTCTACATTTCACATGTGTGTGCCCGTTATCCGGGTTCAGCCCATGATTCATCACATAATGCAGAACAGTAGCATACCCCAGCTGATGTCACAACTGTACTCATAGAGGGCCTGGCTGGTTGGTAAGTCACATCTGTCGTGATTGTGTGTGTGCAATGTCAGGTGCTACAATCATGAACTGAGTGATTCATTGTTGCACGTATGTCCCATCCCTTAACAGGAGACTCTGCACATCCAAACCGTCCTTGGTTGTTGAAGCCACTAAGGAATCCAATTATCCAAGGGGAATTCCACTTCAATTAGGCCCATGTAAAACATGTTGGGTAGTAGAGCTGGCTTTTGGGTTCCTGAAGGCCAGATTTAGGTGTCTGGACAGGCCTGATGGAGCCCTCCTCTACTCACCCGGGAAAGTGTGTCAGATCACTGTGGCATGCCGGATGCTCCACAACCTTACCCTGCAGAGGAATATCCCATACATCCCAGAGGAGGGTGAGCCTGCAGTGCCACTGGGTGAGAATCCTGGAATGCCAAGTGAAGGTGACAGTGGTGAAGAGGAAGGAGCTGACTTGTGGGAAGACATGAGTTTAAGTATGTCATGTGATGTCATGACTGTACAATGACCTGTAGTTTGAAAATGTGTGGCGTTGAGTGTTTTAGAAATAACTAGGCAGCTGATACTTTGCAATATTCAGCCAAAGGCTGCTTGAAGAGTTAGCTTTTGGCATATCCCCACCTTAATGATGTTGCTTTGTTTGTGTCAGTTTCCTTGCAATGTAATAACATTTCCAGTTGCTTGCTATGTGATTTGTGTTAATAGGTATGTTTTCAAGCCCATACTCTTTGTTTTGTGTTTGCACAGGTACCTTCACCATGACATCCTCATATGGGCATGTCAGAGTTGTGACCTTGGCAGGTATCTGAGGCTGTTCTGACATACAAAGTGGACATGGGTTGTTCCATGTAATGTAGGTAACAGATTTGGGGTGGATGAGGCCTCTCCAAGGCAGCTTGCACAGTATTTGGGTGGAAGGTCAGATGTGCACATTGGAATTGTTTTGTATGGTGTGTTGGGCCGATTGCTTCATGTGTGTCATCATGTGGGCATGAAATATGTAGTCATAGATTGTGACCAAGTCATGTTGTCGTTCACATTGGCTAAATATTCTTCTTGGTATGACCTGCATGTAGTTGTAGATGTGTTTCATCACTGTACGCCATAGTGCTTGTGCCACAACACTGACATATGTCAAAAATATGGATAGCCTATGTGCTGTACACTGAAATAACATGTTTGTTGTGGTCAGACACTTGTATGTATGTGTTTGTGTTTACTGGTTATAATCCTGAGCAGGACACTATGCACCTGTAACATTTCCCTCCTTGGACAAGTAAGTTATGCCTTCATCATAAAAGAAATAAAAAATAAAGTGAAGGTGTCAGTCATGAGGAATGAAATCAATGGAGTAGATGCCACACCATTGGGACTCTAAAGTCCAGAGTACTCCTCCCATTGGACTCGGTAGGTGGCTGATGATCAGTCAACAAAGTGAATATGTGGCACACAAAGGGGTTCCTTTAGGAAGAGGTCACTGGTTTTCAGTGGTGGGTGTCTTGCCATCCGCACCTCCTGGATTCTTTGCTGGAGGCTACTTCTTGCATGGGTGGGGGATCTGCTGCTACAGAGGCAGGGGTGTCTGGGGTGGGCCCTTCTCCTAGCAGGGCCTCCCTTTCAGTGCCTGTCACCGATGTAGATGTGTCTGGTGTTGATGAGCCAAAGGAAAGGGAAGACTTATCTTGAAAAGCCCTGGTCAGGACTGTGTGCGTGTCCCTCATCACCCATGTTAGGGAGGCCATGTTGGTGTTGTGGGCTTCCATCTGTTCTTCCATGTCGCTATGAGTTTGGTCAAGACCTGTCTCTTGACGCCTTAGAACACCTGATAGACCCCCAAGACAGGGCTGATGGTGTACTGGCCAGAAGCAGCCCCAGCAGCCTCCCCCCCTGGTCCACAGCATCTCTTCCATGACCCTACCCCCAAAGGCCCATACCCTTGCCACAGGGTGCCCTCTCCCACTGGTTCCTGGACCCTCACTGTCTGAAGTGTTGCACTGCATCCAGGACTGGGGGGCACAACATGGTAGTCTCTGTGCTCAGTTCACAGGTTGGGGGAACAAAGGGTTACGCGTGATGGCGAAGCAACCAGGCTTTGAAGTGTTGATGTGGCCACATTAAGACTCATGGTTGGTGTCTGACCAAGTTGCCCAGATGGGTCAGTACCGTCCTCCACGTCCAGACGTCCAGGAGTATCTTCTTCATTGAGCGCTTCATCCGGGGGGTAGTGTCAGTCTCTTCTGTGGCCTCTGTGTGCCCAGTGGCACCTTGACCTGTTGATGTTAAAGATACAATGTTACTGATTGTATTGTGACATATACCTCCAACAGTTTAGTGTTACATTAGGTATAGACCTTGTAAAAGGCAATTTGGAGTTTCTCCTGTTGTGGCAAGTACCCATGGTATTGGGTGTCTTGACATGATTTTTGTGAAGCATACCCATTCCATTTAAGTCAAGCAGCTGCTGAAATGTACAGGTTATTGACACTTGGGAGGTTGGCCTGAGAATGCCATCTTGCCACCAGTGCAGGCAAAACAGTGGCTAGGCGAGATATGTCTTTGGCTATTTTGAGGCCTTGTTGATTGTGATGCAGGCAGACCCAGGAGTTTGTTGTGTATGTGACTGGGATACATCATATGGTGAGTGCAGTGTGAATGTGTCTGCTGCCAATACTATTCTGGTTATTCATCTTCAGGCCTTTGGGTTCGTGGTTTTGCACACTTGGTATGCTGTCTTCCTATCCTCAAGCGTTTCATCTTGGGTTTGAGGGTCAAAATGGAGCTAGGTAGCCAGATGCATCTCAGAGTTGAGCATGATCTGTATCTTGGTCACACCCAGGTGAGTACACTTCTTTGAGAGTACCACAAGTAGATGAATTGGGCATGTGACCATTGGTCTGCTGTTTATAGTGACTTGACCTGCTGCATGTCAGTCCCTGCACTGCACACACTATATAGATGTTATCACCCCAGGTGAGTACACTTCATGTGTGAGTTACCAAACAGGAGTCTATAGAGACGAGGACACTGGGGTGGTGAGTGAAGTAACAGTGACATAGCTGTAGTGATAGGCTTGTAGGTGGGAATAGAATGTAGAGGAAGGGGGATTCGAGGTGGAGTGTTGAGAAAGGGGAGTCTGGAAGCGGCAGGAGGAGGAGGAGAGGCTGAAGCTGGAGTGCTGGGAGTTGCTGTATTACCACCACTACCAGTACATCTGTACAGGAACCTACTATCAGAATAAAGGACTATTCGTATCATCACCGTGTAATTATTACATAAATGGCGACGAGGATGGGATGTGCAGAAACCAAGCGACTCCCTACTCCTAACTAATGTGAGCAACAGAAGAAACCCGGAAAATATATGACAGATCTTGAACTGAATAACTGTAAGTGCCAAGTTACATATATTTTGAAGGAGCGTGACTGTTTTCATAAGACCTTTTTCAGTGTGCCTAATAATGTGGAAAGGATACCAATAATAGTACGACATTAACGGTGAATCGATTATAAAGATTCACATTTCATGCCGTAGCAATCGGCTGTCGGCATTGCTGTGTAATTATTAATAGAAAAGAGCACACAACGGTTTTCTGAAAGTGTAAATTCAACGGAAAGAGCACGCGACGGTTTTCCGAAAATAAACAGTTCCATTCACGCGCTGAAAAAAGAACACTTCTAGCGCGTACTTCAAACAGAACCGGAACGCGAGGAAATGTAATTCCTAACACGCGCTAAAAATAGAATACCGGCGCGTGGAACAGCAAAGAGACAATAACGCGAAGAGATACAATCGTAGATGTAGCGTAATAAATCAAGAACTACTCACATTTTGTTGTCGACTCTGACTCCTTTCTGTGTTTTCATCGATCTCACAAGCAGCAAAGCAGCAAAACAGAAGAAGGACTCTTACAAATGAACTAGAAAAAAGACTGTGATATGAAATACCACATTGGAAACTGAAGGAAGATTGTAATTATAGATTGTGATTTATTTTAATTTCTAGTTATTTTGAATTTAGTGCAGTTATGGCTGAACAAAGTATCTCAGCACCTCCATGTTTTTTACCTTTGCCAGGAGAGCCAACAATTCCTTGGAAAAGGTGGAAGAACATTTTTTCTACTTATTTATTAGCGATAGGGGGGGACAGGTACAGTCCTCTTAGGAGACAAGCAATCTTATTGCATCATTTAGGGACTGAAGGTCGTAGAATATATGATGATTTGCCTGAGATATCCTTGGGCATGGGGGATGGACAACCTGCAAACCCATATGAAATGTCTCTACAAATGCTGGAGACACATTTTACTCCTAAAATAAGTATAGTATTTGAACGACATAAGTTCTTTTCTAGAATTCAGGGTTATGATGAGGATGTATTAACTTATGTTGCGGCCTTGAGGGGATTAGCAGTAACGTGTGATTTCCAAAATTTGAGTGACTCCTTAATACGTGATCAGATTGTACGCTGTACTAACAGCAAGAAAGTGAAGGAGAGATTGTTATCCATTGATCCCTCATTGGAAGAGTGCATACAAATAGTGCGAAGTATGGAGCATACTGAAACATGGATGAAAGAAATTGAAGTTAAGAGTCACATGAGGGACTCGGACAAGGAAAACACAGTTGAGGTGAAAGAGTTCAAAGTAAAGAAACAAGACAAGAATTCTGGAAACAAAGGAATTAAAGTCATGGAGAAGAAGAATCCTAACATTTTGTGTTATAGGTGTGGAGGTTTGGGACATATTGCCTCTAGTCCTATGTGCATTGCGCGTACCTTAACGTGTAGGGTGTGTGGAATAAGAGGTCATTTGGCCAAAGTGTGTAGGTCGAAGGGTAAAGTATTGAATAATAGTATCAAATCTGTGGATAATGCACAAGAAGAGCAGGAGGAGATTGTTCTAACTATTAATAGTGCTTTGGAAGTTAACCAACGAGAAATAGAATCCAAAACTGAAAGAAATTTCAAGAAGGAGAGCACTGTCAAATTGGAAAAACCCCACTGTGACATAATGTTGGAATCCAGATCTGTAAGGGTACTAGTGGATTCTGGTAGCCTATTTACTTTGATATCCAAGAATGTATTTATGGAATGTTTGGAAGGGAAGATTGAGGATTTGCAAAATGCAGACGTCAGAGCAGTTGGATATGGAGGGAAGAGAATCGATATTCTAGGAATGAAGTGGATGGACATTTCGTTCAAGGGCAATGGAGTATACGGGAAGGTGTATATAACTTCTGACGGGTCAAATCTTTTAGGATGGCGACATCAGAAAGACTTAGAGATAGTACTGGACCCTAATGCAGTTGAACCTGTCATGATTGTGGAAAAAGCAAATATTGAACATATGGAGACTCAAGAAATGGAAACAGAGTGGTCCAGAAAGTTAATGGAAAAATTTCCCAATGTGTTTACTGAGAAATTAGGTAAACTGAAGAAGTTTACACATCGCATAATTTTAAAGGAAAATGCGATACCAGTAGTCCACAAGGTGAGGTCCATACCATTTTTGATGAGGGAACCACTCCAACAGGAACTTAACAAATTGTTAGAGGAAAAGATTATTGAACCTATAGAGTCCTCGGAATGGTTGGCGCCTATCGTTGTGGCACCTAAGGAGGGAAACAAGATTCGTCTATGCATTGACTTGAGGGATTTGAACAAGAACATTTGGGTGGACAGGCAGCCTTTGCCGAACATCACAGAAATGTTGAGTATGATGGGGGGTGGTAAAGTGTTTAGCGTATTGGACATGTCTGCGGCTTACCATCAAGTTAACTTGCACCCGGATTCACGGCCATTAACATCTTTTGTTACTCCTTTGGGTGCATACCGTTACTGTAGAATGCCTTTTGGGTTAGCCTCAGCATCAGCTGTATTCCAACGAATCATGCAGAATGTTTTTAATGGGCTACAGAATGTATTGTGTTTCCAGGATGACATCATAGTAGTGGGAAAATCTTTGAGTGAACATGATGAGTTGATGGGGAAAGTCTTAGAGAGAATTGAGGCTCATGGGTTGACTGTGAAGAGAGAGAAATGTCAGTTGAGGAAAGATCGAGTGAATTATTTAGGTCACGAGGTATGTGCTGAAGGGATAAAACCAAAAAGAAGTATTATAAGGGCGATTAGTGAGGCACCGAGACCACAGAACAAGGATCAACTAAAATCATTTCTGGGATTAGCAGAATACTGTTCAAAGTTTGTACATGATTTTACTGTGGTTGTGGAGCCTATGAGATTGTTGTTAAAAAAAGGGACAGTGTTTGAGTGGGGAGAGGAGTGTGAAACAGCATTTATGAGGATTAAGAATTCCATTATCAATGCTCCTACTCTGGGACATTTTGATGTGTACAAGAAAACGATCTTAATGACGGATGCTAGTAGTGTGGGATTAGGAGCGGTTCTCATACAGGTGGTGGAGAATGAAGAGAAAATCATTGGATTTGCATCTCGTAGACTTCAGGGGGCAGAACGCTCATACTCTGCCATTGAGAAAGAGGCGTTGGCCTGTTGCTGGGGTGTAAACCACTACAGGTACTATCTATGGGGAATGCCTTTTGTACTTCGGACGGACCATAAACCGTTATTGCAAGTTTTTAAGTGTGGTCGAGGTTTGGAGGGAAGTATAACACCCCGGATATCTAGATGGTTGCTTCATATTATAGATTTCAATTTTGTGGTGGAATTCGTAAAGGGTAAGAAAAATGTTGTGGCCGACTGTCTGTCACGTTTGCCAGTTGATGAGAGTTCTGAAGAGGGGTCGTTAATGTATGAAATGGAAGTAGAGGTGTTTCCAATAGATGTTGAGTTGGCATTAGGACAAGAGGAGTGGGAGGAAGCTGTAGTGGAGGATGAAGAATACTGTGAGTTAAGAAGGCTCATATGTGATCCTGATAGTAGTAGCAGTCTCCCACATGAAAGTTTGAGACAATATTTAGAGGTAAGGAATGAATTGAGTATTCAAGGAGAGAAAATATTAAGACGCGGGAAAGTTGTTCCTCCAAGGAAACTGAGGGTGAGGTTGATAAAATTAGTGCATGAGGGTCATCTAGGAAGGAGTTTAACTAAGAGGAGACTAAGACAATTTTATTGGTGGCCTGGAATGGATAGGGAGGTTGAACGGATGGTGAGTGAATGTGTAGCGTGTGGTAATAGTGACAAGACCAGAGTTCTCAGGCAGCCACCTTTAGGATGTGTACAGTTCCCAACACAACCATGGGAGAAGTTAGCTTTGGACTTTATAGGCCCAGTGGATAAATTGGGTAGGAGGAATCGATTCCTTGTTGTTCTGGTAGATTACCATAGTAAATGGTTCGTGGTTAAGAGTTTAGAACGAATCACGACCAGTAATGTTATAGAATTTCTTAAGAAAGTGTTTTTGGAAGAAGGTGTGCCGAGAGTTCTGATTACTGACAATGGCGTGCAATTGGTGTCAGCAAGCATGAAGGAATTCCTGACTGGATTGGGGATTAAACATGAGAAGGTTGCGTTGTTCCATCCGCAAGCTAACGGATTAGTGGAGAGGGTGAATCGAATGATTATGGAGAATATTCAACTCTCTTTGGCGAATGGACTAGATTGGAGAATGGAATTGAACAGAATGTTGTGGGCACATAGAGTAACACCCCATTCGATAACGGGGGAGTCGCCATTTGTTGCTCTTAAAGGTAGAGAACCAGCAACGAAGGAATTTCCTTGGTGGTTATGTGAAAAGAAACAAGTATGGGTTGATCGGGGAAGGATGAGAATGAGGGTAATAGATCAGCAGGAGCGTAATAAATTAAGATATGACATTAGGAGAAGAGTGAAGAAGATTGATGTGGAAGTTGGTGATTGGGTGGTAGTGAAAAGGTTTGGTGTAGTGAAGAAGGGTGAAAGCAAGTTTTCTAAACCACAAAAAGTGATAAAGGTGTATAACAGTGTGGTTAAGCTGGATGATGGAAAGGAGTGGAGTATGGGAAACTTATGCAAAATTAGGAACGGTTAATATTGTTTTAATTGTAATAGATATTATCTGTATATAGTTTTGTGTGTATTCTCTTTTGTAGGATGTGTAAGGGGGGAGATGTGTAGTGATAGGCTTGTAGGTGGGAATAGAATGTAGAGGAAGGGGGATTCGAGGTGGAGTGTTGAGAAAGGGGAGTCTGGAAGCGGCAGGAGGAGGAGGAGAGGCTGAAGCTGGAGTGCTGGGAGTTGCTGTATTACCACCACTACCAGTACATCTGTACAGGAACCTACTATCAGAATAAAGGACTATTCGTATCATCACCGTGTAATTATTACAATAGCCTTCTGGGCTTAGTAGTTATCTCACTCCCTCTACTTCATAGACTTTATAAATATCATTTTCCAGGTAAATACACTTCATATGAGAGTTAACAAACAGATGTTTTGGGACATATGACGACTGGGCTGGTGATTTTAGTCATTACACATGGAGAGAGGAGGAGGGAGAAGGAGGGACAAATATGGAGGAACACACCGTACTTAGCTCCCTATAACTCAAAATACACAAGAAAGTACAGGGTTCTCTAATGAGGGCGTCGCGGGTACCAGCGTAGCCCTGGGTTGTATGTATTCCTATTTGGAAGGGTAATGTCAATGAAATGTCAGTAAGTAACTGCAGAGTGCATGCGCGAGGAGAGACACCGGTGGGAGTTCCTTTTACGGACTAGGTGGTCTCACACACTGTATAGTGTCATGCTTCATCATTTGACCACCTAGACCCACCCAGGTAGGACAGTGCCACCTGGGCGGACTCAACCTCACTGTTAAAGGAACAGGAGGGAGTGCGTAAATAAACTTGTTTCTGGAAAGATCGGGATCCAGCTAATCTAGTGAAAAAATTAAAAACACCTAAGCAGACACCTGTGAGGAGTGACAAATTTAATGGTGGTGTCTGACTGGTGTAGTTAAAACAGGGGTTGGGACACCTCTGTGAGGATAAGGACTCACAGGGTCACCTAACTAATAGCCAACATGTTTCTGCCCTCAGAAGTCAGCCAATGAAGGTCTCGGGGCATTCGTCAGGGCCTAGGATCCCTACGTCTCACGTTGGAGGAAATTTACTCTATGTGAGGGTCAAAGAGTGTGAAGTAAAAGGTCTACCTTACCCAAGGAATTACCTTGAGGTGGCCCTTTCATAGAGGCTGCTAGCCTTTGGTATCCAGGTGGGGGAGTGTCCCCTTATAGTCAAACATACATCAAAGGGGGCGCTCGCCGTGCGCCTATACCGTCCTCTCCTTGGTCCAGGTGGGGGAGTGTCCCCTTATAGTCAAACATACATCAAAGGGGGCGCTCGCCGTGCGCCTATACCGTCCTCTCCTTGGTCCAAGGAGAGGACGGTATGGGCGCACGGCGAGTGCCCCCTTTGATGTATGTTTGACTATAAGGGGACACTCCCCCTCCTGGATACCAGAGGCTAGCAGCCTCTATGAAAGGGCCGCCTCAAGGTAATTCCTTGGGTAAGGTAGACCTTTTCTGGTATTCTGGTGATTTTAGTAACAGAAACAGGGCCTGCTGGGAGCTGCAGTCATGTCAGCCCCTGTACCACACACAAGTACAGATGTTATCCCTCCAGGTGAGTACACTTCATGTGTGAGTTACCAAACAGGAGTCTTTTGAGAAGAGGACACTGGGCTGGTGAGTGAAGTAACAGTGACAGAGCCTCGTGGCCATAGCAGTCATGTCATTCCCTCAACTACATACACTATACAAATGGTATCCTCCCAGCTGAGTTCACTTACATTGAGAGTTGCCAAACTGGGGTCTTTCAACAAATGAATTATGTTCTGGTATTTAGAGTCAGATAAATAGTGCCTCCAGTGAGTTACAGTCAGGTTATTCCATCTAGTTCTCACACTTTTCCAATGTTATCCCCCCAGGTGAGTAAACATAATTTGGGAGTTGAAACACAAGAGTCTTTGGATAAGGGAACACTGGGCTGGTGGTTAAAGTGACAGTAACAGAGCCTCCTGGGAGTTGCGGTCACATCAGTCCCTGTACTGCACACACTATACAAATGGTGTTCCCTCAGGTGAGCATACTTAATTTGTGAGTTTACCAACAGGGGTACATGGGCAAGTGACTACTGTGCTGGTGTTTGGAGTTACAGATACTGGGCCTACTGGAAGTTGCAGTCATGCCACTCTCCATTACACACACTATACAAATGTTATCCTCCCAGGTGAGTACACTTCAATTGAGAGTTACCAAACAATGTTATTTGGACAAGAGAACACTGGGGTGGTGGTTGGTTTTACAGACACAGAGCCTTCTTTGCCTTAGAAGCCATGACACTCCATCCACTTCTGACATTAGACAAATGGCATCCTTCCAGCTGAGTAAACTTACATTGAAAGTTGGCAAACAGAGGTCTTTAGACTCATAAACACTGTTCTAGTGTTTAGAGTTGCTGAAAATGTGCCTTCTGTGAGTTGCACTCAGGTCACTCTCTCTACTAATCACACTGGACAAATATTCTCCCCCCATGTGATTACACTAACAGATGTATTGTAGCATCTGACCACTGTGCTAGTGTTTGTAGTTCAAGGACTAGTGCCTGCTGGGAATTGTAGTCATGTCAGTGCCTGTACAACAAACACTTGACAAATGTTATCTCCCCAGGTGTGTACCCTTAAATTGATAGGTAACAAACAGGGGGTTTGGACACGTGACCACTGATCTGGTGTTTGGAGTTATGGAAACAGTGCCTGTTGGGAGTTGGAGTCATGTTAGTCTTCGTACTACACACATTATACAACTGTGATCTCCACAGGTGAGCACACTTCAATTGTGAGTTGCCCAATAGAGGTCTTTGGGTAGATGAGCACTGGGCTGGTGAGCTGTGAGCATGCCTGACATGGCATTTTGGTGACATTTTTAGTGTTGTGACTTACCAGACTCCACTCCCCCTGTCAGGAATCCCCAAGGTGCCTCCTGCGTTATCTGTCAGCATCCCCAGGGATTAGGGTTAAATCATACCTCTGTTCTTGGCTAAACCTTCATGTTTCTAAGTGAACATAATGTGCTGTGTTACACAATTGGTTTTATCAATGTTTGTTTTACAAATGCTTGTTTACTAATGTGAGCCGGTGTAGACATGTGCTTCTAATTGGGTGTGGTGTAGACATGTGCTTTTAATTGGGTGTGGTGACTCATCCACATGTGGAAACTCGACTGCTTTACAGATTGGCTATAAATAGCAGATTGAAGCATGCCACCCTGCATGGCTTTGTTTTGCTTCCTGATCTCAGCATCTGATTTGGCAGTCCAGCCCCTGCTCTCAGCCTTATATTCAGGACTTTTGAGGCAATTCTTTTCTTCGTTCCTGTTCCAGCTGACACCAGGCATTCCTCCAGTACTCTGGAAAAGACTGCAGCTAAGTGACTAGTATTCTCTAGGGAGTTTGCTCTTTGAGGGCCGTGCTTTCCTAGAACATTTGGTGTATTTCAGACCTCGTATTTTGGCAGAGTGCTTATCTTGAAGAGACAAATGCATTTCTGAACATTCTACATTATTGTAGTTACTTGCCTAAATGTGTTTCTGGAAACCTGCTTGAGCTTAAGTACTACAAGAGTAGTAGAGCATTTATGTGACTTTTCTTTCTCTAATAGCATAACTCTTGGATTTGAATTGTGTCATTCATGCCTGTGTTTCAGGTTTGAGGAATTTGCTTTTGAATGTTTTTTCGCACACACAGTGAAACCAAACCAAACTGTGCCACTCTACCTGTTTTAACCCAGAGTGGCCATTTGTATTTCTTGAATTGTTTTTTTTTTTTGTAGTTTAACCCTATGCGTGCAGGAAAGTTATATGTGATATCATTAATGCCCTTGTTTGTCTTTCTTGTGCATGATAAGTGCAACCGCAGATCTAATTGTAGTGTGCAACAGTGAATCTCTGTAAAGCCAGCCCTAGTGTCGCAGTACTTATTGTTATGGTACTCAGTTTGGGTTTTTGGTAATGCAGTGTTAGTAATGGTGCCAACAGTTAATATTATCCAAGAAAAGTGCTGGAGCATCCCATTGTTCTTCTACCACTCCTGTGCCTATATCAGAAAGAGAGATTCATTTTCAAAGAAATTGAGTGCACTAACTCTACTATCACTCTGTCAACAACGACCTGCCCCCCGAAGATACAGGGTACCGGTTAGACCAGCAAGACGTGGCAGTGTTTTTGTCTCTTTCTCTTCTACTCCCCCTTTCCTTTTGGTACACCTGCCGGGGTTTCTGTGTCCACCAGGAAGTGCCGAGAGGTGTTCCAGGAGGTCGGGATTACCATCGCCCCTGCAGACATCCTGCTTTTCAGGTGAGTGGTTCGTCTCGACATAAAGCCAAGCCACAACATACAGGGCTGCCTGGGTGATGGATTCCTCAATGGGTACTTTCAAAGGTTTAGCACAAGCTTTACCAACTGATCAGGATGCTCCATCTTTATTAGATTTAAATAGGGCCCTAGCGTGATTACAGAAGGAAGTTCTTTCCTTAAAGCAAGAGAAGCTGGAGTTGCACACTGAACTACAGCAGTTTAAACCACAAGACACCCCCTGAGGAGGAGTCAAACTAAAACAAAGATCTCCAGTACTACAGGCCCCTTGGTTTGACCCGTCTAATCATGTTTCTAGACCCGATTCTGACCCAACGACTTCCACCACACCACCCATGCAGGTAATGGTCACAACACCAACCCCTGTGCCCTTAGCTCCACCGTAAAGGTTTTTTGGAGATAGTGCCAGGTTCGACATTTTTCTTAATCAGTGCCAGCTACAGTTTTTGTATTGGGCAACTGCATTCACCAACGATGCTGCAAAGGTAGCTTTTATTATCTCTTATTTGGGAGGCAATGCAGCTAATGGGTCTATTCCGCTGGTGGAACGCAATGACCCTATACTGTATGATTTCAACCGGTTCAAGAAAGCCTTGCGGAAACTGTTCAACAAACATCTCTTTGTGCAAGCCAATGACAATGAGTTGCTGAATTTGAGCCAGGGGAAACAAGGATCTACTGTCCTATATCACCTCTTGCAAGCCAGTGACAATGAGTTGCTGAATTTGCACCAGGGAAACAAGGATCTACTGTCCTATATCACCTCTTTCAATCGGTTGGTGGCAGAGACTGAGTGGACCGAGAAGAGGACCTCCCTCTTCTATTGTGGCCTTCGGGACGATCTCAAGGATGTTCTAACCCAAATTGTGGAACCTCCTACGGAGTGTTCCGAGTTCATTGACCTGGTGGTACGATTGGATCACCACTTGAGTGAACGTAAGGTATAAAAATTCTGGGGTGACACATGTTTAGTGGTGCTCAAAACTGAGAAAAAGGAGTCCACCATTCCCACTCATGATACACCTGACCCCCATGCAAATTGGCAGTGAGCGGGCCCACTATCTAAGGAAGAGAAAGAACGTAGGAAAAAATTTAAACTGTGTTTATACTGTGGTAAGGCAGGGCATTTTGCTCGGGAAAGCCTACTGCTCCAAAGAAAGCCATCGGAGTGGTAACAGGGTCTGAATTCTCTCTTCCTGACCAGGCGGAAAACTAACTGGCTCCATAACTTTTGAGGCAATTTTATCTAGCACTTTGTTCAATATGGTCTCCCATCTTCTGGCTAATACCACCAGTCCAGTACCTCGACATCTAACTCTTATTGTGACGTTAGTGTTGTCCCCGCAGGCTCTTAAGGTCATTCCCATATTGCTTGACTCTGGAGCTACCAGAAACTTTTGAGACTTGGGTTTGGCTAAAACCCTAAATATTACGACTGTCAGAAAAGCCATCCCTGAACCAGTCAGAGCCGTAGATGGCTCAGAATTGTCCTCCAGGCTTATTGTTTATCATACAACACCCTTGTTCATGCTTTGTGCAAACAACCATACAGAACAAATTCAGTTTGACCTCATAGATACCCCAGTATTTGGAGCCATTTTGAGGATACCCTGGTTTCAATTACAGAATCCCAAAATTGACTGGGCAGCAAGGACAGGGAAATTAGACTCTAAACGTTACTGGGACTCCTGTTACCAAGACAAACCATTACTAGTGACAACCTTGCATTCTGGGTCCACACATAGTAAGGCTATCAAGCCGGACGACACACTGGCCATTACTGTACCATATAAAGACTTCCATGATGTCTTAAGTGAACAGAAGGCCACCCAGCTGCCACCACATAGGTCATATGATTGTCGTATAGACTTGATTCCAGGGACAACGCTACCATGTAGTAGGGTGTATGCTCTTTCTGAGCCTGAGAATCGATACCTGCAAGACTACCTGGATGATCTTTTGGCTAAGGGTTTAGTTCGTCATTCAACCTCTCCAGTATTGTCATCTTTGTTCTTCGTGTCCAAGAAGAATCGCGAGCTGAGTGCCTGTATAGATTATCGTGCAGTGAGCAAAGTGACCATACAAAATCAGTATCCACTTCCGTTGATTCCGGTACTCTTAGATCAGGTACGTCAGTCGACCATTTATACTAAACTCGACCTCCGAGGCACCTACCACTTGATCCGAGTGATGAAGGGGGATGAGTGGAAGACAGCATTCTGAACTAAATTCGGACTCTTCTTCGAGTACACAGTGATGCCCTTCAGGTTGTGTAACACTCCTGCAGCGTTTCAATTTTTCATCAATGAAGGGCTGCAGGAGTTTCTGGATATCTGTGTAGTGGTATACATAGACAACATTTTGATCTATTTGTCTTCCACTGAGGAAGATATAGGGCATGTAAGAGTGTTTTTACAACGGCTTTGTAACCATCATCTCTTCGCAAGTTGGAAAAATGTGTTTTTCACGCTACAACTGTAGAATTCCTGAGATATGTGATCACTCCCGATGGAATTTCCATGGATAGGTCCAAGATACAGGCCATCCTGGATTTGGTAGCCCCAAGATCCATCAAGGAAGTGCAACAGTTTTTGGGCTCCGCAAATTTTTATCGGAGATTTATACCCCACTTTTCTACTGTGGTATCTCCCATAACTTGTCCCCTACGAAAGGGGGTTAAGTTCTTCTGGGATGCAGAAGCTGAGAAAGCCTTCCAACATCTTAAAAACACATTCACTGAAGCACTCATTCTCCATCATCCCGACCCGCCTCAGTCATTTTTCTTGGAAACAGACGCTTCCCAAATGGGAGTTGGTGGTGCCTTGTCCCAGTGTGATCCTGACTCTGGGCATTTCCATCCAGCAGCTTACTTCTCAAAGAAATTGCTACCCACAGAGCAAAATTACACGATGGTGGAGTGGGAACTTCTAGCCATCAAGCTTGCCTTCCAAGAATGGCATCACCACCTACTAGGAGATAGAAACACCATAACTATTTACACAGATCACCGTAATTTACAGTTTTTTCAAGCGACCAAGGCCCTGACACCTCGTCAATTATGCTGGCTTCTATTCGTTAATGAGTTTGACTTAGTAATCACCTATAGGCCCAGTGCTACACAACAAAAGGCAGACACGTTGTCTAGGATGGGTATCTCCTCTGAAGTTAGGCTAGAACAGGTCAGAAGCATTATACCCCCAGAAAAAATTGTGGCTGTGTGCACTTCCCAAGAGTTCCTTGAGAAAATACGGGTAGCCCAACACAAGGTTCCCTGTTCAACTGATGTGTATAAAAAAGAGGGTTTACTATACCATGCTGATCAGTTGTATGTCCCTACCAAAGAATTACGGGATACAGTGTTACATTGGGGACTTAATTCTGTCCTTGCAGGTCACCCGGGTGAGAAAAAGATGTTAGATCTCTGTCAAAGATCGTTTTGGTGGCCCACACTTGTGCAGCATGTCAGAAGCTATGTCCAGACTTGTTCCACCTGTGTTCTGGCTAAAATCCCACATACTCCAGCCTCAGGATAGTTACTTCTCATGCCTATTCCGGTGGCCCCATGGTATACAATAAGTATGGATTTTATTTCTGATTTCCCAGCTTCCAATGGACGCACTGTCATATGGGCAGTTGTAGATTACCTAACTAAAATGGCTCATTTTGTTCCATTAAAATTGTTATTGTGTATGATCTGGTTGGAACTTCGTGAGTGGCCAATGCTGTGGCTCAAGGGCCACGCCGATGAAACTTCAAATTTGTAAGCAGTGTGAGTGACAAGATTTTGGCACCAAGGGGCCTGTGCACAGTTGTGAAAAGCCCAAAACTTTCTTTGAAGCCTCTCAGTAGCTGTATGAAGGGTCCAGGACATGAGGGGCACGACTTGGTTGTCAGCAGTTGGCTCCAGCTAAATTTGGGTGCTTGCTCAAGTGGTTAGGAGCCTGCTATGTCCCTATGGATCCGAGCTGGAAGCTGGCAAACCAGCCCTTGGTTTCATTCTGAGAGCCCTGGGTTTGGGTGCAAGCTTATATCCCTCTGACTCAGGCAGTATGGCAGCAATTGAGCAAGGCAACAGCCCAGCAGAGATGCAGTCCTTTCAGCAGCACAGGTTCAATGTTTATACCAGGTGCCTCCTTTGAAGTGAGAGAAGTTTCCCTTTTGATGGGCACAGGTTTCCTTCCTCCCCTGCCCTGGCTCCAGTCTAACTACAGGGGTATGCAGCCCTGTGTGTGGAGGCAGGACCCAGCCTAAGAGTAAGTAGGGCTGTACCTGGCTCTGCCCTCCCATCCTGCCACTGAAGGTCCATCCAGACACACCTAAGCCCTCTATTTTGTGTCTGTCCAGGAATAATACACAAAGCCCAACTGTCAATGACACCCAGTCTTGTGATCCAGTGACAGGCTGCAGTAGTAAATGGCTAATGTTGGCAAATCACAACTTTCTAAAAATTGTATTTCCAAAATTGTAATTTAAATTTTATTTTACCATAAGTCAAAATGTTTATTAAAATTCCAAAGACACCAAACATGAACTGGTTCCCTGTTCACATTTGGAAGTTACAGCTTATTAAATGTATAAGGTAACTGTAATTTTATTCTAAGGGAGAGGTAGACCTTGCAGTAGTGAAAAACTAATTTAAGAGTTTTTCACTACCAGGACATGTAAAACTAAAACGCACCTGGTAAATTAAATATGCCAATTGGGTATAAGCCATTTCTCTCATGTTTAGAAGAGAGTGCACAAGCACTTTAGCACTGGTTAGCAGTGGGAAAGTGGGCAGAGTCTTAAGGCCAAAAAAAAACGAATTCAGCAAAAATCTGGAGGGTAAGGGAAGAACATTAGGGGGATAGGCCCAACAATAATACACCTAATTAATATGAAATATTAAATGAAATTAACAACATTAACAACATTAATAATCAGATTGATACATTAAAATTTGTCAAATGACATAACTGTTCATAAATAAAAAAAACACTTCCCACCTAAGTCCCTTATAAACTCAACAACCAACAAAAATGATGAAAATAATACTAGAAAACAATAGATATTGGACAATATTTAAACATATAACAAAAAATACTAATTATATATAAAGTGAAATTGTACTATATTACATCAGTGTAACTAATGAATTAGAACACTTGAATACTGTATTTAATAAATAATCCAATTAACCTATGAAACTATGTAGAATAAGTAAATCATTTATAAACAATTATAAAATGGATACTATAAAACTTCCCACCTTACTCCCATACAGACCCAAATACTGACAATAATAAAAAAAACTAAAATATATTGCCAAAAACAAGAAAATCTACTTATAATGATTATCAACAATAATAATACTGATAAGTCATGGCACACATAACAATAAACCCTGAAAAAATGATTTAAAAATTGTATTATAAACAATATAAAAAGAAAACAATATTAAACTCTTAAAACAATATTCTTGCATGCCATATTCTATCTCGTAATATTTTTAACACAATATTTGCTTCCGACTATTGTTTTGCAGCAATATTAAGCCTGTGCATTTGAACATTTGGGGGAAGCTGAGGGTGCCACTCTCTTTAATGCTGTTTCTACAACTTATAAGGATCATTTTCCCAAATATTCTGTTAAATGAATACATTGCAAGCCTATTGCAAAGATGTCATACTCCACTGGTAGTGAAACACATAGGGGCATATCAAGTGTCTATGGGTCCTGCTGAAAATGCATGATTCCTTTCCACAAGCTACTGACTGAACACCACTCTTCTCTCTTTCCAATATTTTTTGTCTCTATTTCCACAGTCCTCGCTCTCTCCATATCTTCCTGTTTCTTTGTATGCTTCTCTTTTTCCTCATCGTTTGTCTCACATTTCCCCTCTTACATTTAGGATAGCAAAAGTGATTTATCAACAGACCTGCAAGGGAAATTGAAGGCGATACTGGTCAAGTGCATCACCATTCACTCTCTTTTTCTGGATAGCCTGGGTAGAATTTTTGATGCATTTACTGGAAAGGCCACAGCAGCAGTTCTCCCAAATGCCCTGTCAGAGAGAGGAAAACAAATGACAATCATATTGCTGTATGCAATATTCTACATGCAGTGCTGTTGGCCAGTGCATAATAACCTTGGATTATGCTTTCATCCACTACTACTACTTACTATTTTTTTTAGGGACTAGTTACTACAGAGCAGGCTCTAAAAAACAGGACTCAAAGATGGATACAATCTCTATGGGTGGGGTGACCCTAGACCATTCCACTTGATCCAGCTACCCCATGCAGACCACTCAATAACGTCTGAGGATCAATTTACCCGAAGACTATGCCATATAGTCTCCGAGCCAGGTTGTTTTATTTGTTCCTACATCCCCAGACAACATCAAAGCGAGGACAATATGCAGAGACAGTAATAACGTCTTTGATACTCTCTTGTGTTTGATGGCCAGCATCTGATCCAAATGCAGTCAGTGCAAAGAGACATTTAACAAAATTACCCTAACTATACATGCTACTGTTAATTCTGCACCACACTGGCTCAGATGCATTTTTTAATTAAAGTAGGTTAAAGAAGGTTGTCAGTCTAATTCTAGAAGATGTAGAACATCTGAAGGCATGATCTGTGCCATACAGCCATGTGCTCTGCCTTTGGTTTCAAGCTTCTAAAATGGCAGCAATTAGTCAAAGTGACCCTTACAGACGATAGAAACAGCACTTTTCAGGACTGAGTGGCCATGTAGCAGGCTCTTCAGCCTTGCAAATATGTCTAAGGTGTTGCCAGATTTGCCACTAATGGGGTTGCCACATTTGCTACAAGCACAATCCAGGGTGTAAGCTTTGCCCCCTAAAAGTGGCATGCCTCCTTGCAGGACCTTTTTATACTATAAAGGTAGTTTCACATATAGACAGACACAGACATGCAGACACACAGGTACAGGCATACACACATACGCATACATGTACTTATGTTTCTACCTATTAACGCAGTAGTGTTTATTATATTACCCTATATTAATACAAGTTTACGGCAACGAGATTCACATCCGTAACGTTCTGGTTGCCCTCAGTTAATCACAATAGAATATTGGTCACCGAAGTTTCTTATGAGTTACATCTCCATGGTATGTGTATCTACTGGTAAAATGGCTTAGTGGTGTTAGGCACCTGCTAAGGGGGTTAAAGCGTCTGATGATCTCTGAGAATCCAGCACTTCTTGGGACGATGCTTCCAATAAATTGTTTGGTTGTTAAGAGACCTGCTGAAGAGATCTGAGTGTAATCTCCTTCTCGCAAGTTGGAATAATCATAAAACATCTGGGAGGTTTATTCTGCCTGCAGCAAAGCACTATCAGTATCCTAATCACAGTTACAAACTCAGAATAAGATAGGGAAGCCGCTTAAAGCGCGCAGAGGTGAAGCCAGTAGAGAGAGACCGAAGAGGTCAAGATTGAGGGGATGAGAAAGGTGCACTGTGGATGCCATTATTTAACAGAAGACAGCGTTGGTGAACCAATAGCACTTTGTGGGTAGAAGAGCAGGGTGTGTCATTGGGTGTAACCTTTTGATAGTCAGTGAACCCAGTGAATATCACTGCTGCATTCCCCTAGCTTTACCATACGCCAGTGGCGGCTGGTGAAATTTGACAGTGGTGGGGCGTAAAGGTTGGGCATGACTTTTAGGTAGTGACCCAGACATGGCCTCCCTGAGCCCAAGGGCTGCTTTCACATCATGCAACAGTGACATGCAGGGTGCAATAGCTGCACTAGAATATTTCACATAACATGTGGACTCTTTTGCCAGACTCAGTTAAAAAGGTTTAAATACCTGGACAACAGAACAGTCCTTTATAGCTGCTTATGGCAAGTCTTACTGCGCAGACCGTCTCCTCTCGTTATACAACAGACGCAGCAGTGCTTAATTTGTAAATAAAAATGTGCCGATGCCCAAAGTCCTCCTCTTAAACACGCAGCTGCTGCAATTAAATGTGCGAACACGGTATACTGAGGCAGCGTAAAACTGAAGCCACCTCGGGCCTTTTTAATCCATTTACAGCCGCTCCCTGCCACCTCAGCTCACTCATGCATCTTTCTCCTTTCTCTATTTGTGATCCTTTTTCCTTTTTCTCTTCCTCCGTCTTTCCCATATGTGTCCTTTACTCGCAGTAAATGCTTGAGGCAGAAAAATAAGTGCCGGGGCCCCGCACCGGAAACAAGCACAAATTAAGCACTGAGGCGCAGCAGTCACCTACTGGGAACCTCCAGTCCTTCCAGCCGCTGTGCTGGACTTCGAAGCGCACACAGCAGCACTCTGCCTCACAGTCACTGTCCTGGGCTGTGGGGTAGCCAAGTCGTGCTGGCAGTGCTGAGGTTACATCCTTTTCACTTCGCTGCCCAGACAGCCTTCCATTTTCACTTTTCGCCACCAGTTCTAATAAAAAGATGCACATCCTGTGATCTCTCAGGCAGCCAGCCCGTCGCTTTAAGCGCTGCGGCTACGGGTGGCTCTGGGAGCCTTGCAGCCTGCAGTCACAGCACTGCACAGGGTGAAAGCCAGTCCATTACCCCCCCTGGCCCTGATTTAAAAGGGCATATTTCAGAAGCGGGCCTTCTGATAAAAACTAACAAATTATCCTGCTGTAATCTTGGGGCGGCCCCGCTGAGGGTGTCAGGCCTGTTTATCTGCAGTGCAGGCGCAACAAGAGGCGCTCGATGGTTCCAAAAGTGGACTCTCTCCAAGCGTTTAGACGGTCACCTCACAGAAGTGAATGCCCACTTTTCAGGTATAGCCTTCAGTGGAAAGTATTAATATTGCTCATTTTTTATTGGTCATACATGGCGCCACAAACAGCGCCAACACTAGGGGCTTCAGGGTGCTTTGATTGAATGCTATTTTATGTCATCGACATTTGCACTGTCAGGGTCACAGCCGCTTGTCTGGCTTCTGGGCACTTGTGATCACTCAAGGGACCACAAACTCTTGTTTTGGGCTGCCTGACAAGTGATTTAATGTACATATCTGGGCTGAAGTAGTGAGCGTTCGCAGGCATTACCGCACATACCTAAAGGGCTGCCTCAGTGTTCATTACCCCACGTTTCTGAGCTGCATTAGTGTGTATTACCGCACATACCTAAAGGGCTGCCTAAGTACTTCCTATTTTGCAGTGCTCTGGCGCCCCCTTTGGTTTCACGTGGGCTTCTGATAGTGTGTTCTTTATAGTCAGTCTGAAAACGAGTGATCTTGTTTCGCAACAAGTAATCGAAACAAGTACTGGTAAAGACAACAGGTCTTGCTTTTTTGACCTATCAGCTTTCCAACTGCTTTTGCCGGGAAAAACAAGCACAATTCCGTGAATGCAAGCATACCGATCGCGATGCTATTGGCAGCCACGCCATCCCATATGCACGCACTTGCACGAGGGTGAGCCCGGCAGCTGTTAATTTATTAGGTCTTTCTTACCTGGTGCTGATCTGCTGAGTGCCGGCCGGCGGCCAGACTCCTTAAGATATATGCTATTCCGATGGTCCACGACGAGTCACAACTCGCAACAGGCACCTGTCCTGCAGTGCTTTCGGTCCGGGTCTTTCCGCCTGCCACACCCTTTCCCAGCTCTCACAGGGTGAGGTCCCACCCATGCCCTGTGGCAAGTTGGGAAAAGGGGGGGTGACAATGCTCTCCACTCTCTGATTGACGTGGAGGCTAAGCGCTTCAGGGCTTGAATCAAAAACGCCTGGGGCTAACTTGACCTCCACGTCATCAGGGGGTGGAGACTATGCCTTGATGCTGGGTCTTTGCTGAGCTGATGACCTCACAGACCCCAGGGCTGTGAGACTTTCAACCCCGCGAATAGACTCACTTTGGGCTTGCCTACAGGGGAGCAGCTAAAGTGATCATGTGACTTCACGTCACTTGTCCGAAGTCGAGCACAGCAACAACAATGCTGGTGTTGGTGAGTGGGGGAGATAGTGCCCCCTGTTTTATAAAGTTACAAAAGAGGGTATTAGTTTTTAATTAAAAAATAAATGATCGCTTTGTTTTTATTGTGATTGTAAAGGGGGCGGAGCCCTGCCGCCCATGTACAGAAACCGCCACTGCCATACGCATTGCATGCAGCAAGCAGAAATACTTGTGGCTTCTCACCCCTTAGAGGCCACTCAGGCAGGATGCGTTAAAAAGTTGACAGTTGCTCAATTACACGCGGCATTTTACTACCCAATTCACAAATGGGGGGAGATCTTATTTTGGTGTCTGTGGCTAATTTCTACCACAGTGCGACCCTGGCCACCATAGACAGTACAATAACTCGTATTTATCACTCCAGAGGTAGTCTCTTTTGTTCCGCTTGAGTACTATCTGACATGTTACATTTGGAATGTAATAGAATAATAGGAAAGATGAGCCTGGTCAAGGCTCAAATGTAGTCATTAAATTTAACATATTTGGATTTATATTTTAAGTTTGTTTTAAGTGCCAAATATCTTGGACTCTGTGAAAGCAGTCCGGGCCTGGTTTACATCAAGTTGGACCATGAGCGATTGACAAAAGAAAACAATAAATTAGGACACCTGTCATTGGCCACAATATTATGTCGTCGTCAGTGCACACACAGCTGGCTCATTTATTTTTATGGAGCTTGACACTGGTGTACACATCTGGTAAAAAATAATTAGTTTTAAAATGAACGGCATTGTGTTTCATCTGTCATTCTGATTGTAAAGTGGTTTGGGTTACATTTGTCTGAAAACCACTGCATAAAACAAAATCATTTTGTGCTGGTAGCGTGCTGTAGCCTGGGGTTCACGACTATCATACAATTTACAGCTTGTCTTACTAACACTAACACAGAGGTAAAATGTGTCAACCCCTTCAGTCACATAAATTCATGAATTCTTGCGCTTGTCAGTTCACTTAAAAAACATATGAGATTCCATATTGTTTAAATTGACGTTTCCTTTAAGATTATGAAAAACGCTATCCAAAAAGCAAAACACTAGAGTCAGTAATAACCTCACCGACACCAATGACTTAATTGTCATATTTATCCAGGAAATAGTCTTAACACAACTAAACTAGCAAAGAAGCAGTGGCAATTGTTAATGACAAGATCCTCTTTAATCACAACTCACGGAGAAAGTACATGGATCTCAACTTTAATGAGAATGCCAGCCTAGGTTGAACTTTACTTCGAAATGTGCACTATATTTAGGCAACAGGTATTAAGGGGCATATTTATACTCCGTTTGCGCCAAATTTGCGTCATTTTTTTCGAAGCAAATTCGGCGCAAAACTAACGCCATATTTATACTTTGGCGTTAGACGCGTCTAGCGCCAAAGTATGAGTAAACAGCGTCATTTTTTTGCGTGAACGCCTTCCTTGCGTTAATGAGATGCAAGGTAGGCGTTCCCGTCCAAAAAAATGACTGCGACGCAAATGCGTCGTATTTATACTCCCGGGCAAAAATCACGCCCGGGAGTGGGCGGGGCAAAAACCCCCGCATTTGCGCCTCTTTTTAACGCCTGGGTCAGGGCAGGCGTTAAGGGACCTGTGGGCTCAAAATGAGCCCACAGCTGCCCTCCCATGCCCCCAGGGACCCCCCCTGCCACCCTTGCCCACCCCAGGAGGACACCCAAACATGGAGGGACCCACCCCAGGGACATTCAGGTAAGTTCAGGTAAGTATACATTTTTTTTTTTTTATATATTTTTTTTTGGCATAGGGGGGCCTGATTTGTGCCCCCCTACATGCCACAATGCCCAATGACTATGCCCAGGGGACATAAGTCCCCTGGGCATGGCCATTGGGCAAGGGGGCATGACTCCTGTCTTTACTAAGACAGGAGTCATGTAAATGGCGTCTGGGCGTCGTTAAATATGGCGCAAATCGGGTGGAGGCGATTTTTTTGCGTCAACCTGGCTTGCACCATTTTTAAGACGCCCTAACGCCATTTTTCCCTACGCCGGCGCTGCCTGGTGTACGTGGTTTTTTTCCACGCACACCAGGCAGCGCCGGTCTGCTTGCGCCGGCTAACGCCATTCAATAAATACGGCACCCGCATGGCGCTTCAGAATGGCGTTAGCCGGCGCAAAAAATGTTGACGCTAAACTGCGTTAGCGCAGTTTAGCGTCAAAAAGTATAAATACGGGCCTAAGAGTTTTAACTATAAACGTAACTGTAAAGCAACCAGAAAGCAAAAATAGGTTCGAGTCAAAATAAAACATTCACTAATGTAAATTAGATCTTAATCGCTGGCAATAGCTCTGGGCAGGGTTCCATTTGGTTGTTTGTCTTCTGATTATGCTATTGCAGGAACCGACAGTATGCAAATCAGTCAAACCCCTCCCCAGAAAGGGACCGGGCATTTCAAACTACTAGGCCAGTTCGAATGAACTGGCACACAAGTAGCCAAAGAATTTAGAAATCCCTGGATCTCGTCCGTGAGATACAGCTTGTGTCCATAAGCCACAGTTACCGAGGAAGACGTGGTAGGTGGTAAATATATTAATTAATGACAGTTGTTCTGACCTGCATTGCATGCTTAGTTTTTTGTTCACTTCGTCACTTCCTGCAGTTATAAACCATGGGAAAATCAGTCTTGGCCCAACTACGAAAACAGCAGTTCAACCCAAACTCATAAATTCTGTCCCATCTGAACAGAAACTTAAGCAAACTCATAAATTCTGTTCCATCTAAACAGAAACATACACAACTTAAAATATGTTCAGACCTTCCAGTGACTCATTAGCGAGGTCCAAGTTGAGCCTCAATGACACAGCAAGGCAAGGGACCCATATCTGGGTAAACTCATTTTATTAAGGGTACATTACCGAGAAACAAAAAAATTGATGAATAAATGTGAAATAAATGCAGCTCATCTGGGCAGTGTTCCGTTCATTATTTTATTGATGAAATAAAAACCTGTCAGAGGCATATCAAAAGGAATGTGGCCTAGCAACCGGGGATGGTTGCTCCTTTAGGGGCAGGTTCAAAATTTATTTGCATATGATTAGTCCCTGTCTTAACAATGTAGCGGCTAAAACATTGAAATGTTGCCCAGAGTCATAATCTGTTATTAAAATCAAGTCAGTCATCTATAGCCACCATTTTTGATTTTTTTTTAGCTTTGTGGGAAATATATATATATTTTATCTCACTAAATAATTGAGGTATGAGAATAGGAGGATGAAGCCTGCAGTCAGAATATCTGGGAAGGAACAACTATCTACTCTAATCTATTATTTGACTGTGGTTTACCATGGTACAATTGGGGGTGGGTGGAAAAAATCACTCCACTTGTGGAGTTGTCAGAAATCGGGAACTCAGTGATATGCATGTAATGCAGAGTTCCCAATAAAGTCCGCCATCTGGCGTGTGGTGAATCTTTTTATTGTTAGCATGCGTCAGGCTTGTTTTGTTGAGCACTGGCAAGTGCTAGTGTGCTTTGAGGCCCCTCGCAAGCTCGTGCAACATTTCACACCCCCTAGTGTCGTTTCCGACTGAGACGGTGCCTTTATCATGCCACTGGCGAGAGAGAGCGACAGCAAACAATCACGGCTGCACTTCAAGCAGACCCTGTGGCCAGAAGCCATTTTGTGTAGCCAGCCATATGGTTTGCTATAGGCTTGCATATGTTCTTTGTTCTTCATACTTCCTTGCTTGTTGTTGTTGGTTTGACCATGTGGCTAGAGACCAGTTTGTGTAGCCAGCCAGTGTGCTTTGCCATAAACCTACATGTGTTCTTTGTTCTCTGTGCCTCCATGCTAGCTGTTGTTTTTTGACAATGTGGCCAGCAGCCATTTTGTGCAGCCTGTAAGAGTGCTTTTGCCATAGGCCTGAATGTGTTCTTTGTTTTCCATGCCTCCTTTCTTGTTGATTGACCATTTGTTATTTTTTTTTTAGTTGATAATTTTTTAATTGAATTCTTTTTATTTATTTGTTTGTTGCATTTTCCTCCTTCCATCCAGACCCTGACTGCCTTATGCACACAGCTGCATAACAGCATTATTGTTTTTAGATATTATTCAATTTTCCCAAGGACACCCTGCCTGCCATAGGCACAGACCAGCCTTCATTTTTTAAGAATGATTCAATTTTCCCTTGCACCTCCCTGACTGCCACATGTGTCTCCCTTAGAATAGATGCACATAAACCCAAGAGTTACATCTGTATGTTTTTATTCTGATTTAATATGCCATTTTATATGTTATAGTGGTGTGGTTTGACTTTAAAATGGTTGGATATAATGTTGGTCATTAGTTACGATAATAACTTAAGTAACCAACCACACTCAATTCTTTTGTCTTTGTTTGTACTAATTCAAACTGCAAATTGGCACATTTCACTAAATGTTTTTCTTGATTGTTTGCTTCCAGATGCATATGAAAAGAGTCATTCTCCACAGTGCTTCCAGACATTATGCCTGTACAAAGACATGCGACCACATCACACGTGACATCAGTCCTCCAATCTCTTCTACTTTTGCAGCTTGTTGCCACTGCCAACTGATAGCTTTAAGATGGCCCCAAAGAAAGGTGCTGCCATGAAAGTGTCCAGAGAGAAGAAGCAGCTAACCACCGCTGGCATGCCGACCACAACCTTTATCTGGAAACTTGTACCTGCCTCACCGACCTCCAGGGAGGAAGCAGGGAGCACCACTCCTGCATCAATGGCACCAACCCAACCTAGGCCCAAGCCCATGTCTGGTAGCGAGGCAGCCACTGCAATCATGGCGATGCCGACGAGCAGTGACATTGTATTGGATTTGTCCCTTTCATAAAGCAGCACCCAATTGTTTCAGGAAACATAGCAAAGTGGACAGTTGCTACATCCAGCAATAGGAGATGTTCCTGAAGTTGAAGCAGAACAAGAGGTTGAGCATCCTGCCAAGCAAGAGCCTTCTCTTTTAGAATCATTGGCTCCCAGATCTCCAGCAAGGAAAAGGAAGTGTAGTCCATCATCTTTTCCAAGCACCCTTTCTAATGATGATTTGGACATGGATTGGACCCCGGCAGAGTCCGAGACATGCCACAAGAGGCAAAGGAAAATAAAAGTTCCTGAAAGCCTTAAAATTATGGAAGTGGATGAGGAAAATGATGAGCCAGTCATTGTTATGAAAGCTAGCCCAGAGGAGACCAACATTGCCCCTCCTATTCAACCTGCTCCAAGGAATGTTGCGCATGTACCACTGCCAGCACCAGGTCCCATATGTTTAAGGCTCCTGCTGAGACCTGCATCAACCCCTACCTCAGAAGTATGCACTGCAGAGATTCAATCAATGACACATCCACCTACCTCCAGTTCTTCTTCAGGCATTGGCACACTAAGAAAGTTCTCCTCCGCAGTTTGGGACTTTTTTATGATTAGCAAACAGGAGGATAATATTGCAATATGCTCCATTTGCCACACAAGTGTTTGTTGAGGTAAGCCTGGTTCACACTATGGTACTGGAGGGCAAATGACCCATATAAAAAATTGCTGCAAGTGGTTGTAGTAAAGGTGAGGAGAGAGGGGAATTATCAGCTCCAATCATGGTGGGAGTTGATGAAAAAGAAGAGGGTAACATCTTGCAAAGCAGCCCTGTTCCCAGCAGTGCGCCAGTATCATTCACCTCAGAGACCTCAAAATGGCACAACAGTTAGATGGAAACAGCACGGCATACATTTACTGACCCAAGATGCACATTGAGTCTACCATCTCCTACTTCTTGGAAGTCACCTGCATCAGTGGCCCCAGAAATGAATAAAATACAGTCTACTACAATGGATTGTTTAAGCAGGATGGGCCCTATGACCCCAACCACCCAACAGCACATTTATACAATGAGAAGCTGGCTAAGATGTTAGTGCTGGACCTCCTCCCTTTTTCTTTTGTGGTATGAGTGGGATTCCTAGAGGCTGATTTAAGAGCCCCTAGTACCTCCTTGCTCCACATTAGCATCATCTTTTTTACGCTAATGTGGCCCAACGAGGCCACAATCTCAACGCCAAATTTACAAAGTGGCGCAACGCATACATTGCGCCACTTTAAAACCCTTTGCGCGGAATTATGCCTGCACCAGGCAGAATGTATGCAAAGGGGGCATTCCCCCAATGGGGGGGGTGAAAAAATGGCGGAAAGAAATATGAAAGGTTTCTTTACGTCATTTATTTCTGCACTTTTAATGCCTGCTCGGAGCATACATTAAAAGATTAATGGAGACATGCCATTGTCTTCAAAGGGCCTCAATGGGCTTTGCAGGATTAGCGTCAATAGTTTTGACTCTTATCCAGCACAGCTCCGAACTAGCATTTGATGCTAGTTTCCCTAAATAATGCCATCTTAGATACAGCACACACATTGTGGTATTAGAAGGGGCACTAAGGGGCGCAATAAAAATGGCGATGTATTGGGTCCAGCTCCCCTTTTCTTAAATCAGGGCCTTAGAGTTTGTGGCAGCTAGCTGTCTGAAATGGAAGGTTCTATATCAGACCTATTTTGCCAGAGAAGCTGTTCCAGGGCTTCAGCATGAAATGCTGCAATTGTTGGACAAACTTTGCAGAAAAGTGTTGTTCACACCTGACGACAGACATTAGAACCAGTTGTCAAGTTGATTACATGTGTATCACTGCACACTGGATCTGTGTTGTGGAGGTTAGACAACAACTATCTACAGGTCTCAGCGTTGAAAATACTTATAAGGGGATTTGGCGTCATGCAATAGTAGCCATATTCATCATGGAAAAATCCCATACAGCTGCAAATGATTTAACAGCAAGGTGTGTGAATGGCTGCGACCCAGAGGTCTCAGAATTGGATTTTTTGCCAAGGACAATGTCAGTAATTTAGTCAAGGCCATGTCAAATGAGGCTATTTCAGGGTCCTGTATTTGGCACATTGCATCAACATAGTTGCTCAGGACTTTCTCAAAAAAGAAGAAATGAGGGCCTCATTACCAGTTTGGTGGTCTGTCGACTGCCATGGCAGCGGAGGTGGTCTAATAGATGTCAGGTTGTTGGTGATACCATTGGTCCCGGCGGCACCGCCAGGGAGCACAGACGGCCACGGTCACGAGGCAGCACAAACATGCCGGCAGAGCCTGTGTTGCCTCCGGACACATTATGAGGTTGCACACTGCCAATAGGACTGTGGCGGTCCAACCACCATGTCACAGCAGGCAGCAATGGGGGCTATAAAGGGAGACAATCACCTGCAGGCAGCCCCATATATCTGGTGCAGCCATGGAGCCCATCACGCACATCCTGCCACTGCTGCTGCTCATCAAAGGTGCAAAAAATCCATGCCACCATGGGTGCAACTGACCATAAGAGACAGACACCTACCTGTATGATCAACAGTTAGAACAGATCATTGAGCCATCATCCACATGATATGATGGTCACACTATGGGCACCAAGTACGTGTCTCATTGTGAACAAGTTCTGAATCACACATAAAGATGAACACATTCACAGTCACAATATGCCCCATTTAGCCAGGTCACTCACAATGCACCACAACACTATACAAAAACACGTCTGACCATCTCAAGTACAGGGACAGTGAAGGTTACACAACATCATCTCACACAACACCAACAACACACCAAGATCACATCTACAAATACAACTCACACACTCACATGCCTCACATGCCATAGACTCTCATCACATTCAATGAAAATGTGTATGGATGTGGCATGGCACACAAACAAAACTACAAGTAAACATCCCTTCAATGGACACACACATTGCACAAAATACAGCAAAATAGTGGGACACCGGCATGCACAAAAGATGGCGAGACACATAGACAAACCTCACTATGCAAAAAATGCCTTCACAATTGGGATGGGGCCATCAGGAGCACTTAGGGAAGGAGGCTGCACTGGGACACATATCATTTTGAACAAAGCACATTCAACTGCAACCGCATGGGACATTTATCTACAGGAACTAGCTGTAAGGTACACACAGCTAAATGGACACATGCTAAGTCAATTGCAAACAAACGTAGCAAACTGAAAACACTCCATGTCTGAAAAAACCAAACCCAAACTGATACATCTCAGATGAATACATGATCCATTCAAGAGGGACAATTCTAACACAATACATGCTCACATTGGACAACACAAGATGGAATATTTACCATAACAAACATTACACAGTGCCAAGACACCACCATTGCATTTACACAACATAACCATACACTTAACATATACCCTTGTCTTAGGGGGACACCAGCACAGCCAACAAAGTCAGATGTTGCAAACAACAGCGAATGTAACAGCAAGCAGGCTGTAACACACACTACAGTAGGCAGACAACGCAAGTTACTCAGGAACAGCATTAAGGTAGAAAAGGAATTTCAGGACAAATGTTTAACCCCCGCCAAAAAAAACTGTTTTGGGTTTATTTAACAATAAATGTCAAAAGTCGAAGGCCATTGGCCAGTCCATTTAATTGTTCATGTTAGCACAGTATTGTGCCAACACTTCACTCCTTACTGCCATGGAACCTTCACAGGAAAGGGCATCAAGTGGGCAGGCAGGCACCTCAGGGTTCATCGGGGGGCAGATTTGGGAGGGGGTTTTATCTTGGATTTGGAAGGGGTAGTCTGCTCTTTTGGAGGGGTGAGCTTTTTCTTGTGCGGAAACGTATGGGTGGTCCTGCAAGGGGGGGCAGGGGAGGCAGTAGAGGTGAAAGGGAAAAGTTGGGAGATAGGCGGGGTCCTCTTGGGTTTGGAACAGGGGAAAGGTTAAGGTCAAACATAAAAAACTTCTTAAGAACACAGGGACAGTCATCAGAAGGGGTCAGGATTTGGAGGTTGGGGGAGTGGTTGTCTGCTGTGTTGGTGTGGATGTTGTGGGTCCATGCTTCTGGGAGTGTGCTTGTGTTTGGTGGGTGTCTGTTGAGTTGATGAGTGAGTGCATTTGTGTGCCCTGGTGGTCTGGGAGGTGGAGGTGCTGCAGGATGGAGTAATGGATGTGTGTGTGTCTGTTGGGGTGGTGACTGTGGGTATGCTGGATGTGGTGGATGTGTGCATGTCTGTTGTGGTGTCTGTGGGTATGGTGCTTGTGGTGGATGACTGGTGCTGTCTGCAGGTATGATGGGCGTGGTGGTGTGTCACTGACTGCTGGTTTGGTGCCTGTGGGTATGCTGGATATTGTGTGTGTAATACTGGGGGTTGTGGGGGCGTCTGGGAAAGTGGTGACTGTTATTATATCTGTGGATGGCTGTTGTTTGCTTGTGTGCCGGTGTGTTTTTTGGTGCTTGTGTTTGTGTGTGCTGCTCTTCTGGATCAAGTGGATGCATGCAGATCTGTCTGTGTGCTTTGGGTAGGTAAGGAAAGGGGGAGTTTGATTGGGAAGAGGGAGGTGGAGGGGGGACCGAAGGTGGGGGTGACTGGCTGCCATTTGTGAGGAGGCCAGAGCCTGAAAAGATCTCTGTAGGCCAAACATTGCACTATGAATGCATTCCAGGAATGCATTTGTCGGTTGTAGCTGAGTTGCCAATCCCTGGATGGCATACACAATGGATGACTGGCACACATAAATACTTTGGAATGCCTCGATGGGTCCGCCTCCTCTAGGCAGGGTCTACTGGAGGAAGCATCCGATGATGAAGAGGCTGTTTCGGTCTCCCTTGTGGTACTCTCCTTGCCCTCCAGGCCACTAGGTCCCTCGGGTCAATTCAGTGGTGTCTTGACCCAAGGTTCCATTGCCAGATTCTTCCCAAATTGGCTGTGCCCTGTCTCCTTCGCTTGATGGTGCTGATGCTGCAACTACAAAGAGAAATAGGGCTGTCACATGTCTATGATCACACTTGAACAACAGTTGTGATTAGCAAATATTACCAGGATATCAAGTAGGCCCCAACACAAAACTCCACTTAGTGCCCCCTTCATGTACCATACTATATGCATGCATGCCATCTGAATTTTCAACAGTTGCCCACAAGAAATTCATGATCTCAGACAACTACAATTGCATGGCTGAAGTTGTTCAATCACAATAACCATTCAACAAGTAGGAGACACCACCACCCTCAAACCTTTGCCCCATGGTGCAGACCTCAGTTACCTGTTGGCATACAATTGTAGGCCAATGCCAAATTAATTTCCACAGATCCCACACAAGGTAATGCACACATCTATTTATCACATACATAACGACCCAACAATAAGAAATGATGATACAAAATCCTGCCATGTGGATGACAAAGGTAAAATAGCCTGGAGAAGGTGACATGTATATACCCATGTCACACTGGAAACATTTTAATAATGCGCACTTCAACAAGTGATATTTGTCTCAGTAGAGTCATGGAGGAAGCATAAATGTTGCTCACATAGGACACACATGTGGCATGGAAATAAACACTGTAGACATTATGTGCAACATGTCAGGAAGAGATGTACCCAAAATCCACAACACAATGAATCAGCAAGCACTGGGCTAATCATCAGCAATGTTTGGCACACAATGACATACTATGAGTGCATCATTAGATGCCAATAGTCCCTTGGTTGCTGGGGAAGCCTAGAGATCTGCATGTACTTGTTGAAGGCCCTCAACATGTTGCCAAATTGGAAGCTACATTGTTGTCTCTATTATGGTCATGCAGACCCCGATGTCTGTCTGTGGATGAATGCTTGTACCCAAATACAAGTTATAGTGATCAGCATAACTGCAAGTCACTCCATGATGCTGGCCAACAGTCAGGGCACAAACCTCACCCATTAAACATGTGCAGTGCACTTTTCCACATAGGCATAGATATTCACATTGGCTCTAAACTCTAGGCCTAAGTGTCATGTCCCTCATTGCTACTGCAGTTGTACATGCCAAATGACATGCTATGATTTGTGAGGGTATCTGTCAGCCAATAAACAATGGTGACACACTCCTATCTATGGCACATTAAATTTACCCCCATTGTAAATGTAATATCCTGCAAACAATTTATCATGCACATATGTGAGGGAATACTGACATTATCCCATCAGCCTAGGTAGACCATGCATGAAACAGCAGCTCACAAATGTTTTTCAAAAGAGAAAGGGACATGACATGTAGGCAAAAGGAATGTTGGCAACAGTGATGGCATATAAATCATGGCAATGG
This sequence comes from Pleurodeles waltl, assembly GCF_031143425.1. NCBI lineage: Eukaryota > Metazoa > Chordata > Amphibia > Caudata > Salamandridae > Pleurodeles > Pleurodeles waltl. Next base: position 914,412,730 of record NC_090436.1, read on the forward strand.
GCATTCTCCACTTAACAAGGGAAAGTATTGGCCTATAACTGCATCCAAAGAACAATGTAAGCTCTGTCACATTTATGTTAGACATCTTCACATTACAGACTGTAGTGAGGCAGTGGCACCCATCATACGCTGAAGGCAACTAGCCTCTTGGAGGCTGATGTCTTTATATACTTTTACCCAGACTCATGGCTGAGGACAGTGATCCATCACCTGCTTACCTTTAGCCTGTAACATTTAGGATTAGTGGTCTGTTACACAGAAATTACACACACTACAACAAACAGTAATTGTTTGATCATTTTACCCAGACATATGTTACCCCTGCAGAGAAAGTGGTTTGTTATGCTACCCATTTGTATCCTAGGTCCCTGGGCTAATATGCAAGGCACATCAGTAAACACCATATGCCATGTCTGCACAAACAGTCACTCATCTACTGTGTGACACATGACTCATCCCTAATTGTCATTGGGAGCTGTCAGAATCTAACTCATTCAGGTGGCAATGCGGTAGACAGGAATATGCCCTATACTCACCCCCTTGTGGCTGCTGTGCTGCCCTCACATGCCAAACAAACACAAAGGATTGGCAGAATACAGAACAAATCAAACATTCAGCCCCATCATAGATTTGGATTTAATCCATCAATTTCTTGGTTTACCCCGCCACCCCAGTTTGGATTCAGCCATATGCAAATCAGTCTTGACCCTGTTCCCAGGGGAACAGTCCAGCCTAAACTGCCAGGCCAGGTCCTCCTTGGACTAAAAACAAGCATCCTGGGACCCATTTAAGGCTATCACCCTTTATCAGTCAGACTAGCTTGAAGCCAGTGGCATAGTTAGCCTGGGACCCACATCTGGACACACCTGGCACACTTAGGACGACAAAAAGAAACAAACACAAATAATGGACGGAATGCAGAACCAATCAAACATTCACCACCAGGCACAGATCTGAGATTAATCCATCAAGTCTTATGCTCACCATGACTTCCACTCTGGACCGAACCATATGCAAATCAGTCTTGACCCTGTTCCCCATGGGAACAGTCCAGTCCCAACTGCCATGCCAGGTCCTCCCTTGACAGTAAACAAGCCTCCTGGGATCAGTTTCAAGGTATCCCTCTTCATCAGCCAGGCTAGCTTGAATCCTGTGGCATAGTTGAGCCAGTGACCTACGTCTAGGCATACCCAGCGCACTTAGGGTAACTAAAGCAAGCAAACACAAATAATAAACGGAATGCAGAACCAATCAAACTCATGGCTGAGGACAGTGATCCATCACCTGCTTACCTTTAGCCTGCAACATTTAGGATTACTGGTCTGTTACACAGAAATTACACGCATTACAACAAATATTAATTGTTTGATCATTTTACCCAGACATATGTTACCCCTTCAGAGAAAGTGGTTTGTTATGCTACCCATTTGCATCCTAGGTCCCTGGGCTAATATGCAAGGCACATCAGTAAACACCACATGCCATGTCTACACAAACAGTCACTCATCTACTGTGTGACACATGACTCATCCCTAATTGTCAATGGGAGCTGTCAGAATCTAACTCATTCAGGTGGCAATGTGGTAGACAGGAATATGCCCTCTACTCACCCCCTTGTGGCTGCTGTGCTGCCCTCACATGCCAAACAAACACAAATGATTGGCAGAATACAGACCAAATCAAACATTCAGCCCCATCATAGATTTGGATTTAATCCATCACTTTCTTGGCTTACCCCGCCACCCCAGTTTGGATTCAACCATATGCAAATTAGTCTTGACCCTGTTCCCAGGGAAACAGTCCAGCCTAAACTGCCAGGCCAGGTCCTCCTTGGACTAAAAACAAGCATCCTGTGACCCATTTAAGGCTATCACCCTTTATCAGTCAGACTAGCTTGAAGCCAGAGGCATAGTTAGCCTGGGACCCACATCTGGACACACCTGGCACACTTAGGACGACAAAAAGAAACAAACACAAATAATGGACGGAATGCAGAACCAATCAAACATTCACCACCAGGCACAGATCTGAGATTAATCCATCAAGTCTTATGCTCACCATGCCTTCCACTCTGGACCCAACCATATGCAAATCAGTCTTGACCCTGTTCCCCATGGGAACAGTCCAGTCCCAACTGCCATGCCAGGTCCTCCCTTGACCGTAAACAAGCCTCCTGGGATCAGTTTCAAGGTATCCCTCTTCATCAGCCAGGCTAGCTTGAATCCCGTGGCATAGTTGAGCCAGTGACCTACGTCTAGGCATACACAGCGCACTTAGGGTAACTAAAGCAAGCAAAAACAAATAATAAACGGAATGCAGAACCAATCAAACTCATGGCTGAGGACAGTGATCCATCACCTGCTTACCTTTAGCCTGCAACATTTAGGATTACTGGTCTGTTACACAGAAATTACACGCACTACAACAAATATTAATTGTTTGATCATTTTACCCAGACATATGTTACCCCTTCAGAGAAAGTGGTTTGTTATGCTACCCATTTGCATCCTAGGTCCCTGGGCTAATATGCAAGGCACATCAGTAAACACCACATGCCATGTCTACACAAACAGTCACTCATCTACTGTGTGACACATGACTCATCCCTAATTGTCAATGGGAGCTGTCAGAATCTAACTCATTCAGGTGGCAATGTGGTAGACAGGAATATGCCCTCTACTCACCCCCTTGTGGCTGCTGTGCTGCCCTCACATGCCAAACAAATACAAATGATTGGCAGAATACAGACAAAATCAAACATTCAGCCCCATCATAGATTTGGATTTAATCCATCACTTTCTTGGCTTACCCCGCCACCCCAGTTTGGATTCAACCATATGCAAATTAGTCTTGACCCTGTTCCCAGGGGAACAGTCCAGCCTAAACTGCCAGGCCAGGTCCTCCTTGGACTAGAAACAAGCGTCCTGGGACCCGTTTCAGGCTGTCACCCTTTATCAGCCAGACTAGCTTGAAGCCTGTGGCATAGTAAGCCTGGGTCCCACATCTGGACACACCTTGCACACTTAGGGCGACAAAAACAAACAAACACAAATAATGGACGGAATGCAGAACCAATCAAACATTCACCACCAGTCACAGATCTGAGTTTAATCCATCAAGTCTTATGCTCACCATGCCTTCCACTCTGGACCCAACCATATGCAAATCAGTCTTGACCCTGTTCCCCATGGGAACAGTCCAGTCCCAACTGCCAGGCCAGGTCCTCCCTTGACCGTAAACAAGCCTCCTGGGATCAGTTTCAAGGTATCACCCTTCAACAGCCAGGCTAGCTTGAATCCCGTGGCATAGTTGAGCCAGTGACCTACGTCTGTGCATACCTGGCGTACTTAGGGTAACTAAAGCAAGCAAACACAAATGATAAATGGAATGCAGAACCAATCAAACATTCAAGTCCAGTCACATATCTGGATTTAATCCATTCATTCTTTTGCCCTCTTTTAGTCTCTGGAGTTGGTGCGGGGCTACTGCGAGGAACCACTTGGAAAAGCACTGCACGGGTAAATTTAAAGGTGAATCCTGTGGGTCCTCTTGAAATGTCAAGGTCACAAGAGGTGGGGGACCCTTAGCGCACAGCTGGTTCTTTGTTGCAAGAAAGTGGGTGGCTGGGTGCAGAGCAAATCGGTGAGCCAGGAGCTTTGTGAAGGATGCCCTTAGAAGTAGGACGTAGGTCGGTTCAAGGGTCGTTTGAAGGACAACAGGGGCACTTTGGCTGGAGGTCCAGCTTTTTTCTGAAGACCCTCAACATGGGCTTCCTTCTGTCCCAGGTGTACTGTTTTTCTTGGTGTCCAAAGTCAGATCACCAATACCCGGGATATCGTTCCGATTCAGTTGCAAGAGGGAGCAGTCCCTGCAAACTTGCCACACTAGCAGGGCTTGTCCTGGTGGTCTTTGATGTGAAGTTTAATCCGGATGAGGCATCTGGTTCTAGATTTAGCATCCGGTTAGTGAAGTGGACCTCACTGGCTTGTAAGTTCCTTGTGGATTTAGAGTGAAACCTCTGGAGAGAGTTCTCTGGTGATTTGTGAAGCCTAGAGGTCCTCTGGGGTTCTTTAGAGTTTTTCCACTTGTCCAGCAGCTTCTCTGCAACGACTGTCGGATCATGTGTGCAGCAGGCAGGGTTTGGCGCATCTTCTTTGGTGCAGCAGGTCTATAGTTCTCGTGCATTGGCTCTTCTTGATGCTGATCTTCTTCTTTCCGTGGAATCTAATTTCTTGGTCTAGGGATGCCCACTAAGTACTGTATTTAGCCGGATTTTTAGTGGGAACCTTGTAGTGACCAATGGATCATCTACCTTTAAGGTAGCTACACACACTAAGGCCCTTATTACAACCCCGGCGGTTGGTGTTAGAGTGGCGGTAATACCACCAAGAGGCCGGCGGTAATTACCACAAAATTGTGATCATTGCGGTGTTATCTCCGATAGACAGCCAATGTACCACACCAACTGCCAAGGCGGAAACAACAGCCACCATGGCGGTAGCCGCCTACAGCCAGGCAGAAGTCAATGTTCCACCCACCATATCAAGACACACAATTCCGCCACCTTTTCCGGGGTAGAACCAACAACATCAAAAGCCCGGTGAAAACACTGCACAGAAGTGAAAGGACTTACCATTGGAGACACAGGGAACAACCACACTGCTGAATGTCTTCCCCACGATTTTCTACGTGCTGCTCCACCACGAACACCAACGCCGGCGAAGACGATGATGGTGAGCACAGACGCCTAGCACACAAGGGAGGGAGGAAAAGGAGACTGACACACACATGCACCACACACCCCCTACACCATACACACATTCAGCTGCATTACCAAAATATTTGTACCCCGTATCTCGGATGAATAATGCAAGAACAAAACGATTTAGAGAAAGTGAATGTGATGAGAGAAACACATCAAGATAAATAAATGAGGAAAGACAAGAGATATATACATATGTACACAAAAAGGGACACAGCCCAGTCAACAATGTACGTAGTCCACATGGCCACAGGCCAAAGTCCAAGGCCAAACATGGCACCTGCCTCAACACGGAGAGAACACTGCAGGGGCATCTTTTGGTAAATAGGCAGGCACCTCAGGGAGACATGGGACGGGGGCAGCTCAGCCGGGAGACGGAACAACACCACTGGTTCTGGAGAGGGCAACAGGCCCTGTGCTTGGTCCTGGGGAGTGCAAGGCCACAGTCTCTCGAGCTGGTGTCTTCCACACTGGTTCTGGAGGGGGTAGCATGCCCTGTGCTTGGTCCTGGGGAGTGCAAGGCCACAGTCTCTCAGGTGGGTGACTTGCCCACTTGCTCTGGAGGGGGCAACATGCCCTGTGCTTGGTCCTGGGGAGTGGAAGGCCACAGTCTCTCGAGTGGGTGACTTGCCCACTGGTTCTGGAGGGGGCATTGTGCCCTGTGCTCTTGATCCTACCGGGTCTAGGGAAGTTGGGTGTCTTACCCACTGGTTCTGGAGGGGGCATCGTACCCTGCGCTCTTGATCCTGGCGACTTTGGGATAGGTGGGTGTCTTACCCACTGGTTCTGAAGGGGGCGTCATGCCCTGTGCTCTTGATCCTGGTGAGTCTGGGGTAGGTGGGTGTCTTACCCACTGGTTCTGGAGGGGGCATCGTGCCCTGTGCTCTTGATCCTGGGGAGTGCAAGGTGACAGTCTCTCAGGTGGGTGTCATACCCACTGGATTTCCATGGGACAGTCCGCACCGCAGCCCATGGAGGCAGGATTACATACCGTCCGCTGGCGGTGACGGCTGCTCACTGGATGTGCTGGTGGTGGTGCTGCTGGTGGGGGGGCTCCTGCCCATCCCCTGCACCCTCAGGCAGCTGCTCACTGGAGGTGGTGGTGCTGCTGGTGGGGGGAGGTTCCTGCCCATCCCCTGCAACCTCAGACGGTTGTTCACTGGCGGTGGTGGTGGTGGTGCTGCTGGTGGGGGGAGGCTCCTGCCCATTCCCTGCAACCTCGGACGGCTGCACAACCATGGTCGGTGGTGGAGGCTCCATCACAGTTCCTGCCCCAGGCCCATTGCTCTTCCCGCCTGCTGGTGCAGGCTCCTTTCCCTTCTTGGCAGCAGCTTGGCCAGGCTCCTCTACCTTCTTGGAAGCAGCTTGGGCAGCCTCCTTTCCCTTCTTGGCAGCAGCTTGTGCCCTGGATCCTTTTCCACCACGAGAGGGTGTGGTGGCGACTGGGCCTATGGACTGGTTGGCTCAGGTGCTTGGCTGGGTTCTTTCCACCCTGGCCAGATGTGCAGGACAGGGGGAAGTTGTAGGGAAGTGATCAGTGGTAGATAGGAACAGTTTTTTAGGGCCAGTGGGGTGGGAAGAGGGAGAAGGTTTGGAAGTGGAGGAAGAGGAAGTGGTTGTTGGAGGTGTCTATCTGCTGATTTTGGGTGCAGGTGCATGGGCTGGATGCTGTTGTGAGGTGGATGGCTGTTGGTTGTCTGAGTGCTTGTGTTTGTGTACCTTAGGAGGGGGGGCAGACACAATGGGAGAAGACACAGGGGACATGTGCATGGGTTGATGGCTGTTGTGGAGGTGCTTGCCAGTGAGGTGTGTGTTCTGCTTGATGTGGTGGTGATGCTGGTAGTGGGTGAAGATGTAGTGCATGCAGGTTTGAGTGCAGACGGAGCTGGGAGAGACAGTGGAAATAGTGGAGATTGGTATATCTGCATCTGGATGGTGTTTGAGTGAGTGCCTGTGGGATGAAGTGTGATGCTTGTGTTTGCCTGTACCACTCTTTTGTGTGTTGTCTTGTGTGCATGCTCGTCTGCCTGTGTGCTTGGGATGGGTTGGGGTTGAGGAGAATGGGACTGGAAAGTGGAAGTTGGAGGGGGAAGGGTAGAAACAGGGACAATGGCTGCCATCAGAGAAGAGGCCAGAGCCTGGATGGATCTCTGTTGGGCCACTAATCCAGTGTGAATGCCCTCCAGGAATGCATTAGTCTGTTGCATCTGTGCTGCCAGCCCCTGGATGGCATTCAAAATGGTTGACTGCCTTACAGAGATGGATCATAGGTGGTCAATAGCCTCCTCACTCAGGGCATCAGAGCTCACTGCAGCAGGGCCTGAGGTGTCTAGGGCGAAGGAGATGCCCACCCTCCTGGGTGAGCAGGCACGGTCAAAGGCAACTCAATGAGGGGATGCTGGGATGGCGGTACTGGCATGGGGGTGGCGTGGTACCTGTAGCTGGGGTGGTCACAGAGGTGTCCTCCATCGCCTGGGAGCTTCCATTAAAGGAGATATCTGAATCTGAACTGTCCCCTCCGCCGTGGTGCTCCCCTTGCCCTCCATCCCACTGGAGCCCTCAGCGTCGGTGGACTCTGCCTCCCCCTAGGTCCTGTGGGATGCAGCTCCCTCCGTCGCTGGTGCCTCTGATCCTCTGACAGATAATGCTAATGCACATAAGGACAGGATGACAAAACAATAAGGGGGGGGAGAGACAAAGGATACACTTGGTCAATGGTTGCACCACCACAACCTTTGGCATACACAGGACCCTCACACACAGGGAACAGGCCTTCGCAATATACCATAGAGATACCAGAGAAAAAGTTAGTATCCAAGGCATGGTGAGGGACACACACTGCCAAATGCAGCACATCTGGGACCAATGCAGCCCTAACCAGTAGTGGATGCGTACAAGCTAGGTAGCAGGATTATCCCCTCAGAACCCTAGCCACCAGGGGACCTACGCTGCAATGTCAGGCCTGGCCTAGAGACACTCACTGCCACACATCCCAACCTGGATACCACCCTACCATGTGTAAGTTGTAATGATGGGCCCTGTACTCACCCCCTTGTGGCTGCTGTGATTCCCTCAACCACTCATCTAGCTCAGGATAGGCCACCGCCAGTATCTGTGGCCATCACTGGGGTCAGGGTTCGACCAGCACCCCTTCCTCGTTGGGAGGCCATCCCAGCTGGGTCTCTGCCGTCTTCTGTGCCCAGCGTTTCAGGCCCTCCCACCGTTTCTGACAGTGGGTGCGCTGCCTGCCATAGACCTCCAGGGTCCACACGCCCCTGGCGATGGCAAGCCATATAATCTTCTTTTGATGGGCGCTGACCTGCATATAAAATCACTCAGTAGGTATACCAAGCTCTTCTTTTTCAGGTTGGTCGAGGTTGTCGGTGGGCATACAGTGCCAGCTGAAGAAGTACTGGTGGCTCCCGGTTCCAGTGGTAGCAGCACTCAATGGTCTATGGAGCTGGTGCAGGGCCACTGCGAGGGACCAGTTGGAAAAGCAATACAAAGGTACGTTTTAATCTGAATCTTGGGTGTCCCCTTGGAGTGTCGATGTCACAAGGGGTGGGAGACCCTTAGGGCACAGCTGGTTCTTTAGTGCAGGGCACAGGGCGGCAGGGTGCAGAGCGAATCAGTGAGCCAAGAGCTTTGGACAAGGATGCCCTTAGAAGCAGAAGGTAGGTTGGTTCAAGGGTCATTTTCAGGACAACGGGGGCACTCTGGTAGAAACTCTGGTAGAAAGTCCAGGTTGTTTCTGAATTTTCTTGACTGGGTCTTCATCTGATCCTTTTTAGTCCCAGAAGGACTGTTTTTCTTGGTGTATGGTGACCCACACCCAGGGTATTGGTGCAATTCAGCTGCTAGAGGGTGCAGTGTCAACAAACTTAGCACACTATCTGGGTTTATCCTCACATATGTTGGTGTAAAGTTTCATTTGGCTGTGGTGTCTGGTTCTAGAGTAAGTGAAGTGGACCTCATTGGTTTGTTGGTTCCTTGTGGATTTAGAGTGGTTCCTCTACTCTGGAGGGAGTTCTCTGGTGATTTGCAAAGCCTGGAGGTATTCTAGTGTTCTTTAGAGTTTTCATAGTTGTCCAGCAGCTTCTCAGCAGCGATTGTTGAGTCCTGGGTGCAACTAGGAGGGTTTGGGGCCTTTTCTTTGGTGCAGCAGGTCCATACTTCTCATGCCATGGATCTTCTTGGTGCCAGTCTTCTTCTGTCCATTGAATATGCTTTCTTGATCAAGGGATGCCCACTTAATACTGTATTTAGTTGGCATTTTAGGGGGAACCTGTTAGTGACCAATGGGTCACCTACCTTAGGGTGGCTACACCCAGTAAGCGACCATTTCCTGTTGGCAGGTGTCACTTCCCTACACCTGATTAGCTATTTTCCTTCCATCCAAGATGGAGGGAAATGAAATGGGGGTCCACCTCACATGCAACACCTTAGGGATGGTGCATGCCAGGTAGGGCCACTCCTGTTGTCCTTTGGGTTTCCCGTTGTTGCTCCTACCAAAAGTGGGGATTTGCAATGAGGTCAGCCATCTGCTGCTAGCAGCAGGCCTGGGGGTTGTGTTTCAAAACCGGTCAGCCCTTTGAAGCTCACCACCAGGGTAGTTCACATTCCTGATGGAGAGGGGTGTTAGCAGCTCCTCCCAGGAAGGGCTTTGTTATGCAACCCAGAGAGAAGGATCTCTCACCCAAAGTTGTAGATTTGTGTCTGGCAGTTACAGGCTGGATAGGACCAGTCAGCAATGATGCCAAGTTAGTTAGCTTTTGCAGGGGGTATCTTTGAGGTGACCCCTGGGTACATTTGGTAATAAATCCAACACTGGTACCAGTTTGTATTTATCATCCTAAGTTGTTTGATACCAAACAACCCAGGGTTCAGAGTGGTCATCGAGTAGCTATGAAACTTGTATTGACCAGTGTCCAGCACATGTATTAAAATGCCTGCACTGTTCACTCACTGTGCCCCAGGTTTGGCAGGGGCACAGTAGGGGCATATTGTTCATGCAGCTATGCCCTTACATGCCGTATAGTGCATTCTGCCTTTGGGCTGGAAGGCCTGCCAGAAGGGTGTCTTACCCATAGTGCATACAGTGTATGGTGGACAGGGCACATAGGCAGTGAGTCATGTTGAGTTTGTATTTTAGGTTTGCATCAGGGTACTCAGCCTACAATGGCAGTGCTGGATGAACCTGAATGCAGAGACCTAGAGGGTGGCACAATCAGTGCTGCTGCCGTCAGGGGCCTACCTTTAGTACCTCCTGGCCTGAGTACCTACTTACCATTTACTAGTGACTTATGGGACAGCTAAAGGTGTCTCCAATTGCGCCAATGTATCACAACAGTTAAGGGAAATAGCTCTGGCCCTGGGAACCTGGTTTGCAGGGGCCCTTAGCACTAACAACCTCTAAGCTATATCACATACCAGGCAAAAAGTGGGGACTAATAGTGTCAAAAAGGGGCCTTTTTTCACAACAGGCAACTACCATATTACAAACTGAAACATTACAGATGGGTAACAATGAAGGGACTGGCATGGTGGGTACAGAAGGCGTCTTCCCTGTCTATGTGTGGACATGTGCCATAACAAATGCAGATTCATGCCACTTCAGGGGGTGGGATTGTGTAGTATGTACCTGTACCACAGAACACTCCTTTGGACATGTGTGTCCATCCTGCAGAGGTGGCATCTCAACAAACAAAGGCATGCTTTGTCCAGTTCAGCTATATGACTAAGTTACTGAGTCACATATCATAGACTCCCAGGAATCAACACGCTGCCTGCGCTACGGGACTGTCATTTATGCAATAAGCCTAAACAGGACAAATATGACCTGTGTGAAGGTGACAACAGGGCTGTGGGGGTAAGGGATCTGTTATGAGTCAAAGACACACATTGACAGTGATGCTAAAGGCACATATGAACTAAATTAATACCTTACCTCAGTAGCCAATCCTAGTCTAAACAAAGTAATGAGGCATTCTGGGCAGGATTTCTCACCAGAGCCTCATCTTGGCCACATGACAGGATCTGATGGGGTACAGGTAGTGGGCCAGTTGCATAGCCCCAGTGACTCTACCCAGCCTAGACTATGATCTATACTGGGAGATGCATTTGACATCCCCTGGTTTCTGCAGGCTGATTATACACAACCTACATGATGCTTCATTCCCATCACTTCCATGCATGACATTACATCATGTAGCAAAAAGCAATTTGGCATATGGTGTGTGTTTCAAACTGAAGGACAGTTTAGGACAGTTTCGCAAGGCCAGATGTGTTAAAACAAATCTCTGTAGAACCACACACATTGCACACAAAACTCTCAACTGACTCATACAACATGCATACTCTGCTCATGCTGTCATGCACAAACGTTGTCTGACGTTTACAACAATCATGAGAAAAGAGATGTCAGTGGATGGCAATAATGTCTCCTCAACTAGTAATACACATCCAACACAAGGAGGATCTAGGACCCCAAAAAACTCATACAACACAATGTGACTGAACTTAACTTTTGGAACTCGCCACCAACACCTGCACATTGTCCCTCCCATTAATGGCAAACAGATTGCAACAACAGGCACATGACTAGTCAAACTAGCACACATGGCCACCTTTTAGCCTGTGAGGAGGGAAAAGATGGTGGAGCACAGAGAAAACTGTGCACATGAGGTACATACCTGCTCCCCTGGTGCATCATAGAGCTGTACAAACAGGGGTAGGGCCTCATCTACTAGTTTCTACAGCTCCTCTGGAGAGAAGGCAGGGGCTCTATCACCTGTTGGGAATGTCATCATTACTCCCAGAGGTGGTACACAGCAGCTCAGGTAGTGGAGGACTTGCTGGCAGCAGTGTCAGAAGTCAAGTGAATGAATCTGCAGAACATGGTGGTCATGTCTACCATATACACAGTTGTTCATCACCAGCAGACACAGCCATTCGCCCATGACTGCCACTGACAACAATGTTAGCCTATGGCTGTATCTACGGTGTTTGCAACCACCTACCACCATGAAGTCTTCCACCAGTGGTCAGGGGCAATTCCTAATATCCAGTGGAGTAGGTCAGGCAGCTGCCATTTTGCAGGCCAGAAATGTTGCATTGGGCTTCACAAACTGTGTCACACCTCCAAAAATGTTGTTTTGAGCTCACAAACATGCTTATCCTGCCTTGTCATGTAGGTCCTACTAATCAAACAACATTGTAGGATGTTGCAGGGCACAAATGGCATCTAACAGTGTGCAGGGCCGGCTCTAGGGCTGTGCGACTGGTGCCACCGCACCAAGTGGTAGTTTAGGAGGGAAGACCGTGTTTGCAACTATATATTCATTTTTAAAGCTCCAGCTGCAGCGTTCTTTGCCTCCAGGAATTTTCAAGCGACAATAAAAATGTCATGATGACTCTGGAGGTTAATCTTCTTCCTGGAGAGAGATCAGAGTTTTCTCTAGTGGAGGTTTTAAGGTAGCACAGTGGTTTAATATGCCTCCTTCAAAGAACAGGTACCATGTAGATCACAAAGTGCATATGAGGCAAAAGGGTCAGTGGGTTACTGCCCTTGTCAGAGAGGTCCTTTATTTACTAATAGTTAAGAAGTTAAAATCCTAATATAGAAAAGCAAGCTAATAATAGTCATCCAAGAACTGCATGCATGCCTCAAAGTATAGATTAGAGCATTAATATTTGTTCCCAGTCTTTCATTATCTGAATGTTGCAAAAATAGTTTATTTGGGTATGACTCAATTCTTCTTATTAAAGAGAACCCTCAACCATGGTGTTACCCTTAAAATTTTGAGATTGTGATTCTCCAGACTAAGCACTCCTAAATTATACAGCCTACCAGTATGGATGGCTGGTTACTCCTACATCTTTTAGTGCTCTGTGTTATGTAACATTTCGTATACACTGATTTGCTAACTTATGACTGATTGTCTGTGTGTAATGTGTGTTCGATGTAAAGTGCTCTGACACCCTACACTGAAATGAGTGGTGCTACAAAACTAATTAAATGCATCTGAGAGAGAGTAGTTATGGAGACTTGAGGAGCACTGTTAAAGGGTAGTTGTGAGGGAATCATTAAGTAGGTGGTAATTGCGGGCAACAACAAACATTGTCGCACAGGGTGCCATCAGTGCTGAGACTGGCCATGACAGTGGAGCACAGTTCTCCCCCGCTGATGGTCATTTTGGGGGTCGGGTTCTCCAGTCATATTTCAAGGGGCAATTGTGTTCCACATCTTTGAGTTTGGTCCCGATACATGTTCTGTATACATTTGTGGAAAACCATGAGCGTCACATGTGACCATTGTGTTATTTGCAGCTGTGATGTGTACTGAGTGCAATATCTATCTCTTATGAAATGCCTTGTCACATGATATCATTGACATGCATCAGTGCACTCAGCCTACAATGTGTGTTGCTGTGGACACAAAGACCAATGTTAGAAATCATGTCTTGTCATACAGAGGTATTCAGGGAGAGGAAGGATGAGACAACATCCTGTCTACCATCCACTGCCAGACCATCGGGCCATGGAAAAATGACAAATCATCTTTTTATACCATCTGAATTGAAAAGCAATAGTGGACTTACGTTGCCAGTTGGCACCAGATATGGTGCCAGCTATTAGTTATCCAACCACCAATTGTACAAGTCATGTCAAGATTGCACTTACTAGCCATAGGGCCCTCCCAACAATCAGTGGCCCTCTCAGCTGGTATGTTCCATCCTATGTTCAGTCTGGTGTTGAAGAATGTCCTCTCAGCAATGTTGATACACCTGGACAGCAACATCCACTTTCCCCAAAATCAGGCTTTAGCCCATGTGAAGGTCATCTTTTATGGTTTTGAACACCTCCCACATGTGGTGTGGGCAATTGATAGCACACATGTTGGTTTGGTCCTACTGCATGCCAATAAACAAGTATACCTTGAAACAAAAAGAACTTCCATTCCATCAACAAGCAAGTTGTCTGTTTGGCAGATCTATGCATTTCACAGGTCTGTGCCGGTTTTCCAGGTTGAGCCCATGATTCATTCATAGCCATGTAGAACAGCACCACGCACCAGCTGATGTCACAACTGTACCCGAGAGGGCCTGGCTGGTTTCTAAGTCACATCTGTCCTGTTTGTTTGTGTGCAATGTCAGGTGCTACAATCATGTAGTGAGGGAATCATTGTTGCACATCCTACCCATTCCTTAACAGGAGACTCCGCATCTCCAAACGTCCTTGGTTGTTGATGCCAATAAAGAATCCAGCTACGCCAGGGGAAGTCTGCTTCAATAAAGCCCATGGAAGAACAAGGTGGATAGTGGAGTGGGCTTTTGGGCTCTTGAAGGCCAGATTTTTATGTCTCGACCGGACAGGAGGAGCTCTCCTCTCTTCACCAGGGAAAGTTTGTCAGATCACTGTGACATGCTGCATACTTCACAACATCGCTCTGCGGAAGAATATCCTGTACAACTAGGGAGCAGAAACTCTGCAGTATTTAGCCAAGACTTGAAGAGTTAGCCTTTGACATATCTCCACCTTGATTTAGGTACTTTGTGTCAGTCTCATGGCAATGTAATTTCTTTTCCGATGCTTGCTATGTGATTTGTGTAACAGATATGCTTTCAAGCCTAGACTTCTTGTTTTGTCTTTGTACAGGTTTCTTGACTATGACATCCTCATGTGGGCATTTCAGGATTGTGACATTGACGGGTATCTAACGCAGTTTTGACAGACGAAGTAGCCAGTGATTGTTCCAGGTAATGTAGGTCACAGATTTACGGTGCATGAGACCTGTGCCACCGCAGCTTTAACAGTGTTTTGGTGGAAGGTCTGACGTGCACAATCTACTTGTTTAGTGTGCTGTGGTGGGCCGATTGTATTGTGTGTCATCATGTGAACATGAAATATGTTGTCATCAATTGCAAGCAAGGCGTTCACCCTTCACATGGGCTAATCACTATTCTTGTATGACCACTATGTTGCTATGTATGTTTTTTTCAACACTGCATTGCCTATGCCACAACACTAACATATGTTTGTGTCATACCATCAGAAGGATGGTCATTGGATTATGATGGGCCTGTGATCAGGGACTGTTGCACTGCTCTCTGTCTCAAATTTGGCTTATGTTATGTTGGAATTCTTTGGTGCGGTATGTGATAAGGCTCAAGCTGGTAACACCATCCTCTTTTCTGTTTACCTACTCTACAGAACAATGTCTGACAAGGCCCTCCCTTCTGTGGTCCTGGGGGCGATACCTTGGTATATGTACCTTGACACAATATGAGTCAGCCATTCTTGGCTATGACAGTCCAGACATTTCACCAGTATATGTGCAGTACACTGTAAGAAAATGTTTGGTATGACCAGGTACTTGTAGCAATGTGTTTTTGTGTGTTGGTAGCAATCCTTAGCAGGACACTGTACCTGTAACATATTCCTCCTTGCATTAGCACCCTGTGTCTTTCTCATTTGCTTCACATGGTCTTACGTCTCTACATGGCAAAATGTAGAACAGAAGCAAGCAGACACGACTTTGTGATATGTGACTTTATTAAAAACTTGTGCTTAGAAGAAAATTGGGGCATGATGGAAAAGAAAAGTGAAGCATTCAGTCATGGTGGATGAAATCATTGGAGTAGAGGCCCCACCATTGGAAGTTCAAAGTCCAGTGTACTCCTCCCATTTGAAATGTAAGGTGGTTGGAGAACAGTCAAAAGAGTGAATATGTGGCACACAAAGGAGGTAATTTTGAAAGAGGTCACTTGCTGGCAGTGGTGGTTGTCTTCCCATCTGCACCTCCTGAAGTCTTTGTGGGATATCCCCGCCTGCATGGTGGGGGGGGGGGAGATTTGCTGCTACAGAGGTAGGTGTGTCTGGGGTGTTTTTTTTTCCCTGACAGGGCCTCCCTTCCAGTGGCTGGCACTGATGAAGGGCCTGGTGTAGATGCACCAAAGAAAGGCGTAGTGGGTTTGTTGTTGATCACTGCTCAGGGTGTGTGAGGGTGTGAATGTCCTTCAGTACCCATGTTTGGAAGGCCATGTTGGTATTGTGAGCTTTCCACTGTTCACACATTTCCTGATGGAAGTCCCTCTGCAGCTGCTTCAATTCCTGGAGTTCAGCAAGTAACTGGCCCATCACGCCTTGGGACTTCTGATAGACCCCCAGGACATGGCTGATGGTGTCCTGGCCAGAAGAATCCCCAGTGACCTCACACCGGTGGCCAACAGCATCCCTGCCACGCATCCTACCCCCATGACCCTATGCCCTTGCCATAGGGTGCCCCCCTCCCACTGGTTCCTGGCCCATCATTGTCAGAGGTATGATGCTGTGACTCAGGATCTTGTACTGGGGGCACAAGTTGGTTGCCACTGTACTAGGAACACAGGTTGGGGGGTGAAGGGATACCTGTAATGTGAAGGCAACTGGGCTGGTAGGTGATATTGTGGCCATAGTGAGACTCACTGTCAGTGTCTGACCAAGTTGTCCAGATGCGCCAGAACCAACCTCCATATCCAGACATCCAGGAGTATCATCGTCACTGAGGGCTTTATCCATGGGGGTAGTGGCAGTCTCTTCTTTGGGCCCTGTGTGGCTAGTGGCAATTTCGACCTGTTGATGTGAAAAATACAATGTTAATGGTTGTATTTTGACATCTACCTCCAAATGTTTACAGTTACATTTCACAAAGCCCTGGTACTTAGTTCATTTGCAGGTTATCCTATTGTGACAGGTACCCATGGTATTAGTTGCATTGACTTGACATTTGTGAAGCATGCCAAACGCATTTAAGTCAAGCAGGTGCTTGAATGTGCAGATAATTGGCCCTAGGGGGGATAGGTTGAGAATGCAAACTTACCACTAGTGCAGACAAAACAGTGTATAGGCAAGATATGCCTTTGGCCATTTTGAGACCTTCTTGACTGTTATGCAGGCAGATCCAGGACTTTGTTGTATATATGATTGGAGTCATTATGTGGTCAGTGTATTGTAAATGTATCTGCTGCCAATACCATTCTGAGTATGCATCTTGAGGCCTTTGGGATCATTGTTTTGAACACTGGGTAAGGTGTCTTTCCTGTCCTCAATAGTTTAATCTTGGGTTAGCAGGCCAGGATGGAGCTAGGTAACCAGACACATCTCAGAGTTAAGCATAATCTGCATCTTGGTCTCTCCCAGGTGAGTAAACTTCAATTGAGTGATAGCAGGCAAGGGTTTGTGGATAAGTGAACACTGTTCTGGTGTTTGGAGTTACAGAAACATTGAGTTGCAGTCATGTCACTCTCCATACTACACTTACTTGACAGATGGTATCCACCCAGGCGAGTGAACTTCAATTGAGATTTCGTAAATCAATGGTATTGGGCAAGTGAACATTATTTTGTGTTTGGAGTTGGGGAAACAGGGCCAATAGGGTTTTGCAATCCAGTCACTCCCTTTGCTACCCTCTCCATACATATGTTAAACTCCCTGGTGAGTAAACTGCATAAGAAGGTTAGGACACAGGGGTATTTTGGCATGAGAACATTGGGCTTGTGTTTGAAGTGGGAAAGACAGAGCCTCCTGCCCTTAGCAGTCATGTCACTCCCTCTGCTTTATACAATTGATAACTGTCACCCCCACAGGTAAGTACACTTCATGAGTAAGTTCATAAAGAAGAGTATTTAGAGAACTGAACAATGGGAAACAGTGCCTCCTGGGAGTTGCAGTCAGATCACTCCCACTACTACACACACTATACAAATGGTATCCTCCCAGATGATTACACTTCAATTGAGAGTCCACTTATTGGGGTATATGGACAAGTAGACACTGGTCTGGTGGTTGGAGTCAGAGAAACAGTGCCTCATGGGAGTTGCCTTCATGTCACTCTCACTACTCCCCAAAACATGACATATGTTATCCACCCAGGTGAGTATACTTCATTTGGAAATTGACAAACAACAGTCTTCGGAAAAGAGAACACTGGACTGGTGCATGGAGTTACTGAAACAAGGCCTCCTTGGAGTTGCAATCATGTAACACCCTGTACTTCACACACTATACAAATGTTATCCTCCCAAGTGTGTACACATTACTGGAATGTTCACACACCATGGTATTTTGACAAGAGAACACTGGTTTGCTTGTGGGTTTAACAGACACAGGACCTTCCTGGCCTCACTAGTCATATCACTCTCTCTACACCTCACATTTGACAATTGATATCCTACCGGCTGAGTAAACTTAAATTGTGAGTTGACAGACAGTTGTTCTTGGATGGACAAGTGACCAGTGTTTGGAGTTGCTGAAACTGTGAGTTGCAGTCATGTCACTCTCTCTAGTACACACACTTTGCCAGTGTTCTCGCCCCAGGTCAGTACACTTCAATTGAATGTTCACTAATAGATGTATTTGGGCAAGTGACCACTGTGCTGGTGGTTGGAATTGCAGAAACAGGGCCTGCTGGGAGTTGCAGTTATGACACTCTCTCTAGTATACACACTATACAAATGTTGTGCTCCTAGTTGAGTACATTTCATGTGTGAGTTAACAAACAAGGGTATTTGGAGGAGGAAACACTGTGCTGGTGGTTTGAGTAACAGCAACAGTGCCTCCTGGGAGTTGCAGTCATGTTGCTTTCTCTACTCCCCAACACTTGACTAATGGTATCATCCCAGGAGAGTACACTTGAATCAAGAGTTCACAAACAGGGGTATTTTGACAAGTGACCACTCAGCTGGTGTTTGGAGTTAATCTGATTTGCAATCTGATTACTCCCTGTACTACACACAGTATACAAATGGTGTCCTCCCCGGTGAGTCCACTTCCATTGAGAGTTCACAAACAATGGTATTTGGATATGTGAACACTTGTCTGATAGTTGGCTAAACAGACACAGGGCCTTCACGGCCTTAGTAGTCATGTCATTCTCTCTACTTCCCACTTTTGACAATTAGTATCCTCTAAGCTGAGTAAACATTAATTGTGAGTTGGCAGACAGTGGTCGTTGGACAAGTACCCAATGTTCTGGTGTTTGGAGTTGCTGAACCAGTGCCTACTGGGAGTTGTGGTCATTTCAGTCCCTTTACCACACATACTAGAGAAATGTTTTCCTCCCAGGTGTGTACACTTCAATTGGGAGTTAACAAACAAGGGTATTTTGTGAAGGAAACACTGGGCTGGTGGTTTTGGTGACAGTAAAATGTGTCTCCTCAGAGTTGTAGGCATGTAAAAACCAGTATTACACACTCTGTACAATTGTTATCCCCCGAGATGAATACACTTCAATTGGGATTTGTCAAACAGGGGTCTTTGGACAGGTGGACACTGGACTGGTGAGTAGAGTGACAGTGAAAGTAGCAAAAGGTGAGCTATGGCCATGCATGACATAGCATTTTTGTGACATTTTTATTGTGACTTACCAGACTCCCCCAGGTATTTCTGTCAGGGCCTCTGGATGCAGGATGGTCAAGACCGTCTCCTCCCATGGAAAGAGATGTAATGGGGCACTCAGAGAACCACAGTAAGTCTTCTTGGCCTGCAGCTGGTGCCTGGAGACCAAGGAATGGACCTTGGCATTTAGGTTGTTACACCTCTTCCTAATGTCCTCCTTTGTGTGCAGGGTGGTGCTTACAACATTCACTCTGTCAACTATCCTGCCCCACATTTCCATTTCCTACTGAGAGGAGTGTGCTGGACTTGTGCTCCAAGCAATTGTCACTCTACCTTTATGATTTCATCCACCATGACTCTCAACTCATTCTCAGAAAGATGTGGATTTTTAGAATGTGACATAGTGGAATTTGACAAAAAAAGTCACAGCGACTTACTAAAACGGTGTTATTGGACAAAAGTGTGTGCTGGGTGTGAAAAGAGATGGTGAGAAAAAAGTGGTGCCTAGTATCTGTGCTGCTGTGTTGTATTTTTGGCTCTGGCTTCAGTGTGTTGCATTGTAGTTGCAAAGGATTGTGGTGTGTGAAGGAATATGTATTTTTAGTGTCCTTTGCAGGTGTGTTCAGTGTGGAAATGTGATCGGCTGTGTTGTTTATAAATCCATAAAATGTGCCTTTGTGTATTACTTTGGTGACCGCAAACCGTCGTGGTTTGGACCAACATTGGCTGTCTGCCATGGGTGCCCTCCACTGTGACTTTGGCCTCGTAATACGGTCAGTGGTTGGTCGCTGTGCTGTTGGGGTAGAGGTTGGACCGCCTATTTTCAGACCTCTGCACTACTGCTGGTCTGCCTTTTTTGGTTGATGGTCCTGCCTGTTTAACTCGTAATACAGCATTCTTTTTAGGACCACCAACATGGCAGTTTGACTGCCAGTCTGATGAGGCCCCATGTCAGCAACATACTGACCACCAGCAGAAAAATATGCACACTCTCATTTCAGCCATTCTTTTAAACCTCAGAAGCAATGGAGGATAATTCAACATGCTAGTGGAGTACCAGTTATAACCCTCGTTCGAGAGGTGTCAACACGTTGGAACTCCACCTGTTAAATGTTGCAACGTCTGTTTCAGCTGTGCAGACTGATTGATGACTTTGTCATTCAAAGAGGAAGGGATGCAAATAGGAAAAGCATGAACATGGATGAGGAATTATGGACCTAATCAAATGTTTGACACAAGCGCTAATTTCTTTTGAGGTTTTCACACAGGAAGTCAGCAAGAAAGACAGTATGATGGACCAAGCTATCTTGTTGCATCTGCTAAAGGACAAGTTAAAAAAGGTGCCTGAAAGGTCACACTCACAGGTGTGAATGAAAATGTAAAAATGCATGTCTTGGTTGAGAGCTTAATCCTGTGTTTGGCTGTTAATACAAGACTGCACTTCTTGATCCACAGTACAAAAAAGTTCTGGCCACTTTAATTTCTTTTTCTGAAAGAAGGTGTCTCAAAATACAAGATTGTTGAGCAAGTCAGAGATTTGGAAGAAGAACAGTTGGAGATTGCTAGAGTCCCACTCCGGGACAGAAAATCATGGGTGTCGCCTTCAACTTCCAGAGAGGTCAGTCTTGTTTGACAGCAGCCAACATCAGCAACAAGAACACCAGCAGAAGCACAACTACTGGAACAGAAGAATTGGCTGCAACCTCTGTATTGGCTTTGTTTCAAATGTCAGGTCTTAAGTCCAGCGCAGAGAAGAAGGCAAAAAATGATTGAGCAAGTGGCAGCACCAATGAAAATTGAGAAGATGTTCCAGGAGTATCTAGATGACCCAAAAGAGGCCTATGTGTATCAAAACCCATTGGTGTATTGGTATGTGAAGATGTGCCAGAGAGCAGTGCTCAGCAGGCTGAAAAGAAAGTATCTTGATTGTCTGGTAGACAGTGTGTCTCCTGAGCATGTGTTCAGTGCAGCTGTCACAGTTGTCTCAGTGAGAAGGACCAGTCTCTCACTGAAAAAATGTAGAGAGATTGACCATGATCAAAATTAACCAACATTCCATACCACAGAATTAAACTGCTCCTGAAATGGCACAAGAGGAAGAGGATGATTAGTCAGACTCAAGTGTGTTATCTGATCAATTCTGGGTGAACATCCCGAGTCTGAGGACAAACCTTTCTTCCCTGATTGAGTTTGCCACCATACTACTTTTTATTATTTATCACTGAACTTCTTTCTTTGCCCCAAAAAATATATAGCTAGTGAAACATTATATTTGTGTCTGGCTTATGCTGCCCCACCATTTTGTAGGCACATGTATGGCCGGATTGGATATGGGCCAGTGTGCAATGAAGAAGCCACCCCATTCCCTTTAGAACTTTGGAGACAATGCCTGCCTACCTCCCATGCCTGTCCTTCTTTTCATCACCTAGCAGGGCTACCCCAGAAGATCATTGATTTACAAGACTGCTAAATTACAATTTGTTGCTTGTATCAAAGAGGAGATACAATTGTGTGCCTACCATTGTGTTTGGATTGGAAAGGTTTACCACTGGACCAATGATTGATGATATATTATTGAGGGATCGCAAGTGATGATTGATGACTTTTGTGGTGGCAGAGGAAGGTGCTTAGCTAATCAGTTAACTTGATTTCGATAATTTGCAATGTTTGGGCCTGATTGGTGAACAGTTTTCCAGAAGATGATTGGCCCCTTTAAAGTTAGCAAAATTTACCTGCAGGGCTCACTCCTTTTCCTTGGCTTTTCAAAGATCAGACCTTAACAACCACACATCTACAAAAAATACTTCAACTCTGTTTCTTTACTTGTTCTTCAACAGGTCTATCTTTCTCAGGTCTTGAGTGGGACAGAGTAACTCAGAGTCAGGAGGAGGATTGAAGGACTCAGGGTGGGACTACCTCAACAGCCAGAAAAAGGAAGTTATGGCCTTCAAAGGGAAACCATGATAATGATGATGATGACTCCAAAGCCTAGTGCTCAGTTCTGTGGACTGGAGGGAGGTGCATTGATTTACGGAAATGGTGTTGAATATGTGGGCTGTACTGCTGGCTCAAACATGAAACTCCTCTTGTGTTCTTGCTCTGCCTTTGAATCTTCTTGGTACGCTCTTCATGAAGCTTACCTTCCTTCTGTCCTTCTCCTAGACTCTACACTGCAGTTTCCTTTTTACAATCTGCAGGCCTTCTCCTCTTCCTGCATGAACAAAAGGTGAAGCTCAGCACTCCTGCTTACCTAATCGATCAGTTCAGCCAGGCACCCAAGAGTGATAGACATTCCGAGAAGAATGCAAATGCACTGCCTACTTTGGCAATAAAGTATCATTTTTTCTTTAACAATCATAGCTTTTAGAATAGGATGGGTTCATTTTGCTCCTCCATAATTTTTATTTTTCAAACCTAGATGACAGAGCATTTAGCAATCTAATAATTCTTTGGATCTCTGGAACTGAAGGACTGTTTACATTGCATTTAATGAAAATGTGTCTTCCTCATTCCTTCACTTCCTTCCCCACAGATTGATGTTGATGTGCTGCTCGCCATCGCCCTGATGAATATTGTTGCTGTGTTATGTAGTTTTTGGCTTTGTCACACCTTTCCATAAATATCCTTTCCCATCCATTAATCTTCCCCTGAGGTGTGTGATTTATTGAGGTAACTTAGTTTACACCATAAATGAATCACCCACTTGGTGGGGTGGATGTGGTGAAAACAACACCAACTCACTGCGGGATCTTCTATTACATGAGCAATAGTCCACACCAGCCCCACTTACCCCCTCAAAAAAAGGATCTAGATCTAGAACATTATTTGTCAACATCATCATTCTGGCCGTGTAAACGCTTAACTTTGTCGACTCCACTCCTGACTCTGAGTCCACAACTCCTTACTCAGGGATTTTGCAACTTTAGTTTTAATGAAATAGCTCCTCTTTGCTCAGAAGAAGTTACTATTGCAAGTTTTTGTTATTAATATCAAGTATTCTTTTATTTGTTTTATCATTCATGGTGGTAGTAGTCCGGTCTCAGTCTTTCTAAAGGTACAATATAAATATAGAACCCACTGACTCGGTGTTTTTCTTTCAATTTAGTTACCTATGATGGAAATCCTTTTGATTAATCTGACAGTCACCTTGCTTGTTGTGATGCCTTCCCCGTTAGCATACTAGCCTGCTACTACTGCCACCACCATTAAAAAGGCACCTTGGAAGACCCTACTGTGAGTTTTGGAAGATAGACAGAGGTAGCAGCAATCACTTTACCCATTGAGGTAAGAGAAGAACTATGGAGTGAAGTGAACTAGTTTAGTTAGTAAGTAACTAACTTCTGTTGCAGATTTGACTTTCCTTCCTTGTTTATCTAGGTTGTTGTAGGACATACAGGCAATGACAGCATACTCTCCCCCTATAATGGTCAATATTATAGTTATAGAGGGTAGTTTGACATGGGTATAACTAAACTAACTATAACTAATTATCATGACTATATACACAGATAAAAAACGGGCTGTGTGAAAACCAACAGTGCAAAGTAAAAGTAAACCACCAAAAAGTACAATTAAGAAGATTACTTGTTCCCTTTTGTAACAGTAACAAAAACACCCTTCCACCCACAACAGGCCCACCCATCTTCCCCAAACAAATTACCCCATCCTCAATCAATGTCGAACTCAAAAATGTCCAAAGTAACTCAACTTCGTTCCCAATTTCCACCCTCTTGATCCATAACAAATGTCCCTCCCACAATAAAAATATTTAAAAATAGAGATAAAAGATGGCATTCTTCATGCAGGTCTGGAGATCGTCAAGGCTTCTCTTGATGTGTGCCACTCTCTGGTCCAGGTGCTCCAGATGTTGCAGGGTGCGGAGTTGGAATATATGGTCTGAGCGGGAGGGGGGCAGCAGAGCTCTGATGTGGTTGGGCAGCTACCATTTGGTGGTGGCACTGGTGATGTTATTGCCACTGGGAAACTGGAGGCACTGGCAGGTGGCTGGAGGAACTGGGGCCTGGGCAAAGGTAGCTGCCTCATCCCCCTCCTCCTGCAGATCCACCAGCCACTGATACTCTAAAGGAATGAGGCCTCGAACCTCTGCTGCTGCAGCCAGACTGCTATCTCCTGGCATGTAGGTTGACCAACTATATCAAGAAAGAAAAAAAAACAGACAGAGCACTGTGCAAACAATTGTTTGAAATTATAGTGGTACAGAAGAAGTACATTGCTGGTCACCTAGGGGCACTGGAATTTGATGTGCCCAATTGCGATTCACAGCATCATATTATACCCACACATGTCTCACATAAATGCACTGACTGCATAAATAAAAATGAATTATCTTTCATTAATGAGTAAGGCATTATGCACTATGGAGTACAAGTATTCTTGTTGTGCTAAATTAATGAGGAATGCTACGTAGAACATTAGGTACTTTACTACTCTCTGCAGTCTACAGTTTGGGCAGCTTCAATGGACAATTATTTTGTTACTTTCATTCCCATGGCCCAGCTCTTCTCCAAAGGCCTTTCAAGTCTACCCTCACTTCAAAGAGGCAGTTGGCTAATAATGTAAGTACATCACACACGTCACATATAAAAACTAGGATATCCTGTGACTCTAACGTAAGTTGACGATGAGAAAAACAATGCACTACAGAGTAGTGAATGGAATGGAACATATAGATTGTATTTGGTGGACACGTTCATCACAGAGTATCCCATCTGCAAAACTCGAAATCAGGCACTTAGGCCCTCATTATACCATTGGTGGAAAAAAACCGCCTACCGCCGCGGCGACGGCCGCCAAAAGACCATCGCCGCGGCTACCAGCCATCCGCCAAATGATGACCGTAGCCGGAATTCTGCCAGAAGGATAGCGGAATTCCAGCTGCGGCCATGGCGGCTGATGGCGGTAAGGTGGTGTTGCAGACTGTATCATGACACATGATACAGCCTGGTGGTGTTCTGCTGGCGGACACTGCTGCTGGCGGCAGCGCCCCGTCCGGTCTCCTATGGAAGACCCCCTGAAATCAGGTAAGCCGGGTGCTCCGACAGGGGAGGGTGTGTGGGGTGTGGTGTGTGGGGGGGGTGTGTATGTTTGTGTGTGCGTGGATGCAAGTGTGCATGTATGGATGTGTGAGTGCATTTATGTTGTGTTGTGTGAATGCAAGTGTGCTTGTATGTATTTCTGTGAGTGTGGGTGTGTGTGTGAATGGATGGATGTATGCATGCATGGAATGTGGGTATGAGCGTGTATATGAGTGTGTACGATGGTGCGTGAAGGTGCATGTATGTTGGGTGGGTGGGTCTGGAGTGGGGGGTGGTGGGGGAATCTGGGGAGGGGGAGGAGGAGGGGGCGGGGAAGACCCCTATCAGTGACAGGGAAATTATTCCCTGCCACTGATAGTGCCTACCACCCTGGTTTTCATGGCCAAGAAAACCATGGCAGTACGCGGGTCATAATCCCGGGGGCGGCCTAGTGACGGCTGCCTGGCTGGAGACTGAAGTCTCCAGCCCAGTGGCTGTTACCGCCATGGCGGACGGAGTGGTACATTGGCAGTTTGGCTTGAGCCAAACCACCAATGTCATATTATGGAGAAAAGTACCGCCAGCCTGTTGGTAGTACTTTTCCCCAATTTACTGCCATCCGCTGGGGTCATAATAACCCCCCTTAGTCCCACTTTACTCTCTGGCCTCACTCTCCACCACAAATTATTTCCAAAAATACATTTGCTCGGCAGTAAGGAAAGGAAACTTACCTTACTGTACTGCAGTGCTGGGTATGTTAGAGGGATTAGGCCAGGTAGAAGAGTAGGGTATAACCAGTCATAATCAGGTGCCTAAGCATTTGCTTAGTCAGTCAATGTAGTTGACAAAAGTCAAAGGGAACAATTTGCACAGACATTAATTTGTTATGAAAGCCATGAAATATATGAATCACTTATCCAAAAAAATGTAGAAAATGCCAAGAATGGAGTTTTAACTTTTTTGGTAGGCTGGGGCAGAACATAAAGAATAAATGAGTGAAGTACTAGGAGGTGACTGAGGGGGCACTGGGAGGGAAGGGAAACACATCTTGATTTCAGTTTGTAATGCATTGCAAACATTGTAAGAGCTGCATTAACAGAAGCAGATGCCACCTAATGAACAACTCTGTTCTACTGCTGGATTGAAAAATGCTACAGTTAGGTCATGGGCGACTAAATGCCATGGCAGGGAGGTGATGACTGATGATGGTTGTGAGGATACATATACGCCTTGCTTAACAAATACAGTGAGTTTTGAGAGTAGACAGAAAATTAAAATACCCCCCACTTTGAACCAAAGCTTTAATAACCAAGCAACGGAGCTGAACATATCACTCTCCAGAAGAGCGCCCCTGTTTCTTCATCCAAGCAATTATCCATTCATCTTTTCATTGTTCTGTTCACCCTTTGATACCCACCATTTAAGCTTGACATTCTCTCATCCAGTCTTTTACAATTCAAATTGATCCACCTATATATCTATCCACCTATCCAGCCATCCACCTACCCACCCTTTCAACCATCCTTTTACCTATCCCTCTATATACCAACACATTCTTTTACCCATCCATCCATCCTTTAACCCACATAAGTATCCTTTTACCCATCCATCCTTCACCCATTCAGGCATCCTTTCACCCATATACACTTTCATACATCCTTTCACACACCCATGCATCTCCTATTACCCACCTACACATCCTTTCACCCACCCATACATTCTTTCCCTCACATACCATTTCACCCATCCTTTCTTTCAACTTCCCATCCTTTTTTCCCTTTTCCATCAACCCATCATTTTTAGCATTCATTATGAGCATTTGTCTCCTGAGTTGTAGTTGAGACCATTAGGAGCTAAACTCCTGCTGTAACTGATAAAGCAAGGGGTTCACAATGCCCTTGCAGTGAGTATACTAGTGATTGTCAACAAGCAAGCAATGTGACTTACCAATGCCAATCCCTGCTGCTGCTTCTCCCCCACCAACTGCTGCCTCATTCAACTCACTGACAGTGCTGCAGACCCTGGCACTGGTGGTCTGTGCAGCTGGATAAAACATTACACATTTTAGATGCCAGATACATCTCCCATTTGTATTTTTTTAACAAATTCATCAAAATACAGTCACAATAGATCGCTGCAGTTCTACCTTCTACTATCATTCACTTCGGGAATTTTGTTGGTTAACAATGTTAGAAAATCCAGGAAGTCAAGCCATCCAGAAATATTTTGTTATGGAGAAGCAGAGCTTTGATTGATTTGAGTCACTGATGCGCAACGAAGGGGTAAAATAATTGGTCAATGAAGGATATATGGTGGGGTCTTGGTTGGCAAATGAAATTGGACTGTCCTCATACCACTGTCCAGCCATGCTGCACTGTCAGGGAAACTGCTGGTATAGTATACTAATGTATAAATGAATGATAATACACACAACACAACATTGGGTGTGTGCACCATGATCATGGCCACTTGTTTTAATGTTTGAGCATGTGCAAAGAAAAGCTTACTTGGGTATGCAATCTTCACAGTAGAGTACCTGTCCAACAATCTGTTCTCTTAGTCTTACAGTATCAATCCACAACATATATAACGGGGAGGGAGAACTTGGTAACAAAGTAGAAGAAAGCTAGAGAATATTACAGAGAGGAGGAAGTCAGCTACAGAAACATGAAATATAGAATAAAATACGATAATGCAGGGATAACAAGAATTTAACAAACCTTAAATAGAACGAAGATGAGTAGGAAAAAAAGGAGTCAGGCAAAGTAAAAAAGGGAAACTTATTCTAAATGGGAGAGGTAAAAGTTATGGAAATAATAATAATATAACAGGAGTACTTACCTTGGACAGCAAACCTGCTAGCTGCGGCACTGATGGAGGCACACCCGGCACCCTTATTTGGCTCTGAACTAGCCCTCTTCTTGTCCTTGGTGCAGAAGTAAGAAACAAAGAAGATGAAATAATGGATTAGTATTATAGTGAATCTCTCAGAAAAACTTTTGACAGGCAAAGGCAAATGCAGTAACATTGTACTTTTCTAGATCACATCACTTAAAGTACTACTACTGAGTTGACCTATTTTTAATTCCCAAAACCTAAGCCTTATTCCAAATATCCTAAACTACATTTGGAACTACTAATTAATTGAAATGAGTGATCTTGCTTCTCAACCACCTTTGATGGGCCTACTCAGTTTTCCCTATCAATGCATAGATGCATACTACACATCAGTGGGAGATTGTGATTAGGAATGTTTGAGCACATAGAATGTTAACTCACTGATATTACTTACCACTATTACCACTAGTACCACTATCTTAGTGATAGGACAGAGGAGTTGAAAGGACTCATCCGTAGTTTCTCTCCAGTAAAAGGTTTGTTTATTGAAGATCAAAGTATGAGATATCGAAACAAAGGGCAGAGAGCACAAACACAGCCTATGCTGGAAACCCCAACAAACATCTGACGCTCTCGTGTCTGTGCGATGTCATCAGATTCCATGTGACATCCCAGACATTCCAAGCCACATCATAACACTCCTCTCCCTCTTAAGACTAAACTTTAACATTAATAAGAAACAACAAAAGAACCAAATACAAAGGAAAAACTAAAAACGTAATACATGTCATAACATATTTACATATCATTATTTACATAACATTGTGAAAATAAATAATTTTCCAAGAGAATCAATACATGACATAATCTTGAAATTTTGTAAGTTTATAACTAACTCTCACTCCTCTCTTGTCACATTTTCTTTCACTAGTAGAGTTATCATCAATGGGTTGATTGCTTTTTCTAGGGCTATCAAAAATAGGTTGATTAAAATGTCTCTGTATCTGCATTCTGGAATCCAGAGCTAACCGTGTGATATTCAACCAAGTACCATCAGAAAGCTTAGCAGCATTCCTGCTAATGTCATGAATTTGTTGGGGATCCTTAAATTTAGAAAAACCTTTCCTAACTAATTTGGGACTTTTCACTCTCATGCAATCTCCCACATGCAACTTTCTACAACTATCTCACATTTCACTCACCCTCTTCTTTCCCTCATAATCTGAATTGTTGACGCAGTATGTCAGGTTTCTTTCCAAAAACTCCCATCATGAAACAACTTGATCATCCAAAAAGGACAAAGCTCTGACGCTGCAATTATACCTCTCATAAGTTCAAATGGACTCTTGCCAGTGGCCACGTGTGGTATAGTACGATAAGACCAAATCAGATCCTTAATAGCTTGCTCCACTGACATATTGCTCCTATATGCAGCTTGAATACAATCTAAAAGAACACGTTTAAATCATTCTACCATTCCATTGCTTTGTAGATGATACAGTGGAGTTCTAATGTGTTTAATGCCACATTTGTTTAAAAATTGAAGCATTTCTGTTAAAACAAATTGCACTCCATTATCAGTCAAAAATCTGTTCTGGAAAACCTTCATGGATGAAAACCATTTTTACTATTGATAACACTTAGGATAGTTGGAAACTTTACAGATTCCACTTCAACCCATCTCGATAGATGGTCAACCATTACTACAAAATATATTTTGGCTGATGGTAAAATATGATATGGACCTAAAAAATCGAAACCAATTTTCTGCCAAGCCCTATCTGTTGAAGACACATAAGAATCAGAACTACTCTCTGTGACTAAAACTTTATCACTCATAGAGCATCTTGTACAATTTCTGACATATTCTTCTATATCTTTATCCATTCTAGGCCACCAGAAGTCAGATCTCAACTTCCTTTTAGTAATGGTCACACTCAAATGACCAGAATAAGCCTGGACAATTAAATTTGTTTAAAAAAACTCAGGCAGAATAAGCTTATCACTCCTTACCAATTTTCCTCCTTCAATAGACAACTCATCAGACACCTTCCAATAAGGTTGCAGCACAGGTAACAATTTTTTCTATTTGGGCGAACCAGACTTTACCAAATGCATCACCTCCACTAGCAACGTATCCTTCTGCACAGATTCAATCCATGCATTCTCATCCAAATCTTTATCACACTGATTGATACAGGCTACAAAGCACTCCTCAATTTCTGTTTCCCATTCTAGTTCATCTTCTTCAGTAATGGGTAATCAAGAAAGACAGTCTGCCCTACAGTTCTTACCTCCAGGAATATATTCAACAAAAAAGTTTAATTCCAAAAGTTTAGCTGACAGCCTAGCTATGCGAGCTGTAGAATGTTTAATTTTCCTTCCTGACAGTATTTCAACTAAAGGTTGATGATCAGTCTTTAAGAGGAAATGCCTGCCCCAAAGATATTGTTTAAACTTCTCCACACTCCATACACAAGCCAAAAGTTCTTTCTCAATCACTGAATATTTACATTCTACTAAACGCAAGGTTCTTGAAGCAAATCCAATACTGCCTTCCTTTCCATCACTTGATATTTGTGTTAAAACTGCACCCAGACCATACTCACAAGGATCCACTGTCACAACTGTTTCTTTAGTTTCCGAAAAAGGCTGTAAAACAGGAGCATTAATGAGATCACGTTTAACATGTTCAAATACTCTATTGCATTCAGCTGACCAATGGAAAGTTGCCTTATTCTTAAACACCGATCTAAAACATTTAATGGTCTTTGCAAAGTTTTTCAAATTTTTTGCATGGAACTCACACAACCCCAAAAAAGACAAAAGTTGTTCTTTGGTCTTAGGAGCAGGCGCTTCTAGAATACTTTTTATCAATCCCGGTTTAGGCTTAACACCTTGTTCAGATAAAAAGTGCCCAAGATACTCAATCTCTCTAGTTTTAAATATGCACTTTTCCTTTCTTAGAGTGACTCCCCCCTTGGCTTCTAATATTCCTAACACACCTTCTAAAATGTTGTCATGTGCTAATTCTGTATCAGAAAAAAAACAAGATATCATCTTGGAAACCCGCTACATTAGGATTGTCAAAAAACATGTCAGACATCAATCTCTGGAAGACCGCAGCCGCGGAAGCAAGGCCAAAGGGAAGCCTGCAAAACTGAAAGGTCCCATCTGGAGTTGTGAATGCTGTCAAATGTCTGGAGTTAACATCTAACTCTACTTGATGATATGCTGACTTCAAATCCAGCTTTGTGAACTAACTAGCCGACCCAACTTTTGTGATGAGATCATCAATCCTTGGTAAAGGGAAGCTATCCACCCAAATTACCTCATTAAGATTTCTTAAATCTACACTCATTCCTAAATCTCCTGAACTCTTTTTAGCTAAAACAATGGGAGACAACCACAACGTCGCTTCCACCTTCTCAATTATTCCTTGATCACACATATCCTTTAGTAATTTGGATACACTGAAGGAAACATTCCTCAATTTATGTTTAACAGGCACAGCGCCCTGTTTCAATTTTATCGTATGTGTAAAATTAGTTATTTCGCCCAACTTGTTTTGAAATAATCTATTAAATTTCTGTTGCCAAACACTTACAGAGTATGAAACTGTCCTAACACTATTAGAATTGTCAAATTCAACAGACACAGGGTTTTCCCGTCCTGGTTTAATCACTAAGTTGAATTCAGCTTGGTGAATTAAACCTCAAACATTGATCCGCGTTTTTGGCCACATACACTTTCCCTTGTATAGTTTCATCAAAAATCGACAAAGAAGCCCAAAAATAGCCAACTAAGTCAATTTTGCTTCCCTCAAAAGCAACTGTAGAAACATCAGGAGATAAAAGAGGTTTTGACACCCAAAACACATCAAACTTTTGTTGAGACACAATTGTTATGCAAGCTCCTGTGTCCTCCAAAAGTTTAACTACAACCCCTTCAATTGACACCTCAACATCAGGATCTATGACTAGTCCATTATTCGATGTCGTGATATCGTGTTCTTGAACAACTAGTACAAATTCCTTATCATTATGTTGCACATCTTCTACATCTTATCACAAATCGAAGATTATCCTCGCGTGCACTTCTGCAAACCCTTGAAAAATGCCCAATCTTGTTACAATTCCTACACTGTTGGTTGACTGCAGGACAGTTTCTGAAAGAAGACAAATGAGCTGTAGAACCACATCTAAAACAAATAGGTAGTCATTACAACCCTGGCGGTCGGTGTTAAAGCGGCAGTAAAATCGCCAAAAGGCCGTCGGTAAAAAAAGATGGAATTACGACCGTGGCGGAAACCACCAACATAGACAGCCACTTTAACACTCCGACCGCCACGGCGGTACAAACAAACACTGCGGCGGTAACCGCCAACAGACAGGCGGAGGACAATGTACCGCCCACAGAATTACAACAGTCCAATTCGCCACCTTTTCTGGGGCGGAATACCCACGAACAAAAACACGGCGGAAACAGGACTTGGAAGGGAAAACGCTCACCTCTACACACCCCACAAGGAACCAGGACGCCATGGAACCGGAACTTCAGATATTCCCAGCCTTTATCTTCCTGCTCCTCTACCAGGAGCACGAACGCCGGAGGCGAAGACCACAGTGAGTACTGCACCTACGACACATGGGGAGGGTGGAGGGAAAAAACAGTGACACATACACGCAACTCGCAAAACCCCAACCCCCACCCTCACCCACGACAACACACACACTAATACATCATGATACATTACAGTTACACCACCAACCCTCCCTGGAAGAATGCAAGGACAAAAGGAAATGAGTTGAAAAATTGTTATATATTCAATCACATAAATCAAAAATATTTACATATATATACATTTACACTATAAACAATTATATACACCAAGAACACAAGTCAGAGGGATTCCACCATCGTAGTCCGTGGACCACTGGGCCCAAAAGGCATGGGCAAGGCCCACACTCAATACCGGAACAAGACGGAGATAACACTTCTGGGGCATCAGATAGAAATAAAACAGGCACCTCAGGGAGAAGGGGGGCACCTCAGCCCAATGAGTGCATGATGCCAGATCAACGAGGGGGCTCCATGCCTACTGTTCAATCCTGGGGAGTGCAAAGCCACAGTCTCCCAAGTCCCTACAGTGGGTGGGTTGCCACTGTTCAATCCTGGGGAGTGCAAAGCCACAGTCTCTCAAGTCTCTACAGTGGGTGGGTTGCCCACTGTTCAATGCTGGGGAGTGCGAAGCCACAGTCTCTCAAGTGGATAATAGTCTCCACTGGTTCTGGAGGGGGCTTGGTGCCCAGAGTGCTTCATCCTGCCAAGGACAGAGGTAGTGGATGCCTTTCTCCACTGGTTCTGGAGGGGGCCTAGTGCCAAGAGTGCTTCATCCTGCCAAGGACAAAGGTAGTGGATGCCTTTCTCCACTGTTTCTGGAGGGGGCTTGGTGCCCAGAGTGCTTCATCCTGCCCGTGCCGGCCTCAGTAGCATTGTAATCATTGGCGCTCACTGTCCTGCGGTGGTGCTGGTGGTCTTGTCCTGGGCAGCGGGCTGCTGCTGGCGGTCTGGTCCTGGGCAGCGGGGCTGCTGATGCCGGTCTTGTCCTGGGCAGCGGGGCTGCTGGTGGCAGTC
Source organism: Pleurodeles waltl (assembly GCF_031143425.1). Taxonomy (NCBI): domain Eukaryota; kingdom Metazoa; phylum Chordata; class Amphibia; order Caudata; family Salamandridae; genus Pleurodeles; species Pleurodeles waltl. The sequence continues at coordinate 914,446,378 of NC_090436.1, forward strand.
TTGACCTGGGCAGCGGGGCTGCTGGCGGTCTTGTCCTGGGCAGCGGGGCTGCTGCTGGCGGTCTTGTCCTGGGCAGCGGGGCTTCTGATGCCTGTCTTGTCCTGGGCAGCGGGGCTGCTGGTGGCGTTCTTCTCCTGGGCAGCGGGGCTGCTGGTGGTGGTCTTATCCGCCGTGCTGATCTTCCCAGACTTGCCGGTTTTACTGTGCCCCTTCCCCACCTTGGATGGTGTTGCAGCTGTCTCCACACTCCCAACTGTCATGCACGCCTCATTCTCACCCCCTCCATCTTTCATCCACCCCACTCCACACAGGCATTGCCCATACAGCATGCTAACAGTGTACTTACCTGTATGTCTGGAGGACCGTAGAGTAGCGTGTACTGGGGGAGGACCCCATCCACGAGTTTATCCAACTCCTCCATGCTGAAGGCAGGGGGCCTTTCCCCAGACACATGAGCCATTGTCTCTTCCAGACTGAGGTCACAGCAGCACTTGCAGTGTAGGTCCTCTCCTGTCGAAGATCAGGTATCAAGTGATTGAACATGTAGAAATGGCGGTCACGTCCGCAGCGGTGCGTACCGTCACCGCCGTCGTACATCGTCATTGGCTCCTGGGACCCATAGGGTCCGATGTAAACCAATGCAGGATTGTGCCGCGGTCTTCGACTGCCTACTGCGACGGTGTACAACGCCAGCGCAGTTACCTCATATCCCCCTGTCCCACTTTACAGGTCAGGCAGACGGCATTTCAGGGGCCCACATGGCATTATTTTGGACTGCGTCACACATATCTAGGCCTTGCCTAAACACTCATACAGGCATACTTCAATTTGCTAATATTTTCAGAGTAAGCTGTGTTTACGTACCTCAGAGTTGGTTGACTCTCTGCTTGCTGTTCTTCTCCATAGGCACCGACCGCTGGGGTATGTGAGGTGATGGCGGCATCCTCCGGTGTACAGACGGCTGGTGGACCTGTCGACAATGGAGGAGCGACATGTGATCATCACCTACAGGCTTGATCATGCCACAATCCAGGAACTGTGTGCCCAGTTGGAGCCAGACCTGATGTCAGCTATCCGCCATCCCACAGGAATCCCCCCTCAAGAGCCGGTGCTGTCAGTACTCTCTTTCCTAGCAAGTGGGTCTTTTCAAACAACAGTGGCCATAGCATCAGGGATGTCCCAGCCTATGTTTTACAACGTGTTTTCCAGAGTGATGTCTGCCCTGCTGAAACACATGCAGAGCTACATCGTTTTCCCTCAGGTGGAGGATTTGCCTACAGTGAAAGGTGATTTATATGCACTGGGACATGTCCCCAACATCATAGATGCCATTGATGGGACACATGTGGCCTTGGTACCCCCCGCAGGAGTGAACAGGTGTACAGAAACCGGAAGAGTTACCATTCCATGAATGTGCAGATGGTGTGTTTGGCAGACCAGTACATCTCCAATGTTAATGCAAAATTCCCTGGCTCAGTGCATGACGCTTACATCCTGCGGAATAGCAGCATCCCTTATTTGATGGGGCAACTCCAGAGGCACCGTGTGTGGCTATTAGGTGAGGACATGGATCCAATACAGTGGGGATAGTTGTCTGGGTCTGTGGATGTCCCTATGAGTTAGTGTGTGACTAACAGTTGTCCTTCGCCATTTGCAGGTGACTCTGGTTACCCCTGTCATGGCTACTGACCCCAGTGAGGAATCCCAGGACAAGGGCAGAGGAAAGCTACAATGAACTAGGAGGATCATAGAGCGGGCCTTCGGCCTCCTGAAGGCCAGATTCCGGTGCCTCCATATGACAGGTGGTTCCCTATTCTACTCACCAAAGAAGGTATGCCAGATCATCGTGGCCTGCTGTATGCTTCATAACTTGGCTTTGCGACAAGAGGTGCCTTTTCTGCAGGAGGATGGTCGAGATGGAGGTCTTGTGGCAGCTGTGGAGCCTGTGGACAGTGAAGACGAGGAAGCAGAAGAAGAGGACATCGATAACAGGAACACCGTGATCCTGCAATACTTCCAGTGAGACACTGGTAAGAATACAACACTGCCTGCTACATCTGATTTAAATCTACTACCTCTTTACTGTCTGTCATTTTCCCCCAGTGTATGGTCACTGAGTTGTCACTTTCCCTTACGATTTCACAGATGTGGATCCCACTGTGTGACATCTGCTTTGTTTCCTCATGGACTAGAGCTGTGTGACATAGGTATGTTGACATTACATTTGAAAGAGCATTTTGCCACTGTAATCTCTAATACACTATTTCGAAATCACAGACAGACTCCTGATTGTTTTGTGCTTTAGGGGTATTTATTTAATTGCTCAATATTGGAGGGAGTTGTAACATGGTGAGGGGTGATGGTGGAGCAATTTCCATGGCAAAGTCCAGTCTATTACTCTCACAGGTGCATTGTCCAAAGGGGCATAGGAAGTGGAGCTGGGGCATTTTAAGGATGGACAGGGTGACAAGGTGGGATAAAAGGATGACAATCAGGGTGGTCTCATTTCTTGGCGGGGGTCTTGGCATCGTTCTCTGTCTTTGTCCTGGATATCAGGGATAATTTGCTGGGTGGTTCTCCCTCTGCAGGGGGTGGGGTGCTGGTGTGGTGGTCCTGTGGCCATAACTCCTGTCCACTAGCGCCGGCAGAGGTGGTGGGCAGCTCATCGTCCAGGCTAGTGTCAGGGGCCCCTTGTTGTGCCACAGTGTCCCTCCTGGTGTTGACGAGTTCCTTCAGCACCCCTACAATGGTGCCCAGGGTGGAATTGATGGATTTGAGTTCCTCCCTGAACCCCAAATACTGTTCCTCCTGCAGCCGCTGGGTCTCCTGGAACTTGGCCAGTACCGTTGCCATCGTCTCCTGGGAATGGTGGTAGGCTTCCATGATGTTGGAGAGGGCCTCGTGGAGAGTGGGTTCCCTGGGCCCGTCCTCCCCCTGTCGCACAGCAGCCCTCCCAGTTCCCCTGTGTTCCTGGGCCTCTGTCCCCTGAACCGTATGCCCTCAGCCACTGCCCCCAGGTCCCTGGTGTTGTTGGGGTGGTGTGTTAGCCTGGGTTCCCTGTAGTGGTGGACACACTGCTGATTGACGTGACCTGGGACAGAGGTATGGGCCCGCTGGGTGGGTGCTGTGCTGGTGTTTCCAGAGAGGGGAAGCTCTGTAGTGGCCTGTGCCAGTGTGAGGGGAACCGACTGCCCCGAGGTCCCAGATGGGCCGGACTGGTCATCTAGATCCAGTTGGACAGAGCTGCTGTCATCACTGTTGGCCTCTTCTGTGGGTGGAGTGGACATATCTGGACCCTCCTGTCCGGTGACGTTGGGTAGGGGTCCTGCAGGGGTGTAAAAGCATGAATATTGCATCTGTGTGTGCCATGGTGTGCAATGGGTGGGTGACGTGTACCCCAGTGCTTGCATTCCTGTGTAGGACCTTGTCTGATGATGGGTTAGGGGGGTGTATGGGTATGTGCAGCGGCCATGATTTGGTGATGGGTGTCAATGCTTTGGTGTTGCATGCAGGGCTTGGGCTTGGGATGTGTAGTTTGTGAGATTGGGACATGTGTGAGGAGTTGGAGTGATAGGGTGAGGGCGAGGGTGGGGGTATGTGATGGCATGCAGGTTGGGTGGGGGATGAAGTAGTAAAGATTTGACTTACCAGAGTCCATTCCTCCAGCTACTCCTGCGAGGCCCTCAGGATGCAGGATAGCCAAGACCTGCTCCTCCCATGTTGTTAGTTGTAGGGGAGGAGAAGGGGGTCCGCAGCCAGTCCTCTGCACCGCGATGTGGTGTCTTGAGACCACGGAACGCACCTTCCCCCGTAGGTCGTTCCACCTCTTCCTCATGTCATCCCTGGTTCTTGGGTGCTGTCCCACTGCGTTGACCCTGTCCACGATTCTTCGCCATAGCTCCATCTTCCTAGCTATGGAGGTGTGCTGCACCTGTGATCCGAATAGCTGTGGCTCTACCCGGATGATTTCCTCCACCATGACCCTGAGCTCCTCCTCAGAGAACCTGGGGTGTCTTTGCGGTGCCATGGGGTGGTGTGGGTGATGTGTGGGGTGGTGTATGTTGTGATGTGTGGGGTGATATTTAGAGGTGTGTTGTGTGAGGAGCGTGGATGTTATGTGAGTGATGGTGTTGAGTGCCTGTGGATGCTCGTTTGTAGATGGTGGTGTCTCTCTCTGGCCTTCAGTCGCAATTGTGGTCACAAGGGTTTGTGGGTGATGTGGGTGTGTGTTTTGTATTGTATTGGATGTGTGGGAGTGGTGTGTGTATGTGTATCAGGTGTGTGTATTTGGAATTGTCCAATGTGGTTGTGTTTTGTAAATGTGTGTGTATTTTGAGCGTGGCGGTGTGTACCGCCAATGGAATATCGCGGTTGAAAGACCGCCGTGTGGATTCGTGGATCGTGATAGTGTGGGCGTATTCCTGTTGGTGTGACGGTGGAGGTTTTGTTATCAGCAGTTTATCACTGACCTTTGGTGTGGCGGACTTGTGTGGGTTTCTAGATTTTGGCAGATTCCGGGCTTTGGGTCATAATGACCGTGGCAGAATTCCACGGCCGCGGCGGTGTGTTGGCGGTCTTCTGCACAGCGGTAAGTGGCTCTTACCGCCAATGTTGTAATGACCCCCATAGTCTTTTGAGTATTTTTGAATGAAGAAGAGTTCCTAGAAGTTGAAGAAGCATCCTGTGTTTTATCATTCTGTGAAAACGTTTTGTTATCATTACACTGTACACTTGACACTGAACTTGAAATGGTTGCATTGGATAAAGAGAGCTCCAATTGTTTAGCATCCTTTAAAGAACACTCAATACTTTTTGCTATATCAATAGCTTTGTCCAGCGACGGATCTTTACACATAAGTATTTTTTCTTGAATTCTTTTGGAATAACATCTTGCCACCAATTGATCTCTCATAAGTTGAGAAGTAAAATTCTCAAATTCACACTTAGCCGCTAACACTTTTAATGCTGTGATAAACATGTCAATGCTTTTATTGGGATTCTGAGATCTAGTAAAAAACTTATACCTATATACTACTTCGTCTTAGTAAAATGGTTGTCCAATTGTGCAATTATCATGTCAAACTCATCCACTTCCTCTGCGGCACCCATTTCATAGGCTGGTAAATGATCAAAGATATTCTGACCTTCTACCCCCAAATAATAGTACATTAAACTTTTTTTTCTTTCTGGTCTGAATTTGTGTCCATCAATAGCTCCTAAGTAAGCTTTAAAAGGACGTATCCAATGCTTCCATTCCAAAGGAGGATCTCCAGGACCTTGCAAAAAAGGTGTACGAGGCACCACATTCTGCATTGTCAATAGTACCCAAAGATAATAAAAAATAAAAACTGTAGTTGATCCTTCTTTTTTTTTTTAAACACTAATAAAAATCTTCAAAAAGTGAAGAGAAAAAAAAAATCCCAATTTAAAATGGACGAACTGAATTGAGTCCAAAAGACACAGTCCTTCTTTTATGTTAATGAAGTGCAGGAAATGTTCTGTCCTTCCTCTGTGTTTTTTTTTAAATACACAGAAAATGCCCAGCACTGAAGAGAAACAAATAAGGTGTCCACAAAGAAGCTGCTACAAATTCTGTAAGTCCGTTTCCATCAAGTTAATAAAACTTAAGGCAGTCTTTTAAATATGCGCTGAATTACATATGAGGACGCGCGTGCAGTCTTTCAATAATTAGCTAATCCCGTTATGAACTTCCTGCGGGCGCACGTGCCGAAAACATTACTGCACGCTTTCAAAGTTAAACAATTCACTGCCTCGCGCGAGGCATATGCGTGCAGAAAACGTTACTTCACACTTTAATTATTAAAAATTTCCCAGCCTCTGGCGCTGGATATAGACATTATTGCCATCGTTTTGGGTGTAGGTAAACACCCAGAAACAGCCTGCCGGGACATTGAAAAAAAAATTAAGCCCTGTGCCCCCACAAACACTCACAGAAGATTGTAGACGTAGGTGCGAGTCCCAAGGCAACTGTAGGAAAAGCAGTTCGTTTATCAGCGCCGTTTAAATCATCGTCGTCACGTTAAAAAGACTCATCCGTAGTTTCTCTCCAGTAAAAGATTTATTTATTGAAGATCAAATTATGAGATATCGAAACAAAGGGCACAGAGCATAAACACAGCCTATAACCCCAACGAACAACAGACGCTCTTGTGTCTGTGCGATGTCACCAGATTCCATGTGACATCCCAGACATTCCAAGACACATCATAACAGGAGTCTGCATAGCTTCTTAAATAATCAGTTCAAGAGATCGCCAATGAGTACAATTAGGTAGCACTGAGCACCTGGCTAGCTCAAACTGGATCACACCATATTCATCGTAACATAGAACTAACTTACCTCTGGTTGTTAGCAGCCTGCTATTTGAAATAAAAGCATTGTAGAACACAGCAAATTATTAGTCACCGATTCCTGACACCTTGAGGCCCAGCAGGTCGAGCAGGTGGAGCAGGTCCTCCTTGCGATCCAGTATGTCCACCCAGTGGCGCTTCAAGTACTACTGGGTGCACTGGAAGCCAGTCTACCAGTGCCCACACTGGCGCACCCTTACTCACAGCAGTCAATGTACCCGCAATGAGCCAGCTGTTGAAGTTCTTGATGTCTTTCGGCAAGATGTTGGTGTGCTCAGGCCAGTGAGTGGATAGAAAAAAACTCCACTCCTCTTCTGCAAGATTTTTCCAGTAGTGGTAGGTCTGTGATGGTGTGGGATGGGTTGGCTGAAAATGATGAGGGTTGGTCTGTCCAGGTGATGGCTGCTGCCTTGTCGACTGTGATGTTGCTGATTGAGGAGAAAGTTCAATGACATAATATCAATGCACACAATATACAAAAATATTTGGAATTAAACACGGTTAACAAAAATATCCCTTCCTATTCTTAACTAATAAAACCACAAATATTGAGAACACAATCACCACTGTTAAAAGTATTGTTTTTTTTACTAATATAAAAAACATAAATATCATAATCAATACTATTGTTACCCTTAAATAAACATATACATATAGTCAAAAATATCACTTCACGCAATATCAACTACAATAATATCACCAAAATAATTACATTATCGTTAACAAACATGAAAACAACTAGTTTTTATATTAAAAATGTTAAACATTAAACACTATCAACACCAAATAAATATATAAATATATAACTTAATCCATGACAACTTCAGTTAAAATACTACATATTGAATAAAAAAAAAATATATATATATATATGTATAAATATATATATATATATTTATATATATGTAATTATATAAATATTTATACATATATATATATATAAATGTGTGTGTGTGTGCAAAATATACACTATAAAAAAATATAAATTAGCATTTTCAATACAAGGATATAGATGAAAAAAATTCAAACCAAAACAGAACTAACCAATAAAAATAAACTACAAACAAACCTAACCAATAAAATCACACAAACAGCAAAACCATCAAAATAAAAAGCACACAAATTTCATCAACTTAATACTCCAAAAATGGCAAAAGCTGCAAGAAGATGAAACTCTGCTGGATTCTCTGAGAAGAACCTGAGAACAGAAACAACAGAAATCACAAACTACAAAAAATACATAACAAAACTACATAAATTAATATAAAACTGAAACTCAACCTAAAACAAAAATCACAAACTCACCTTCTGCAAACTACCAACAAATAAACATTTAAAATGAACTCATGCTTTTTTAATACCAACAGAAAAGAAAGCACCTGCTCCTCATTACATCACCCCAAGGGAAAAGCTGCAAAAATTATGAAAAATTTATAAACATACATCTAAGTATAAATAAGAAAATATTTTTTAATTGTGAATAATAAACATACAAACATTTTAAAACTGTAATTTTGTATGTAATTAAAATATTTTAAACATAATGACAAACAAAACAAGCTATATCACATCACAGAAAAGAAAAGCAATTATTATGTTGCATGAGTTACACATACAACCAAGAAAGTAGAGCTATATATGTATGTATAGATGAAAAAATATACACGTTTCCATCTACTTCACTAGTATGAGGCTACACACAGACAATTGCTCCCAAATCCATCTGCAGTTACATAAAGCTTCCAGGGGTGACATATTTTCAAACTACATTAAACACAATACCTCAGAACTTCAGATGACAGGCGTATGACAGAATGAGAATCCTTTGTATACTTTTGCAAATTAGTTACTTAGTCGAGCTAATCTGTCAACTATGAACTGTTCTCGATTTGAGCTGATAGCACTCTTTTGGGGGACTAGGACTTATTTTTCATCATAAGGCTTTGCTCCAAAAATAAGAGAGAAGGACAGCAAAGGTGGAAAGAAGAAAAAAGAGAAAGCTGGATAAACGTGATAAAGGGAGAAAGCATCATCTGTATGACTGGGAAAAAAGGGAATGTAATAGTTAATGAATTTAGAGTAGGTTGTTTGTGTTATCAAGATTTCCGCAGCTGCTTGGCAGCCTTGGAGAAGCTTACACAGAGACAGAAGGGTGGTGGCTAATGATGGGTTGAAATTTCATTTATTTTATTTAAGTAATTGCTTCCCTTGCTTTATATAATAAATGGCATTTTTTCAAGGGGGTTTACAGAACCCTTATGTTCCATTTAGATCAAAGAAGGGAAAAAAAAGAAAAACATTGTAAAAATGTCAAAACATTGTTTAAGAAATGCAGGTGCAGGACAGGTCATAATGTTTTTCATTGCAAGTATAATACAAATGAATATCTCTGACAGGAGGCTCCTGCCAAATTTCCCTACTGTCCCAAGAGTTACATTAGTGAGTTTTTCTAATGCTTGATTTTCTCATGAAATTGCAATAGTATTGCATCATCTAGCAGTGTGTGGACTAAAGTAGTTTGTCACTGAACCAGGTGCATTTTTTACATTGACACAATGGGCCTGATTTACAAAGTTAACTTACCCGTTAGACTATGTTTACACTTTTGAGTAGGTTTACCACTTTTCAGTATTCTCAAACACCAACTGTAAGTTACTCCTAAAAAAAACTAAAAAAACACTAGTAAGTCCAGTACCACACATGGCCAACCACTGGTACTACACTGCCCACTGTAGAAAATAATGGAGGTACAGAGTTAGGGCCTCATTATGAGGCTGGCGGTCTCAAGACCACCAAACTCGCAGTGGCAGTCAAACCGCCGCACTCCAGGTGATCTGACCACCACATTATGACCCTGGCGGTCAGACCACCAGGGGAGTACTGTCCCTACCAGGAACATGGCTCCCGACGGGCTGACCGAAGTTGGAGTCATGCTCAGCCAAATCCACACCGAGTTGAGTGTCACTGCGCTGATCACAAGTCCAGTTTCTGCCAGCCTATTCATGGCGGGGACCCTGCCATGAAAAGTCTGGCAGAAACCCAAAGCTGGGGCCCTCTTGCCCAGCAGCCTCCGAATGTACACTATCTGGTACAGCAGACAGTGCGCATTCCAAGGGTGCTGACATTGGCCTGGGCTCCATGAGAAGACCAGGCCAATGCTGCTGCACGGTTTCCACTGGGCTGATCGGCAGAAACCTCTGGTTTCAGAGGTTTCCGCAAGTTAGTCCAGTGGAAACCTTGTTATAGGGCCGGGGGAAGACTGCCAGCTCTGTGGCGGTCTCCTCTCCACATATATGGTGGTCTGGGTTTCCAACTGCCAGACACGTAATGAGAGAATAATGTTAAATAAAGTTAAATTATTTAAAATAGCTAAAAATATCAAGAAATATAATTTAATTTAATTTAAAAAATATCTAACATAAATTATACATAATTTCATTTTGTAACAACATTTATTGAATTTACATGTTAAAGTAACATTATTTGTTATGAACAATTTTAATGATTAATGTGCAGTTTTCTTGTGGTGGAATTTTATTTTTTAATTTAATCCTCAGAAAAGTATCTTTCCATTAATTACAATTTTATTTCAAAATGTATTTAACAGCACCCTAGCATTTTTTAAATGTTAGTCTACATTTAAAGTAAACACATACAATGAATTTTCATTAATATTTAACATAAAGATATTTGTGATACTTAATTGGATGTATCAGAGAAGCTATTTTGGAATTGTAATTCTACCCAAATTGTCATGACATATTGAAAAAACATTTAATGGTGCCTTCCCAAAATGTACCTATACATTTAACTTACACTCTTCACAAAAACAATTGCCCAAGTGATAATTGTGTAATATGTTTTGTAATTTGAGGAAGGTATGCACATTGTACATGGAAAAACTATTTGATAATAACTTTGCACATTTTAGAGCCTCTTTTCCTTTGGTCGAAAGATTCCACAGGATGCCCAATCACACTATTGTGACTGATATCACTTTACGTGGAATCCTTGCTGTTCCAGAATGTTGATCATTTCGCGTCTAGTGTCTCATAAGCACCCACAGTAAAGCATAGCAAATGTTAACCTTTGTTTGGAATGTCTCATGAATTTACCAGTGTAATCTGAGATTCACACACAAAAACATCTCCTCTGAGAGAGAGACCACACACAATATAAATGAATCAACTAGTATTTATAGGACAAGCAATCCTGCTTGTTACTGTTGTGGCAAGGCCCACCAACATAAGAAACTACACTATCATTACCCAACCATACCATATGACCAGTAGACCTTGACAAAACATATTCGTAGAGGAAAACATAGCAACGGTGGCCAATAATTATACACATCCATGGTGACTGCTGAGGAAATATATGAATCACAAATTAAGGGATTAAAAAAATGAAAAGTGCTTGCATATAACATGCCAAAGTTCAAACCAAATGTGCATCATCAAATATATATGTTCCACCAGATTATGTAAAATTCAAAAGCTTAACTCTTACTATGAGCTATTTCTTTTTGACAATGCCAGGTAAAGTAAAAAAGATACATTTAAAAACATTCTCACTCAACACAGTGCAGCAGCCAAAAATGCTGTGTTTTGTGAGAAGGAGAGAGCAGGACTGCATCATATCTACAGAGATATGCACTCTCCTCCCCTCTCCCTAGTGCCGTCGCAAAATCAGACTGCTGAGTGAGACCACAGTGCAAAGGTGTTTGAGACTAGTAGTCTAGTATAGGTTTTGTACTAGAAGGTAACTTCCAGAACAATATACCAGGGGGATTTTAACAAATTTTTCATGCCACAGAGGACAGAAAACAAAGGGCCTGATTTAAGAAAAGTGGTGCTGCATCCAATGCAGTGCCACTTTTCTTGCACCCCTTAGTGCCCCCCTAATGACACCATGTGTATTAGGATATGGTGCACCATTGTGATAATTAGGGAACTAACTTCAACGTTTTTTATGCTAGTTGGTGCTTTGCAGGATTAGTGTCAAAAATGTTGACGTTAATCTTGCAAAGCACATTAAAGCCTATTGAAAACAATGATGTGCCTCCTTTTAATGCCTGATCTGTGCAGGCATTAAAAATGCCACAAAAAGGGTGCAAAGAAATCTTTTAGATTTCATTGCGCCGTTTTTTTAGCCCCCCTAACAGGGGAATGCCCGCTGGCATACATTATGCCTGGCACTGGCATTATGTGGTGCAAAGGGTTACAAACTGGCGCAATGCATGCATTGCACCACTTTGTTAATATGACGCAGCGTTTTTGGCCTGCTGATGCCACATTAGCATCAGAAAATTATACTAATGTGGTGTTAGAATGGTGCTAGGGGCTCTTAAATATGCCTTCATGTTACAGTGATGTGTTGTGTGAAAGGGACAACAGCAATGTCCTGTACCTGTTAAGATATGGCACATTTCTGCTGGCACTGAGCACTGGGACACTGTGTGCTGTCTAACAGCAACAGTGAGGACTGTTTTTGTGCAGGAAGGCATTTTCTTCTTTCTAACCATGTTGCAGAATGTAGCATGCATAGAAATAATAAGTAACAAGGAGAATTAAAGATATTTCCCTTCATTATGCCTGGTTCAGACAGCCATAGCATTCTGGCACAATCCCAGGTTTACTCACCTTCTTAGAGGAATGAATGGAACGCCCATGCTCCACTAATGGAACACCTCTCTTAGGGAAAGTAATGTAATGCAGTGCCCCGTGCTGCATTAAGTTACTTTGTATTTACTAAATCAAGCAAAGCTTGGCTTAGTAAAACACTTAATAAATGTTGTCTCAGGGCTGCACTACTAAAATGACACTAAGGGGGTCATTCTGACCCTGGCAGCCGGTGACCGCCAGGGTCACCGACCACGGGAGCACCGCCAAGGGTAGGGGGGTAGGGGGTGCCGCGGGGCCCCTGGGAGCCCCTGTAGTGCCCATGCCAATGGCATGGGCACTGCAGGGGCCCCCGTAAGAGGGCCCGCAAAGTATTTCAGTGTCTGCAAAGCAGACACTGAAATACGCGACGGGTGCAACTGCACCCGTCGCACCTTCCCACTACGCCGGCTTCATTCGGAGCCGGCGTCCTCGTGGGAAGGTATATTTGCCCTGGGCTGGCGGGCGGCCTTTTGGCGGCCGCCCGCCAGCCCAGGGTAAATCTCAAAATACCCTCAGCGGTCTTGTGACCGCGGAGCGGTATTTTGTCGGGGAACATTGGCGGGCGGCCTCCGCCGCCCGCCAATGTTAGAATCACCCCCTAAATCTTAGTAAATATGCATCACTATGGTACCAGTAAGTTTAAACATTTTCCTACTTTATATATTTGCTGTACAGTGCAGCACACATTCAAAGTCAGAAAAGAAAGGAGAAGCAAAAGCATTCCTTTTTGACTGTGAAATATTTTAAAAGTGCACTATTTTGTATGCAAAACCCGATGTACTTTTTTGCATCAAAAACTATGAGTGGTTGCATGGGAATGACCATGCACCACCCAGGGAATTAACCCTCAATGCTAAGTAATGTAAAACAGCGCAACTTGGTACTTAGTGCTACTTTCAGGTAAATTTCTAAAAGGAAATTGGGAAATACATTTTTGTATCAATTGTGTCACTTTTGTGATGCAAACACGGTGAGAAGTTTTAGTAAATATACCCTCAAAGTATTAACTCCCTAAAAAATTGTAAATTGAGAAAAAAGTATTTCCACACATGTACCTGGGTAGATCTGCAAGATGTTGCATTTCTCCCTGCACTGATTCTTGAAATGGGGCTACTACTTGTGTTTCTTCCTCCAAGTGCCTTGATGCAAAATGGATACTTGTGGGACTATTAGTTTGACAAGTGCAGAACTGAACTACAAAGAATGTGTCATAATGTATGCTTCTCCGGTCCTCAACAGATTCTAAAAACGGGTTTACAATTTGCAAAATGTGCAATTGTTGGATGGGGCCATATTTCATCAGGTTTATAACTTGTTGCATTGCTGAATGACAATGAATGTGTTTCAATGTTTGCCTACCATAAACCCCATGCCTTAACTCCACATGTGCATTTTCTCATATGGAAATCCGCAATTTAGTCAATTTTCCCTGTCAACATTGTAAACCCAATATAATCATTTGCTCTAGTAAAACATAAAAATATGATTTCTCACTTGTTGTTATTAGGAGGCCTTTTCCAGGCACATGTCTGCATGGCAAAAAAGCGGGGGCTGGTTCACAAGTTAAACGTACACTTTTGTGTAAGATAACTCTTTTTCAGTATTCACAAAAAACGATTTGACCACAATCGGTCGGAGAACTCTGCTCCTAAAATAATAGGTCTGATGTGTACGTGTAGATTGGCCCAAAGCAAACCTTTGCTGTCTGGTATCTCACATGTAGTTTCTGACTGGCCTCCTGAATTATTTGACTACATTTTCTATATGGCAACATCACAAAATAAAATAAAGTGATGGGTGGAGTGTTGAAACCTTTCAAAAACACACCCCCAGTCACAGATCCGGGTTTATCCATTGTTATTTTGCTCACCACATCACCCCAGTTTGGACCCAGCCAATTGCAAATCAGTCTTGACCCTGTTCCCCATGAGATCAGTCCAGCCCAAACTCTCAGACTGGGTCCTCCCTGAACAGAAAACAAGCCTCCTGGGACCGGTTTCAAGGCATCACTCTTCACCAGACAGGCTAGCTTGATTTCAGTCATGCAGTGAGCAAGGGACCCACGTCTGGCCATACCCTAGCCACTTAGGGCACAAGCCAACATCACAAAACAAAATAAAATGCTAGACAGAGATTTGAAACTTTTCACACACTCACCCTCAGTCACAAATCTGGGTTTAATCCATTGTTTATTTTGCTCGCCACTTGACCCCAGTTTGAACCAAGCCACATGAAAAAACTGAGATCCGTGACTAGCGGTGAGTGTTTGAAAAGTTTCAGCACTCTGCTCATCATCCTCCGGGGATGCTACGTTATCTATATGAACAGGACTACTTCTAGCATTAAGGTTTGAGGAGAGTGGCTATGGATACCCAAGAATCTGTTCATTTCCAGCAAGATTTAAGGGAAAATTATGATGCATGTCGCTGCGCCAAATTTGGCAGCATCTCACACAGTCATTTTCACAAGGCAGGGATGCTCCATATTTAATAGAATACAACACACCCTTGTGTTGCCCTCTGCACTGACCCTGAATTTGCTGCTGTGCGCCAATGCAGCAACCAATGCACCATTGTGCAAGGAAGGCTGTGTTGAGGGGCGATTGTTTTTGTGCAGGAAGGAACACCTTCCTGCACAAAAACAATCGTAAATGGCAATTTGCTCTTTCTACGTGTGCTGCAGAATGCAGCACACATGGAAAGAGGAAAAAACAATGAGAAATGAAAGCATCTCCTCGTTGTGCCACTCTACACTGCCTCAGGTTTACAAAAACCCATAAAACTGGGGCAGCATCAAAATGCAATGGGTGATGCTGTGAAACGCCCACATCAACTCCCATTGCATGCACCTTCCACGTAAAGTGCTGCGTGTGAAGGGGCTGTATTTGCAAGCTGGCATAAAGCCACAAAATGTAGGTTAAGGTCACCTTATAAGTACTGTGCAATGCATAGCGGCACCGGAACCTTAAAAAGTGACACTCTGGTGGCGCTAGGGGCTTTTAAATATGCCCCTTAATCTAGAACATAGGAGCCAGGTTACTGTTCCTTTTTTAATCCAGGGCTCTATTGGTCTCTGCAGGAATAAACTGTATTTTTATTTAATATTGCAAAGTGGGAAAACTATTTTATTATACATATGTGTTTTTGACTGTTTCATCAGGAAATGAAATTAATATCTTATACATTGTGAATGTAAATAGTATTTGACTTTTACAGATGTGTTTGTGTGGATTTCTTTGTTTAGAAGTATCCAACATGCAATTTATGAAGTGAATTTGACCAGACTCAGTAATCTGAAACACAGCAACACCCATTGCATTTTGACGCTGCCTCAGATTTATGAGATTTTGTAAAACTGAGGCAGCGCCAAAATCGAACGCCACCCCAGGGTTGGTGTTAGCAGGCGCAACGAGGAGGAATACTTTTATTCCTCCTCAATTTTTTCCTTTTTATATGTGTGCTGCATTTTGCAGCACGCATAGAAAGAGCAAAATGCCAGAAATAATTGTTTATTAGTGGAAAGGTGTCCCTTCCTGCACATAAACAATCATTTGAAAATGACTCTTTGACACTTCTGTGTGTGCTGCATCCTGAATTCTGCAGCACACACAGAATGTCAAAACGCCATTAGTGATTGTTTATGTGCAGGAAGGGACACCTTCCAGCACATAAACAATCACACTCCTCAATGCAGACATCTTTGCACGATGGTGTAAGGATGCCTGCGTTGGCGCTGGCAGCTAAATTTAGTGCTAGTGCAGGGGACAACACGGGGTAGGCCATATTCAGTTAAATACGGCGGAACCATGCATTGTGAAAATGACAGAACTCGGCACTGCCAGTTTTGGTGCAGCGTTATGCTCCGTCATTTTCCCATAAATATGGGCCATGATGTTTAAGTTTACTTACTCTTCACATATGCACAGTTGTAGGTGGACTAGATGTGTTTAGGAGCCATACCACAGAACAAAGGGCCAGATGTAGCAAGGCTTTTGCGCCTCGCAAACGGCGAAAAACGCCGTTTGCGAGGTGCAAAAGCCTCTACGCGATGCAGAAACGCATTTTGCGAGTCGGAACCGACTCGCAAAATGCATTTCCGACTCACAAATAGGAAGAGGTGTTCCCTTCCTATTTGCGACTCGTAACGCGATGCAAGTTGATTTGCGGCCGCGAAAGCGGTCGCAAATGAACTCGCAGTTACCATCCACTTGAAGTGGATGGTAACTCATTCGCAAACGGGAAGGGGTCCCCATGGGAATGATCACAAAAATATTTTTCAGAGCAGGCAGTGGTCCTATGGGAAAACGGGCTGCAGAAAGAAAAAAAAACTGCTTTATTGCAAAATCAGTCACGGACATGGAGGTCTGCTGTCTCCAGCAGGCCACCATCCCCGTGAGTGCCCAGACTCGCAATGGGGTCGCAAACTGCGACCCACCTCATTAATATTAATGAGGTGGGTCTTTGCAACCCCATTGCGAGTCGCAGAAGGTGTCTGAGACACCTTTCTGCATAGCAAATTGCGAGTTGCAATTTGCGAGTCACTTGGACTCGCAAATTGCAAGTCGCAATTTGCTTTCTTCCTACATCTGGCCCAAAGATTCAACTATTTCGATAACAATCTTGTTCACCTTCATTAATTATTGTCAGAACTTGGGTTTCAGTTTGTCAGAGTATTCACCCTGTGCAAGCAGGAACCGCCACTCTAGTCAGGGAAAGTCAGATGTATACTTAGAGATTACCTGTGCTCACCCTCTGATAGCTTGGCAAAGAGCAGTGAGGCTTATCTTAAAAGGCAATATGTAAAGCAATTGTGCCACACACACACACACACACACACACACATACATAGTAATATAATGAAACCACCACAAAAAAGTACTCCACACAGAGTTGGAACAATAGATTATGTTTTTATGAGTAAAACAAGAACAAAATGACAAAAATGCAATAAGAAGAAGTCGAGTTATTAATGTTTAAAAAATAAACCGAAAATACTTCTTAGAAGTCAATAGAGCTAAAAGATTACTTGAGGTTGCACTAGACTGGGGTAGATTCAAAGTTCAGGCTGACCACGATGGAGGTCAGGCCAGCTACAAGACCCACGCAGGGCCAGCTGAAAAGGTACCTTGGATGGAAGAAACATTGAGGTATCAATGTGTGGAGCAGAGGAGGAGATACGTAGCTGTTAATTGAGGAGATGTAGCCAATGCATGGGTGGCCGAAACACCAGCATGTGCAGAAGCGACACCCTCATGCGCTGCTTTTACTAGATCTAATCTCTGGTCTTCATTGGGGATCACTCGATCTCCAACCCCAGGAATTGTTGCATAGGCAACATTCTGTGCACTGATGTGGAAAGGATAATTTGTAGGGTATCCTTTTGGGAGGGGCTTGCCTTCAGCCAAAGCTTTCACGGCAGTCAGTATTTCATTATCCAATCTCGTGTGTGAACGAGTCACTGCAGCCACAGAAGCCGTAGCTACTGCAGATTTGGCTGCTTCATCAGCCAAAGTGTTGCCGATAACGTGTACTCCTACATGTTGATGGCCCAATGTATGTACTACATGGACACACAGTAGCTTATCCTTAAGATCAGCCACCTTCCCCACAATGTCTTGTGTTTAATGGTGTTCCCTTTAGAATCTCCAAACCCGTTCAGCTTCCAATGATTAAGATAATCATTGTATGACTGAACACAGTAGTATGAGTCACAGACTATTAAAATCACGCATTCTGGCTCTGTGTGTTCTAGCACTAATATAAGAGCTTTAAGTTCAGCCAACTGAGCTGTGCAGTCTCCTAGGGTGGCGTGTAGGTATTGTGAGGGTGAAAAACTCTATCCTCCATCACTCCGCTCACGGCTGCGTAAGCGGCTGAGTATTGATGTTTAGTACCTACAGCAGGTTGTGCTGAACCATCAGTGTAGATGACAGTGCGGTATCTGTCAAGTGGCAAAATATTTAGTGGAGCAGTGTAATCCTGTTCGTACTGGAGAAACTCTTGTGCCTGAAGTTTTGGATCAAAGATGTAATGAACATCAGTGGCGGTCAGAGACGTTGCCTACTGAATCCAACGTGGATGTAATGCTTTAGCGTTGGTAATGCTTGCTTTGGTGACAGCCTCTAAGGCCGGCACTGGGGAGACAAAAATGATGCGGTTCCCTTGGGCAAGTGGCCTCTCCTTTATGACAGCCATATGAAATGCAGTCAGAATCTTTTCTGTAGATGCAAAACTTTGTTCTGCATTTGAATATAAATGTGATTTATATGCTATGGGTACTGTGTTACCTTCATTGAAGGTGACATAAGTAAATCCAATGGCACCAGCAATTATTCTGATGACCAAATTTGTTTTAATGTCACGTGTGTGTAAGTGTTTGGCTTCTAGCATGTCCTGTTGCAATTCCCTAAGGATGCATGTGTGTTCAACTGTCCAGTGTCTGCTAGAAAGATTTGGCTGTACCAAGTCATAAAGTGGCTTGATACACTGTGCATAGTCTGGAATGTATGTTCTGTCAAAGTTGAAGAAACCCAGTAATGACTGTAGTTTCTTCAGAGTGTTAGGTGAGTGCAGTTGAGCACATTTCTCTAGAAAGTGCGGGCCAGGCTCTTCCCCTCGTTCGATAGCTCGTATCCCAGGAACAATACACTGAAAAAGGCAATCTTACTTTTCTTAAAGTTAAATTTGTAACCAAGGGCTGCAAATCCCAACATGATCCGATCGACCCTAACCAGATGAATGTCGAGGTTGTCGTCCGTGAGATGTATGTCATCCACGTAGGATAACGCCTCGGAATCAATATTATGTAATATTGATGTAACACGGGCTGAAAATAGCCCTGGGCTGTTTTTATAGCCTTGGGGTAAACGGCAAAAGCGTTTTTGTGAGTCAAAAGAGAATGCACTCAGGTCCCAACTTTCATGTGCTAAATTCTAGCAGAAAAATCCATTAGATATGTCTAATGTTGTTTTATATTTTGTACACACTATATTGTTTATTAGTGCTGTGCTATGTGAGTTTTGTATAGCATATGTACGTGTATGACTATTTAAATGTCTGTTATCAATGACTATTCTGTAGGAATGGTCTGGCTTTGCAACAGGTAATAACAGGGTATTGCAGATGTACAGGGGTCTATTACTCCCTGATACTCGAGCTGAGTGAGGATCTCCCTCACTGGAGCTCTCGCTTCATGTTTAACAGGATATTGTGGCTGAGGTTGGGGTGTAGACCTAATGGGAATTACATGACCAGGAGAGTCCTTGTCCAAACCTACATGATTGCAGTACAATGCAGGCGCCTGAGCTAAAGCCCATTTAACAGCATAGGCTTGTTTAACCGCTTCTTGAACAAGATCAGAGAAAGAAGGTAAAATGACATCTTCCCCATGTGGGAGCTTACGGACGCGCTCAGGTGGCCAGCCTCTTTCGGCCAATAGGATGTCACTAGTGATTTCATCCCAAAATATCGCACCAATGGTGCGCTCCACGTCTCCCTCTATTTTAATTTTTAGATCACAAACCCTGTTGGGTGGGAGAACGCGGCTGTCCGCAGTCTCAACTGCAATGAAATCGCTAGTTGCTGTCGCATCCAGATGATCTTTCAGACACTGGTAACATATCGTGACCTCTGCTGCACTGTCTAACAGTGTCACTGCCCACGTCTTGCTCCTCAATAGTGTTCTCAAGTGTACCAGCATTTTTAGCTAACAGTGCTGCCACCTTTTTCTTTTTAAACTGTGGCTTTTGCTGAGGAGTTTTTAATTTTTTTATTGTAGACTGCAGCGAGTCTTTCTTTTGTTTCACGTATTCAGGACATCGATCAGGATGGCCCCCTCTCTCGCTACGTCTATCCGGTGCGTCCTGAAAGGAACAAGAAGGATGTGAATCAGTATATCTGTCAGGAGTTTTTATATTTTCCCTATTTCTGAGATTGTATCTCCTTTTGGAGTTCACCGGGTGTGGAGAATCAGCTCTCTTATTTCGTCTATCCTTAAATTCTTTTTGTTTTTCCCAGTGCTTTGTAGAGCCCTCTTGTGCCTGCTTTGTACCTTCCTTAAGGGTGGTACTGTGTAATTCCAACTTCTTTGGTTTGGCTCCCAAACTATCCCGCCCTATACTACTATAGGTGTCGGAATTTATTTTCGGTAGTTGTCTTCCTTGTTCCAATTGTGGAGTTTCCCGGAGACGCTAGTGTATAGCCAGTGCTACCGCTTCCCCTTTAATATTACTGAGTATTATTGAGGAAACTGCATCAAAGTTACGCATTAATTTCATCCCCAAATCTAAGGCTGGTGTAGCACCGTGCTCATTCTGTATTTGTTTTAACACTTCCGGTAAATTGGCAAGTGTCGGGTACCATGTGTGGTAGTATATATAGCAGCGAAGACTGTGCCCCATGTGGCGCAATTATCCACTGAGGGAACCATCCCGAAGGCCAAGCACATTGTGAGGAGTCTATGTTTTTCCTGTGGTCCCGTATGGGGAAACACAGCTTCCAGCTGATTTGTTTTCTGGGCAATCCAGAACGCAATTTTCTGTGGGTACTTTAATCATGATAGTGGGCACTGTTTGTGGATTAATCCCAGTAGCCAATTGGTACCCACCAGGTGCTGGTGGAGCTGAACACGCTGGTGTTGTGTTCAAAGTTTGCATTACGAACTGAACTAGTCGCCTATATAATGTCACTAATTCATTATATAAATTTTGCAGATCTGCTATTGTCATATTTGGGATGCCTGGGTGAGGTGTGTATGTGGCAAACATAGGCCATGTTGGTCCATCATTACTTAAAGGACCTAGCCTCACCCTTTGTAATACATGTGGTGGGGGGCCTTCAAACCAGTTCTGATGCTCTTGGTATGTGAGCGATATTTCATGATACTGGTATGCTTGGTACTGTTGAGGTGCGTTTGCAATTTCGTATGTGTGGAATGTATGTGTTCTTTAATCCACTTCCGGAAAGGCGACCCAGCAATAAAATGTTTCTGTTTGGTATGCTTCATTTGCTTCTATTATGAGTGTAACATCCCCGCCATCTTCAGTAAGGCCATGCGCTATTAAGTGTTGTGTTAATGCATGTCTAGCATTTGCAGGAATTTCTATGGCGTTAGCCATATTTGTTTAGAGAAACGGAACACCAAATGGGGAGTAAAGTCCTTTTATGAGTTCGAGCTCGAACAAACTACAGCCTAATTAGGTGTTACCTGTTCAGCTGAGGAGGATCTTCCCAAAGACCACGGACGTCTCCATATAATGGTACTTAGGGTACCTGTTGTCTGTGAGATAGTGATAGTCAGGGTATCTGTAAACTAGTGCCTAAACACCATAGTTGATGGTGCAATGTCGTAGTTTGGACTCTTGCTCTAGGCAAGACTGCTGGTTTGAGGATGACAGTACTTATGTTTGTAGGCGACTATGCCTATCCTACAACAAGTTGCAACTGTCGTCCCAACCCTTTCAGCTCACTAGCAGCACCTTACCAAAAACCCAAACAGTAAAAGGTGATTTGTGTCAGCCTTTACACATGGACTCAAAAGTATGACATCCCAGGGAGTGTTGTGGTTAAACGGAGATTACCCCTTTCTCACAGATATATTGTGTCTCATACAAGCACAGGCAATAATGAAGATGCAGTAAAGCTTAAATGGTTTTTAGTTAACACAACTGCAATTTGCGATAAGTTGCATGGGCTGCAATGATTAGGATAATGAACAGTGCATGAACCAGAATAGTAAAGACAAGAGTCATTATTACAAAGACCCCCACCATCTTGTAATAACATGAAAAGACATAAGGTGTGAAAGATGTCCTAATACCCTATCATAATAGGCCTAACCTCCTACCTAAAGGAGAGCTGGGTTTGTTAAACCTAATCTGCCAATACCATGTCCATGAGAGGAGCCCTCAACCCTCATTACCTTGGAATGAGGTCTCTATCTCAGACTCTGTAGGGACACAAAGACTGGGTCAGTGTCAAAACGACATGCAGCATCGATATCAGCGATGGTGACGAGGCCCTCTGGTCAGAATCCCTCTGATTAACTGACTAAAGTATGATGTATTTATACCGATCTACTTGGACCCCTGACGTAGGTGTGTTCCCAAACAATAGTTAACTGGCATGCTTGGGGTGGCAATTAATATAAACAATTCCCTTAAGAGCATAGAGAGCGAAAGTCCCTAAGTGTGAACACCTACTGTTTGGTTGTCTTTGTCACTTGATCTTGACGCTTTAAAGCGGTGGCACTGATAATGTAAATCATAACAAGTGGCCTAACTATAAACAAGGCAGACATCTTAGAAGAATTAAATAATTAAGTGGGCTAAGACAGAGCAAGCTAAGTAGGTTAAAAGTCACTAGGTGACGGGGGCACAAGTCTGCAAGCCAAAGGCTAAGCTAACTCCTGTTATCACATTAAAACAAACTAGGATCCACTACAACACACACACACATAGTAACACAACGAAACCACCACAAAAAGTACTCCACACAGAGTTGGAACAATAGATTATGTTTTTATGAGTAAAACAAGACCAAAACAACACAAATGCAATAAGTAGAAGTCGAGTTATTAATGTTTAAAAAATAAACCGAAAATAAATACTTCTTAGAAGTCAATAGTGCTAAAAGATTACTTGAGGTTGCAATAGACTGGGGTAGATTTGAAGTTCAGGCCGACCACGATGGAGGGCAGGCCAGCTACAAGACCCACGCAGGGCCAGCTGAAAAGGTACCTTGGATGGAAGAAACATTGAGGTACCAATGTGTGGAGCAGAGGAGGAGATACGTTGCTGTTAATTGAGGAGATGTAGGCGATGCATGGTTTCTAAGCTATGCAGCATCGAGGATCCATCAAAGATCAGGCAGTGTTGGCCATTGAGGTGATATGTCATTGTCGAACTGCTTGGTTGGAACGACACTTCAGAGCCTAGCCCTACAAGGTCAGCAATGCATCAGAATCCGGGGACAATGCATTGCGAAGTTGGCAATGCGGTGTTCATAGCTCAGGCAACAGCAGCAATGCATCAGTGTTGAGTGGAAATGCCCCAGTTCTGATTGGCACAACATTGTCATAATGTGTTGATTTCCTTGAGTTGCAGCACAGAAACTCACTTCCAAGGAACCCAGGATTGGATCGGCACAACTTGGCAGAGCAGGACTCATAGCACACAGAGTCCAGGTGCTGGTTGCAGTTTGCATGGTGTCTTTTCTGTCCCTGAGTCTGCAGGAGAATGGAGAACAGGGCGTAAGCCAACAAGCCTTTAGAGTCACTCTGGGTTTAGATGAGAGAAATTCAATCTTTCTTCAGCAAGGCAGAGATCAGCAGGCAGAAAGGTAACTCATCAAAGCAGAGATCAGTCCTTTGAAAGCAGTCCAGAAGAGTGGCATTCCTTGTAGCACAGCAGTCCTTAGTCCTGGCAGAGTTCTTCACAGGCCCAGTAGTGTACTCATTTGGTTGGGGCAGAGAACAAGGCCCATATTTATACTTTTTTAGTGCTGCATTAGTGCCGCTTTTTGATGCAAAAACGGCGCAAACGTACAAAATACAATTGTATTTTGCAAGTTTGCGCCGCTTATGCGTCAAAAAATGATGCAAATACGGCGCTAAAACAGTATAAATATGGGCCCAAGTTCTTATACCCAAATGTGCCTTTGAAGTGGGATCTTCAAAGAAGGGTCTTTGAAGTGCACAGAGATCCTCTCTTTCTCAGCATTGGCTCCTGACAATCTGTAGCGGGTAATCAGCCCTTTGTGTGGGGACAGGCACTGCCTTTTCATGTGTCAGCCCCTCTCTTCCCTTCCTGCCCTGGAAGAGCAATCAGAATGCAAATGAATGCAGATGAGTGCTCAGACACACCTAACCCCTCTGTGATTGTGGCTCTCAACTGTAGATGTCACCCACACCAGACGTGGATTGAAGATAGACTCAAGAACACAGAGCTATAGGAGCAGAGAAATGCCCACTTACTAAATGTTGCATTTCTAAAATATTAATGTTAAATCCAACATTACAGGTAAAAAGGATATATCATTATCATTCCAATGATATGAAACACGATGCAGCTGCCCCTTTCTGATCAGCAATTACTGCTTGAAAGTACATTGAATAATTCCTAATGCTAGTTTATGCGAGGAGTAGGCCTCACAGTAGTAAAAAATGACTTTGGGAACTGTTAACTACCAGGACATGTAAAACTACAAAGGACATGTTCTACCTTTTAGTTGCATAGCACCCTGCCCTATGGGCTACCTAGAGCCAACCTTAGCGGTGACATAAATGTTATAAAAGGGCTGTTGAAGGCTTGGCAAGGGGTTTTAAATGCCAAGTTGAGGTGCATTGAAACTTCACGCACAGGCCCTGCAGTGGCAGGCCTGAGGAATTTTTAAAGTGCTACTTAAGTGGGTGGCGCACCCAGTGCTACAGGCCCCCAAATAGTATTTAATTTACAGGCCCTGAGTATATGGCATACAACTTTCCAAGAAACTTACAAGTAAATAAAATATGCCAGTTGTCCATACACTAATGTTACCATGTTTAGGAGAGAAACATATGCACTTTAGCACTGGTGAGCAGTGGTTAGGGGCTTAAAGTCCTAAAGCCAACAAAAAGATACAGCAAAAATGTGAGGCAAACAGGCAAAAAGTTTGGGGAAGACCACCCTAATGTTGACAGTCCTAACTATTATTTTATTGTGTGAGTGAACTTTATAAAGTTTTAAGTGCAATTGTTTTCTGTATGAAAAATGTTTGTCCTTTAGAGGTGTTCTATTAAAAGTTTTACTTTCTGGGTTGTATTAAATTCCATAGAGATAGATACTATACTAATATGGCATCCACTATATCACCCACCACTACATCATCAAGGTAGAAATATGATCACTATTCTCACATCCACGTCTAGTTATCAAGACTTACCTTGAGATGTACTAGTTGGGTCGATGTGCTGAATGCAATAGATTTTATCATGCAGTGGATCGCATACATTTTAGGGACATTATATATCATTTACTTTTCAGTATAACCTCTTAGATTAGTGATGTTTCCTACTTTAACGTTTTAAATATTCACATTATTTTCTACGATTGTGGAAGAAAGGCTCCAAGAGACTAACATGCCAAATAAACCCACAACCTTTACTAAAACTATATTTTAGTCGCAGATTACAGTCAACAGTGCCCTTAGGACTGTCGGCCACGTGTCATGATAAAAGGCTTTAAGATGCTTTCACTGTACAGAATGCGTTTGCTATGGCATCTTTCACACTCCGTCTGCTGTGGTAAATGTCACTATCTACCCTTCGCCTACTGCCTATGTCAGCTGGAACTGAAGGGCGACCTCGATTCTTACAGGTCCTACTCTGGAAGAGCGACCCTTTCCGGTAGCCACGGTGCTGACAATGGTACTCAAAACAGTCCATGCCCTCCAGAAGGAGTCCCAGAGGAAAAACCCCTAAAGGAAAAAACCTCTATGACAGGAACTCCCTGGAACAGAAGAAAAAGACACTTGAAAAAATATCAGACTTCCAATGTCAAGAAAAATAACTGGAAGAAAGCTGGAGCAAACAGGAACAAAAACTGGAATCAGAGTAAAAAACAGTCAGAGCGTGATCACCACCAGAGGAAGTGTTGCAGCACAAGAATCTAACACCTTAAATACCCCAGAGCAGGAAGTAACATGAAGGAAAAAGCAAGAACACCATTTTAGACTGGGAAAAGACTATAGAACAAGGTAGAAGAAGACGCCATACTAGAAAGGGAACCAGATGCATGCAGGGAAAAAAACAAGAAGAAAGGCATCCTGGGAGAAAGAGAATATGGCACCCACTAGGAAAAACGAAGAAAAGAAAAAGAAAGGAAAAGAAAGAAAAAGGAAGAAAAAGGAAGAAGTAAGGAGAAAAGAGACCTAGAACAGGGCACAGGTAAGTGAGGGGTCGGGGGCGCAGACACCTAGTGCCCAGTCCCACGCCGCGCCAAACGCGGCGAGGCCCAATGCCCAACCGTAGGCCTCGTACCTCGCAATAACGTGAGCTGCAGCCAAAAAAAGGGCATCAGCGAGCCCCGCAGCCGGAAAAATGGACCGCGGCTCCAACCGCAGTCCAAACCGAGTCCTCTGCCCAGACATGACAGGTAAATATATCCCTGATTCGTGCTGATTTAAAGATCCTATCATTAAAGCAACATTTCTGTAACCTCTCTATGCAATTTTTAAAATGTATTTGCAGGCTTGTTAAAATTATTCTACTTAAGAGATCCCCCTTATTATTTATTATTCTACTTCATTTCGCTCGCACATAAGTGTGCCAAAATATTCTTTCAGGAAATTATTTTAATAAAGTTCAGGATTACTCCTAAAGCATGAAATGCTACAGAAGAATTCATCGCTGATTCATTACAAGATATGCTCTCTCTAACCATAGTTACTATTTAAAATATGCTCACTTGTGTCTGGTCACATGTTCATGTTTGTGTACGGTAAGTAACAACTTCTGATGTAACTGGAATCCTCATGACTAAAATCCACTTTTGTTCAAAGCATAAACTCTGTGAGGCAGTGCCTAATTTGTAAAAAAAAATTAAGTGCCAGGATCCTCCTAAGGAGGCCACTGTAGCTTGCACAACAATTGTCCATGCCAGGGAAGTCAATGACAGTACCAACATTACTACTAACCATTGCACTCCTATAAGTGTGACAATTCAGACTATTTCAGGCTCTCCAACACCTTGAGAAAAGCTTGAGTGGCAGGTATTAGTCCTTTTTAGGTCGAGCGTGCAATTGCTTTGACCTGTTGTAAGTATTGTGGGCTTTAAACCACGCCCATCACTTTCACTTGTTCTTGGGCTTGCTTTTCAAAAATCCATTATCATCATTGGAAAATGCTTTACGTTTGTCCCTCCTTTGGGTGTTTTTGTTACCACCTTGCAGACTTCCCCTGTTACATGGATAATCAAACGATTGCCAATATGTTTTACTGTGAGCAAACTTCTTTTTCTTTTTGTGTCTCTCCTTCGGGCTCATGCTCATGGTGGCCATGGCGCATTGAATTGACTCGCTTATGTCAACTGTTTTACTTTTCATTTTCAAGACAAGAAAAGTCCAGTTATGAATTTACAATACTAATAGCTCTAACTCGAACTTGGAGAAGTTTTTAGAATACAGGAGAGTCACATATTTCCTTAACCTCATATTCAGGCACATCATCCACCAACAGAAGAGGGGTCAGGTGAATTGTCAATGAAAAGGATCAGGCATATAGGGCATATAGGGCTTCAACTGAGACACATGAAACACAGGACGTATCTTCCATGTTTGAGGTAAGCAAAGACAAAATGATACTGGATTGACTTTTTGAAGAATCATGAATGGTCCATAACTTGAATGGTTTGAACTTGTTTTGAGACAGACAGAGAGGCAGAAATTTAGAAGAAAGCCATACCTTGTCTCTGACTTGATAAGATGGGGCATCTCTTATCATCCATCTTTTTTCATTTTTTGTTTGGTAGCTAGAAGATTGGAATGTATAATACGTTGGAAACTATGTAGTCGTTGAGTAAATTATGTGATTGCAGGAAGTGTAGATGATTCCATGATGATAGCAGGAAAGAATTTGGTATGAAAACCAAAAGAGCAAATAAAAGAGTGACCTTTGAAGCACTATGTACTGCATTGTTATATGAGAACTCGGCAAGTGGTAAGTACATAGACCAGTTACTTTGAGTAGCATTGCAAAAACAGCGTAAATATTGTTTAAGTCCTTGGTTCAGGTGTTCCGTTTGTCCAATTGTTTGTGGATGATAACCAGATGATAAGGCCACATCGATGTGTAGTATGTTGCAAAAAAGTTTCCAAAAGCGTGAAATATATTGGGGGCCTCAGCCTGAGATAATTACTTTAGGGAGACCGTGAAGGCGAAAGATCTCCTGTATACAGATTTGACTCAATTCTTTTGTAGTGGGTAGTTTCTTTAATGCTGTAAAATGAGCCATCTTAGTCAATGAATCAAAGGTCACCATTACAACTCGATTTCCTACTGAGGGAGGTAAGGGACACAAGAAATCCGTTGAAACAGTATGCCAAGGGACTGGTGGAACGGATAAAGGTTGAAGCAATCATGCTGATTTAGTTTGGGGTATTTTAGTTTGAGCACAGAGGGGACAAGAAACCACATAACTCTCGGTGTCTTTCTTCAGCGTACGCCACCAAAAGGAGTGAAGGAGTAGTTCTTGTGTGGCTTTGATACTGCAATGACTGGCAATAGGAGAATTGTGACACATTTGTAGTGCTTTAGTTTGGACTATCTTTGAAGGGAGGAACAATGCACCCTTCTGATAGTAATACCCCTTAACCTTGCGTAACTTTGGACGTAAGTTTTTCATTTAAATTTTAGAGAGGGTTGAATACTCAGACTGTACTTTATTAAGAAAGAATTGTACTAGCCTATAATTCTATCTGGTTCAATGAGGTTTTGTGTAGGAGAATTGATACTTTCAGGATAGCGTTGTGACAAGGCGTCTGACAGAATATTTTGGGAACCCGGTATGTAGGTTATTTAAATCAAATTGACTGAAAAAGAAGGCCCATCGGGCTTGGTGACTGTTCCGAGATTGGAAGTTTCGTAGACACTGTAAATTTAGATGGTCTGTTCTTACTTCAAAGGTTTCCTTTGAACCCATATGGAATTGTCTCCATTCACTACAAGCTGTCTTTAAAGCAAGCAGTTCTTGTTCCAAGACAGAGTAATTACACTCTGAATCAGATAGTACATGAGACAGATCAAAAATCTGGTGTTCTAATCCATCATCACTTTTCCTTTTTAGTAATGCAGCCCCTATTGCTCTTTCCGAAGCATCAGTGACTACTATAAATTGCTTGGTGCTATCAGGAAGCCGTAATATAAGAGCTTGTGTGAAGGCATGCTTTAGGCCTTGAAATGCGGTTTCAGCAACTTCTCTCCAACAAAAACAGCTCTGTAAATTCTCTTTTTTAAGAGTTTGTGTGATATGACTAGTTTGTTGGGTGAAATCTGCAATTAATTGACAATAGAAATTGGTCAATCCTAAAAAACACTGGATTTCTTTGATAGAAGAGAGGGACAGCCGTCTAGGATGACTTGAACCTTGTCTGGGTCCATGGCAATATCAACTTGCTAGTATGATAACCTAAATATTTTACCTCAGTTTTGTTGAATTCATATTTTTCTGGTTTGCAAATTAGTTGGTGTTGCCGGAGTCTTTCTAGAACTTGAAGTACATGATTAGTATAATGTTCCGGATGACTGGAGTGTATTAAGATGTCAACTAGGTGTATAACTACTGTTTGATTTAAAAGGTCGGAAAACACTGAGTCCATAAACCTTTGAAAAATAGAGGGAGCGTTAGTTAGGCCAAAGGGCATTACGCAGTATTCATAATGACCAAAAGGGGTGCGAAACACATTTTTCCATTGATCACCTTCCTTTATTCTTGGAAGATGGTGGGCTTCCCTAAGATCTAACTTAGTAAATTTCTTTGCCCCTCTTACTTCTTCCAGAATATCTTTTATAAGGGGCAGAGGATACCAGTCCTTTATGGTGATGTTGTTGAGCCCACAAAAGTCTGTACAGGTGTGTAGATCATCATCTTCTTAGGCACAAAAAAAGGGGAGTACCAGCAGGTGAAAAAGAGGGTGTAATCAGGCCACTCTGTAAATTCTCTTCTAGATATTACTCGAGTATCTTCTTATTGGGCTCAGTAAGTGAGTACATTCTCCAAAAGGGTACAACAGCACCAGATTCCAAGGGAATGGCTCAGTCATATTCTCTATATGGTGGTAGCACTGGTCTTTCGGGTTTCTGAAATACGTCTGCATATTCCAGGTCATGACTGGGTACCCCTTGAATTACAGTTGATTGTACAACCCACCTCTTGTAGTGTCAATAGCATTCTCTTTGGTGATCAGTATGTTCCTGATGAAAAGCAGTGGTATTGACAAAATTGGGAAGAGAAATAAATATTTCTGGTTTCCCAATTGATATAGGGATTATGCTGTGTTAAATCAGATCGAAGGAAACATATTACTGATGTTTTGCAAACTGTAAACATAAGGTAGGAGTAGTGTTAATGACATGTCCAGAAGCTAGAAGGGATCCATCAACTGTATGAACCTGTTCTGGAATGTCCTTAGGGATTCGAGGAATTTGTTTTTCAATAGCCCATGTCTCATCAAGGTATATTCCACTGGATCGACAGTCTAACAATGCCAAGGCCCTCTCTTCCCGATGGTCAGGTAATTGCAATGTAATAGGCAAAAGAAAGAGGTACCTTGGAGCATATTTATACTCTGTTTGCGCCGAATGTGCGTCAAAAATTTTGACTCACATTCGGTGCAAACCTTGTCCCATATTTAAACTTTGACGCCCGACCCCGTGGGTGTCAAAATTCTACCATGTGGATCATTTATTGGAAGCGGGAAACTGCCTTGCGTTAATGATATGCAATGATATGCAAGGCAGGCGTTCCCTTCCAAAAATTGACTTTAAGGCCTGTGCGCTTATTTATACCCCAGCGCCATTTTGATGCACAGGAGGGGGTGGGCCTTAAAAAATGGCGCACTGCCTGATGTGCGCCGTTTTTTAACGCCTGGGTCAGGACAAGTGTTAAGGGATCTGTGGGCTCGGAAGGAACCCAGAGGAGCCCTCCCCTGCCCCCAAGGACACCCCCTGTGACCCTCACCCACCCCTGGAGGACACCCATGGATGGGGGGACCCATCCCAGGGAAGTGTAGGTAAGTTCAGGTAAGTATATTTGTAAGTTTTTTTTAAGTGGCATGGGGCACCTGATTTGGGCCCCCTTACATGCCACTGTGCCCAATGACCATGCCCAGGGGACAGAAGTCCCCTGGGCATGGCCACTGGGCAAGGGGGCATGACTCCTGTCTTTGCTAAGACAGGAGTCATGTCAATGGGGATTGTGCGTCAAAAAATTACGCAAGTCAGGTTTGAGGCATGATTTTTGCCTCAGACCTGACTTGCACCATTTTATGACGCACAACCCCCATTTTCCCCTACGCCGGCGCTGCCTGGTGTGAGTCATTTTTTTTCACTCAGACCAGTCCGCAGCGCCGGCTAACGTCATTCCACAAATAAGGCGCCCGCATGGCACGTTGGAATGGCGTTAGCCAGCAGTGAAATTTTTGACGCATAACTGCGTTGGCGCAGTTGTGCGTCAAAAAGTATAAATATGGTCCCTTATTTCTTCCTTGGAAGAACAAATAGAAGGTATCTCAGAGAATCATGCCCCCTCCCTTCTCACAGAGGACAGGAGTTGGCATTTCCCAAAGACTTTGAAGGACGAATCAAATGACCAGAAGCACCACAGTAAAGACACATACCTTTTTGTCATCTGGTTTCACGTTCACTAGCAGTTAAGGGACCACAAGCTGTTTCTATTTGCATAGGCTCCTCCTCAGTAGCTCCTCTAGACTCAGGTCGAGTCACTTCAGACCGGTGAATGATGGTACGTGAGGTCCCTTAATGAGTTGGTCCATGCCTCCTTCTCTTCTCCATCCTACATTCATTAAGGCGATATTCTATGGAGAGTGCTAAATCCATAAATCCCTTTAGGTCTTTCACTCTGGAGGAATGTACTAGTTCATCCTTTATTTCATCCCGAAGACCCCTGTGAAAAAGGGTAACAAGGGTACGTTCTACCCAAGTAGTTTCTGCTGCCAATTGTCTGAAACGTGTGACATATTGTAAGTCGTACTGGTTACCCTGCTGGATGTCACATAAGGCTTCCTCAGTGGAAGACTCAAGTCCAGGACATTCAAACATTTGGTTAACGGCTGCAACAGAGGCTAAATAGTCAGATAATCTGGAATCATTTGTAGCTACCAAAGGAGTCGCCCAAACTAAGGCCAGACCAGACAGGGCACTGATTAAATTTCCTAGTTTAGTCTTATATTGCACAAATTGCAAAGGTCAAAATGCAAACTAGACTGTCAGGGCATCAAGGAATTCACATAATTTGGATCCCCTTAAAAGCAAGGTGTGGTAGCAGAAACGGTGTTCAGGAAACCCAGGCTTGTTGTAAAGCCGCATTTTCAGTTTGTAACTATTGCAGTTCCTGGGCTTGTTGTTGGATGGTCAGAAGTAATTATTGGTTTGTTTCTTCAGCAGCCGTCGGAGGGTCCTCCATAAAGTTTGAGAAATACTGGGGTTTAGGGTGCTGCAATCTGTCATGATCTACCTTTCGCTTAATGCCTTTGTCAGCTGGAACTGAAGGGCGACATCAATTCTTGCAGGTCATGCTCTGGCCAAGGTAAGGGTGATCCTTTCCGGTAGCCACGGTGCTGCTGACAATGGTACATCAAAACAATCCATGCCCTCCAGAAGGAGTCCCAGAGGAAAAACCCCTAAGGGAAAAAACCTCTATGACAGGAACTCCCTGGAACAGAAGAAAGCTACACTTGAAAACTTCCAATGTCAAGAAAAATAACTTGTAAGAAAGCTGGAACAAACAGGAAAAAAAAAACTGGAATCGTCAAAAAAAACAGCCGGAGTGTGATCACCACAAGAGGAAATGTTGCAGCACAAGGAGAACAAGAATCAAACCCCTCAAATACCAATGAGCAGGAAGTGACATGCAGGAAAAAGCAAGAACGCCATTTTAGATTGGGAAAAGACTATAGAACAAGGTAGAAGAAGACGCCATATTAGAAAGGGAACCAGATGCATGCAGGGAAAAAGACACAAAGAAAGGCATGCTGGGAGAAAGAGAATTTGGCCCCACTAAGAAAAAAGAAGAAAAGGAAAAGAAAGAAAAAGGAAGAAAATGGAAGAAAAAGAAAGTAGAAGGAAGAAGAAAAGAGTCCTAGAACACGGCACCAGGTAAGTGAGGGGTCAGGGGGGGAAAGACACCTAGTGCCAAGACCCACACCGCGCCCCGAACGCTGCGAGGCTCAACGCCCTACCCTGGGCCTCGGACCTCACAACGGGCAATAACAAGAGCTGCAGCTGAAAAAAGGGCTGTGGCGAGCCCTCGCGGCCAGAAAAACAGACCGCGGCTCTAACTGTGGTCCGAACTGAGTCCTCTGCTCAGGCCACGGGAGCCCGCAGCATGACAGGTAAATAGGTCCCTGCAGACTTCCCCAGTCACATGGATAATCAAACGATTGTCAGTATGTTTGACTGCAAGCGATCTTCTTTTTCTTTTTGTGTCTCTCCTTCATGCTCATGCTCATGGTGGCCATGGCGTTTGAATTGGCTCGTTTACGCCTACTGTTTTACTTTTCTTTTTCAATTTATGTGACAAGAAAAGTCCAGTTAGGAATTTACAATACTAATAGCTCTAACTCGAGCAAATGTGAGACCCATTACATTGCTAATGCTTGTTAAGATATATTGAACTAATAAACAACTGTTCTGCTGATTGCTGAATTTGACTGACAGTGCCACCATGTGATAGACTGTCACAAGTGCTGGTGTTGTCAATTAAGTGCTGGTACCGAGCACCGGAAACCACCAGCTCAAACTAAGCACTGCTGTCAGGACCAGAAGCCATACTATATACCACTAAGTTTCACCAGCGAATGGCCCAGAGCGTTTTTTAAACTGCTTGTAGTGACTAAAGTGCTTTCATTGAAATAGATATTACTTCAAATTAGGGCTGCATTTGCACAGAATTAGGGCTGCATTTGCACAGAACAGAAGCAAGGTTTGCCTTTCTGTTTGTGAGTCGTAATGTCTAAAATCGTACATTAACTCTGAGGTTAAAATGAACACACTATAGACAGAGCAAGTGCATAAAAACAGATACTAGGCTCTGATCTTAGCCAGCATGCTTGGCTGGCTGTAGCACTGATGGCACCCCGTGTGACAGTCTTTTTAGTCACATCACCCCCCTCCCCAAAACCTCGTTCTCTACAGATTCCCTAACTACCGCTCTCCAATAGTGCCCCTCATTTCTCCATAGCGTCTCTCTTACATGCATTTTATATGTTTCATAGCCTATTTCTACCAGTTTAGGGTGTCAGAGTACTTTACTTCACACACACATTATACAGAAACAATAAATCATATGTGTTAAATCGGTCAATGGGAAATGTTGTATAAGACAATGAGGCGGTCATTCTGACCCTGGCGGTAAAAACCACCAGGGCCGTGGTCCGCGGGAGCACCGCCAACAGGCTGGCGGTGCTCCTTTGGGCATTCTGACCGCGGCGGTACAGCCGCGGCCAGAAACGGAAAGTCGGCGGTCTCCCGCCGGCTTTCCGCTGCCCGGGGGAATCCTCCATGGCGGCGCAGCTTGCTGCGCCGCCATGGGGATTCCGACCCCCATACCGCCATCCTGTTCCTGGCGGTTTCAGCCGCCAGGAACAGGATGGCGGTATGGGGTGTTGTGTGGCCCATGGGGGCCCCTGCAGTGCCCATGCCAATGGCATGGGCACTGCAGGGGCCCCCATAAGAGGGCCCCACTTAGAATTTCAGTGTCTGCTTAGCAGACACTGAAATTCACAACGGGTGCTACTGCACCCGTCGCACCCCTTCCACTCCGCCGGCTCCATTCCGAGCCGGCTTCCTCGTGGAAGGGTGTTTCCCGCTGGGCTGGCGGGTGGCCTTTTGGCGGTCGCCCGCCAGCCCAGTGGGAAACCCAGAATGACCGCCGCAGTCTTTTGACCGCGGTACGGTCTTCTGGCGGTTCCCGCTTGGCGGGCGGCTCCCGCCGCCCGCCAAGCTCAGAATCACCCCCTGAGTGTCTCACACTCAAGTGTAGGACTCACATGCCATACATACTAGTAGGCAGTGTTTTGTCTGGAGAAGCACAATGCAGGATTTGAAATTAAGAAGTGGTTAGGTTTTGTTTTACTTATAAGAATGTATTTCTACGCAGACAAACTTTTTTTAGCAACATTAGAATGATGAAAGACTGGGACAAACAGTGACTGTTCTAACCTGTACCATGTAGTTTGAATGCAGCTCTTTGATAACAGTTCATTGGTCACTCTGCTATGTTTGAATTATAACTTATAAACTGAAAGTAACTAAAGGATAATTGTGTCAAAAGTTGTACCCGCTCAGCTATCCACAAGAAAAACAGCTCTGTGATCTGCATTGCACATGTTGTTTGCAGCAGGCACATTAACCCCCTGTACTACTTTCTGATGAGTCAAAATTGCTTAGACAAAACTCATATCTCTCTCCAGCAGAAACATTAATCACCAGAGTTATCCCAGCAATTTTATTGTTGCCTGGAAACTGCAGGAAATAAAAATGAACTCTACAGCCAGTGCTTTTAAACTGATAAGTTATTTTCAAACACATAGGCCCTGATTTATACTTTTTTTGCTCCGCATTAGCGCCATGTTTTGATGCAAAAGCTGCATACATTTACAAAATACAGTTGTATTTTGCGAGTTTATGCCGCTTTTGGGTTAAAAAATTACGCAAATGCGGCGCAAAAAAGGATAAATCACGGCCATGGTGCCCCACCCCCGGGGTCAGCACAAGGTTCAGCTGCACCAGTCGCACCACCATAAAGACAGCCCTACAAGTTTGATATGGCACCTGGTCATTTAAATAGAAATAATGGTCTAAATTGAATCACTGGGTCTATGATAGGAATGGCAGATGAAGTATCTGCTGGACTACTTAGGAGAGTTTGAAATAACCTTTGATGGACTGCCACAATCCCAACATCCCCATTGCAAGTCGCAATTTTCAACCTACCTACATCTGGCCCCTAGTGTTGTGCCAAATCACATGCACCACTTACTGACCAACACCACCATCAAGTCTGTACCGTAAACGATAAATGGCCCACCATGGGGCAGAGTCACTGTTAGACAGTGCAGATCATGGATGCCATGGTGGACCCAGTAGGAGAATAGAGGACATCACTGACCTTACATGCACTGTGCTAAGGGACACATTTGCTAAGTAGCTGGACTCCATCCCATAGCCTGTACTGTGTATGTGTTGACAGTATAAATGCTGATATAGGCATTGGAAGACAGGAGAGACACTGGTACTAATGTCTATCATCCACAAAAAATGGGGTATACACCCTTGAACACCTGATGGCTGGCACAAACAATAGCTGCCACACAAGATCACTAAGGGACATATGTAAGAGCCCCAAGTGCCATTGTCATGACCTCCACTGTATGTGCATGTTGGCGGATGACCACTTTTTTGTGACTTGAAGCCACATTGTAAATCGGGCACCCTCTCACGCAGCACTTAGCGTGGAAGGGGTGTGCAATGTGTGTTGCTGTAGGTCTGTCACCTCAAGATCCACAGCATGGTGATGCTGACTCAGATGTAGGTGTCACCCAAAAGCTGAGGCAGTGCCAACATCAAACACTCCCCCAGGGGAGACGTTGGCAGGTTGCAATAAGGAAATAGACTGTGATTTAACCTCATATGAATGTGCCACCTATGCATGCTGCATATTGCTGCACACACAGAAAGAGCCAATTGTCCATCAAAACAGTATATGTATAGGAAGGTGTTACTTATTGCACAGATACATCCACCTCCACAGGACAGCTAGCCAAGTAACCTGGTGCAAGGTTGGCAGTGTTGCTGCACGGCTGCATATTAGGCGCTGGTGCAGGAGACGACAAAGGGTTGCCTAGTAACATGTCACACATGGTGCTTTCTTGCATAGTGAAAATGATGCAGCATAGTGCTGCCAATGTCAGAGCTGTGTTGTGCATTGTCACTTACTTATTTAAATGGGCCTAAGTGTTGGACTTCATCTGTAATGACACATGTCAAAACGACTGGGATAACCAGGCTCTGTAGGGCTACCACGTTGTCACCACATCTGACCCCATTGTGTTGTGACGATGTGTCATGTCCCCTTTAGTGATATTACACTGATACAAAGGTGCACTACACAACATATGGTACATACATACTGAATGTTAGACTTGGCATCATTGGCATGGTCTCCCCTAACTTTTTGCCTCCACTTCCCAGGTTGTTTCTGTGTGCTGGGCTCTGTTTCTGCTGTTTTGTTTGCTCTGGACACTTTACCACTAATGACCAGTGCTAAAGTGCAAGTGTTCCCTGCATAAATTGTATGTGTACATTGGCTTATCCATGATTGGCATTTTGATATACTAGTAAGTCCTTAGTAAAGTGCACTAGAGGTGCCCATGGTCTGTAAATGAAATGCTACTAGTGGGCCTGCAGCACTGGTTGTGCCACCCACATTAATAGCCCTGTAAACATGGCTCAGACCTGTCACTGCAGTGTCTGTGAGTGCAGTTTTAAACTGCTGGTTCGGCTTGGCAAGTGTACCTACTTGCCAGGCCTAAACCTTCCCTTCTTATACCTGTAAGGCACCCCTAAGGAAGGCCCTAGGTAACACCGTGGGCAGGGTGCTGTGTATGTTTTACATGTCCTGACAGTGAAATACTGCCAAACTCAGTTTACTGTTGCAAGGCCTACCTCTCTCATAGGTTAACATGGGGGCTACCTTTAAATATGAATAAATTGTAGATTCTCTTTGGGAGCACATAGATATGTGAAGTTTGGGGTATCTGAACTCACAAATTAAAAATACTTCTTTTAGTGAAGTTGGTTTGTAGATTTGTGTTTGAAAATGTCACTTTTAGAAAGTAGGCATTTTCTTGCTGAAACCATTCTGTGACTCTGCTTGCTTGTATATTTCCTGTCTGGGTCAGTTTGACAGATGGGCTGTTTGCACCTCTCCTCTAGACAGTGACACAAAGGAATCTGGGGTGTAGCCTGCATATCCTGATGGGCCATCTGGGCTGAGGAGAGGGAAGGAGTGGTCACTTAAAGCTGAAAGGGCTGTGCCTGTCCTCACACACTGCAGTCTCCAACCCCCTGTTATGTGTCTGGGGCATGGCCTGGGTAAGGCAGGATCTTGAAAACAACAGAAACGTCTCTTTGAAGTAGGCCAACTTCACTACTTCAAAGGCAGAAAGGAGTATAAGAAGAGGACCCCATACTCCTGAAAATTAGATTACTTCTGGAACTAAGAGGAACCTCTGCCAAGGAGAAGAGCTGGAAGCTGGAGGAGGAGTACTGCCCCTTTGCCTGTGACTGTGCTTTGCTGGGTTGGACTGCAATAGCTGCTTCGGCCTGAGAGAGGACAAAGACTGACTTTTGTGTGACTTCCCATGGGTGAAGAATCTCCAAGGGCTTGAACTGAGCTTGCCTCCTGTTGTTGAAGTCTCAGGACAACAAAGACTTGTTTCTGCCAGCACCTGGGCTTTCTGCTGAGAATACGGCCTGCCAAGTGGTGCCCCAACCTGTCTCCGGGTCCTTGAAAGGTGCAGCTGATGGAAAATTACAGAAATCCACGCAAAGACCACCGTGCGGGGAAACATTAAATGCACCACTCGCCTCACAGCTGATAAACAATGCTCCTCCAGCCACGTGGCTAAAATCGATGCTCCACCTGCATCGCGCCTGGAAGATCGATGCAACGCTGCTGGAGAAACGATGTGCAACACCCGCAGTGGCTGCTGTTAATGACGCAAGCCCCACGCAGTGCAGTTTCTTGACACTGTGCGTGTGTGATTTCAACGCAACATCACAGGTGGTGGAAAATCAATGCAAAGCCTGATCGGACCCCAGGTGCCCATCCACATCTACGCATTGCTCTCTTGCAGGAGAGAAGAAATGACAAACGCCGATACGACCGGAGGAGGAATGGTTCACGCTCTTGCTTGCAAGTGAAAAATCTGTCCTTTTCTGATGCATAGTTGCCTGTGCGGCTTTATTTTGAGCTACTCAGGTACTTTTGTGTGCTAACAGTGTTCCCACTGTTTTCTAAGGATTAAGGGGCATATTTATACTCCGTCTGCACCGATTGTGCGTCAAGAATTTTGACGCACAATCAGTGCAAACGTTGGCCCGTATTTAAACTTTGGCGCCCGAGCCCGCAGACGACAAAATTCCACCTTGCATTAATTATATGCAAGGTAGGCGTTCCCGTCCCAAAAATGGCTTAAACTGCCGTGCGTCATATTTATGCTTTCAGGCAAAAATTACGCACGGCCGGGAGGCGGAGCCAGAAAATGACGCTCAGCCCGATATGCGTAAAAAATTAACGCCTGGGTCAGGGCAGGTGTTAAAATGGGGCAAACACACCTGTATTTAATCAGAACACACAGAACAAACAGCAGAGCAGCAGAGCAGCAACAGGGAGCCATGGAGGTGATACTAATCCAGCGTGCACGCAGACGCAGAGCCCAGCAGCAACAACAGCAACTACAACAACACCACATGGACCCCAAAGTCAGCGCAGAAGGCAGGAGAGGATATTCCGCCCAAGAACCACCCTTCAGGGCCTCAGGGAACACAACATCATCTAGAGGTACCGGTTGAACTGGCAGGCCATTCAGCAGCTGCTGCGCAACATTGAAAAGCAGTTGGCCCCCACTTTGGTGACACCCCGCACCATCCCAACAGAAACAAAGCTGCTTGCCGTACTTCATATGCTGGCAAGCGGCTCTTTCCAAACAACTGGTGCCCTGGTTGGCGGAATATCACAACCATCATTCTCTGCCTTTTTGCCCAAAGTACTGGATGCCATCATTGGACTGACACCCCGCCACATCTGCTTCCCTGATACACTGCAGAAGCAGTAGGAAACAAAACAGGGGTTCTACCTCATCAGTGGCTTCCCACACGTCCTTGGTGCAATCGACAGCACACATGTACACCTTGTGCCACCTGCTGCAACTGAACACCTCTACCGCAACAGGAAGCACACACATTCCATCAATGTGCAGGCCATAGTCGATCACCAGGGATTGATCACCAACATCGTGGCTAAATATCCTGGGAGTGTACATGACTCATACATCTTCCGTCAATGCACCATCAATGAACACTTCCAGGATGGACGGTATGGCAATGGACTACTTGTTGGTAAATACAAAAACCTACTTATATACACACTGCACAGAAACCCTCTAGGACACACAACACATATACCACAACAGCAACATGTGAACAGGAACACACTGAGGTCGTGACATCGCTAGCCATGTTTCTTA
Organism: Pleurodeles waltl; assembly: GCF_031143425.1. NCBI lineage: Eukaryota > Metazoa > Chordata > Amphibia > Caudata > Salamandridae > Pleurodeles > Pleurodeles waltl. The sequence continues at coordinate 914,486,431 of NC_090436.1, forward strand.
GGTCACCATTGAACCTGTCACACATCGGAAATTACTGTACAGTCTAATGTTAAGACGTCAAAGATCACAACGTGTGGAGTGGGTTGCCCAAATGTCACCTTGCAAAATGTAAGTGTCCCAATGACCTTTACATTAATCCATTGCCTAAGTCTAAAGGTATGGGATGTCCAGGGTACATTGATATGAACGTGTTAACAACACTGTAAATTTTAACTGTGCATGGAACTATCATCTCACCCCCAGTGAAGACACACGGACACCTGTATCACAAGTCACAATGCTAGGGAGGGCACACTGTACTGCAAATCCCAAAACATACTGCTGACAAACGGATAGCAGACAAACACTCATTATGCCAAGGAAACAACACAATGCAGATGGTACATCCTACAAGCCTAGGATGCCACATTATCACACAAAAGAGTCACAGACAACACAAGACAACTACTGCCATGAAAGGTCATTTCAATAGTGCCAGCTACATCAACATGATCCCAATCATTTTCTCTTGCAGCTGATCAGAGGTATGGCATCCAGCCATGGATTATGACACCATTTGGCAACCCAAGTACTGCTGCAGAACGTGCCTACAACGACGCACATAGGAGGACAAGCAGCATTGTCGAGAGGACCTTCGGCATCCTCAAGTCAAGGTTCCGGTGCCTTGACATCACTGGTGTAGCCTCCTATATTCCCCGGAGATGGTCTGTAGGATCATCCTCACATGTGCAATATTGCACAACATTTGTATCAAAAGAAACATTCCCCTCCTGGAACCAGAGCCACACATGCCTGAAGAAGAGGAAGAGGAGGAGCTGGCCTGCAACAGGAGGGGAAACTACAGAACACAGCTGCTGGTATACGCAGGCGGCAACAGATCGTCAACAATTTCTTTTGAATATGATCACCTTCACCACTTTAGTTAACTAATTTAAATAAACACCTATTCTAATCACCATATCATGGTCTGGCTATTTCTTTTTACACACCTTCATCTCTACTTATCAGAATAAGAGTGTTGCCTCATGGAGCATTGCTGAGATACTGAGTAGGACACAGAACATCCCAGAGCTAATGTGATGCCTAACATACAATGGTCACATACACACACACTCTTAATGAAATATATCATGTACATTTCTCCTGTGATGGCCAATAGCAGAGGGCCACAACTATTTCACAAATACATGTTGAAATCAAGGTCCAACGCAGCATATGGCACACAACTAAGACACCATCACTCAATAAGGGGAAAACAAGCCTCATTCATTAGGCAGTCAATGTGCTTTGGCATCAGTAACAGGAATGCCTGACCAGACCCTTGACAGCAGTAAGTCCAACTGCATCCAATATTTGCAAGGACTATCTGTGACCAGAGTCCCATAGAAGCAGACCATCGACAGCACAAGTGCCACATATAAGAGCAGCATTGCAACATGACATTCCATGTACATGTCAGCCCATTTCCTAACTCCTGTCACACCCATGCACCTGGTCACAACCCACCTGTCGGAAGAGGTCCCTGGAATAGTAATATGTGTACCCTGATATTCCCTCCTCTACACACACAGACCAACATTAGCAAACCAGTGTGCTGCACCCTTTCCTATGGTATGCCATTGTCATAGAACATCTGACTGCAAGGACGTCAGGTCAATTTATACACTGTCTTCTAGTTTCAAAGCCCTGTTAGCACATGTAGATTGCTTCCCCTGTGAAAATGTCTGTTGGCCCTTAGAATGCAAGTCTCACCTACAGGACTGGTGAGAAACAGATGCAGCCCACACCTGTGATCACCTCCATGCACACCACCCATTTCAAAAAGCACTGCCCCTGATGATGCCTGGAACAGCATAGGAGTTGCCATTATGTCAAATACACTGTTAAGCATTGATACTAATGAAGCCGTGTAACACAGCCACTGGGTTCATTTGTCACCTTCTAAAACACAGGACGTACACAGTTTTACATGTCAACTGTCTAGTTTGTCCTCCAAACAATCTCAGTCAGACCACTGATTACGTAACTTGTCAATTAGCTGGATCCTGAATCACCTTGCATTCTGTTAGCCTGACTGGCAACTGTCTGTGCGTCACACTAAAGTATCCCTGTGTCTACATATGTACCACACTTGCCTTAGCAAACCTCTCATTCATCAGGGGGCATTGGGCATGGGCTTCTTCCATGCATAAACAAATACATTGTATAGCATCATCTGCCTTTTAACTGTACCATTTGAGTTACATCCTCTTGGAAAAGCAAAATTCATGGCCCATCCCTTGTATGGGTTGCATTTATGCATGAATGACAAAGTGTGACAGTGTCCCAGGGCCGTAAGCAGGGATTGGGTATGGGGCTTTCAGCTCAACCAGCAACCTCTGATAATGTCCATGAATAATACACAAATGTCAGGACCATGACAGTTCACACACAAAATCACAGTGCGCACAACATAGTGATGGGCCGTGTGTGGTGAATAGCTGTGAGAATAATCAGCACAGAGGCTATGATGTTCCCAGATGCAGTGGGAAGTGCAGAGGCCAACCTGTGTACAAATCTTGTAATGACACCTGCCGGAACATGACACCTGAGACATTATCTCACTCAGCACACCAAGGTTGCTCTGTTGACTGTCTCATTACACGTCTTTAGTGACAGGGTGAGACCATCCACATGTTGGTTCACATGTCCACATCCACTTTACTCACATTGATCAACCAAGGATACTCAGTAGATACAGGAATAGCTGCCACTGACTCATAATTAGTCCTGGTCCGAACTGTGACAAATTACACCGCAAAAAATATACAGTATCATCATTGGACCACACACATGAACAAGACACCTATGTGCAATTGATCACTGGAAATAAGTGGACACGTGCTGTCTTGTATGCTGGTCCACCACAGCCACTTGATAGTTGGGGCTTACTTCTATGGCCTCAACTGTGGTGTCATCATACATTTGAGATTGACCCTTGTCTGTCTGTGCAAACAACATGGTACCCACTTCCTCAATGCATGTGTATGACTCACTGTGGGATTCACCAACTAGTGCCTAGGAAGCTCTTACCAATACTGTAGGACATAGGATGTAGAAAATGTGGACCATTGATATGAACAAGCATCTGCCATCCAACTGGTGCATGCTATGTCACATGTGGTGTCTATGTGACCCTAAAACTTGGAAGTACACTTTACTGGTGTTGTTACATGTATGACTAACACATGCCCTCGCTCATTTCCAAAATGACTTGCATCTAAGGATTGGACACATGGACGTCACATTCATACAAGCATATGTACAATTATGCTTCATGTCATACACACACACTTGGTCAACAAACACATTATTTGCCAAAGGCATTTAGGTATTGTACATATGTGTGTCACATTGCTATCCTCTCCTTATGCCAAACATGCCCAATTTGTGCAACACATTTATGTAGGCCACACTTATGACCATCTATTGCGTCAGCCAACTGTAAAAATACTGTGAAGGGAGTAGTGGATCATGTTCCGCTGTGCAACACATTTATGTAGGCCACACTTATGACCATCTATTGCGTCAGCCAACTGTAAAAATACTGTGAAGGGAGTAGTGGATCATGTTCTGCTGCAGTATGATGTCACACATGTGAACATACATCATCAACACCATACTGTCTTCAATCAGCCTGTCTCCGATGTGTCCCAAATGTAACAGAACCAAAAAACAAGTAAAAATGCCCAAAACCAGTTAATGCACTGTAATTTTGCCGTCCCTAGCGTTATGCGTCATTTTTTGTTTACCAAAACTGTATTTGCGTCACTTTTTTTGACGCACAGGAGTGAAATTTAGCCCGCATCCAGATATTTGTACAGTCCATGTACTATTATGTGGATGCTAGTTAATTTTCACTTCTGTGCGTCAAAAACAATTACGCAAATACAGTTTTGGTAAACAAAAAATGACGCATAACGCGAAAAAGGCGGGACTTTTCATACAGGAAGTGATGTAATAGGATATCTTGTATACAGATCATGTACAGTGGTTGTACTTTTACTTTCACTTTGCAGTCTATGATCCTTCTAGACTGTGTGGCTGTGTAGAGAGTGTTGTCCTGAGATTTTGTGCTGTTTTTGTCCTGTGTGATATCTGTATTGTCAATTTGTGAAATACATATTGTTGGTGTATACTGTACTATTGTGTTTTGTCTACATTTGTCCATTTATCTTGTGTTTTTGTTGTTTGTGGGAGTCTGTTGTGGGTAGTGTTAGTTTGGGGATAGTTGGGCTCTTTCAGTGTTTAGGTTTACTTTTCTTCTGTCTTTGTACCCCTACTTTCCCCCTTTTCCACTTTCTATTTCTTTTACCCCTATTCCATTTCACTTCCAAGTATGTCTGGTAGGCCACTTCTTGGCAGGATGGGGAAGAGGAGTTGGGGGGGTTCATCTGGCTTGTGACGCATTTCTTGCCGCTCATGATCCAGGCAGGGGGCAGGGTGATACAGGGGTATCCAACAGAGGCGCGCAGAATCCGGTGGGGAAAGGTGCTGCATCACCTGCAGCGTGCGTATGCCAGCCAGAGGAGTGACCACCAGCTGAAGCACCGGTGGACTGACCTCATCACCAGGGAGCAGGATCTCTTGGACCACCTGGGAATCATGATTGGTGGCACTGTTGGTGAGTACGAATCATGTTAATGTGCACGATTGAATGCTCTGTAGTGACATAATGGGATTAGTACAATGTCTGCCAGCTAACTTGCTGACTGTGTGTAATGCTGGGGAAACATAAAGGGATAATTGATGCACTATGGCAAGGATCACAATTGCTAGCTGTCAGGTAGCACGTGCTCAGCAAACTTACAGGTTACTTTTCCATGAAGGAAATTGGTACGGCCTTTTTGTCAGAAAAGCAAACAAAATAGGAGCCAATCATGTCTATATAGGGTACTATAGACAGAGAAGTACAGATGTACCAACATTTAGGCCAAACTTGTTGACGCAATTGCTAGACTGACTTTAGAATCACTACATGATGCAGAAAATGAGTGCTGCCTTCACGTCAATTGATAATAGCAAAGTGGCTCAGACATATGTCTCATGTGAGTCTGGTGATTGTGGAAGGAAAGCGTTTACGGAAGTACTATGAATGTGTGGTATTATTGTGTTCCTTGATCTTTTTGGATACATGTCAGATCTGGATTTGAAAACATCGTGAAAAGGTGTAAGGTGCCCTCAGCTAACATCTTAGAATGTTTGTTGGAGTTAGTTGTGCCACATTCTAACTGTGGATGGCAGTCCAAGTGTATGCACATGGCTTCACATCTCCATGGTTGGTGCAAATCACCATAGCTGGGCCACATCAACTGAATAAACTGTAACAACAGGATGGCTTACAAAAGTCCCTGCCCCTCCCTCTGTACATTGGACCTATGTGCAATAAATGTGTCATGGCCACAAGGCATGTTTGACTGTAATGCAGTCCTCAAGTAACCAGGCGTTGGATGTCTCTCTTGGATGCACATGATGAGACGATTACACTCCATATTTTTTACTGCTCACCAATTACCGGGCATATTTGCAACCACATGATAATTAGGGCCAATGTATGTGTGCAGATATGTGTGTAACTGTCACAGGAGACCCATGCTATGTACAAGTTGGCCGTGATATATCAGATGCAGTACCATCATGTTTGAATGGCTGCCATTTCCTTATTCAGCCTACACATTGTATATGTTTATGAATTTGTTGCACTGTGCACAGATTTTGAGCACATTTCTTCCTTCCATACATTACAGGTGGACCGGCACCCTACACTGTGGGAGAGGTGCCGACATTTGAGGACCCCAACCACTCCAGTAAGTGTTGATATGTCTGTTATGTGTTGTGTTTGCTGGTTATGGACTTGTGTGAGTTGGACGCATAGCAAGGTGTGATGAGTTGGCAAGCTTTTCTCTTGTTCCATGAGTGGGAATGCAGTTCTCACATGTTTTGAGTTGGCCAATGCGTATCCAATTGTATCATGTAGGGATTGTAGGACATTCCTGTAGGCCCCACTTTGAGTACAGGGGTTAGTCATGTGTATGACACTTGTATCACCAAGAGTCGCAATGGAAGTCAGCCCCAATTTAGTCAGCCTGTCAGACCCACATTCTCTAAGATTGGTACAGCAAATAGCTTTCCAATAGACATCTGCTTCCCTATTTACCTACGTTATTTTGAAACAGTAGGTAGAACCTCCTAGCAGCATGTACTTCCACATGTAGTGCATCAAGTCTGTGGAACCTGAGTGCAATGGCCTAGGTGTGCATGCAATTCATGATCATGGGTGTTCTAGCAACTCTGTGTCTGATGTAAGTCAGGCCTCACTGGAAGTATATGTTGTGTACCAAGTTCTGCATTTCCTGACATGTCTGACCCTATGAGTGCTCTAGGGTTTGCTGACTCCTAATTATAGATAGAACTTACCTGTGGTGTGTCTGTAGAGACAAACATGTGTGGAGTTTCCTATACACTCCTCGGTGTACATGTTGTTGGCAAATTATAGTTCTGTATCCACCCCCCCTCAAACACGGCCATGGGTTTGTGAATGGGGTACCTAGTACTGGTGCTACCAGTATGTTACACATACATGTGAATAAGTGACGGTTTGGTTGCAAACTAGTATACACACTCAGGTTTGGCACTTGGTAGTATACTGGCAAGTCCAGTTACAACTTGCAGGCCTTGTGGCTTTAGTTTTGCTTTCCGTACACTGACATTTGTAGCCCAGGTCTTGACGGAGGATATGCAGCATGATTCTTAGCTGATAACTGGCAGAACTCAGATTGCAAGTGAAAGCCAGTTGTTACCCATCTTGTAGGTTAGGGATGTTCTTTGTGTGATGTGACCTTTGTAGTCTGGCCTGCCATGTACTTCCTCAGGGACATTCAATGATCTGTATTGTGATATGACCTGTTACAAGTACAGTAGATGTAATGTCTGATATAATTGTTGTGCTATTTCATACAATGCAGTTACTAATGTAGAATATCTGCATTTGTCTTCACAGCTGCTAACATGACTCCACCAGGTCCATGAATTTCAGCGCCGGGCCATGCGATATCAGCACATCCTGCTGGTGGAGTCGGGGTTCCAGAGGATGGCCCGGCGATATCGCCATGAACGGGCCTCCGGGGCATGGAGAGCCTTCCCACAGGGTGGGCCTACTTTGCCCACCACAGCCACCACCAGCACAACCACCAATACGAGCCAGGTGGCCCCACCCACAGCTGCCACTGTTGGTCCGACAACTGCTGGACTTCCAGGCCCCAGAATTGCCACCGGTGCAGGACAGCCCACTAGGCCTGGCACCACACCCACACAGACCTCTTCCACCGGTACCCAGACTGCCACTGCTCCATCTGTTGACCCTGCAGCCTTCAACCGAATGGATCGTAAGATGGACAAAGTGCTGCGCAAGTTGAGCCACCTGAGCCTGGATGTGCGGCACATTAACCGGCGTGTTAAGTCCATTAAGAGGACCCTCCAGAGGGCCAACCTCTAGACTTTTTGCTATGGACATGATACCCTCCCCTCCCTCCTCTTTCCTTGTTCTTATAGTTAGTGGGCTTAGGGGGCTTAGTGTTAGGTTAGTATAGGCTGTTAGTTTAGTTAGTGTTAGTGGGTGGGGGGGGCCTGCTTGTTCCTATTTCTACTTATTACATGTGTTTGGCTATGTTGGGGTTCTTGTGTGTTAATTTTTTTTTACAAAAATCCAAAAAAACAAAAAAGATTTTTTTTTTAAATATAACAATATATATATTTGTATAGGATAGTATAGTATGTGTTTAGGTTAGTATGTGTTGTCCTCCATGTGTCCCGTCTCATAAGGGAGGTGGGGGGTAGATGTTTAGAACGTTTTGTTACATGTGATAAGTAAGTGTAGCTTAGGTTAGTTAGGGACAGTTGTGGGTAATGAGTAGTCAGGGTAGATTAGGGTAGGTAAGAGTTTTCCCTCAGTTTCCTCATCTGTGATTAGCATTTAATAAATATTTGGTTAACCCTTAATAGTATGTGTTGAATGGTACTTGATCGTGGGTTTGGATTCAGTGTACATCAATTTTGTACTATAACATCTGTGTCCTATGCTACAAACAAATCCCAACTGAGTTGTACGATTGGCAGCTAGCCCAGAGCTACCTTGCAAAGTGTCGACCCTTCCTTGCAACCACCAATCACAGTTAATATGGATCCCAATGTGTTTCTGTTGATAAGTGTGTTTTGAAAGTCACAAACAGTGCTTCCAGACTTGATATTGGGGAAACAGTTTTAGGTCTGACTGCAGTGTGATGATCATGCACACCCTTATAAGATGAGTTCTCATTGGCAATCTTGTATTGTTGTCTTCATGACCTTCATACATCATTTGTGACACAGTTCGGCATGATTACCTATTTGTACGTTAACTCAGACACCTTCATTTATGCACTTTTTTTAGTATTAACTTAGATTAGTGTGGCATGTTTATTGTGTTATTTTTGCATGTTGACAACATTTTGCGGCCACTATTTGATGACTTAGTTATCCCCTGAGGAACGATTCTTCTGTCCAACACAGCATGGTGGTGTATGGTTTCCCACTTCTTCAGATTTGTCCCTCAGGATGGGCAGAGTATGATGCAATCATGGGCACTGTGCAGAATTCTCTGACTACATATTATCAGGACGGTTGTATTGACAAGCTACGTAATTTGACAGTAGGCACATTTCAGTTATCTACTTCACAGTTGATATGTCACATTACCCAGAGACAGATTTGTTGTGTAAGTCCTATTTATTGAAACATGCTGTAGTGCTATCTGTACATTGTCCATGATTGCGAGTCCATTATAGTGACATCTTACATTGTGATCCAGCACAAGGGGTTAAGGAACTGCTTTTGACATGCAGGGTTTGATATTTCAGACAGGGCAGAGGGACAGGATTTGGCAATGAGTAGAAGAGAGACAATCACTGGGCTGGGTGACAAGATATACAGTGGTTTGCAGAACAGTGCTTGAGTAAAGTTGTTGCAAGACTGGCAAGTTACAAAGCGCAGGACCTTGGTAAATGTGGGCCATGTGACAGGGACTAGTGCTTCCGGGTCATTTTCCTTGTGAATGTGATCTGTTCCATGTCTTCTTCCTCTGATGTGTGTGTTGCCTGCTCTGTCCTTGTTGTTGTTGGTTTTGAAGGGGCAACACACACCTCAGTGTTAGAAGAGGTGGAGTCAGACATCCCGGTCGCTGCTCCCTGTGAAGGTCTTACGGGCAGTACTGCAGCTAGGAGGGTCTGCTGGTTTTTGTGAATAGCAGCCACATCACAGTGGTAGGCAGACAGGTTGGCCCCGAGGGAGTCATGATTGCATTCCTGCATGCAGTGGAAGGTTTGGGGTGCGAGGTGTTGTGGCAACTCCCTTACTGCAGTGGTGAATTCCTTGACAGTTTCTTGTATTCCTTGCAGTATGGATGTTAGGGCTTGCATAGCTGCTGCCTGATCTGCATATGACATCATGCACGAACGCATCCCCTCATGGCTGGCTGCGATATTTTGCATCCCCACCTGCACCTCCTTGGCCAGCTCCCGCTGTACTCCAACTACAGTTCTCTCAAAGCTGGTGCCAGTGTCGTCTGAGTCCTCAGCTGTATTGGAGCTGGCAGGTCTTACAGTTGGGGTGGTGGGTGGATCCTCTGCGATGGCTGCTTGTTCTGTGATCCTCCTTGTGACTGAAGGTGGGGTCTGGAGGGTTTAAAGGACCTTTTGGATAGTCTCCTGGGGAATGTTTATCTGCTCGTCATCCATGTCATCAGGGAAATCTGGGACAGGCATATCGGCAGGAGATCCATCTTCCTCTGCAATGAAACAGGGTACAATTAGTGAGTCTGTGTTGTGGCAATTTTGATGTGACGTGCCTGCCTTTTGATGAATTCACTTTGTGATCTTGTTTTGTGTTAATTTCTCCAGTCCTTCAGATGAGCATTCTTCCAGGCCTATGGCCCACCTGTGTGTCACATGTATGTTATTGAGTTATCAGACTTGTCAGCCTCATCGCCTCTAGGTGTTGGTTTATGCCAAATAGAGAATTGCCACCTTCTTTTCCTACTCAAACCTTCATGTACATCCATTCTCATGGTGAGACCTTTCACTGGCTGTGGGTGTACTGATGGCCCTGGCAGCACACTTGACAATCTGGACCTGCCCCAATCTCTGATCTTTCACATCCACTTAAATGTAATTGACATGTGGCATATCCTATGCATGGCAAGGTTATGATCCGATATGGATGTTGAAATTGGTAATGTGTCCTGCTGATGTTGGGGAATGTGTGTTACATTGGATTGCCCTGATAATCGTATCAGTGTCCTATTTCCTCCTCTGACTGTGCAGGTGTATTTCAGTGACCAGTTACATGTGTCCCCCCCTCAATGCTGTTGTCTGAGAAGTATGACATTTGGGATGTTGCATTGTTACCCAGGCACAGGATGGACCCTGACATATGCAGCATGGGTGTGTCCTTAGTGCTGTGTAGCTCCATTGTTGTTTACATTGGCTGATGTTTGCGACAACTATGGGCATTGACATTTGAGAGTACTGGGACCTTTGTCTTGTTTCTGGGGATTGTTGCAGTTGTCATCCTCACCCCCTAATTTAGGTATGTATGATCCATGGGGAGGTTACTGCCATTGGCTACTTGAGCTGCACACAGAGCAGAGGTGGCAGTGGCAACTGTTGTCGCAGTTACATTCCAGTTATCGGTATGGATAGAGGTTGTTAATAGGGCCCTAGTTAATGTAGGGAGAATGGTGGCTGACGTGTGCCGGGATGTCAGTTTGACGTTGTGGCCTTCCCTCCTGGAGTGGCTTTCCCTTTGCTCAATCGTTGGCATGACAGCATGCCCCCATGGGACTGTTGTTGGTGTTGTGTAATGGTGTGCCCCAGGTCTTCTCAGAACGGGCCATGCCCCCCTGCCGTGCCCCTTTACCCATGCCACTACATGTATTAGATGACTTCCATGCATTTAGTGGTCAGTATCCCCCCCCCCAGTTGTAGTTGACATTATTGCATTTTAATTCCCCATGCGACTTACCCTGCATGTGCGTTGTCTCCTGGTAGTCTGCGCTGTCCTGTCCTTGAATCCCTGTGACGATATCCTCAGGGATGACGGCTGCAACCATCTCCTCCATGTGGTCCAGGGCCTCCTGGTGTGCTGGACTTCCCCCTCCAGTCTGCAGTGCTGCCTTCCTGTTCCTGGCCATCTTTTCCTTGGTCCTGCGCTTGCAGTCATTTCAGCGTTTCTTGCACTCAATGACAGTTCTGCATCCTTCAGCCACACTGTTCATCTTGTCGACAATTTGTTGCCAGATAGCCTCTCTCCTACTGATTGGCAACTTTGAGGTAACAAACAGTTGGTGCTGGTGTTCCGTCACCTCTTTAACCAGAATTTCTTGCTCCTCTGCACTAAAGCAACACTTTCTTTTCTTCTTAAAAGTGTCCTGGTTCTTGTGTGGGACATCCTGGCTGGTTCCTGGTCTGCTGTCATCTTCCTGGGGTCTGTAGTGGCATCTGGGATCCATTTTGGCTCTCCTCTGGTGAAATGGCAGTGTTTGCTGTTTTTTTTTATGCTATTGCCTAAAACAAACGGCGCATATCCAGTTTGCGGTGTCGTAAATTGACCCACGGTCATTTCCACCACGTTAACGTCGTTTTGCTTTACGACTTGACGCTGCGGTGTGCGTCAAAAATAATGACTCTCACCTGTGGTTTGCGCCGCCGTGCGTGAAAGAATAAATATGATGCCCGCACGGCGCACCAAAATGGCGTTAGCCGGCAGTAATATTTTTGACGCAAAACTGCGCCGGAACTTGCCTGGAACTCCAAATAACAATTGCCATGCTGCATGACAAACCTGTTGCAAGCCTTAACAACAGCTTACATCTTTCATCTTTTGCAGCAGATCAGGGTTATGGCATACAGCCATGGGTGATGACCCCATTTGCAAACCGAAACACAGCAGCAGAGCGTGCATACAGTGAGGGACACAGTCAGACCCGCAATGTCGTGGAAAGGAAACTTGGCATACTGAAATCAAGATTCAGGTGCCTGGACCTGACCTGACAGGAGGCAGCCTCCTTTATGCCCCATACATTGTGTGTAAAATCATCCTGAGGTGTGCCATCCTGCACCACAGATGTGTGCGAATGAATGTTCCAGTGTATGATCAGGTTGCTGGCCTGCCTAAGGAGGAAGAGGATGGTGCTGACGATATGGAGGGGGAACAGCACAACACAGCTGCTGGGGTATGCCGGAGACTGCAAATTGTTGAAACCTTTTTCACATAAAAATCACTGAAATCACCATTCAGTCTCCACTACATCTACTATATGAATGTGAGTCTTACCTCAGGGGGTATTTAACAGTTACTAATCTGACAAGTGATGTTGTGACATCATATGTGATGTGTAACATTGTACTGCCTCCATCACACACATCACTTACAGCCTCATCACTGGTATGTGACAACAGAAGGACACAATCTAAAGACCACAACACATATTCTACATTCACGTTGCCAACTTGTTAATCAATAGCTCATCACACCCAACCACATCATGTCCCAATAGGATGTATGCAAGGGGCCCTCACCTGAGGTTGGGGATGTTGAAAAATATAAATGAATTCATGTTGGAACTTAACACTGTCATAACTCAGCGTAAGAGTGGCAATGGCTTCATGGGACATGTGTGATGAGGGGTGGACATCTTTGGTAATTATGGTCATCATGACTTGCCCAGGGATTGTAACCAATGGAAGAATTTGAGCCAGTGCAGTCTATCCATGGCAATCTGTCCTGCCACTGCCATGAGGCACAAGCTTGATGAAGGGGAAACATGACCTCACTCACTTCACGGACACATGTGTGTTATGCACATCAGTAGGGCTGCAGGTCCACCATACAAAAAGCAACAACCATTGGTAAATGCAACAATTGAAATCCAAAATAGTTTGCCCATCAACAATGCGTATGAACCTTCAAAACAGCATGCTCTTCATGACAACATCACACATGACACATCAATTCACAATACACAATCAAATATCAGAAGTATTGCATTGTACTGAATGCCAAACATATGTGTATACACTGTTGTCACACATTCACATATATATGCACAACGTGCAACAATTTACATGCTGTTGACTCTGCAACACACACGTTGGCGGAACAGACTAATCACACCCTTAACACATTGTGATATGTATTACCATATGTGGCCAGACCCAATATGCCACACTGCAGCACAGCCCATGTCATATGTATGTTAATTCTGGGTGCAGCTAAGGACAGTGCAAAAAACACGCAATCAGGAAATGAGTCAAAAAATATGACACAAATGCATCTAAAACATCCTCAAGTGCAAACAAAATGATACATGGGTTGTTAGTCTGAATTCTACCTTTGCATTCCTTTCAATGCAGCCTTCTGTGAAATTGATGCATAACCGTCATCCGTCAATGTAAAGAACGCATGTGCGTTATTCGTCTAAAAAAACCTACGCAAATGGGAAATACTTGAAATTAATACACGCATAACTGAAAAACGTGACGTATGGGGACAGGAAGTGATGTAATAGATAATTCTGTCTACCAGCATGCACACTGGGTGTAGTTTCACTTTCTCTTTATAGTCTGTGCCTTTGGGACTGTGTGGTTGTGTTTTGGAGCTGGTGGTTGAGTCTTGGTAGTGTCTTGGAGTTTGTTGTATCCCTTCTTTTGTGTCCTCTTGCATTTTTTGTGCATTTTGCCCAGTAGTTGTGGTTTTGTGTAGGTTTGTCTAGATTTGTATTTGTACTGTGGGGTGTCTGTCAGGGGTTTGTTATTATTTTGGGATAGTTGGGATAAGTTGGTGGGGTTAAGTTTCCGTTCTTTTTTTTACTTTCTTTGTATTCGGGGTCAACTCTGACCATTGTACAACATGTCTGGAAGGGGGAGAATGACAAGGATGTCCGAGGATGAGCTAGGTGGATTTCTGTGGCTGGAGTCCCACTACCTGCCTGTGATGCTTGAGATGGGTGGCCAGGTCATCAAGGGATACCAGACTGAGGACAGGTGACTGCGGTGGGGCAAGGTGCTCCACCACCTGAAGAGGAGCTACAGGACCAGCATATATGACCACCAGCTCAAGCATCGCTCGGCAGTTCACCTGGCCAGGGAGCAGGATCTGCTCGATTACCTTGGTTTTGAGATCGGCGGACCTGTTGGTGAGTCTCCCTTTGGCATACTATTTACTTTTCACTGCTCTTGAAAGACAGTAGCAGATGAGTTGGATTGCTGAATACAATGCTTGTAGACAAGATGTATGCAACCAGAATGAAATGTATCTGCGCCAGTCTAGGCCTGGAGTTCGCATGTCCAACTATGATACCAATGCAGATCAGATGTCTGATGAGTCTTGCACAACCAACACGAAGGCACACATTTCAGAGGCCAAAGCAACACGGGTGCCCCAGCATTGTGTCATGTATGAAACGCCAAGGCACAGCCAGCCTACCATATTTTCCCTGGATCGTGTCAACTAAGTTGGGCAATGCATGTATAACGCAACTTTGTCATCATTTCACATACATGACCCTCTGCCATAATGTTAGCAAAGAGGGCTTACCCGCCTTAGGGGGCAATGAATAAGGGGCATTTGATACCATAAGACAACTTTGCTACATCAGTCATGGATTAATCAATGCATGATCATTGCAGACTTAAAATTGAGCAGCATGTCTATCACAAAGCGCCTCTGGGTGCCTTGCAAGACAAGCTTGAGTACCTGAGTGATTTGTCTTGCAAAGCGGCAGGGTAGTGTCATGTTTTTTCACACAACTCCCCCTTATACCATGTTGTTCCGTCTTCTATACATGGCCCACCTATAGTCGTTGAAGGGTGTAGCACTACATGAGCCTCTGGCCCTGTGTTAGTGTTCTGATGTGTGGCTGAATCTCACCTGAGTGTCTGTGTCATTGTATGATCGTAGTGGAGTGTCTGTTGCACTGTTTTCCACAAGAATAACTAGTTCACTCCTCTCAATTGGAGCACACTGAAATTTGTTGTCCACTCACTGTGACTGTGATTTGACGCTAAGCATGGTTTTCCAGTCATGTCTTACAGGTGGACCTGCCCTCTACACAGTTGGTGAAGTGGCGCAATTCGATGACCCAGATGTATCAAGTAAGTGTTATAAGGCATGTCCTGTGAAGTAATTCAGGGTTTGGTGTGAGTGAGTCATGTGTGTTGAATAAAATGCAAGATGTGATACTGTCCAATGATCAGATATCAAAGTAGGCTGGATGGTGACATTATGGCCCAATTAAAGGATCCCCGTGCACCACCTGTAGGAAAGTATCATCTTGCCTGGCATGTTACCCCCATTTTTACATGTATGTCAGTTTGTTTTTGCCTGTATCACTGGGGTCCTGCTAGCCAGGACCCCAGTGCTCACAGTTTGTGTCCTGAATGTGTGTACTTGTGTAGTGACTAACTGTGTCACTGAGGCTCTGCTAACCAGAACCTCAGTGCTTATGCTCTCTCTGCCTTTAAAATTGTCACTATAGGCTAGTGCCCATTTTCACCAATTCTAATTGGCACACTGGGACACCCTTATAATTCCCTAGTATATGGGGTTCAAGGAGATCCCTAGGGGCTGCAGCATTTCTTTTGCCACCCATAGGGAGCTCAGATAAATCTTACACAGGACTGCCACTGCAGCCTGAGTGAAATAACGTGCACGTTATTTCACAGCCATTTTAGACTGCACCTAAGTAACTTATAAGTCACCTATATGTCTAACCTTCACTTAGTGAAGGCTAGATGCAAAGTTCCTAAGTGTGAGGGCACCCTTGCACTAGCAAAGGTGCCCCCACATAGTTCAAGGCAATTTCCCCAGACTTTGTGAGTGCAGGACACCATTACATACGTGCATTACATATAGGTCAATACCCATATGTAGCTTCACAATGATAACTCAGATTATGGCCATGTAACATGTCTAAAACCATGGAATTGTCCCCCCATACCAAATCTGGTATTGGGGTGCCAGTCCCATGCTACCCCGGGGCTCCACTATGGACCCCAGGTACTGCCAAACCAGCTGTCTGGGGTTTTCTCTGCAGCTACCGCTGCTGCCACCCCACAGACAGGGTTCTGCCCTCCTGGGGTCTGGGCAACTCAGTCCCAGGAAGGCAGAACAAAGGATTTCCTCTGAGGATTTCTCCCTTTGGAAATAGGTGTCTACACCGGTTCAGGGAACCCCCAGTCCCTGGTCTGGCGTGAAGCTGGACAAAGGAAAGGGGAGTGCTCACTCCCCTGTCCATTACCACCCCAGGGGTGGTGCCCAGAGCTCCTCCAGTGTGTCCCAGACCTCTGTCATCTTGAATCCAGAGGTGTGAGGGCACAATGGAGGCCTCTGAGTGGCAAGTGCCAGCAGGTGACATCAGAGACCCCTCCTGATAGGTGCTTACCTCACTGGGTGGCCAATCCTCGTCCGAGGGCTATTTAAGGTGTCACCTGTGGGCTTTTCCTCAGATAACGACTTGCAAGAATTCACAAGAGTTCCTCTGCACCTCTCTCTTCGACTTCTGCCAAGGATGGACCGCTGACTGCTCCAGGACGCCTGCAAAACTGCAACAAAGTAGCAAGAAGACTACCAGCAACATTGTAGCACCTAATCCTGCCAGCTTTCTCATCTGTCTCCTGGTAGTGCATGCTCTGAGGGCTGTCAGCCTTCACTCTGCACTGGAAGCCACAAAGAAATCTCCTGTGGGTTGACAGTATCTTCCCCCTGCCCCAACAGGCAGCAAACTTCAACGTCACTGGTACTCTGGGACCCGTCTGATCCTGACGAGCATGGCCCCCGGGAAACAGGTGGTAGACCCAAGTGACCCAGACTGTCCAGTAGTCCAACTACCCAAATTTGGAGGAGGTAAGTCCTTGCCTCCCCTCTCCAGACAGTAATCCTGTGCATCACATGAACTGCAGCTGCTTGGGCTTCTGTGCACGTTTGCAAGGAATCTTTTGTGCACAACCTAGCCCAGTTACCCAGCACTCCGTCCTGCATTGCTCAACTCCCTGAGTTGACCTCCAGCTTCAAAGGACCCTCTTTTTTAGTGTTGAGATGACTGCCGTGCTCAGTCTTCTTGAACCTGTGTTCAAGGACTTCTGCGGGTGCTGCCTTCTTGTGCATGGGCTCTCTGTATTGCTGAGGGCCCCTCTGTCTCCTCTCCCAAGTGGCGACAATCTGGTCCTTTCTGAGCCCGTGCAGCACCCTATTTCTTCAACCATGACCTTTGCAGCTAGCAAGGCTTGTTTGTGGTCTTTCGCCAAGAAAACAATGCTACATCCTCCAGAACTCTCTGGGACATCTTCTTCACAAAGGAAAAGTTCCTAACACCTTTTGTTGTTGCAGAATCTTCAGCTTCTTCCATCCGGAGGCAGCCATTTTGCACCTTCACCTGGGGTTTAGTGGGCTCCTGCCCCCCGGACACTTTCACGACTCTTGGACTTGGTCCCCTTCCCTTGCAGGTCCTCAGGTCCAGGAATCCATCTTCAGTGCTTTGCAGTCTGTTGTGGTCTTTGCAGAATCCTCTATCACGACTTTAGTGTGTTTCTGGGGAAGTAGTATCACTTTACTCATACTTTTCAGGGTCTTGAAGTGGGGTATCTTGGACACCCTTAGTGTTTTCTTACACTCCCAGTGACCCTCTATACACTACAATAGCCTAGGGGTCCATTTGTGGTTCGCATTCCACTTTCAGAGTATATGGTTTGTGTTGCCCCTAGGCCTATTGCATCCTAATGTATTCTACAGTGTTTGCACTACGTTCTGACTGTTTTACTTACCTGATTTTTGTCTGTGTGTATATTCTGTGTATTTTACTTACTTCCTAAGGGAGTATATCCTCTGAGATATTTTTGGCACATTGTCACTAAAATAAAGTACCTTTTTATTTTTAGTAACTATGAGTATTGTGTTTCTTATGATATAGTACCTATATGAGTGGTATAGTAGGAGCTTTGCTTGTCTCCTAGTTCAGCCTAAGCTGCTCTACTATAGCTACCTCTACCAGCCTAAGCTGCTAGAACACTACTAATCCACTAATAAGGGATAACTGGACCTGGCACAAGGTGTAAGTACCCTCAGGTACCCACTATAAGCCAGGCCAGCCTCCTACACCACCAAAGGGGCACATCTTGTGTAGCTCATGGTGCACATTGGCCAGCATCCTGTACACAAGGTGATGACAAGCCACATGTAGGGGGGGGACATCCTTTTTTACGACTTTTTTTTCCCGAAAGTCGTGGTTAATGAAAGCGCAACAACGCTTTTTTTAACCACGACTCCGTTTTTTTGTGCCTTAACTACGTATGTTCTGAACAACGAACATGCGTGGTTAAGGTACAAAGAAGTGAGTTGGCGAAGGTAAGTGGTGGGTTTAGGTTTTAGGGAGGGGGTGGGGGGTCAGGGGGTTTTAGGTTTTAGGGTGGGGTTGGGGGGGTGGGGCGTTTTTGGTTTTGGGGAGTGGGTGGTGGGTCAGGGGGTTTTAGGTTTTAGGGTGAGGTTGGGGGGGTGGGGCGTTTTTGGTTTTGGGGAGTGGGTGGGGGGTCAGGGGGTTTTAGGTTTTGGGGTGGGGTTGGGGGGATGGGGCGTTTTTGGTTTAGGGGAGTGGGTGGGGGTCAGGGGGTTTTAGGTTTTTGGGGTGGGGTTGGGGGGGTGGGGCATTTTTGGTTTTGGGGAGTGGGTGGGGGGTCAGAGGGTTTTAGGTTTTGGGGTGGGGTTGGGGGGGTGGGGTGAGGGATGTAGGGTGAATGGTGCCTATTGCTAATGATTTTATCAGGAATGCCTTTACAACAAAATATCGTTGTTAAGGCATTCGTGGTAAAATCATTAGTAGTAGCAACGAGGTCGGTGTTCCGACCTCGTTGTTAAGGCAGTAGTTGTTTTTGAAGTCGTTGTTTCGTCGTACAGTCCATGTAGGGCCATGTGTAACTAAGAATGACAGAGTGCAACGCTGTGAGAGTATTGGCTGTAGGACACTGCATCATTCTCACAACACACGGATGCACCATATTGAACACAATTTGGTGCATCCCTGTATTGTAATGAAGATGGAGGACTGGGCTGGCAATTATCCCCAGCATGGCGCTCCGTATTTTGCACTTCATGTCTGTTACACTTATGTGGAATGTAACTGGCTTGCATGCAGGTCAAGGTCAAATGTGTGCTGGCATGGAAATGGGTGTGAAAGGAATAGTAGTGGTAGATCAGGTATTGATGGGTGTCTACACCTGGACACATGAATGTAGATGTGATAGACCTATGGATACCAGCTTCCTAGTTGTCAGCCCTCCTAACACATGGTCCACTCCTTGACTCCATGCATGAGTGGGCATGCCTTGGTGGATGGCTAAGACTGTTGAGATGATGGATTACAATGACATCACCCCTTGGGCTCATGGGGAGAGGAATACCAAATTTGTAAGTAGATGTGATGCTCACAGTGTAGGTGACAGTCATATTGATCAGGCTTGCATGTGTACCTATCAGCTCTGACCCCTTATAGTTACCAACAGCATCCCATCCTCCCAAAAACATGTCCACGTTACTGGTGATGTATGGTTTGAAATAGGCACAGATGATGAGGAAGTTTAGGCCTGATCTATGTAAAGTTTGCGCTGCCTTTGCATTATTCTTCATATGCAAAAGCGATGCACACTTTCAAATGTTTGGTTAATTTTCTCTTTTTGCATCACTTTAGTGTCAATAATATGATGCTAAGTCAGCGCTGTCGTTACATTTATCAGGACCATTGTCTTTACTGGAATGTGAGTCGGAGTACATGTGTAATTAGATGTAATTAGATTTAGCAGTGTAAGCTACTAATCTGTACATACTCCACACAATGCTGACACTGATGTTTGCCTGTCTCCATTTTACACCTGCAACATGACCAATGATGAGCTGCGTGAGTTCCAGAAGAGGGCATTGAGGTACCGCCATATCCTGGCAGTGGAGTCTGGGTTCTGACGAATGGCTCACTGCTACTATGTAGAGAGGGCAATGGGGGAATGGAGGGCATTCCCACAAGGGGTCCCCACACTGGCGAATGCGGCACCGAAGACACCCAGCTCCTCAGCAGTGTAAGAGGGCACAGCTGGCACCACACCCACAACCACAGCTGCAACATCTTCAACATCAGTGCAATTGCCCACACCACCTTCTGCCATGGACACACAATTACTGCAGGTTCTGCAGATGGACATTTCTCTGGTGCTTAAACATCTGGACAGTTTGGAGAAGGAGGTGGCCCCAAACACCAAGAGGCTTAAATTAATTAAGAAAAAACTGAAGAAGGCCAAACTTTGACTGATCTGTCAACTGCCACCTCCAAGTTCTGTCACCTCCTTTCTGATTTTAAAATATGTTTTATTTTGAGTTTTAGGGGGTTAGTGTTAGGTTAGTGTAGGTATGTAGGGGGTCATGTTGGGGTATCTATGTGTTTTCTATAATAGAAATATATATATATATATATTTTTTTAGATTTAGTTAGTATATGTGTATTGTTAATATTTGTTGTCCTACATGTGTGTTATGACTTAAGGGGGGTGGGAGGCAATGTTTAGATTGTGGTGTTAAATGTGTTAGTTAAGTTTAGCACAGGGTAGTTAGCTTTAGTTGTTGGTTAAGTATAGTTAGGTTAGTTTAGGATAGGGTAGGTTTTATTAATGTTTTTAGTTTAGTTTAATAATTTATAAACATGTTTTCATACTCCTATACATTTTGTGTTATATGCTTGTGTCACAATGTCTTCCCATGAGTGCACAGTGCAAATTGTGTGGTGGCTAAGGGATTCCGTCCTGCCTCCGAATCCCTCTCTTGACATGTGCATCACCTATTGACAACTGAGCTGTCACATTGTCTGCAACAACACATGTACTTGTTCATGCACCTGCCATCCAGTGTACCTACCACTCAACGTGACTATGTTTACTTTGTATTGGACAGGCAGGTATGGTAATTCAGCTGTCAGTGTTGCGGCCCTGTGTAGGAATGTTGGGAACTGTGGCAAATCTGACAACAGCCCACATTTGAAGTCTATCCTGCAAAACTGACCGGTGGCAATCACCAATGAGGTTAGGTACCCCCATATCACACAATGGGGGTCATTACAACCTCGGCGGTCTTTTCAAAAGACCGCTGAGGCCGCGGGAGACAGAATACTGCCATTGCCGGCGGTATTCCTGGCTCCCTATTATGACATTTCCGCTGGCCCAGCGGAAATGTCACATCAACATTGCTGCCGGCTCATAATAGAGCCGGCGGCAATGCTGATGTGCAGCGGGTGCAGTAGCACCCGTCGCGCATTTCACTGCCCGAAATTCGGGCAGTGAAATGCACGACGGGGCTATGCCTGGGGGCCCCTGCACTGCCCATGCCAAGTGCATGGGCAGTGCAGGGGCCCCCAGGGGCACCCCAAGTCTCCTTACCGCCAGCCTTTCAATGGCGGTGTGTACCGCCATGGACAGGCTGGCGGTCGGGGACTCATAATCCGCTGCCCTGGGGAATATGACCGCCAGGCGGAATCCTGGCGGGAAAGTGGAGGGGCCGGCGGTATGGCCGTGGCTTTTCCGCCACGGTCATAATTGCTGGCGGAACACTGCCAGCCTGTTGCCGGTGTTACCGCCAACTTACCGCCGGCCGCCAGGGTCGTAATGACCCCCAATGTGTTTTACTGGTACTCCCAGCTGACGATATTGCCCTAGAACTGTATTACAGCCATTCCTGCTGTATGTAGTGAGTGAAGCATACATGTGTTCTTCATTTTTGACATACTCAGTGAATTGCTTGTAGGGGATGAGACCAACATTGACATTTTTCATGTTGGGACCTTGTGTGTAGGTATGTGCCCCCATAGTCCTGCACTCTTGTACTGACACTTTGTGACTAATGACATGGTTACACACATCACAATTTCTAAGCATAGCAGATGTATCACAATACACAAAGACATGCTGTTTGGGTAGGAGATGTTTATTTACAAGTGTCATAGTGCTATATTTACAATGTCCAGCTCAGGGACCCCATTTGTCCATACAATAGTGACAAAACAGAAGTCCAGGGTTGAGGGACATGTCATGGGACATGCGTGGGTGAGGTGTTGTTAATTGCCAATTGGTAAGTTAGAGGCAATGACAGTCCATAGAAGACAGGTCAACAGTGTGAGGGTGAAGAATGCACATATCCAACTGTGCTAACACTGGCATGATCTCAAACACAGGACAAAAGAGTACACTGCCCATGTGGCATTGGCTGGTGCTACCAGTAACTCTTATTGGGGAAGATGATCTGTCCCACATCTTCATACTCCAATGTGTGTGGTGTCTCCTCTGCCCTTGATGGTGGTGCCAGGGAGGTAGAGGGGGCCACACATACTTCAGTGGATGGAGATGTGGAATCCCGTTCCTGGCAGCTGTCATCTGTGGAACAACATATGGCATCACTGCAGCAAGAAGAAGCTGCTGTTTTTTCAGGATAGCAGCAATATCCCGGTTGTAGGCAGCCATGTCTGCCCTGAGGGAGGCCACTTCCCGGGTCATGGAGTCCAGCTTGTTCTCAATCATGCTGCTGCCAGTTTGGGAGGGCAGTTGTTGTTGCTTCTCCCTCATGGCAGCAGCTATGTCCCTCAGACGCTGCTGGACTTCATGCAGTGTGCCACGTTTGGCTACTGTATGCTCATTGGCCCTAATGAGGCATGTGCGCATACACTCTAGGCTAGCTGCTACTGTCTCCATCCCCACCCTCACTTGTTTGGCCAGCTCCCGCTGGACTCCTACCGATGTCCTCTCAAAACTGGTCCCTGGGTCCTCGGAGTCCTCAGCTGTGTCGGTGTTGGCAGGTCGTACTATTGAGGTGTTGAGAGGGGCATCCAGGATGGCTGCTACATCACTGGTCCTCCTCGTGTTTAGATGGATACCAGGACTTCTCGGAGGGTCTCTTGGTTGATGGTTGTCAGCTGGTCATCCAGGTCATCAGAGTACTCCAGGACAGGCAGACCAGCAGGGAAGTCATTATCCTCTGCAATTAGATGGTGTAAAATCAATCTTTCTGGGTTGTGGCAGTTGACATGTCACTAACTCGCTATTGGAGGCTAATTGTCATCTTATTTCCCAGACATTGTTCCTGTACATCATGGTTGCAGTCTATCAGCCCTTTGCCCCACCTCAGTGTCACATGAGGGGAAGCTCAGGTGGCGCAATTGACTGCATCATGTCTACTAGGTGTGATGTATACATTTTGTGGCTTGACACCATCTTGTTGTTGTCAACTCTCCCAAAGCATCCATATGCATGGTTAAGCATTGCAAAGAGTGTTGCAGTGGTCAAGCCATAGCAACACACATGGCAATACGCCCCTGTCCCAGTCTTACATGTTTCACATGCACCTGGGCGGTACTGAAACCTTGCACCACCCCAGGGATTGCATTGCCAAGACACTATTATGTTGTTTCCTTTGATAGATCCTCATGTTGATTTATGTGTATGTGTGCTACATTGCACTGCACACATGGACCTAGCAGATTTCCATTTCATCTTCTGTCAGTGATGGCAGGTGCTCCTTCCTACACAACTATGATCTCTCCCTCAATGCAGCCATCCTTGCACTATGATGCAAGAAATGTAGCATAGTAGCAGTGCAGCTAAATTGACACAGGGTGGACCCAGGAATGGGCAACGTGGGTATCATTTGTTCCTGTGTACATCATTTTCTATATGACTGTGCCTGATGGTAAATTAGTTTCAGGACATAGCCAGTTAACTGGAGTTGAACTTAGGTCAGGGCCTCGTGAAAGTTTGACGGTGATTTTGCAGGTAGTCATACTGGTGCATACATGGACCCTCATTACAAGTCTGGCAGTCCTATGACCACCTGACTGCCATTGTCTATATGACCACACCCAACAGCCCAGGTGGTAGTGGCACATATTGTCAATGGGGAATGCCCGATGGGCCAATTTCCTGGCACTGGCAAGTTGCCGTCAGCCAACTGACTGTCAATGCCACCTGTCTTGTGACCCCAGACCAGTATTAGGATCAGCGTTACCCTCCAGGTATGTTCCTGCTTTTGGGCACTGCAGTGTGACCCATGCCATGCCCTTTGCCCTTTTCACTACCTGATTTGCAGGGCTAAGAGCAGTATGCCCTGTCACACCCAATGCACACCAAGACTGGCACTGACTCTACTTGATCCATCAACAATGTTGTTCTAAGTGCCCTACTGAGCAACTATGAGCAGAGAGATTCCCACACTCCATCCCAATGTGTGACTCATACTGGCAACTGCAAAGGGTACACTGCACTGGCAGTTTTATCATTCACCAGACATGCCCATGCACCATCCCCCGTCAATGTGAAATTGTACACCATTATGTTCACAGTCATACACCATGTGTTGTAAGTGTGTGGTTCTTTCCCCATTCCTATGTGTCTCACGTGGTTGCGTCAGAGTAGTTGTGGGCTCAGCCTGTATTTGTTGTGACCTACAGTTTGCAATCTGTTGTACATATTTTCTGTAGTGGCACAGTTCTGATCAGCATCAGAATGTGTGGCTCCACACTACACCAATTTAGTTCTTTCTAAGTAGTGGCATGTTTCCAGTGATACAGGACCACCCTGCTATTCCCCCAGCGCCTGCTCAGATTATTTTTCCCTGCATCCAGGGTGCATCCTTACTGCATGATGGAGTGGTGGCTGCCTTATGTGGATTTCTTGTTAATGTGTGGGGTGGTGGTGCTACCGGTACATGTCTGGGTACTGTTGGGAATGGTTGTAATGAATTGTGTGTGGTATAAGATGTGTTTGGGCAATGAGGCAAGGCAGTTGCAAGGTGTTACGGCAAGGGACACCACCATGACGTAACCCCAGGAATGGTATTGACTGACTTCCTAGTCTCTGATGTCTTAGTCATGTTTGCAGGTTTTATTTGACTATATGCAAGGGATGTTTTGATGACACAACCAGAGGCACAGTTATAAGACATGCCTTCCATCCTATGTGCTGCATATGTACATGTAGGTATTTAGTCGTGGTGATTGACATATGTCCAGGTTGTGTATGGGTTGTGGTGCAGGGCACTACCAAGGCGTAGGTACATGTGTAGCTTATGTCTGCATGGTGCAACTTGCTTCATGTGCAGGGACCAGTTCCTTCGGGATGACCATTGCAACCATCTCCTCCATCTAGTCCAGGTCCTCTTGTGGTGCTGGACTACTACATCCAGTTTCCAGTGCTGTCTCCCTGTTCTTTGCCATTTTTTCATTTGTCCTTCGCTTGCAATCATGTCCGCATTTCTTGCACTCTGTTACACTGCTCCTCACCTCTGCCACACTGTTAATCATGTCTACTATCTGTTGCTGGATTGCCTCTCTCCTACCAATTGGCAATTTTGATGTGATAAAGAGTTGATGTTGATGCTCCATCACCTCTCTCACAAGTATTTCATGCTCCTCTGCACTCAAACATCACTTTCTCTTTTTCTTCTCCCCTACCCCTTGGACTTGTATGTGTCATCCTATCTGGTTCCTGGTTGATTGGGGTCTCCCTGGGGTCTCTCCTGGCTTTGTGGGTCCGTTTGTCTCTCTTTTGCACTGTTTTCTGCATTAGCGTCTGAAGTTGACGCTAATGTGGTTAAAAATGGTGCATTTGCATTTTGCGACAAATTTCCGTGCCGTAAAACAGGTTAGAGTCATTTTTGCGGCGTTAACGTCATTTTGCTTTATGACAAGGTGCAATGGTTAAAGTAAAAAAAAATGATTCTAACCATTTTGTAGCACCGTCTTGCATCTTGGTATAAATATGACGCCCAGACGGCTTTAAAAATGGCGCTAGCCAGCGCTAAACTTTTTGACACAAAACTGCCGTCGCGCAGTTTTGCGTCAATAAGTATAAATCTGGCACTTGGTACCTTCAGATTCACCAGGCTCCTTCTCCTTTAAATCATATAATTATCTCTACAACTACCATACAACTATTCTGTTCTCGAAGTAAATGCAGTGAAAGCCAATGAAGCATGAAGCCAACTATAGCTTCTTCTGACACTTTCCATGAACTGAAACAAATTAACCATTGTACTGCCCCCCTGTTACTATGAAGCACTGATGTCATGCCATTGATCACTCTACCTAGCATACTTCTCTGCACAAGATGTGGTACCAGATGTTCCAAAATGGAGTCCCCTCATCTTAGACAAGTACTGAACATAGAATTGGAAGGAAGCTGGACCTCCACCTCATGCATGATGACCCCCACGCCGATGCTATAGATACAGTGCCAGATTTTTACCAAAGGAGTCTCAAAAGTCGCATCATGTTCAGCTTAGAAAGGATGAAGTAGTTCACCTGGCAACTCTTGGAAATGCCTTGAAGAAAAAGCATAGTATCCCTTGTCCGTGGAAATGATGTGAACAAATCGAATGGCTGCATTGACTACTTGGATGCTAAAGATTCTTGAAAGTGCTGTGCAACAGTAACTGTTGTACCTGTTGTGTTAGTGGTGAGGGAGGTGTATTCTAAGTGGCTATTTTCGAAACCAGTTCCAAGTTCACTTTAATCTTCACCTCAGTCTGTACATCTAAAAGTCTGATACTGGCAGAATACTGCTATCAGAACAGGGATATCTTGGGATAGTTGCAGTCATTCAGGCATGTCATTTCAAACGTCATTGCTAACAGCAATAGAGTAATATAATGTAGTGCCTTATTACAAGGTCCCTTGCAATGGGACTAGCAATTTTGGACCCGGAGTTTCGGCTTCTGGCAGGTACAATAACTCCAGGGGCTGGTAATGACACTCTATTATGAGCTGGACCTTGATAAAATGGGGACTAATAAACAGACCAGGCTTACTACTTCCAGTTTCTCTGGTTAGTTCTCACTCATAACCATATTTTCACCCAAAGATTTGGGCGACATGAGTCACTGGATAAACTGCGCAGGTTTGAGGTGTTTTCACCTAAATCGGAAAACTCAGTTACTGGACCCATTCGCCGTTACGAGTAACTCATCTCAGGGCCTTAGTTGTCAGTAAATTATATTTAGAAGATCTTTATCCTGCATCTTTGCTTATTTTAATAGCTATTGGTCCTTTTTTCTATGGTAGCACATGTTTTATAACACCCCCTACCACCCATTGAAGGTGTTGTAATAATTTTGCTGTCGGGAATCCTCCCACAGTGCCCCTTTTTTCTGCTTCCCTTTGTAAGATGTTGTGTTTGGGCACTAATAGGGCCCTTTTTGATGTTGTGCATCAGGCTTAAAGATATTGCTGTTGTTTCTTCCTGATAAAACACGTACTCGGTAGTGGAAATTTCATCCCCATTATCTTCCAAACACTGCTCAGCATCCATGGGAGCAGAAATATGCCCTCTTGCAACAGCTGTGATTCCACTGTGCCCAACTTAGTCACATTTCCCACTCTGATAGTAAAACATGCTCCTTGCTACTTATTTAGTGCTGTTAAGGTATGTGCACTCCTCTGTTTAGAGAGTTTGAAAGCAGATAACTTACAGTTCATAGGCTACTCACACTCACATACTTTGTTCTTCACAATAGTGTGAGCATGCTTGTTCCAAAAGTTGCAGTTCTATAGATTTTTCTGAATATTGCAATTACATTTTGAGGATTCATGTGAAATTTAAAGATGGCTTAAACACTCTGGCCCTGATTTAAGAGGGCCTAGCGCCACTTTAGCGCCGTCTTAGTGTCATTTTCTTTACGCTAAGTGATGCTAAGGTGGCCTTTCCCCACGCCATATTTACAAAATTGTACAATACATGTATTGTGCCACTTTGTAACCCTTTGCAATACATTTTACCAGGCATAATGTGTGAAAAGAGGACATTCCCCCGTAAGGTGGGGGGGGTGTTTGTGAAAAAAATGGTGCAAAGAAATCTAAGAGATTTATGTGCATCATTTTGTTTGGCACTTTTAATGCCTGCTCAGAGCAGAAGTTAAAAGAAGGCACACCATTGTTTACAATGGGTCTCAGTGGGCTTCTCAGGATTAGTGTCAAAATCTTTGACGCTAATCCTTCAAAGCTCCAAACTATTGTCAAAAACGTTGATACTAGTTACCTAACTACCGCCCTGGTGCACCATATCTTAGCTACGTCGCACAGGTGGTGGAGTTAGGGAGGTGCTAAGGGGTGCAAAAAAAGTGCTGCTGGACTCGGTACAGCACCACTTTTCTTAAATTTGTCCCTCTGAGTTTTAGGCCATTTCTCTAAACGCAGTCTCTAAAATCTCTTGTAAGCAATTATACTACATATAGTCTAGATATGTCATCAGTGTTTCAGCTCTAGCATGTTTTACTGCTTCACATGATAATTAGGTGCATTGTGTGACATTTTCACTTACCTTATAATTACATCAGAATTATTTTTGCTAAAGTACAATGTTAAGGAATTTCACGTACTGTGTAATCATCAGTTCTGCCACGTCAAAGACTGCAGAAATTCCTCCTTCACCTAATTGTACCAGTAAAAGGAACTCAAGAGATCACCTTGGAAACATTTGCAAGTGAGTGTTTTACCACTACATCGAAGTCTCAGAATTTCGATCTAAAAAGTATTTCCCCCAATACAACGACTATAACCAAATCAACAAAGTAGTAAATATATACTTAACATGACAATGTAGTGGTAAAACAGCACCTAATTTGTAAAAGAAAGATTGTTGGTGCACGACCTCTGCTCAGAAACTTACAGCAGGTGCAATTAAACATCAGTGCACTGAATACCAAGGCTTGTGTTCTTCAATCCACCACAGGCCTTTTTAATCCACTACCAGACACTGCCTCCTCTTTATCTCACTCTTTCAGGTTCTTGCTTTCTCTCTTTGTAACACTTTTTCCATCTTTCCAATCTGTTTGCTTTTCCCTTGCATACACTATGTAAATATCCCATGTGGGGAAAAAGTGCCAGTGGCTTCCACTGGCAACCACCGGCTTAAATTAAGCACTGTAGTAGGCAATATAGTTGATGTAATATCTTTCTAGGATGATATTTCAACCGCCGCATATTAACATACAACCTTGCAAATGTAAAGTAGTACATACACAGTGCAGGGCATTATAATATGTGCACCTTTTTCTTCTTCATACAGCCCTCCTATATAATGTAATGCAAGTCATTAATCATGTCTTGGTTTCTTCTCCATTTTGTTTTTACTTGATTTTAGTATTGGGCATGGGAGGCTCCTCCACACGAGCGAAGGAGCGTCGCCCTGCGAAAGAAATGCCCCACGGATGAAAAATGAAATGTTAATAAACTGAACCGAGTGTTATGGCGGGGCGTGGCAATTGCTGCTGAGTCGCAGCAAGGAGCTCTGCACTTTAGTTTAAAGAGCACATGTCCCTTTGGCTAGGCCGCCTTGCGATAGCCAGCCAGCTGTCTAAGAGAAAACCCAGGTTTGAAAGATGCCACTCCCTCCAATCCTGATGCTTCTTTCTTGCTGTTTAACAGCATGAGAGAAGCACAGTCTAGTTTAGCACAGTGGTCTCATGTTTGGATTACACAAACTACTTTTTATTCAATAAAGTCTATATGGCTGCATTTCATGAAGACCTTTGTTTAAATATGTTTTCAGCTGGTTCTAGTGCCCTTCATAAAACATTGGTAATAGTACAGAACGACTGCAAGCTGGTTTTGCTCTTGAGAAAGACTCCATGGGCCATATCAAAATGTGCTCTGCTGCCTCTGCGCAGAGCAGACCGACTGTTTATGCACTTGCTGGGCTTAAAGTGAATTCATTTAACCCGACATTTCGCTGAGTCAATGCTTTATTTTCACATAGTACCAGTGGTGTAACACAAAATGATAGGCTTCCAGGAAGAATGCAGTGAGGACCCCCTGAGTCATATATACAGCTTTCCCTAGGTCTTGGCCTCATTGGGGCCCGCTTTATAGATTTGGGGTCCCCTGGACGGGTGCGCCCCCCCTTCAAGGCAGGGGCTGCAGGGCCTGTATTATGCCCCTGAAAGATACAGCTAGGAAATAGAAACCCTGCTACCTCTTTCCAAGCTATACCATCGGAAAATAACGCACAAACTCATGGAAATATCAGGTTAAAATAATTCACTCACTCAAAACCAGTCATGATAGGACCCCGTGGTCGAATAGAAACGTTACGGTCAGTAAATATATAGATATATTTATATACTGTAAGTAAAGACCTGTCTACTTCTTTTCCATGAAAAAATGGGACAAGCACTCGGCCTACTGTGCCTAGACTGTAATGTACTATATATTACTGTTGTTTACTGAGGTAGGGCCGGAAAACCACAAACATATTTACAAAATCACAGTTAAAAGTGGGATATGATTATAAGTTTGAAAACCGAAACCCACACAAATTAGCCAAAGCTTTATTTTAAGTTCCCTGTTTTTACTGCATTTCTGCATGTTTTTCACAATATACTTCATCCAAATGTAAACTTGCTTGGGTGGCCAACACCGACTGTGATCTCCCTTGGACCACCCAGTATCAATTATTCTTCACGTGTTACACTTAACAAATGTCAGTGTTTAAAAAGCAATAGACTGCATGCAATCAGTACTATGATGGCCATTGTGTGCTGTTATTTTTCACACTTAAATGTGGCTTTAGAATTAATTATTTTCCCTCTTTTTTGTATTTTTTAAAATTATTTTACTTTAAATTTTCTTTCCTGCGTTTTTATTTTTGAAATGTGCACTGGAGCTTGTAAAAAACAGAGAGGAAAAATAAAAAAGATAAACAAATTCAAGAGGGGAACTCTCTTTTGTGGCTCCTGTGCAGCTTTTCTTGTATTCAAACATTTCGTTCACAGTAGTGCACTTAGATTTTGCACTGCATGCAATATATTGCCATTTTTGAAATTTCTCAATTGATGTATGTTTCTTCTTTATGCCAAACATCTGCTGGATTGGTGGCATAACCCTGGCTGGTGGTCAGTTTTCCCTTGTCTTGTCTCCCTCCCACCTCTGGTAATGATATGCCTTGATCTTACTTAATGGGACCCAATTGTCTTGTCAAAACAGTACCTTTCCGGATTTTCCCAGCTAGAGGCTTTGCTCACCACTGCTGCAAATGACTTTGCATACATTTAGGGGCATATTTATACTCTGGTTGCGCCGGAATTGCGTCGTTTTTTTTTACGCAAAGCCGACGCAAAACTAACTCCATATTTATACTTTGGCGTTAGACCCGTCTAGCGCCAAAGATCTTGGAGTTTGCGTCATTTTTTAGCGTGGACAGCTTCCTTGCGTTAATGATATGCAAGGTAGGCGTTCCCGTCTAAAAAATGACTCCGAGGCATGTGCGCCGTATTTATACTCCCGGGCAAAAATGACGCCCGGGAGTGGGTGGGTCAAAAAAAATTACGTCCAGCCGCTTTAACGTCATTTTTTAGCGCCTGGTCAGGGCAGGCGTTAAGGGACCTGTGGGCTCGGAAGGAGCCCAGAGGTGCCCTCCCATGCCACCAGGGACACCCCCTGCCACCCTTGCCCACCCCAGGAGGACACCCAAGGATGGAGGGACCCATCCCAGGGAACTTAAGGTAAGTTCAGGTAAGTATATATATATTTTTTTTTTTGTGGCATAGGGGGGCCTGATTTGTGCCCCCCTACATGCCACTATGCCCAATGACCATGCCCAGGGGACATAAGTCCCCTGGGCATGGCCATTGGGCAAGGGAGCATGACTCCTGTCTTTGCTAAGACAGGAGTCATGTCAATGGAGGGTGGGAGTAAAAAAAAAAATGGCGCAACTCGGGTTGAGGCAGATTTTTTGCCTCAGACCGAATTGCCCCATTTCTTGACGCCCAAGCTCCATTTTCCCCTACGCCGGCGCTGCCTGGTGTAAGTCATTTTTTTTTACGCACACCAGGCAGCTCCGCCGGCTAACGTCATTCCATAAATAAGGCGCCCGCATGGCGCTTTGGAATGGCGTTAAATTTTTTGACGCACAACTGCGTTGGCACAGTTGTGCGCCAAAAAGTATTAATACGCCCTTAGTTTTTTCAGTGGAAGAACGATGAAGTATTCCAGTGCAACTTTGTACTGTGTCGGTCATCTCCTGAGTCCTCAATGAACACGGCATCACCAGATTTTGAAACAGTTGTTGGTGGAACTGCAGGTTGTGATGACGAGGTCTAGAGTTGGTTCTGGATATGAAGCTACGCCTCTTCCCGTCAAGTACAGTGAATGGTCAGCAAAATTGTTGTAAAATGCTGCAGACACTTCTCCAGAAACAAGAATAAAATAACTACTCTTAAAATGAGTCTTTTCGTTTCTTCAACAGGCACTTTTTGATGTAGTGAAACGATATGTGACATTTCAGCCAATGAAAACCTCGGACTATTCTTTAACTTGAAAAAAGGTCTCAACGTTTGCTTTACGTCCACAAACTTTCCCGAAAGTGTTTCCAGTTGCTGCCAGGACTTCCAAGTCCATTGATCACTAACAACGCACCCCTAGAACTCAATCTCACCCTAGCAGACTCCTAAGTCACAAAGGTAATTATATTATAATGTAATTTTTATTTTTTGAAAGAGCGCCACAATATGAATAGAATTTGTAGATATAAAATCAAGTCTGTGCGCTTTCAACACAAGCAAATGGCAAAAAGACTCCTCTTGCTCTGCGACACGTTAGTGAACTACAGCAAAGGACCCAAAATAGTTCAACAGGTTACATAGTACTCACACCCAGTACAGAGTTCATGAACGATGTCTGGGGACCCAATATGGTTTACATTTTCATACGTTATTGAGCCAGAATAGAGCCGTTAGTGGGGGCTCAACAACGGTTCAGGGGTTTCATGGCTCACACATTCTGTACCGCGTTTGCTGATATCAGAATATGGTTGCAGGCATTTGCACTTGCTGGGGTAGCGAAATTTGGGATGACTTAAAGATCACAATGAAATGAACAACTGTTTTCATTTTTAAATTTGGGGGCGCTCTTTGGACTCCCTCCAATCTAGACCTGTGTGTGATGGTGTGCCCATCCTGCCCCTTTTCTGGCCTATTCATTTTCATTTTATACCATGATTCCTGCAGTGGCATCCACAAGAGAGAATGTTCTCTTATTACTAGGCAATCAGCATGCTCGTTTATGCGATCCAAAACCTGGGTTTATAGCATCAAAACAAAATACAGTTGAAAATGCCAATAGATCGATGTGTCTTTTGTTTTTTAAATTTGGTTTCACCAGTTTTCATAAGTTAACGGACCAAGAGCAATACTTAGTAATATATAGACACTAAGGCCCTCATTCTGACCCTGGCGGTCGGTGATAAAGCGGCGGCCAACCCGCCAACAGGCCGGCGGTCCAAAATATGCAATTCTGACCCTGGCGGGAACCGCCAACACAGCCCGCCGCATTAACACTCCGCCCGCCACGGCGGAACAAACAAACAGCGCGGCGGTCCCCGCCAACAGCCAGGCGGCAGACAATGTACCGCCCACCCTATCACGACCCACCAATCCGCCACCTTTTCCGGGGCGGGAGCACCGCCGATAAAAACACGGCGGAAACAGACTACGAACGGGAAAACGCTCACCTCCACATACTCCACGCGAGATTCCGGCAGTATGGAACCCGAGTTGCAGGTCATCCCCGCACTCCTATACCTGCTCCTGTACCAGGAGCACGCCCGGCGGCGCGGAAGACATCGGTGAGTACTGCACCTACGACACAGGGGAGGGAAAAGATTACCGGCACACAACCACCCACCCACACCCACTACAACACACACATCAATGCATTCCCACAGATCACTGTCACAACCCACAAACCCCCCCCTTCCGAAATAATGCAAAGACCAAAAGAAGAGATCTCAAACGGGCAGATATATTGAAAAATGGACAGCAGTAATCCAAATAAATAAATAAACTATGTACAAAATATATACAGCTACTAAATGTAGTCCAACCACTGTCCGTGGACCACAGGGGTCCTGAGCAAAGGGGCAAGGCCCAGTCCCACGACAAGAACTCCACGGAGAGAACACTGCAGGGGCATCAGAAAGAAAAAAGGACAGGCACCTCAGGGGGAAGGGAAGGGGGGGCACCTCAGCCACTTGAGTACACGACGCCAGATCCACGAGGGGACTCCATGACCACTGGGCCATCCTGGGGAGAGCAAAGCCACAGTCCAAACAGTCCATACAGTGGGTGGCCTGCCCACTGGGCCATCCTGGGGAGAGCAAAGCCACAGTCCAAACAGTCCATACAGTGGGTGGCCTGCCCACTGGGCCATCCTGGGGAGAGCAAAGCCACAGTCCAAACAGTCCATAACAGACTCCACTGCCACTGGAGGAGGCATGTTGGCCAGAGGACATCCTGCAGCCCTGCCCGAGACAGATCCTGCCCTGCCACGTCTGCCAAAGGGCCAGCGGTTCCTGCCTGGAAGGGCCCAGTTCAGCGGTTCTTGCCTTGAAGGGCCCAGTTCAGCGGTTCTTGAGACGGCGGTCCCCAGCGGAGCGGTGCTGGAGACGGCGCGGCCCAGTTCAGCGGTTCTTGCCTTGAAGGGCCCAGTTCAGCGGTTCTTGAGACGGCGGTCCCCAGCGGAGCGGTGCTGGAGACGGCGGGGCCCAGTTCAGCGGTTCTTGCCTTGAAGGGCCCAGTTCAGCGGTTCTAGCCTTGAAGGGCCCAGTTCAGCGGTTCTTGCCTTGAAGGGCCCAGTTCAGCGGTTCTTGCCTTGAAGGGCCCAGTTCAGCGGTTCTTGAGACGGCGGTCCCCAGCGGAGCGGTGCTGGAGACGGCGGCCATTCTATGGCCAACTGCTCATTGCCTGGTGGTGCCCTCCTGGGCAGCGGGGATGGTGCTCCTTCAATGCCCACCTGGGCTGTGGGTGGTGGGGCCCTCCTGGCCAGCTGGGCTGGGTCCTCCCTGGGCAGCGGCTATGGGGGTGGTGGGCTCTCCCGGGGCAGCTGTGCCGGTTCCTCCCTGGGCAGCGGCTATGGGGGTTGCGGGCTCCTCCTGGGCAGCTGTGACGGGTCCTCCATGGGCAGCAGGCCTGCTGCCTGACTTCTCCGCCTTGCTGCCCTTGCCCTCCTTTGTCGGGAGTCTGTGGCCCTTTCCTCCCTTTGGAGCTGTGGCTGTTGACGGTGGCTGGCTAGTGTCCTGGGGGGATATCGAATCCGGGCTCCGGCGGCGGCCCTTCCGCCTTCTGCTCCTCTTCCCAGGGGGTGGGCTGGCTGTCCCCTTGCTGCTGGGCGAAGATCCAGACCTGCGGGCTGGTGGGCTCCAATACCCCTGCACCCTTGTCAAGGGGGCTGCAGAGCTGGTGGTGGCTGAGGTGCTCTTTTTACCCCGACGAGAAGGAGGGGGGGGCTCAGGGTCAGGAAAGAAGGTAGCAGTAGAGAGATAGATTTTCTTGGGACAATGGAGAGTGGTAGGTACAGTGGGTATGGGAGTGGAGGGAGAGGATGTGCTTGTAGGCGAGACAAGTTTGCTGTCTTTGGGTGCAGGTGCAGGAGCGGGAGGCTGTCATGAGGTGGATGACTGTTGGGTGGGTGGGTAACTGCGTTTGTGTGGTGTGGAAGAGGGGGTGACAGACACAGTGGGAGAGGACACAGGGGACGTGTAAATGGCAGTGGGGGTGGTGACTGCACGTGTGCGGACTGTAGTGGAGGGTATGCTGGTGATGGAAACACTGGCTGATGGTGAGGTGAATGAAGGTGTGAGTGTAGACGTCACAGGGAGGGAGGAGAGAGACGAGGAGGTGGGGGTCACAGAGGTGGTAGTGACTGTTGGCATGTCTGCATCGGAATGTTGCTTGTGTGAATGTCTGCGTGATCTGTGGTGCTTATGTTTGGATGAGCTGCTCTTGGGTGTTGAGGTGTGTGCAGGCTGGTCTGATGGTGTGGGTGGGACAGGCAGAGGAACAGGAGACTGGGAGGAGGGAGTTAGTAGAGGGAGGCAGGAGACAGGGACAATGGCTGCCGTCAGTGCTGAGGCCAGAGCCTGGAACGATCGCTGATGGGCAGCCTGACCCGAATGAATGCCCTCCAGGTACGCATTGCTGCGATGAACCTCCCTCTCCACCCCCTGGATGGCATTCAAAAGGGTAGTCTGCCCAACAATGAGCGTTCGGAGGAGGTCAATGACCTCCTCACTGAGGGCAGCGGGGGTAACAGGGGCAGGGCCTGAGGTGCCTGGGGCGAAGGAGATGCCCGGCTTCCTGGCAGAGCGGGCACGGGGCGAACGCTGAGGGGCCGCTGGGTGGCGGCTGTACCTGTAATGGCGGGGGGCACAGATGGTGCCACCCCCGCAAGGGAGCTCCCTTCCGAGGACGTGTCCGTGTCGCTGCAGGGTCCAGTCGTCCCCGTTGTGGAGCTCCCCTCGCCCTCCGTCTCACTGGTCCAGTCAGACTCTGTGGCATGGCCCTCCTGGGCCATGTGAGATGCAGCTCCCTCCTGCCCCGATGCCACTTCTCCTCCGCCTGATGATGCTGATGCACACAAGCACAGAAAGACAAACAAAAAGGGGGGGGGGAGAGAGAAATAAAGAGATTTTGAGTACATGAATCACCGGTACAGTTAGCGGACATGACAGACACAGATGCCCCCTGCACTAAGTTGCGCACTTGGGGTCCGCTACGCATTCCGTGGAACATGCCCTACACGCCTAGAGTTGACAACTGCACCCATGGATGACACGGCCCAGGGATGGCTGTACTGACACACTACTGAGGGTGGTGGCTGGGGACACAGGGGCTTACGGGGGTGCCCAGCCTACAGATATCGCCCTGGCCTAGGGGGACCCACAGCCCTCCTCCCCCACCCAGACACCTCCACTGCGCGACAACAGAGTAGATAATGCTTGTACTCACCCCCTTGTGTCTGCTGTGCTGCCCTCACGCGCCCATCCAAATCAGGGTAGGCCACTGCCAGGATCCGGAACATCAGGGGGGTCAGTTGACGGCAGGCACCCCGCCTACGTTGGGAGGCCATCCCCAGCAGAGACTTGGCGGTCTTCTTGGTCCCGCGGCGGATGTCCTCCCACCTCTTGCGGCAGTGGGTGCCCCGTCGATGGTGGACCCCCAGGGTCCGGACTTCCTTGGCGATGGCACGCCAAATCCCGATCTTCTCATGGGCGCGGACCTATGTGACACGTACAGGGAGGGAGAAATACCACGTTCAAGTTTGTCTGCATTTTCGTTGCCAGTGGCCCAACGCCCCCCATCCCCGCCAGGCCCCCCGCCAGGCCCCCCGCCAGGCCCAACATGCCCCCCATCCCCGCCAGGCCCCCCGCCAGGCCCCCCGCCAGGCCCCCCGCCAGGCCCAACATGCCCCCCATCCCCGCCAGGCCCCCCGCCAGGCCCAACATGCCCCCCATCCCCGCCAGGCCCCCCGCCAGGCCCCCCGCCAGGCCCCCCGCCAGGCCCAACATGCCCCCCATCCCCGCCAGGCCCCCCGCCAGGCCCCCCGCCAGCCCCAACATGCCCCCCATCCCCGCCAGGCCCCCCGCCAGGCCCCCAAGCCAGCCAGTGGCCCCAAATCCATATTGAATTAAACTCACTTGTTGGTCTGGAGGACCGTAGAGTAGCGCATACTGGGGGAGGACCCCATCCACAAGTTTCTCCAACTCCTCTCCAGTGAAGGCAGGGGCCCTTTCCCCAGTCGCAGCAGCCATTGTCCCTTCCAGACCGAGGTCACAGCAACACTTGCAGTATAGGTCCTCTCCTGTGAAAGTTCAAGTCGCAAGTGGATAAGTAGATAGAAAATGGCGGTCACGTCCGCGGCGGTGCGTACCGCGGCGGTGCGTACCGCCACCGCCGGCGCCCTTCGCCATTGGCTCCTGAAA
The DNA here is from genome assembly GCF_031143425.1 of Pleurodeles waltl. Taxonomy (NCBI): domain Eukaryota; kingdom Metazoa; phylum Chordata; class Amphibia; order Caudata; family Salamandridae; genus Pleurodeles; species Pleurodeles waltl. Next base: position 914,524,323 of record NC_090436.1, read on the forward strand.
CCCATAGGCTTCAATGTTAACCAATGCGGCTTCGCGCCGCGGTCTTCGACCGCCGACCGCCGCGGTGTGCCACGCCAGCGCATTGACCTCACATCCCATTGTCTCACTTCACAGGTCAGGCAGCCGCCATTTCGAGGGTCCACATGGCTCAATTTCAACAGCGTCACACAGGCCTAGGCCTTGCATAGCCACTCAGACACGCCATTCACTGCATAGAGAATCGTTTACTGTGCAAGCTGTGAGTACGTACCTGTGGGTTGCTTGACTCTGTGCTCCATGTTGTCCTTCCTAGGCACCGTCCGCTGGGTTTGGCGAGGAGACGGATGAATCCTCGCGTGTACCGACCGCTGGTGGACCTGTCGACAATGGAAGAACGCCACATTATCCTGACCTACCGGCTTGACCGTGCCACTATACATGAACTGTGTGCCCAGCTGGAGCCCGACCTGATGTCCCCCATCCGCCAACCGACAGGGATTCCCCCTCTGGTGCAGGTCCTGTCAGTACTCCATTTCTTGGCAAGTGGGTCATTTCAGACAACAGTGGGAATTGCTTCTGGGATGTGTCAGCCCATGTTTTCGAAGGTGTTATCCAGAGTGTTGTCTGCCCTGATGAAATACGTGAGGAGCTACATCATTTTCCCTGAGGTGGGCGAATTGGCTACAGTGAAGGGTGATTTCTACGCCCTTGGACATATTCCCAACGTCATTGGTGCCATTGATGGGACCCATGTGGCTTTGGTTCCCCCAAGAGACAGGGAGCAGGTGTACAGGAACAGAAAAAGTTACCATTCCATGAACATCCAGGTGGTGTGTTTGGCTGACCAGTACATCTCGCATGTAAATGCCAAATTCCCAGGGTCAGTGCATGACGCCTACATCCTGAGGAATAGCAGCATCCCTTACGTGATGGAACAGCTAGAGAGACACCGTGTATGGCTATTGGGGGACTCTGGGTACCCCAACCTGTCGTGGCTACTGACCCCAGTAAGGAATCCCCGGACCAGGGCAGAGGAACGGTACAATGAGGCCCATGGGAGTACTAGGAGGGTGATCGAACGCACCTTTGGCCTCCTAAAGGCCAGGTTTAGGTGCCTGCATATGACAGGTGGATCCCTAATGTACTCACCTAAGAAGGTGTGTCACATCATCGTGGCCTGCTGCATGCTTCACAACCTGGCTTTGCGCCGCCAGGTGCCTTTCCTGCAGGAGGATGGTCGAGACGGTGGTGTTGTGGCAGCTGTGGAACCTGTGGAGAGTGACGAGGAGGAAGACGACGGGGCTGAAACAGACAACAGGGACAGAATCATTGAACAGTACTTCCAATAGGACACAGGTAACAATTCAAACATAATTCAGTAAATGTGAACTACTCTCCTGCATCTCTGCTGCCTGTCTATTTGCCCCAGTGTATGATGACTGAGTTGTGGCTTTTCCCTCCCTATTTGAGATCTGGGGTCCCCACTACAAGTCCTGTGCTTCGTTTCCCCATGGACTACAGCTTTGTGGCAGCTGTTTGTTGACTTCACTATGTACAAGGACATATTTGCACTGTCATGTCAATTACAATATTTTGAAATCACAGCCAGACTCCAGATAGTTTTGTGCAAAATAGGTGTTTATTTCAGTGCTCAAAATGGGATGGGTGGTTTCAAGTGGGTGGGGGCTATGGTGAAGGAATGTCCATGGCAGAGTCCAGAGTAACAGTCACACAGGTGCATTGTCCAGAGGCCTGTGGAGAGATGGAGCATGGGCAGTTCAAGGATGGACAGGGTGACAATGTGGGACAGTGGGATGACATCAGGTGGTATCCTTTGCTGGCGGGGGTCTTGACATCCTACTCTGTCTTCTTGCGAGATCTCAGGGCCCTCTTGCGGGGTGGTTCTTCTCCTGCAGGAGGTGGGGGTCTGGTGGGCTGCTGTTGTGCGGGGGCCTCCTGTCCACTAGCGCCGGCGGAGGTGGTTGGCTGTTCTTGGTCGGGGCTAGTGGCAGGGGCCCTTTGTTGTTGTTGAGTGTCCGTCCTGGTGTTGATGAGGTCCTGCAGCAGCCCTACCATGGTAACCAGGGTGGAGGTGAGGGCTCTGATGTCCTCCCTGTACCCCCGATAGTGTTCCTCCTGCAGTACCTGGATCTCCTGGAACCGGGCCAGTACCGTCGCCATCGTCTCCTGGGAGCAGTTGTATGCTCCCATGATGGTGGTGAGGGCCTCGTGGAGAGTGGGTTCCCTGGGCCCGTCCCCCCCCCTGTCGCACAGCTGCCCTCCGAGTTGCCCTGTTTCCCTGGGCCTCTGCCCCCTGGCCGGTGTGCCCACTACCACTGCCCCCAGGTCCCTGTTGTTGTTGGGGTGGTGGGTTATCCTGGGTGCCCTGTAGTGGTAGACACACCTCAGATTGACGCGCCCTGGAGACAGAGGCATGGGCCCGCTGGGTGAGAGCTGTGCTGGTGTTCCCATAGGGGTTTGGGTCTGTAGTGGCCTGTGCCTGTGTGAGGGGAACCGACTGTCCAGAGGTCCCCGATGGTCCGGGCTGGTCATCAGTGTCCAGGTCGACAGAGCTGCTGTCATCGCTGACGGCCTCTTGGGTGGGGGGTGTGGAGAATTCTGGGCCCTCCGTGGCGGTGTGTTGACGGTCAGGTCCTGCAGGGGTATAGAGGTATGGTTATAGTTTCAATGTGTGGCATATGGGTGTATCTGTGGGTTCCCGTGTCCCCAGGTGCTGGCATTCGTGTGTGGGGGCTTTGGTGAGGGTGGCTTGTGGGGGGGATGTGTATATGCATTGGGCATGCTTTGGTGATGGGTGTCCATGCTTAGTGGACGCATGCAGGCCTAGGTTTTGGGATGTGTGGGTTGTGATGGTGAGACATTGGCAGGGAATAGGTGTGCTGGGGGTGGGGGTGAGGATGGTGGTGGGGGTGAGGGTGGGGGTGAGGATGGGGGTGGGGGTGAGGGTGGGGTTCGAGGATGGGGGTGAGGGTTGGGGTATGATTTGGCATGCAGGTGGGGGGGAAGCAGTAGTGAAGCTTCAACTTACCAGTATCCATTCCTCCGCCGACTCCTGCGAGGCCGTCAGGATGCAGGATGTTCAAGACTTCCTCCTCCCATGTTGTAAATTGTGGGGGTTGAGGTGGGGGTCCTCCGCCAGTCTTCTGCACGGCGATGTTGTGCCTGGATACCATGGAACGCACCTTCCCCCGTAGGTCGTTCCATCGCTTCCTGATGTCTTCCCGATTTCTGGGGTGCTGTCCCACAGCGTTGACCCTGTCGACAATCCTCTGCCATAGCTCCGTCCTCCGGGCAATGCTGGTGTATTGGACCTGTGTGCCGAAGAGCTGGGGCTCTACCCGAACGATTTCCTCCACCATGACCCTGAGTTCTTCGTCTGAGAAGCGGGGGTGTCTTTGGGGTGCCATTGAGTGGTGTGTATGATGTGTGGGGTGGAGTATGTGTAGTTAAGTGTGTTGAGTGTGGTGGTGTGTGTTGTTTTGTGTGTGGATATTGTGTGGGTGATGGTGTAGTGTGCCTCTGTGTGATGGTATTCTGTGATCGCTGATGTGTCTCTCAGTGCTTCTTTCTGAATTTTTGGTCGTAGGGGTTTGTGGGTGATGTGGGTGTGTGTTTTATATTGTATTGTGTGTGTGGGAGTGGTGTGTGTATGTGTATCAGGTGTGTGGAATTCAAATCGTCCAATGTGGCTGAGTTTTGTTCGTTTGTGTGTATTCTGACCGCGGCGGTGTGTACCGCCAATGGAAAACCGCGTTTGAAAGACCGCCGCGTGGATTCGTGGGTCGTAATGGCATGGGCGTATTTCTGTTGGCGTGACGGTGGAGGTATGGTCACCTCCACTTTTCCGCCGACCGCTGGTCTGGCGGTCTGTTGTGGCTGTCGGATTTTCGGAGGTTTGGCTGCTGCGGGTCAGAATGACCGTGGCGGGTTACCGCGACCGCGGCGGAATTATGGAGGATTTCTGACCGGCGGTAGGCGCCTTTTACCACCGAGGTCAGAATGACCACCTAAATACTTGGTGCAATTTGCAACCTGTATTTTTGTGACTACTAAAACATTTTAGGAAATGACTTATGCACCAATTGGTCAGCTCTTAAAAATCCGAAGTGTAGTGGGTCAAAATCCAACCTACCTCATGCATTATAATAAGGTAGGTTGCAAATTCTGACTCATTATGATTCGCTGTCATCACCTGGATGGTGGCCTGCTGTAGTCAACAGACCACCATGTCTGTGATTGTTTTTAAAAAATAGCAATCACTTTTTATACAATGCAGCTCATTTTCCTTAAAGGAAAATGTGACGCTTTTAAAAACTATGAAAAGTATCACAAACATTTTATTAGGAGTAAGCAGTGGTCCCATAGACCATGACCTACTCCTGAAAAATGTTTTTTCAACATTCAAAAACAAAAGAAAAAGGACTCCTTGCATGAGAACGTTTGCAAATTGGTTACCCCTACCTTTGTGTAGTTATTAAAACGTAAATGTTTGCAACCAGATTTTCATTGTGGACCCTCAACCCCTTCGCTGCCAGGCCTTTTCCCCCTCCTGTGCCAGGCCTTTTTTTTGCCTATTTGGAATAGTTCTCGCTTAGGCCCTCATAACTTTTTGTCCACATAAGCTACCCACACCAAATTTGCATCCTTTTTTTCCAACATCCTAGGATTCTTGAGGTATCCAGACTTTGTGGGTTCCCCTGAAGGAGGCCAAGAAATTAGCCAAAATACAGTGAAAAATTTGTTTCTTTAAAAAAAATGGGGAAAAAGGCCTGCAGAACAAGGCTTGTGTTTTTTTCCTTGAAAATGGCATCAACAAAGGGTTTGCGGTGCTAAAATCACCAGCTTCCCAGCTTCCCAGCTTTCAGGAACAGGCAGCCTTGAATAAGAAAACCTATTTTTTCAACACAATTTTGGCATTTTACTGGGACATACCCCATTTTAATTTTTTTTTTTTTTGCTTTCAGCCTCCTTCCAATCAGTGACAGAAATGGGCGTGAAACCACTGCTGGATCAAGAAACCTAAACATTTCTGAAAAGTAGACAAAATTCTGAATTCAGCAAGGGGTAATTTGTGTAGATCCTACAAGGGTTTCCTACAGAAAATAACAACTGAAAAAACAATTATTGAAATTGAGGTAAAAAAACAGCAATTTTTCTCTACGTTTTACTCTGTACCTTTTTCCTGCACTGTCAGATTTTTTAAAGCAATATACCGTTACGTCTGCTGGACTCTTCTGGTTGCGGGCATATATAGGGCTTGTAAGTTCATCAAGAACCCTAGGTACCCAGAGCCAATAAATGAGCTGCACCCTGCAGTGGGTTTTCATTCTATACCGGGTATACAGCAATTCATTTGCTGAAATATAAAGAGTGAAAAATAGCTATCAAGAAAACCTTTGTATTTCCAAACTGGGCACAAGATAAGGTGTTGAGGAGCAGTGTTTATTTGCACATCTCTGAATTCCGGGGTGCCCATACTAGCATGTGAAATACAGGGCATTTCTCAAATAGACGTCTTTTTTACACACTCTCTTATATTTGGAAGGAAAAAATTTAGAGAAAGACAAGGGGCAATAACACTTGTTTTGCTATTCTATGTTCCCCCAAGTCTCCCGATAAAAATGATACCTCACTTGTGTGGGTAGGCCTAGCGCCCGCGACAGGAAATGCCCCAAAACACAACGTGGAGACATCCCATTTTTTGACAGAAAACAGGTGATTTTTGCAAAATGCCTACCTGTAGATTTTGGTCTCTAGCTCAGCCGGCACCTAGGGAAACCTACCAAACCTGTGCATTTTTTAAAACTAGAGACCTAGGGGAATCCAAGATGGGGTGACTTGTGGGGCTCTGACCAGGTTCTGTTACCCAGAATCCTTTGCAAACCTCAAAATTTGGCTAAAAAAAATACGTTTTCCTCACATTTCAGTGACAGAAAGTTCTGGAATCTGAGAGGAGCCACAAATTTCCTTCCACCCAGCGTTCCCCCAAGTCTCCCGATAAAAATTATACCTAACGCCCACAACAGGAAATGCCCCAAAACACAACGTGGACACATCCCATTTTTTGACAGAAAACAGAGGTGTTTTTTGCAAAGTGCCTACCTGTAGATTTTGGCCTCTAGTTCAGCCGCCACCTAGGGAAACCTACCAAACCTGTGCATTTTCTAAAACTAGAGACCTAGGGGAATCCAAGATGGGTGACTTGTGGGGCTCTGACCAGGTTCTGTTACCCAGAATCCTTTGCAAACCTCAAAATTTGGCTAAAAAAACAAATTTTCCTCACATTTTGGTGACAGAAAGTTCTAGAATCTGAGAGGATCCACAAATTTCCTTCCACCCAACATTCCCCCACATCTCCCGATAAAAATGATACCTCACTTGTGTGGGTAGGCCTAGCGCCCGCCACAGGAAATGCACCAAAACACAACGTGGACACATCCCATTTTTTGACAGAAAACAGAGGTGTTTTTTGCAAGGTGCCTACCTGTAGATTTTGGCCTCTAGCTCAGCCAGCACCTAGGGAAACCTACCAAACCTGTGCATTTTTTAAAACTAGAGACCTAGCGGAATCCAAGATGGGGTGACTTGTGGGGCTCTGACCAGGTTCTGTTACACAGAATCCTTTGCAAACCTCAAAATGTGGCTAAAACAAACACATTTTCAAGACATTTCTGTGACAGAAAGCTCTGGAATCTGAGAGGAGCCACGAATTTCCTTCCACCCAGCATTCCCCCAGGTCCCCAGATAAAAATGATACCTCACTTGTGTGGGTAGGCCTAGGGCCCGCGACAGGAAATGCCCCAAAACACAACGTGGACACATCCCATTTTTTGCCAGAAAACAGAGGTGTTTTTTGCAAAGGGCCTACCTGTAGATTTTGGCCTCTAGCTCAGCAGGCACCTAGGGAAACCTACCAAACCTGTGCATTTTGTGATAAACTAGAGACCTAGGGGAATCCAAGATGGGGTGACTTGTGGGGCTCTGACCAGCTTCTGTTACCCAGAATCCTTTGCAAACCTCAACATTTGGCTAAAAAAACACATTTTCCTCACATTTCGATGACAGAAAGTTCTGGAATCTGAGAGGAGCCACACATTTCCTTCCACCCAGCGTTCCCCAAGTCTCCCGATAAAAATGATACCTCACCTGTGTGGGTGGGCCAGGTGCCTGTAACAGAATGAGGCCAAAAATGTGTAGAGATAGAGGGGATAGCACAGCGAGTTGATAAGGACATATTCTTCTTTTATATTTTATACATCTTTAGGCTGACTCTGCTTTGGGGACCCACACAAGTGAGGTGTCATTTTACTTAGGAGACTGAGGGGAATGCTGGGGAGTAGGAATTTTGTGCTGGAGTGGTGATCGTACAAACGAAAGTCAGGAAAATATGCTTTTTTATCCTAATTTTGAGGTTTGCAGAGGAGTCTGGGTAAGAAAATTTTGCGGGATCCACGCAAGCCACACCTCCCTGGACTCCTTGGGGTGTCTAGTTTAAAAAAATGTCTGGGTTTGGTAGGTTTCCCTAGATGAAGGCCGCACCCAGGACCAAAAACATAGGTGCCCCCTCCCCCCAAACACAGGTAGTTTTGTAATATATCATTTTGATGTGTCCACATACATCTGTGACGTGCCAAACACTAAAATTGTGAAAAGAAACACACTTTGGTTATGTGAAAAAGACCCCTCACCCACCAACCAAGTTGGTGGCATGCTTCATCATCGGGGTCCCATCTTAAACACCTAGCATGTCTCAAGTGTGCTGAGACGCCTGATTACAGCAGAGCAGGTTTTGTCATTTGTACCACACATACTGGTTGGATTTGGCACGAGGGTGAGTGATGGTTCAGTAGATCAAATGTTATTAACAAGAGATTTCACAAAAGTGAAATGCACTGGTAATAACTGAAAGGCCAAAAAACTGAACCAATGACTCACAACTCGTGAGCTGTAAAGCCACGGCAAGGCACCAACCGCTTTACAGTCCATTCACACACCTTTCATACATGACATGCACAAGACCATTCACACCGCCAGCCACACTCGCATCGACAGACAGCGGCAGTCAAGGGCCCATCACTTTCATACGCCCACATGCCTGATAAAGCAATCACACCAGCTGATGAATGTGTGGACTGGCGTTTGGCTGGCACCGCTAGCCAAGCGCCACCCCACATATACAGCCATCCAAGCGCCACCTCAAGGACACCGCCAGCCAAGCGCCACCCCACCCATACCGCCAGCCAAGCACCACCCCAAGCACACCGCCAGCCAAGCGCCACCCCAAGCACACCGTTAGCCAAGCGCCACCCCACCCATACCGCCAGCCAAGCACCACCCCACGCACATCACCAGCCAAGCGCCACCCCACCCATACCACCAGCCAAGCGCCACCCCAAGCACACCGCCAGCCAAGCGCCACCCCACCCATACCGCCAGCTAAGTGCCACCCCACGCACACCGCCAGCCAAGCACCACCCCACCCATACCGCCAGCCAAGCGCTACCCCTAGCACACCGCCAGCCAAGCGCCACCCCACCCATACCGCCAGCCAAGCGCCACCCCATGCACACCGCCAGACAAGCGCCACCCCAAGCACACCGCCAGCCAAGCGCCACCCCACCCATACCGCCAGCCAAGTGCCACCCCACGCACACCGCCAGCCAAGCGCCACCCCACCCATACCGCCAGCCAAGCGCCACCCCTAGCACACCGCCAGCCAAGCGCCACCCCACCCATACCGCCAGCCAAGCGCCACCCCATGCACACCGCCAGACAAGCGCCACCCCACGCACACCGCCATCACTTTTTTTGTTTATAAACAACAAAGAAACCACTAACTAATTATAAAATAAGTACAAAACTACAAACACAAAAGCTCTAACTAAATACATGACAGTAATGCCAACCGTGAAACTGAACATATGAAAATATAAAATAGGCAGTTTACGCTCACGGTATTTCCCAAACGTTTTTCCTTGTGTGGTAACTTCTAAAACAGCTGGGCGCACACAGCCCAGGCTTTGAAGGGCATTTGGGGCAGTACATCCAGCTTTCCCTCCAGATTGATCTCCGGGCACATACTCTACATTTCTTTGTGGGCAAGTCTTTTTGGGAGTGGGAGGAATGTGATCTGGAAAGTGCTGATCTTTCAATATAGCCACTTCCTCCACCACTTCTACTCTAGGAACTGTTGCCCGTTCCACCACAATAAGGCTCTCTATCACTGACTCCTGAAATTTAACAAATGTCATTCTTGACTCAGGTGAAAAATCCTTGAACACAATAAAAGCATTAAAAGTTGCCAAATGAAATAAATGTAGGGCCAACTTTTTATACCACACGTAAGACTTACGAAGAGAAGTGTAAGGTTCCAACCTCTGTTCTACTCTATCAACACCACCCATGTGCCTATTGTAGTCCAAAATGCACGCAGGTTTGCGCACTTCCGCAACCTGACCCCAAACAGTCACAGGGGAAGTACTCTCATCATGGATGGTAGATAGCATGTACACATCCCTCCTGTCTGAAAATTGCAGAGCTAGCAGCTCATTATTCCATAAGGCACTGCACTGTCCTCTCTCAAGATTTTTACAGACAAGCTCCCTTGGATAGCCTTTCCGGTTAGAACAGATTGTGCCACAAGCAACAGTGTCCACTCTCAACAACTCCTTGAACAACTGCACTCCAATGTAGAAATTATCTACATCCAAATGGTGACCTTTGTTAAACAGTCGTCTACCAAGTTCCCACTCAATTTGTTTGCTAACTCCAAAAGTGGGTGGACAACCAGGAGGGTCAATACTGGAATCCTTACCAGTGTAGACCCGGAAATTATGCACATATCCTGTACTGCTTTCTGACAGCATATACAATTTAATCCCATATCGTGCCCTCTTACTAGGAATGTACTGCTTAAAAACAAAATGCCCCTTGAAAAGGACCAAAGACTCGTCCACACTTATCTCTTTGCCTGGAACATAGACCTCTAAAAAACGATCTACAAAATGATCAAGGACAGGCCTAATCTTAAAAAGACGGTCACAATCAGGGTGATCTTGTGGCAAGGCTAAAGCATTGTCTACATAATGCAACATATGAAGAAGAAGCAAATAGCGATTACGTGTCATAGTTGCAGGAAATATAGCCGTTGCCATCAAGGGACTAGTAGACCAATGAGAAGCCAGTGACGGCTTCCTGATCAACCCCATCAAAAAAGTCAAACCTAAAATCTTTTTCATCTCTTCCAGATATGTGGGAACCCACTGAGTAGCTGTAGACTGAGGCTTAAGTCTGGCAGCGTCGTCCCTCAAATATTGCTCTGCATAAAAATTAGTCTGCTTCACAATCTCTTCCAAAAATACATCGTCCATAAACAAGTGAAAGAAATGGACAGGCAAAAAGTTTTCCGTATTGACTCTACACCCTGGGAGACCAGTAAATGCAGGAAACTGTGGCTGCTCCATGTTTGGGGCAATCCAGGTGTCAGGTCTTCTAGGCTGCTGCATTCTTGGCACATCAATGTCCTCCTCTACAACAAGCCCTTCATCTGCACTGAGAGTAGCTTCCTCATCAGAAGAATACTCTCAGACAGAAAACTCACTGCCAGAATCTCTCACTTCCTCCTCTGCCTCAGATGCAGAGTCAGTCTCGTAATCATGGTCTGAAGACGACTCAAAGAGCATGCCAACAACCTGCTGAGCGGTCACTCTGCGGCTAGCCATGATCCTCACTAACAACAAATGGATTGCCAACAACAACTAGCACTAAAATAAGTAATAAACAAAGTGTAGCTTTATCACAAAGAGTTATGTACTAAAACACTATACCACTCACTTGCCTGAAAAAGCTACTCACCAGTAACTATTCTGCACAGACACAGCAATCACCAATGATATCCCACTAAAAAGAAAAAAGAAAAAAGCAAATTAGACATATGACAACACAAATATCATTGTGCTCAAATCTAAGGCCAATTTCACACACATTACTGCATTTAGTACACCACCTACAAACATGTCATTCATGCATGTCAACAATACTCTTTTGGAGTAAATTGCTTTCACTTACCTAAAACATGCATCTATGCAACCCGCAGGCCAACTACTGCCAAAACCGCAAGGATCCACAGCAAAGGAAGCAAAAGCTTTGAACTAGAACAAAAAGAAGAAATAAACTGTTATAATCACAAATACAAGTACTTCGCCAGTTGACAAACACCCCACCACCAAGAACTTAGAAATTGTCCCTGGTGCCTAAGTGGCTTCTGCCCCACTAGGAGGCAGATGGGCCTAAAAAAAATAGGCTGATCTGTCTACAAGGTGGGCAGAAATGTCCATCACTAACGTGCCCCCTTTGGGGGCGACCCTTGCCAAAGATGCCGCCGCCCCCCCCACACAAAACACACACACACAGGATCCCTGGTGCCTAAGTGGATTCTGGCCCCCTTGGGGGCAGATGGGTGTAAAAAAAATGAGCCGATCTGCCCCCAAGGAGGGCAGAAATGGCCAACAGCTCTGTGCCCACCTTAGGAGGCAACCCTTGTCAAAGGGGGCAAATGGGTGGCGCCCCCAGCACTAGACAAAAAAAGGGGAACCAAAAAGAAAATCACTGCCGTATTGGTGGTTTCTGCCCTCCTTGGGGGCAGAGATGGCCAATATGAAATTTCCCCCCTTTGGGGGGTCGACCCTTTCCCAAGGTGTGCCCCCAAACACACAAAACACACACACCTCACAATCCCTGGTGCCTAGTGGGTTTCGACCCCTCCCAGGGGCCAGATCAGCCAAAAACATGGTCTATCTAGCCCCAGGGGGGATCGAAACATATAAAAAAATTATAAAATGCATGGCCAACATAATTTCCCTGGTGTCTAGTGGATTTCAGCCTCCCCCGGGGGCAGATCAGCCAAAAAATTGGCTGATCTGCCCCAAGGGGGGGCCGAAATACTGAAAAAATTAGCCCCCAATGGGAGCGACCCTTGCCCATGGGGTCGCTCCCAAAATATATGCAAAAAAATTATATCCCTGGTGTCCAGTGGTTTTTCGGCCCCCCTGGGAGCAGATCTGCTGAAATATCAGCTGATCTGCCCCCAGGGGGGGCTGAAAAAGGAAAATAAGGCCCCCCAATGGGAGCGACCCTTGCCCAAGGGGTTGCTCCCAAAATATATGCAAAAAAACCATATCCCTGGTCTCCAGTGGTTTTTCGCCCCCCCAGGGGGCAGATCGGCTGAAAAATCGGCCGATCTGCCCCCCAGGGGGGCCGAAAAAGGAAAATAATGCCCCCCAATGGGAGCGAACCCTTGCCCAAGGGGTCGCCTCCTATAACAAACATAAAATGGAAATCCCTGGTGCCTAGTGGGGATTCCTGTTCCACGATCGCGGGCCCCGCCCGCGATCGTGGAGCAGGAATCCACTGAAAACAGGCACAGGGGGAAAGGAAAAACACTTTCCTTTCCACCGTGTCTGTTTCCTCCCCAACCCCCAAAGAAGAAAGGACTCACCTTGTTGATCCGTTCTCCGGGACGAACTGGAAGCAAATGGCTTCCAGCGCGTCCCTCTGCAATATTTGATGACGACGGTACGCTGTAAGCGCACTGACGTCATCGGATTGCCGAGGGGTGGGTCGGGGGGGAAGGGCTTCCCCTTCCATCCACAACCGGGGGGTGTGGGTGGGGAGCCCATGGGGGGAGCGCTGGTGCTCTCCCCAGTTCCCAGGTGCAGGACGAGGTGATCTCGTCCAAGGCACCGTACGAGTTAATAAATACCATAAGAAATTGATTTTTGTTACAGTGCCCTAAACACGCCCCTTCAAAATACAGATTCAGTATAGTTTCCTAAATCCATTTATTGATTCAGAAAAAATTTGGTTAAATGCGCTTAGTACATTTGAAAAAGGGTTTCAGTGTGTGCAAACTCTTACTGAATTAGAGGGTTTGCAAGCACAAAAAGCGTTTGTACATGTAACCCCTCACATCTCTAACTTTTACCATTCAAAGCTTACGCAACACGATTTTATGATGCTAATTTCTAGAAAACTTGAACAGATTTTCATGAAGTTAAGCAAAGGCATACTTCTGTGTAAATTTCTAGTTTCATGCCATGTTTAGTGTAATTCTGTTTACAGTGTTTTTTCTGCATCAGAGATAAGATGGGAAATGCTACTTTTTGACCTTCTCTTTATTTCCCACCGTGCAGGAGAGATCTGTTTGAAACCTTTCCACGCTGACCCAACACCTGATGAACTTGTTTTAAAAAATGTTTAGTACAAGTTCGGCTTATCAATAGAAACTCTAACCTAATCTGCAGTATCCTTTTCATCAGTTTTCCTTTATCTATATCTATGCTTACATCTGTATCTATATTTATATCTATATCTAAAGTCCCTGAAAAAACAAAGGTTTCAGGGATGTTATAGATAGGAAATAGAATTAAAAAAAAACATAGAAGTGCAGTCCCACTTTCCCTGTGCCCTTTAGTGCCCCCTCTACCACCACCATGTATGCGCCATATTCATTTTTTAAAAATGTTTTCATGACGCTATTGATGTACACTGCAGGAGTAGTGCCAAACTATTGGCGCCACTCCTGCAGAGTACATATGGGCCCATTACAAATAAGGGAAGCCCCCTTTTAATGCCTGCTCTGAGCAGGCATTAAAAGTGCCATACAAAACGATGCATGGAAATCTCCTAGATTTCCTTGCGCTTTTATTTCAGCCCCCCCCAATAGGGGAGTGCCTCCTTTGCATACATTTTTCCTGGCTCAGGCATAATATAGCGCAAAAGGTTACAAAGTGGCAAAATGCATGCTTTGCACCACTTTGTAAATATGAAGCTAGGATTTTGGCCTTGTTGTGCCACATCAGCATTAAAAAAATTACGCTAATGTTGCACAAAGTGGCACTGGGAGCTTATAAATATGCCCCCAAAGGTTACCTGGACATTATAGTTAGGCTCACATTTTGAACTGACCATACCATACAAGTTGACCTGTTATAGGTAGAGGTATCTGAAATAACTATAACTTGTGCACAAAGGTAACTACAACTTGCATCCCAGCCATGCACAGTTATCTGATCAATAATTTTACTGCAGACGTCAAAGTGACATTAGCAGTGATGTTATCAAAGATGTCATGAGTGCTGTAATTTGTGTGGTAGTTGGCAGTGCATGTCGAGGGTGCGAGTTATACTTACCGTAGGTCATGAGTTATAGTTACTTGAGATAACTCTAACTATAACTGTGAGAGAAAGAGAGGAAGAGGGAGAGTGATATCCACTTTTTTAGGCTTTGGTGAATGAAATACTTAGAATGAGATATTTCTTGACAAATTAAAAACAAAATTATTTTTGTCAATTAGAAAGAGTGAGATCACCTTTCATTATGAACCTTAAATGTTTCAAGATTGAAAACAAATTAAAGTAGGAACATGACCACCTGAATTAGAGCCCTCAACTTTCAGTGTTAGAATCTGTGACCTAACCATTATGCCATAAGCTGAGCCCTTTTTCTCTGTAGTCATTGCATGAAGTGGCCTTTGCAATGGCTATCTCTGTCTCTCCCTCTTCCATCCCATTATGGGATGGAAGAGGGAGACAGAGAGAGAGAGAGAGAGAGAGAGAGAGAGAGAGAGAGAGAGGGAGAGAGAGAGAGAGAGAGAGAGAGAGAGATAGAGAGAATTTATGAGAACGATTGACAGAGAGAACTTGAGAGAGAGAAAGAGAGAGTTTCAGGCTTTGATGAATGATATAAGTCAAATACATTTTTTAAGACAAATTGAAAAAAAATATCTATTTCTCAATAAAAATGAGTGAGATTACTGTTCTGTATGAACAGTAAACATTTGAAGTTGAAAGAAAATTGAAGAAGGGAATTGACCTTGAACATACCTGAACTAGAACTCTCAACTGTTAGTGTAAGGGTCAGAGACTTTAACGTTCAAGCCATAGCAGACTCCTTATTGAGTAATGTCCAGACATAATTATGACATTCAGCCCACACACTTCGAGAGGAAAGAGACATGAATGTTCCATTACTAGGAAGGTTCCACAGACAAAAAACTAGTAAATAAACATACCCACTGACTTGAGATACTAGGATTTAAACCATCAACCTAGTGAGTGACAGTCCAAGAGCTTTACGGGTAAATCAGAAAAGACTCTGGTGGTCATTCTGACCCTGGCGGTCTTTGACCGCCAGGGCGGAGGACCGCGGGAGCACCGCCGACAGGCCGGCGGTGCTCCAATGGGGATTCCGACCGCGGCGGTAAAGCTGCGGTCGGACCGGCACCACTGGCGGGGTCCCGCCAGTGTACCGCCGCCCCATTGAATCCTCCGCGGCGGCGCAGCTTGCTGCACCGCCGCGGGGATTCCGACCCCCCCTACCGCCATCCAGATCCCGGCGGTCGGACCGCCGGGATCCGGATGGCGGTAGGGGGGGTCGCGGGGCCCCTGGGGGCCCCTGCAGTGCCCATGCCACTGGCATGGGCATTGCAGGGGCCCCCGTAAGAGGGCCCCTACATGTATTTCACAGTCTGCTGCGCAGACAGTGAAATACGCGACGGGTGCAACTGCACGCGTCGCACAGCTTCCACTCCGCCGGCTCGATTCCGAGCCGGCTTCATCGTGGAAGCCTCTTTCCCGCTGGGCTGGCTGGCGGTCTGAAGGCGACCGCCCGCCAGCCCAGCGGGAAAGTCAGAATTACCGCCGCGGTCTTTCGACCGCGGAACGGTAACCTGACGGCGGGACTTTGGCGGGCGGCCTGCGCCGCCCGCCAAGGTCAGAATGAGGGCCTCTGTTCTGCCTTGCATCAAAATGTAACAAGAACATTCAAACCACACATCTTGCTAGTCTTCCTCTTTCAAGTCATTGAATGGAGAGACCATTGCAATGACTCTCTCTCTCTCTCTCTCTCTCTCTCTCTGCCATCCCATTATGGTATGAAAGAGCGCGAAAGAGTCACAGGGCCGCGGGGGAAGCCTCAAGGCCACCGCAGTTCCCCACACCCTGTGGGAGCCATCATTGCTCCACCAAGCAGAGAGCTCCTTTTAATAGCACCCCCTTGCTTGCAGAAGCAAAGTTTTTAGCTGTCTTCCCTGCACACAAATAAGACAGATGAAAACTCTGCTTTCCACAAGGGAGAACTCTTTGACAGGATAGTAGTCAGTACAGACCTCTCCTTACACATAGGTCACCTCCAAGGTAGGCACTAGGTAGCACTAGGGCAGGGTGCTGTGTAAGTAAAAGGTAGTGAATATACATTTAAGCTTTGCATGTCCTGCTAGTGACAGTCGAATTCCTATTTCACTACTATGAGGTCTATTTCTCTCATAGGCTAGCATTGGTAATTCCTTAATAAATCTTTAAGCTGTAATTCCTCATTGGAAAAAAGTAGCTGCATCATGTTTCATATCATTGAAATCATCTTTACTGGTAAAGTCAGATTTAGCTTTATTATTTTATAAATGTCACTTTTAGAAAGTGGTCCTTTTTCTGCTCTTACAGCTCTGAGTTCCTGCAGCATGACTACAATATATGTTCAGGGTGGGTAACCGCTGAACTTTGTGCATTCCCTCTAGACAGCCACAAACACAGTAAAGGTTTGTGTGTCTGAGCACTCATCTGCATTCATCTGCATTCGGATGACTTTTTCTGGGCAGGAAGGAAGGAAGGGGCTTACACACCTGAATAGGCAGTGTCTGTCCCCACACAAAGGGCTGATTAGCCCCTGCTGATAGTCTGGAGCCAGGGCTAGAAAGAAAGGATCTCTGTGCACTTCAAAGACCCTTCATTGAAGTCACCTTCACTTCAATGGCACAATGGGTATAAGTAATAGGTTTCTGACCGACTAAATCCGGACACTTAAGGACCTACAACTGGGCTCTGTCAGAAGAACTGTTGCACTGCATCAAGAACTGTCATGCTGCCTGACTGCTTAACTGGAAAGACTGCTTTTCTGCTGTGCTGCCCTGCTGCCTGATGCTCTCTGACTTTACTGAGGGAGAGCTGGACTCTGTCTTGCACCCAAGTGATCTCCAAGGGCTTTCTGGCTTGCCTCCTGTAACTTCAGGTTATGGGATTCCAAAGTCTCTACCCATGCTCCTGTACCTGGCTCACTGGAAGTGGACCCAGCTACTTGCATCACAGCAATCACAGAAATCGATGCATCCCCTGTCTGCGTGTAGCAGAACTGGTGCACTGACCTGGTAGCAGAAGCAAAATTTGTGCATCGTTCGCTGAACCACTACATCGTCTGAAGAGTCCGATGCATCAGAACCTCACATCACCACCACAACAGTGACACATCCCCCGACTGTGCAGGGAAACCTAGCACATAACACTTTGGAACTAGCACACCTCAGAACAGATGCATCACCTTCACTGTGTGGACAGATCGATGTGTCGCCATCCCTGCGAGGACACAATCAATACATCTCAATATGCTTCTCACTTTTGAGATCTCGATAGGTACTTTGTTCACTGGGTCTTGCATGGGTCCTTTAGCGAGCCTACTCTCCATTGAGGTCAGCTCGAACTTTGATTCTGCCCCAGTCCAGCACAACTTAGAGTAACCCCTAAAGCTCTATTTGCTTTTAACAGCTAGAACACTTTTATTGTTCTAAAATTCCTAAAAACAACACCTACTTACTGGATTTATGTTGTTTTGGTCTTTAACTATTTATAAAATTACTGTCTATTTCTCTAAACCTTTGTGGAGTCTTTTGTGGTGTTTTCACTATGTTCCTATGTATATTGAAAAATACTTTACACATTTCCTATTTAGATAAGCCTAACTGCTCTGTGGCAAATTACCAGAAGGTGAGCTTGCCACAGAGCAGTTAGGCTTATCTAAATAGACCATGTGTAAAGTAGTTTTTAAAAATATATCTAAGTTTGTATCTAGCTTACCTTGACCAGAGCGGTAGTTCCTATTTGTACAAAGGTGCATATTCTGATACCCTGTACAAACAGGATTTCAGAAACCCCAGATTGTGTGTGTTGGTGGGGAATAAAAGGCAAACTCAACATGATATCCCTCTCAGGGTGCCATGCCCACAAAACACTGCCTGTGGCATACTTAACCCCTTCGCTACCAGGCCTTTTCCCCCTCCTAAGCCCATACTAGCGTGTGAATTGCAGGGCATTTCTCAAATAGACGTCTTTTTTGCACACTCTCTTATATTTGGAAGGAAAAAATGTAGAGAAAGACAAGGGGCAATAACACTTGTTTTGCTATTCTATGTTCCCCCAAGTCTCCTGATAAAAATGATACCTCACTTGTGTGGGTAGGCGTAGCGCCCGCGACAGGAAATGCCCCAAAACACCACGTGGACACATCCCATTTTTTGACAGAAAACAGAGGTGTTTTTTGCAAAGTGCCTACCTGTAGATTTTGGCCCCTAGCTCAGCCGGCACCTAGGGAAACCTACCAAACCTGTGCATTTTTGAAAACTAGAGACCTAGGGGAATCCAAGATGGGGTGACTTGTAGGGCTCTGACCAGGTTCTATCTCCCAGAATCCTTTGCAAACCTCAAAATTTGGCTAAAAAAACACATTTTCCTCACATTTCGGTGACAGAAAGTTCTGGAATCTGAGAGGAGCCACAAATTTCCTTCCACCCAGCGTTCCACCAAGTCTCCCGATAAAAATGGTACCTCACTTGTGTGGGTAGGCCTAGCGCCCACGAAAGGAAATGTCCCAAAACACAACGTGGACACATCCCATTTTTTGACAGAAAACAGAGGTGTTTTTTGCCAAGTGCCTACCTGTAGATTTTGGCCCCTAGCTCAGCCGGCACCTAGGGAAACCTACCAAACCTGTGCATTTTTTAAAACTAGAGACCTAGGGGAATCCAAGATGGGGTGACTTGTGGGGCTCTGACCAGGTTCTGTTACCCAGAATCCTTTGCAAACCTCAAAATTTGGCTAAAAAAACACATTTTCCTCAAATTTCGGTAACAAAAAGATCTGGAATCTGAGAGGAACCACAAATTTCCTTCCACCCAGCGTTCCCCCAAGTCTCCCGATAAAAATGGTACCTCACTTGTGTGGGTAGGCCTAGCGCCCACAACAGGAAATGGCCCAAAACACAACGTTGACACATCCCATTTTTTTTACAGAAAACAGAGGTGTTTTTTGCCAAATGCCTACCTGTAGATTTTGGCCCCTAGCTCAGCCGGCACCTAGGGAAACCTACCAAACCAGCACATTTCTGAAAACTAGACACCTAGGGGAATCCAAGATGAGGTGACTTGTGGGGCTCTGACCAGGTTCTGTTACCCAGAATCCTTTGCAAACCTCAAAATTTGGCCAAAAAAACACTTTTTCCTCTCATTTCTGTGACAGAAAGTTCTGGAATCTGAGAGGAGCCACAAATGTTCTTCCACCCAGCGTTCCCCCAAGTCTCCCGATAAAAAAAAAAAAAAAAAAAATTAGCCCTTGCGCCTAGAGGTTTCTGCCCCCGGGGGTAGATCGCCTAATAACAATAGGCCGATCTCCCCCAGGGGGGCAGAAATGGCCTAAAATAAATTTGCCCCCTCACTCCCCGAGGAGCGACCCTTGCCTACAAGGTCGCTCCCCTTGTGTGACGGCACAAAAAAAAGGATCCCTGATGCCTAGTGGTTTCTGACCCCCTTGGGGGCAGATTGACCTAAAATCGGCTGATCTGCCCCCAAAGCGGGCAGAAATGGCCTAAATACAATTTGCCCCTCCAGGAGTGGCCCATGCCTAAGGGGTCACTCCGCCATCTGTAAAACAACAACACCAAAAATAATCCCCTGTGCGTAGTGGTTTCTGCCCCCCTTGGAGGCAGATCAGCCTAATTAAAATAGGCTGATCTGCCCCCCTGGGGGGCAGAAATGGGCTAAAATAAATTTGCCCCCCAGGGGAACGACCCTTGCCTCAGGGGTCGCTCCCCTTACGTGAAATTCACAAACAAAGAAAATCCTCCCTGGTGTCTAGTGGTTTCTGCCCCCCTTGGGGGCAGATTGGCCTCATAAAAATAGGCCAATCTTCCCCCAAGGGGGGCAGAAATGGCCTAAATATAATTTGCCCCTTATGGGAGGGATCTTTGCCTAAGGGGTCGCTCCCCACACCTAAAACAAAAAACTAAATAAAAAACTTTTTGTTTTTTTTTTATCCCTGGTGCCTACAGGTTTCTGCCCCACCTGGGGGCAGATCGGCCTACTAATAGGCCTTAAAGAAAAATGCCCCCCCTGGGAGCGACCCTTGCTCAAGGGGTCGCTCCCTTATGCCAATTTAGTTTTCACAAAAGACATCCCTGGTGTCTAGTGGGCGTTTTGACAGCCAGATTGCTTTCAATACGGCTGCCAAAATGCAGAGAAGAGACTTCAAAGGGAAGGAAATGCATTTCCTTCCCTTTGAGGCCTCTCTCGGCCTCCCCCACGTGATCGGAAGAGAAATGCAAATGAGTGACTGTGAGTGTTGTGAAGGCATGTGTGTGACAAGGTATGTTGGTGTGTGTTGCGGTGTGTGGGTATGTATGTGTGCCTGCATGGGTGGTGGTGGGTATGCGTGCGTGCATGTGTGTATATGGGTGCACATGTGGATGTGTATATGTGCGGGGGCAGGAGCGGGAGGAGGAGGGTGGGGGAGGACTCTGGGGAGCAGGAGGGGGCTGGGGGAGATCCCTATGAGTGCCAGGGAAGTGATTCCCTGGCACTGATAGTGCCTACCACCATGGTTTTCGTGGCAGTACGTTTGGCACGAAAACCATGGCGGTATGCCGGGTCGTAGACCAGAGGGTGGTATTGTGGCGGCCACCAGGCTGGAGGCCGAAGTCTCCAGCCCAGCGGCCATTACCACCTTGGCGGTTGGTGTGTTAAAGTGGCGGTTTTGGATGGCGGTAACTGGTATTACCATCGCTTTAACACCGACCGCCAGAGTTGTAATGAGGGCCAAAGTCTCCAGCCCGGTGGCTGTTACCACCCTGGCGGACAGAGCCTGTTGGCAGTACCTTTCCCCAAAATACCGCCGTCCGCCAGGGTCGTAATGACCCCCAATATCTCATTTCGATATAGTATATACAGAACCAGCTTCCTACTCACACACATTCAGACAATCAGAAAACAAGTCAAACACCCAATTCACGCAAGCATACATCCACTCACACAACAACTTATAGACCCAGAGAATCACACACATATCCATTCACTGACCCACACAAACATCAACACACCCACTCACTTACCCACAGCACACTCACAGCTCCTGTTACACATCCACACAACTAATCACATAGCTATACAGCCACTTACACACCCACATACAACTCTACATAGCCAGTAACACACACACTTATACACACACACAGACTCATGGAACCACTTACATATCCATACAACCATTCTGCAGCCACTTACAGACCTACTCACAAATCCAGGATACCACTTGCGCACCCATACAGGCACTAGATAGCTACTCAAACACCCACACTGTCACTTACACAACTACTCACACACCCACACACAGGCAGTGATACAGTTATATATATTGCAATAGGATATGTTTGCATTATATGTGTTGTTGTTTTGTATTGAATGTGTGCTTTTGGTTGGAAACAGATCTGTAGATCCTTTGCAAATCCACCTGTGACACATCCATGGTGGATCCACGGATCTGACTGAGAAATTATGAAAAAGGATTTGAAAACAAGAAGAACCAGTGTTTGGGAAAATGGTTTGCTTTGAATAGAGCCTTTGCGTTTATGGTGTGTAGATGATAATTACATATAGAACAGGATGCAGTCTTTTAAGCAGAGGTGGGTGGAACTTGTGGAGTTTTACTCTACGGAATTCCGCTGAGTTACATAAAAACTACTCAAGATTCCACAGAGTTCCACCCACCTCTAATTGGGTGCAGTAGCAGAAATACAAATAGCCTTGACAAAGTTAAAAAATTCATAGATGTAAAAGGTGAAAACACTAAGGCCCTCATTACAACATTGGTGGTAAATCCCACTTACTGCTGTCCAGAAGACAGCCAACACACTGCCGCGGCATTCCGCCACAGCTATTACGACCCACAGCTCAGAATCCGCCAAAATCTATACACCCACACAAGTCCGCCACACCAAAGGTCAGTGATAAACTGGTGATAACAAAACCTCCACTGTCACGGCAACAGGAATATGCCCACACTATCACGACCCACGAATCCATGTGGCGGTCTTTCAACCGCGGTATTCCATTGGCAGTACACACCGCCGCGCTCAAAATACACACACATTTACAAAACACTGCCACATTGGACAATTCCATATACACACACCTGATACACATACACACACCACTCCCACACACCCAATACAATATAAAACACCCACCCACATTACCCACAAACCCTTACAACAATTTGTAAGAAGCAGAGAGACAGGAAAGCAAAGACCAAACCAGCATACAGAGGCATACAACACCATCACTCATACACATCCACGCACAAAACACCACACACCCCTAAACATCACCCCACACATCACAACACACACCACCTCACACATCACCCACACTACCCCATGGCACCGCAAAGACACCCCAGGTTTTCTGAGGAGGAGCTCAGGGTCATGGAGGAGGAAATCATCCGAGTAGAGCCACAGCTATTCGGATCACAGGTGCAGCACACCTCCATAGCTAGGAAGATGGAGCTATGGCGCAGAATCGTGGACAGGGTCAACGCAGTGGGACAGCACCCAAGAACACAGGATGACATCAGGAAGAGATGGAACGACCTATGGGGGAAGGTGCCTTCCGTGGTTTCAAGACACCACGTTGCGGTTCAGAGGACTGGCGGCGGACCCCCACCTCCTCCCCCACATCTAACAACATGGGAGGAGCAGGTCTTGGCTATACTGCATCCTGAGTGCCTCGCAGGAGTAGCTAGAGGAATGGATTCTGGTAAGTCAAATCTTTAACTACTTCATCCCCCACCCTACCTGCATGCTTTCACATACCCCCACCGTCGCCCTCACCACCATAACTCCAACTATTCACAAGTGTCCACTATCACAAACCACACATCCCAACACCAAGCCCTGAATGCAACAACAAAGCATGGACACCCATCACCAATGCATGTCCACTACAGATTCCCACACAGACCCCTAAACACTTATCGCACAAGGTCCTACACAAGAATGTAAGCACTGGGGTACAGGGTCACCCACCCATTGCACACCATGGCACACACAGATGCAATAATTATGCCTTTACACCCCTGCAGGACGCCTACCCAATGTCACTGGACAGGAGGTTCCAGACATGTCCACTCCCCCCACAGAAGAGGCCCACAGTGATGACAGCAGCTCAGTCCAACTGGATCTAGATGACCAGTCCGGCCCATCTGGGACCTCGGGTGTGAGAAAGTAGCCTCTTTCTAGCCTTGTTACCCCCACTTTTGTCCTGTTTGTGAGTATATGTCAGGGTGTTTTCATTGTCTCACTGGGATCCTGATAGCCAGGGCCCAGTGCTCATAGTAAAAAACCTATGTTTTCAGTATGTTTGTTATGTGTCACTGGGACCCTGCTAGCCAGGACCCCAGTGCTCATAAGTTTGTGGCCTATATGTATGTGTTCCCTGTGTGATGCCTAACTGTCTCACTGAGGCTCTGCTAACCAGAACCTCAGTGGTTATGCTCTCTTTTCTTTACAAATTGTCACTAACAGGCTAGTGACCAATTTTACCAATTCCCATTGGCATACTGGAACACCCTTATAATTCTCTAGTATTTGGTACTGAGGTACCCAGGGTATTGGGGTTCCAGGAGATCCCTATGGGCTGCAGCCACCCATAGGGAGCTCTGACAATTCTTACACAGGCCTGCCACTGCAGCCTGAGTGAAATAACGCCCACGTTATTTCACAGCCATTTACCACTGTACTTAAGTAACTTATAAGTCACCTATATGTCTAACCTTTACCTGGTAAAGGTTGGGTGCTAAGTTACTTAGTGTGTGGGCACCCTAGCACTAGCCAAGGTACCCCCACATCGTTCAGGGAAAATTCCCCAGACTTTGTGAGTGCGGAGACACCATTTCACGCGTGCACTATACATAGGTCACTACCGATGTATAGCGTCACAATGGTAACTCCGAACATGGCCATGTAACATGTCTAAGATCATGGAATTGTCACCAGATAATTCCATGATCCCCTGAGTCTCTAGCACAGACCGGGGTACTGCCAAACTACCTTTCCCGGGGTTTCACTGCAGCTGCTGCCAATCCCTCAGACAGGTTTCTGCCCTCCTGGGGTCCAGCCAGGCCTGGCCCAGGAAGGCAGAACAAAGGACTTCCTCAGAGACAGGGTGTTATACCCTCTCCCTTTGGAAAAAGGTGTCAGGGCTGGGGAGGAGTAGCCTCCCCCAGCCTCTGGAAATGCTTTGATGGGCACAGATGGTGCCCATCTCTGCATGAGCCAGTCTACACCGGTTCAGGGATCCCCCAGCCCTGCTCTGACGCGAAACGGGACAAAGGAAAGGGGAGTGACCACTCCCTGACCTGCACCTCCCAGGGGAGGTGCCCAGAGCTCCTCCAGTGTGCTCCAGACCTCTGCCATCTTGGAAACAGAGGTGTTGCTGGCACACTGGACTGCTCTGAGTGGCCAGTGCCAGCAGGTGATGTCAGAGACTCTTTCTGATAGGCTCTTACCTGTGTTTCTAGCCTATCCTCCTTCCTAGGTAGCCAAACCTCCTTTTCTGGCTATTTAGGGTCTCTGCTTTGGGAAATTCTTTAGATAACGAATGCAAGTGCTCATCCGAGTTCCTCTGCATCTCTCTCTTCACCTTCTGCCAAAGGATCGACCGCTGACTGCTCAGGACGCCTGCAAAACCGCAACAAAGTAGCAAAGATGACTACTGCAACCTTGTATCGCTTCTCCTGCCGCTTTCTCGCCTGTTTCCTGGTGGTGCATGCTCTGGGGGTAGCCTGCCTCCTCTCTGCACCAGGAGCTCTGAAGAAATCTCTCGTGGGACGATGGAATCCTCCCCCTGCAACCGAAGGCCACAAAAGACTGCATCACCGGTCCTCTGGGTCCCCTCTCAGCACAACGAGCGTGGTCCCTGGAACTCAGCAACTCTGTCCAAGTGACTCACACAGTCCAGTGGCTCTTCAGTCCAAGTTTGGTGGAGGTAAGTCCTTGCCTCCCCACGCTAGACTGCATTGCTGGGTACCGCGTGATTTGCAGTTGCTCCGGCTCCTGTGCACTCTTCCAGGATTTCCTTCATGCAAAGCCAAGCCTGCGTCTCTGACACTCTAACCTGCAGTGCACAACCTTCTGAGTTGTCCTCCGGCGTCGTGGGACTCCCTTTTGTGACTTCGCATGGACTCCGGTTCACTCCTCTTCTAAGTGCCTGTTCCAGTACTTCTGCGGGTGCTGCCTACTTCTGTGAGGGCTCCCTGACTTGCTGGATGCTCCCTCTGTCTCCTCATCCAAGTGGCGACCTCCTGGGCCACAGCAGCATCCAAAAATCCTAACTGCGACCCTTGCAGCTAGCAAGGCTTATTTGCGGTCTTTCTGCATGGGAACACCTCTGCAAGTTTCTACATGACGTGGGACGTACACCCTCCAAAGGAGAAGTTTCTAGCCCTCTTCGTTCTTGCAGAATCCACAGCTTCTACCATCCGGTGGCAGCTTCTTTACACCCTCAGCTGGCATTTCCTGGGCATCTGCCCTCTCTCGACAATGTCGCGACTTTTGGACTTGGTCCCCTTGTTTCACAGGTACTCAGGTCCGGAAATCCACTTTGGTTGCATTGCTGGTGTTGGTCTTCCTTGCAGAATTCCCCTATCACGACTTCTGTGCTCTCTGGGGAATATAGGTGCACTTTACACCTACTTTTCAGGGTCTTGGGGTGGGCTATTTATCTAACCCTCACTGTTTTCTTACAGTCCCAGCGACCCTCTACAAGCTCACATAGGTTTGGGGTCCATTCGTGGTTCGCATTCCACTTTTGGAGTATATGATTTGTGTTGCCCCTATACCTATGTGCTCCTATTGCAATCTACTGTAACTTTACATTGCTTGCATTACTTCCTTTTGCTATTACTGCATATTTTTGGTATTGTGTACATATATCTTGTGTGTATTTGGCATCCTCATACTGAGGGTACTCACTGAGATACATTTGGCATATTGTCATAAAAAATAAAGTACCTTTATTTTTAGTATATCTGTGTATTGTGTTTTCTTATGATATTGTGCATATGACACCAGTGGTATAGTAGGAGCTTTGCATGTCTCCTAGTTCAGCCTAAGCTGCTCTGCTATAGCTACCTTCTATCAGCCTTAGCTGCTAGAAACACCTCTTCTACACTAATAAGGGATAACTGGACCTGGTACAGAGTGTAAGTACCCATTGGTACCGACTACAAGTCAGGCCAGCCTCCTACATCGGGACAGTCGGTTCCTCTGACACAGTCACAGGCCACCACAGAGCCTCCCCCCTCAGGAAACACCAGCACAGCACCCACCCAGCTGGCCCATACCTCTGTCCCCAGGACACATCAAGCAGCAGTGTGTCCACCACTACAGGGAACCCAGGCTAACCCACCACCCCAACAACAACAGGGACCTGGGGGCAGTGGTAGTGGGCACACCGTTCAGGGGACAGAGGCCCAGGAACACAGGGGAACTGGGAGGGCTGCTGTGCGACAGGGGCAGGACAGGCCCAGGGAACCCACTCTCCACAAGGCCCTCTCCAACATCATGGGAGCGTACCATCATTCCCAGGAGACAATGGCAACGGTACTGGCCAAGTTTCAGGAGACCCAGCGGCTGCAGGAGAAACAGTATTTGGGGTTCAGGGAGGAACTCAAGTCCATCAACACCACCCTAGGCACCATTGTAGGGGTGCTGAAGGACCTTGTGAACACCAGGAGGGACACTGTGGCACAACGAGGGGCCCTTGACACTAGCTTGGACGATGAACTGCCCACCACCTCTGCAGGCGCTAGTGGACAGGAGGCACTGCCACTGGACCACGACACCAGCACCCCACCCCCTGCAGATGGAGAACCACCCTGCAAGCGGTCCCTGAGATCCAGGACAAAGACAGAAAACAATGCCAAGACCCCGCCAAGAAATGAGACCACCCTGAATGTCATCCTTCTGTCCCACTTTGTCACCCTGTCCATCCTTAAACTGCCTAAGCTCCACTTCCTATGCCCCTTTGGACAATGCACCTGTGAGACAAATAGACTATACTCTGCCATTGACATTCCTCCACCATCACTCCTGACAATTTTACAACCCCCTCCACTATTTAGCAATTAAATAAACACCCTTGAATCACAAAACAATCTGGAGTCAGTTAGTGCTTTCACAAATGTGTATTTGCAATAACTGAGGATAATAGCAAAGTCCATTGTATTGTCAACATACCTATGTCACACAGCTCTAGTCCATGAGGTAACATAGCAGAGGTCACACAGTGGGACACACATCCGTGAAATCGAAAGGGAAAGTGACAAATTAGGGTCTATACACTGGGTGAAAGTGACAGACAAATGATAGGTCAAACAATGTTTTCAGATGTAGGAGGCAGTGATGTCTTCTTACCTGTGTCTCACTGGAAGTATTGCTGGATCACGGTGTTTCTGTTGTCTATGTCCTCTTTTTCTGCCTCCTCTTCTTCACTGTCCACAGGCTCCACAGCTGCCACAAGACCTCCTTCTGGACCATCCTCCTGCAGAAAAGGCACCTGTTGTTGCAAAGCCAAGTTGTGCAGCATACAGGCCACGATGATCTGGCAAACCTTCTTTGGTGAGTAGAATAGGGAACCACCTGTCATATGGAGGCACCGGAACCTGGCCTTCAGGAGGCCGAAGGTCCTCTCTATAACCCTCCTAGTTCATCCATGTCCCTCATTGTAGCATTCCTCTCCCCTTGTCCTGGGATTCCTCACTGGGGTCAGTAGCCATGACAGGTTGGGGTAGCCAGAGTCACCTGCAAATGTCGAGGGACAACTGTTAGACACACACTAACCCTTAGGGACAACCCCAGACCCAGACAACTATTCACACTGTATAGGGTCCTTGTCCTGACCTAATAGCCACACACGGTGCCTCTGGAGATGCCCCATCACATAAGGGATGCTGTTATTCCTCAGAATGTAAGCGTCATGCACTGAGCCAGGAAACTTGGCGTTCATATGGCAGATGTACTGGTCTGCCAAACACACCATCTGCACATTCATAGAATGGTAGCTCTTCCGGTTTCTGTACACCTGTACACTCCTGCGGGGGGTTACCAATGCCACATGTGTCCCATCAATGGCTCCTATGATGTTGGGGATATGTCGCAGGGCATAGAAGACACCTTTCACTGTGGGCAAATCGTCCACCTGAGGGAAAACAATGTAGTTGTGCATGTGTTTCAGCAGGGCAGACAACACTCTGGACAACACGTTTGAGAACATAGGCTGGGTCATCCCTGATGCTATGGCCACTGTAGTTTGAAAGACCCACTTGCCAGGAAATGGAGTACTGTCAGGACCTGCACTGTAGGGGGATTCCTGTGGGATGGCGGATAGCTGACATCAGGTCTGGCTCCAACTGGGCGCACAGTTCATGGATTGTGGCACAATGAAGTCTGTAGATGAGAATTACATGTCGCTCTTCCATTGTCAACAGGTCCACCAGCGGTTTGTACACCGGAGGATGCCGCCATCTCATCACCTGCCCCAGCGGACGTGCCCTATGGATGAGAACAGAGAGCACAGAGTCAGCCTACAATGAGGTAGAAAATAAAAAAAATTATTGCACACATTTGTCAATCCGCTATGTGCCTGTCTCTGTGTGTATGCAAGGCCTAGACATGTGTGACGCATTTAAAAGTAATGCCATGTGG
The DNA here is from genome assembly GCF_031143425.1 of Pleurodeles waltl. Classification (NCBI taxonomy): domain Eukaryota; kingdom Metazoa; phylum Chordata; class Amphibia; order Caudata; family Salamandridae; genus Pleurodeles; species Pleurodeles waltl. The sequence continues at coordinate 914,553,174 of NC_090436.1, forward strand.
CCCCCTGAAATGGCGGCTGCCTGACCTGTAAGGTGGGACAAGGGGATATGAGGTAACTGCGCTGGCGTTCTACACCGTTGCGGTAGGCGGTCGAAGACTGCGGAGCAATCCTGCATTGGTTAACATTGGGCCCTATGGGTCCCAGGAGCCAATGACGATGTACTCCAGTGGTGACGATACGCACCGGCGTGGACGTGACTGCCATTTTCTGACTGTTCACTCACTTGATACCTGACCGTCGACAGGAGAGGACCTACACTGCAAGTGCTGCTGTGACCTCAGTCTGGAAGCAACAATGGCTCATGTGTCTGGGGAAAGGGTCCCTGCCTTCACATCGGAGGAGTTGGATAAACTAGTGGTTGGGGTCCTCCCCCAGTACACGCTACTCCACGGTCCTCCAGACAAACAGGTGAGTACACTGTGAGCATGCTGCATGGGCAATGCCTGTTTGGAGTGGTGTGCAAGGTAGATACAGGTGGGGGGATGAGGCCTGCATGAACGGACGGTGAGTGTATGTGCGTCAGGGCAAGGGTGGGAACGTGGGACAATGACTGTAATGGTCCGGACAGTTAACGTTTTTACTTTTCCCCTGTACTAGTCCTCTAGGTCAGTGCCCACCAGAAGAAGGATATTTGGCGTGCCATCGCCAAGGACGTCTGGGCTCTGGGGGTCCACCACAGACCGAGCACCCACTGCCGTAAAAGATGGGAGAACATTCGCCACTGGAGCAAGAAGACGGCGTAGGCCCAGCTGGGGATGGCCTCTCAACCAATGTGCGAGGGGTGCCCGTCGCACCATGACCCCCCTGATGTTCCGGATCCTGGCGGTGGCGTATCCGGAGTTGGATGGGCGCTTGAGGGTATCACAGCAGCCACAAGGGGATGAGTACAGTCACATCCATCTGACTCTGCGCACATTGGAGGTGTCTGGGTGGGGGAGGTGGGCTGTGGGTTCCCCTAGGCTAAAGTGAGCCTTATAGGCAAGGACCCTTTGTGAGGCAGGCTAAGTGGCACCCCAACCCAACCAGTAGTAAGAGCCATCTACACCTAGTCAGGCTGCTGTGACTTTCATGTGTGCAGCAATTGGCCATAGGCCATGTACCCCATGTCCCTGTGAGGAATTAGGGAACTCTAAGTGCATGGCGTTGTGCAGAGGGTTGCTGTGTCTGTAGTGTCCGCCAATGGTAGCGGTATTGCATGTACTGAACATATCTTTCTACTTTCTTTCCCCCCCTTTTTGTTGTCTCCCTGTTCTTGAGTACATTTGCATCATCAGGCAGAGGAGCTGTACCACCGGAGCAGGAGGGAGCTGCATCCCACATGGCCCTGGAGGGCGAGACTACGGAATCAGAATTCACCAGTGGGACAGAGGGTGAGGGGAGCTCCACGGCGGGGACAGGAGCAGAGACCAGCGCCACCGACTCCTCCTCTGATGGGAGCTCCCTTGTAGTGGTGGGCCCCTCTGTGCCCCCCGCATCTACAGGTACAGCCGCCACCCCCCCTACCAGCACCGCCCTCCCAGTAGCCCCTCAGCATGTGCCCTGTGGCCGCTCACCCAAGTGGGTGGGCATATCCTTCACCCCAGGCACCTCAGACCCTGCCCCAGTCAGCCCTGCTGCCCTTAGTGAGGATGCCATTGACCTCCTGAGATCCCTCACTGTTGGGCAGTCTACCATTCTGAATGCCATCCAGGGTGTTGAAAGGCAGATGCAACAGACAAATGCATTCATTCTCGCCAGGCAGCCCAACAGCGAGCATTTCAGACTCTGGCCTCATCACTGATGGCAGCCATTGTCCCTGTGTCCAACCTCCCCCCTCCAACTTCCTCCACCCAGACCCAATCCCCAGTACCTCAGCCTATCCCAAGCACACCATCAGACCAGCATGTACACACCTCAACACACAAGGTTAGCTCTGGTAAACATAAGCACCACACATTCCACAGACACTCACACAAGCCTCATACCCATGCACACATACCAACATCCACTGCCTCTACTCTGTCCCCTCCTCCACGTCTCCCTCCTCCGTCCCTATCACGTCTCCACTCACACCTGCATGCACTACATCCTCAGCCACTTCCTCCATCACCAGCATGCCCATCACCACACACCGATCACGTGCAATCACCACCCCCACTACCATTCACACTTCCCCTGTGTCCTCTACCAGAGTGTCTGTGAGCCCTCCTCCCAAAGTAAACAAATGCAGCCACACACCCACCCAACAGCCATCCACCTCACGACAGCCTCCAGCCCATGCACCTTCACCCAAAGTCAGCAAACGAACACCTCCTACAACCACTACCTCTTCCTCCACTCCCAAACCCCCTCAATCTACCCTTCCCAGTGTGTCTAAAAAACATTTCCTGTCAAGCCTTGACCTCCTACCTTCACCTCCCCCACCCCTTCCGTCCCCTAGGGCCTGCCTTTCTAGGTCCCAACCCAGCACCTCATCCACCACATCACCGGGCACAGTGGACAAGACCGCCACCGGCACCGCCACATGCACCATCACCACGGGCACTGCCGCCAGCACCCAAGACACTGTGCCCTTCAGCAGCACTGCGGTCAGTGAGCCCGCCACCAGCACCGCCGCCCATGACACCACTGCCAGCACCGAGGTCAGTGAGCCCCCAACGCCGCTCATGACACCGCCGCCAGCACCGAGCTCAGTGAGCTCCCCCACCAGCACTGCCGCTCATGACACCGCTGCCAGCACCGAGGTCAGTGAGCCCCCCACCAGCACCGGTGCCCAATGACTGCCACAAGCACCACCACTACTGAGCCCACCGCCAGCACTGCCAGCGGCCACGCCACATCCTGAAGCAGTGGCACCACCACAGACTTGACTGCCATCCCCAGTGGTCATTCGTACGATGCTGGTGGTCAGTTCCAGGGGCCTGGGCAGCTTCCATGTTGCCCCACCGTCAGTGGAGTATCACATCCACTACCTCAGTCCTTGGCAGGATGAAGCACTCTGGGCACAAAGCCCCCTCCAGGACCAGTGGAGTATCACATACACTACCTCAGTCCTTGGCAGGATGAAGCACTCTGGGCACAAAGCCCCCTCCAGAACCAGTGAAGAAAGGCATCCATTACCTCAGGCCTTGGCAGGATGAAGCACTCTGAGCACAAAGCCCCCTCCAGAACCAGTGGAGAAAGGCATCCACTACCTCAGTCCTTGGCAGGATGAAGCACTCTGGGCACAAAGCCTCCTCCTGAGAACCAGTGGAGTATCACATCCACTACCTCAGTCCTTCAGTCCTCAGCAGGATGAAGCACTCTGGGCACAAAGCCCCCTCCAGAACCAGTGGAGGAAGACATCCACTTGAGAGACGGTGGCTTTGCACTCACCAGGATTAAGCAGTGGGCAAACCCCCCACTTGAGAGACTTGAGAGACTGTGGCTTTGCACTCCATAGGATAAAGCAGTGGGCAACCCACCCACTGGAGAGACTTGAGAGACTGTGGCTTTGCACTCCCCAGGATACATCAATGGGCATGGAGCCCCCCTCGTGGAGCTGGCGTTGTGCACTCCTCAGGCTGAGGTGCCCCCTCTTCCCTTCCCTCTGAGGTGCCTGTTTTTTAAAAAAAAATTATCCGATACCCCTGCAGTGTTCTCTCCGTTTCGATCGGATATCTTGTGTGGGCCTCGCCCATGCATTTTGGGCCCAGTGGTCCACGGACTATATTGGTGCAGTACCTGGACTTGAATTATTGGTGTACATATTTGTTTATAGTGTATATACAATTTTGACTAATGGATTTTACATGTTTACAATAGTTCAACTCATTTCCTTTTGTCATTGTGTTATTCTGGGGGGGTTGGAGGGTGTAAATGTATTGTTTCAGCATGTATTGGTGTGTGTGTGTTGTAGTGGGTTGGGGTGGGATTGTTGCGTGTTGCATGTGTGTGTCACTCTCTTTGACCTCCCCTCTCCCCTGTGTTGTAGGTGCAGTACTCACCGTGTTCGTCGCTGCCGGTCGTGCTCCTGGTAGAGGAGCGGGAAGACAATCGCAGGGAGTATTTGGAGTTCAGGCTCCATGGCGTCCTAGTTCCTCGTGGGTTGTGTAGAGGTGAGTGTTTTCCCTTCCAAGTCCTGTTTCTGCCGTGCTTTTGTTCACGTTGATTCTGCCCCGGAAAAGGTGGCGGATTGGCCTGTCATAATAGTGGGCGGTACATTGTGTTCCGCATGACTGTTAGCGGTGACCGCCATGCTGTTTGTCTGTACCGCCGTGGCGGCGGAGTGTTAAAGTGGCTGCCTATGTTAGCGGTTTCCGCCGTGGTCGTAATCCCGTTTTTTTTTTTCTGCCGGCCTGTTGCCGGTATTACCGCCACTTTAACACCGACCACCAGGGATGTAATGAGGGCCTAAGTCCATTTATAAAGGATGGCCTTGTTATCCTGCCACCGTCTGCTCCTCTCAAAACATAGCGCTTAAAAAAGATAAATTAGCACCAGACGATGTGGCCATCACTTATCTTTTACCACCACCTAGTGGAAACATTGAGTAACTGTTCCAATTCAATGTATCCAAGTAAACAAATGTGCAGACTCACTATAAAAAAAGAAAAATAAGCAATCATAAAACAGAGGTGTGGGAAGTTCTCTAGTTGAATCATTTTATTGAGATTTTACAACAGTTACATATACATAACAAAAAAATGTAAATGGTTAACAAACTCCCATGCCATGATTGCAAAGGGCAGTGCTACAAAGTGCCTTTCTAACTCAATCCAGCACATTGCACTGCAGTTGTTATACACTAAGGCCCATATTTATACTTTTTTAGCACCGCATTTGCGCCGCATTTTGATGCAAAAACGGCACAAACTTACAAAATACAATTGTATTTTGCAAGTTTGAGCCGCTTTTGCATAAAAAAATAACACAAATGCAGCGCTAAAAAAAGTATAAATATGGGCCTAAATATGCTAGTCACTTGGGACCAGTGTGGCCCTAATTACTGTTTTGCCTTCACAAAGACTTCAGTTACCAGGTTGCACTGGATTAGCCAGTGGCACAGTTGGCATGAGCAGGAAATGGATGAGGTCAACAAATCTACCAGATTTTAACACATGCCAACAGCCTACAATCTCTTAGCTCGCGTCATATGATGTCATCAGTGATGTGGTTGATGGTGTGTCATCTTTATTGGTGCAATAACTCTTTAATGTGTGCAAAATGTTCTGGTGAAATATATTGAGATAAAGTTTAATATGCACTGATTTCAACAGAGGCCTTAGTGCTTACACCATTTACAAAGAGTGCTTCATTAACTCCTTAGGGTTGCTAAGGGCTTTAAAATTACAATTTCAATGCATCACAAGTCATACACAGACTTCCATGCTTACTTGAAGAGCTCTTGCATACAGGGGCAGCAGAGTGGTGCCCACATTTGGTCTGCTTGTGCCAGATGAGCAGATATGCTGGGAGCTAAGTCTAGGGGCTGCAAGGAGGATAAGAGTGCTACCATTCCAGGCCGAGATCTCACATCTGCTCCCTCTCTCCCTCCAAACAGTGAGGACGATCACACTGAAGGTGAAATCAGGACTACAATGACGATTTCTCAGTTCAATGCTGACAATTGTCATGTTCAATGTAAATAGGTCTCATAAACGGTGACAATTAAAAATGTGCTCACTAGTTTGTTTACAAAATGAGGCATAAATTAAAGAAAATCATTCAGTGAGGAAACTGGCAGACAAAAAGAAAAATAAATAGATGTATGTGTGCTTCTTTTCATCATGACAATGTTTGTGTTGCTGCCTGTAGTAAAGTGGTGGTGAGCCCTGCCATGCATTAAATACTGCTTTGTGCATTACACAACCAGGGAAAGATCAGCCACATCACCGCCCAGCATGTTCACATTCAGATCCATTGTTTACACAGCAGTGGAAGTACCTTGGGACACTGTCACTGTGCCACAGCCACAGGATCTAGCATTACCAAAGAGGTGACCAGATTTCAACCAAACTTAAAAGCTCCAAACCTTTCAGAAGGTAATGCCTTTTATTCTCCTTTTTCTCACTTTGGCCCAGTACATGCCATTCTATTGTTGTGCAAGGTCAGGCATGTCATCCAAGAGGTGAGGGTGAAAAAGGAAGTCTTTCTTGGCAGGGAATCTCCACAGGGGTGGGTGGGGCACCAGTAAACTCTGTCACTTGACGGTTAGCAGAGATTTTGTCAAACTCCCCACTCCTACTGGAGCGTGGAGTAGGCAAAACTCTGCAAACCCCACTAGAGGAGTGGAGTTACTGCTCACCCCTACTCTTAAGTTGTTGAGTAACACACTGGTGCCTGTTTTTTAAAATATTCTATCTATGTCAAAGCATAAGTTGTTATGCTATATAGAGCCAATGTTGTGGTCTTGGAGAAATACAGCTACAGCTTTATTGACATGTTTCCTGGTTTTCTCTATCTGGGGACAAAATTGGGTTGACCACTACAAGCCTTGTCTTTGACAAAAGCGGGAGAACACCAAGGCAGTATTTGGGAAAAGTTAAATTAATTTAGCAATAGTAACCTTCATTAGGATTTCCAGTCCCACCCCAGTAATGGTGCCTAGGTCATTGCCACCATAGTACACAATCTTGAGGTCTGGGTGTTGGCAATCTGTAATGTTTTTTAAAAAAAGGCAGATATTGATGCCACTTTAATCCTCTCTTGCCAACCCAAGTGATGTCTACATTAGGTCAACCTATGTTCCTGTCAATGCCACTCTTTCTAGAAATTGTTTTGGCCCAGAACACTAAACTATGGCCCACAATCCAGACTCTGACCATTTTGGAGACAAGCAGTAGAAAGATGAAAGGGAGTTAAAATTGAGTATTGCAAGGTAAATAATAAAATAAATTTTATTGGGTGGCAGAGATCTGCAGGGAACTAAAATGAGGCAGTGACTTTGAGAAAAAAGTATCTGTGATTGGCTTTGGAAAAATAAAAAAATATGTTTGGCATATGCTTGGAATAGCAAACAGTTAACCACAGTCAATGACAAGCTAGTGTGCTGCTGAGAGCATTTCTTGTGAACTTTGGACCTACTGGTTGGCAGAGATTATTGGAAACATGGTTACTATGGAAATGGAGCTAAAAGAGCATGGGGTGGAGGGGAACAAAAGAGACTGCGCTGTGAAACTGAAAAGCAGACTGGTGTACACAAATTACTCAGTTGGGAGTGTGTCTCTTGCAATTAACAATAGAGTAAAAAATATTGACCATTTAGAAATGGTATAGCAAAAATAAAGGATGAAAGGAAGCCTGTGTTTGCTAAGTGCAGTAGTATGCGTGAAAGCACAGTGGGAAGGGTAGCCATTATTGGTACTTTTGTACTGACTGTGGAGGAGGATTTCTATATTTCTGATTTGAGATTTGCAGTGGAAAATAGATATTAACAGACATTAAAATAAAAGTTAGACAATAGCAAAGAGATTTGACAGGTATGTGAATCAGGTTGTACTATTAAAAAAAGTATATTTAAAAAACCTATGAGAGCATATAAGCTGAAAGAAAATGTGAAGCTTTGCTTTAAGACACTACAGTAAAAAGCAAAATAGAAGGAAGTTTAGATGAGAAAATTAACAAAAAATATAGGGGCAGATTTAAGAGCCCCTAGTGCCTCGTTGTGCCACATTAACGTAATTTTTTAAGCTAATGTGGCCCAACGAGTCCAAAATCGCTGGGCCAAATTTACAAAGTGTTGCAATGCATGCATTGTGTCACTTTATAACCCTTTTGTGCCAGGCATAATGTATGCAAAGGGGGTGTTCTCCCTTCTGGAGGGGTGAAAAAATGGTGCAAATAAATCTAAAAGAGTGAGGTGTAGCCATTTTAGTTACAGCTTCATACACGTTATTTTAGCGAAATAGGCCTGTCGCTTTAACCTAGATATATTTTATTCAGCTTTGTTTATTATTTTAACAATAGCACATTTGCAGTCTTGTTTTATTTCTCTCTATCTAGCTGTTCTTTGTCTAAGTCAGCACTGCATTCTTAAACAAGATATTTCTCTCACTCTGTGCTTTTCTCAAGGCTACAGTGAGGTAGGTTGCAGGCAAACATGGTGACACTTTGGCCCTCATTACAACCCTGGCGGTCGGTGATAAAGTGGCTGTAATACAGCCAACAGGCCGGCCGCAACAAAAATGGAATTATGACCACGGTGGAAACCGCTCAGACATACAGCCACTTTAACACACCGACCGCCAGGGTGAAACCAACAAGCACCACGACGGTAACTGCCAACAGTTAGGTGGAAGACAATGCACCGCCCACTCTATTATGACCGGCCTATCCGCCACCTTTTCCAGGGCGGTACCAACAACATCAAAAGCCTGGTGGAAACAGATCTCAGAAGTCAAAGGACTCACCTGTGAAGACTCAGGGAACAACCATGATGCCATGGAGCCCGAGCTGCATGTCTTCCCCATGTTCGTCTACCTTCTGCTTCATTATAAACACCAATGCCAGTGAATACGACCAAAGTGAGTACTTCTGTCTAGCACACAAGGGAGGGGGGAGGAAAAAGAGAGTGACACACACACGCACGCAACACCCACCCCCACCCCAGGACCCCTCAGAAATAATGCAAGGACAACTCCTAGAGTGTAAAATGGCTGTAATAAGATAAATATGGGAGAAATTTGTGCATCCAAATAAAAAAGTATTTACATATATATAATGCAAGGGGCACTGCCCAGTCCTCAATGTCTGTGGGCCACAGGGCCACATCACAAAGTCCAAGGCCCAACCTCACTCCTGCAACAACACAGAGAGAACACTGCAGGGGCATCAGGTTGAAAATAGACAGGCACCTCAGGGGGACGAGGAATGGGGGGCACCTCAGCCGGAAGATGGTTCAACGCCACTGGTCCTGGAGGGGCCAACATGCCCTGTGCTTGGTCTTGGGGAGTGCAAGGCCACAGTCTATCAAGTGGGTTACTAGCCCCCTGCTTGGTCCTGGGGAGTGCAAGGCCACAGTCTCTCAAGTAGGTGATTTGCCCACTGACTTGTCCTGGGGAGTGCAAGGCCATAGTCTCTCAAGTGGGTGACTTGCCCACTGCTTGGTCCTGGGGAGTGCAAGGCCACAGTCTCTCAAGTGGGTGACTTGCCCACTGACTTGTCCTAGAGAGTGCAAGGCCACAATCTCTCTAGTGGATTGGTTCTCCACTGGTTCTGGAGAGGGCATTGTGCCCAGCGTGCTTCATCCTGGGAAGGATGGGGTGAGTGGATGGCTTCTTCCACTGGTTCTGGAGGGGGCATTGTGCCCAGTGTGCTCAATCCTGTGAAGGATCGGGTGAGTGGATGGCTTCTTCCACTGGTTCTGGAGGGGGCATTGTGCCCAGTGTATTTGTGTGCTTCATCCTGGGAAGGATGGGGTAAGTGCATGGCTTCTCCACTGGTTCTGAAGAGGGCATTGTGCCCAGTATGTATCAACTTGGGAAGGATGGGGTGAGTGGATGGCTTCTTCCACTGGTTCTGGAGGGGGCATTGTGCCCAGTGTGCTTCATCCTGGGAAGGATGGGGTGAGGTGATGGCTTCTTCCATTGGTTCTGTAGGGGGCATTGTGCCCCGTGATCCAGATCTTGGGGAGTGCAATGTCACAGTCTCTCACCTGGATGTTAGACCCACAGGATTTGCAGGGGCCAGGCCGCACAACAACCCATGGATGCAGGACTACACACTGTCTGCCAGCGGTGACGGCTACTGCTGCTGGCAGTGGTGCTGATGGTTGAGCTGGCAGTGGTAGGGGGAGGCTCCAGCCCTTCCCCGCAGCCTCGGATGGCTGCCCACTGGGTTTGCTGCTGCTGGCAGTGGTGCTTCTGGTTTAGCTGCCAGTGGTGGGGGGAGGCTCCAGCCCTTTCCCTGCAGCCTTGGACACCTGCCCAGTGGGGATGCTGTTGCTGGTGGGGGTGCTGGCAGTGGTGGGGGAGGCTCCAGCCCTTCCCCTGAAGCCTCATATGGCTGAACCACCATGGTTGGTGGTGGGGGCTCTGAATGAGTCCCTGTGGATGTTGGTATGTTAGCATCTGGAAGGTGTTTGTGTGAGTGCCTGTGGGATGATGTCTGGTGCTTGTGTTTGCCTGAACCACTCTGGTGTGTTGTCTTGTGTGTATGCTGGTCTGCTTGTGTGCTTGGGATAGGTTGGTGATGAGGGGAATAGGATTGGGTAGAGGAAGTTGGAGGGGGGAGGCTAGAAACAGGGACAATAGCTGCCATCAGATAGGAGGCCAGGGCCTGGATTGATCTCTGTTGGGCCGCCATGCCAGTGTGAATGCTCTCCAGGAATGCATTTGTCTGTTGCATTTGGGCTGCCACCCCCTAGATGGCATTCACAATGGTTGACTGCCCAACAGAGAGGTCAATAGCCTCCTCACTCAGGGTAGCAGGGCTAACTTGGACAGGCCCTGAGGTGCCTGGGGCAAAGGTGATGCCCACCCTCCTGGGTGAGCAGGCATGGGAAACACGCTGAGGGGTTGATGGGAGGGTGGTGCTGGTACTGAGGTGGCTGCTGTACCTGTAGTTGGGGTGGGCACAGAGGTGTCTGTCACCATCAGGGAGCTTCCATCGGAGGAGGTATCACTGTCTGAACTGTCCCCTCCAGTCTCCGCTGTGGTGCTGCCCTCGCCCTTCGTCCCACTGGTGCCCTCACCGTTGGTGGATTTGGCATCCTGGGCCCTGTGGGATGCAGCTCCCTCCGTTGCCAGTGCCTCTGCTCCTCCGCCAGATGATGCAAATGCATATAAGGACAGGTTGACAAAACAAAAAGGGGGGAAGAGACAAAGGATACACTTGGTCAATGGTGGCAACAACACCACTGTTGGCGTACACGACACACACACACACACAGGGAACAGTTCTACGCACTAGGCAATGCACTACCAGTCACAATGCTAGTCGACCAGCCCATGGACATGGACACCTAACGCCAATTGCAGCATACCTGAGACCCACAGACCCCTGCCCAGTAGTGGATGCCTATTAGCTTGATTGGAGGATGTTTGCATCAGACCCTGTCCAAACTGGGACCTACCCTGCAATTTCCAGCCTGGCCTGGGGGCACCCACAGGCCCACAACCCCCACCCAGATACTACCCCACCATGCGCAAGTAGTATATTGGGGCACTGTACTCACCCCCTTGAGGCTGCTGTGATGCCCCCATGTGCCTATCCAACTCTGGATAGGCCACCAACATTATACAAAACATCAGGTGTGTCAGGGAACGACGGTCACCCCTTCATTGATTGGAGGCCATCCTCCGCCGTCTTCCGTGCCCAGCGTCTCAGGTCCTCCCGCTGTTTCCAACAGTGGGTGCTCCGCCTGTCGTAGACCCCCAGGGTCCACACGTCCTTGGCAATGGCACGCCATATACCCTTTTTTGATGGGCGCTAGAAAAAGGGTATCAGTCATAACGTTTGGCCTGTTACACTAATGGCCCTCAATAGCCCTCCCATCCCCTTATGCACAGACATGGCCCACCATACATGCAGCATGCTGTCCAGGGCCCATCCACCAACCCCCCGCACAAGAGACCTTCACACAAACCACTCCATGCATTCATGCCCCATGCATCGTGCTCACAGTGTACTCTCCTGTTGGTCAGGAGGCCCATACAGCATTCGGTACTGGGGTAGGACCCCATCCACCAGTCTCTCCAACTCTGCAGAGGTTAAGGCAGGTGCCCTTTCCCCAGTCACATAAGCCATGGGCAGTTCCAGACACAGGTCACTGCAGCTCATGCAGTGTAGGCCCTCTCTTGTTGAAGGTCAGGTAGCAAGTGAGTGAACAGAAATAAAATGCACTCCCGTCCGCAGCAGTCCGTACCGTCACAGCCAGCGTACCTCACCATTGGCCACTGTAACCCATAGGGCCCAATGATAACCAATGAGGAGTTGCATGGCGGTTCTCGACTGACTCCCTCAAAGGTGCACAACGTCAGCGGAATTACCTCATTTCGACCTCTCCCTCCATACAGGACAGGCGGACACCATTTCAGGGGGGGAGCAGGCCATGGCACCTAACTGTGTCACAGTACACATACGCACCAATTGGACCTATCCAACAATATACTGTTACAATCACAACATGCAATGTGTAGTGTTTGGAAATATGAGATACTGACCAGCTGCTCACCGTTTTGCCAGTTTGCACCGTTTAGATTGCAACCACTGTGGATGAATAGGAGATGGAGACATCCCCCTGTGTACAGACCCCTGGTGGACTTGGCAAAAATGGAGGACAGGCACATTATCCTCACCTATAGACTGGACAGGGCCACAATCACAGAGCTGTAGGCCCAATTGGAGCCTGACCTGATATCTGCTATCCGTCACCCCACCTGGGATCCCCCTCTTGTGCAAGTGCTATCTGTGCTCCATTTGCTGACAACTGGCTCCTTCTAAGTGGTGGTGGGCTTGGCAGCAGGAATGTCTCAGCCAATGTTCTCAATAGTGCTGACCAGAGTGTTGTCTTCCCTGATGAAACACATGTGCAGCTACATTGTTTTCCCAAGGTAGAGGATTTGGCCACAGTGAAGGCTGACTTCTATGTAATGGGACATATCCCCAACATTATTGGGGCAATAGATGGTACACATATTGCCTTTGATCCCCCAGAGAAATGAACAGGTGTTCAGAAATCGAAAGAGCTTTCACTCTGTGAATGCAAAGTATACTGGGTCTGTGCTTGTTGCTCTTATCCTCCATTGTTGCCAAGTCCAACCGGGGTCTGTACATGGGGGGATGTCTCCATCTCCTATTCATCCTCAGCGGTTGTAATCTAGGGGACAAAATGGTGAGCATCTGGTCAGTTTTCAACATTTCCTAAATGTACAGTTCATTGCATGTTGTGACAGGAACAGTATGTTGATGTTTAGTCCCAAATTGTGTCTATGTGTGCTGTGATGCAGTTAGGTGCCCTGGCCTGCCCCCCCTGAAATGGCAGCCACCTGTCCTGTGTGGATGGACAGGTGGAAATGAGGTAATGCCGCTGACATTGTGCACCATTGCGGGAGGTGGTTGAGTACTGCAGTGCAACTACTCATTGGTTAACATTGGGCCCTATGGGTTACAGTAGCCACTGGTGATGTACGCCGGTGCTGATGGTATACACCGCCGCGGACGTGACCGCCATTTTCTATCTGTCCACTCACATGCTACCTGACCTTCAATAGGAGAGGCCCTACACTGCAAGTGCTGCTGTGACCTGTGTCTGGAAACGACCAGGGCTCGAGTCATTGGTTAAAGGGCCCCTGCCTTCACAGCTGCGGAGTTGGAAAGACTGGTGGATGGGGTCCTACCCCAGTACCGAATGCTGTATGGGCCTCCAGACCAACAGGTGAGTACACTGTGAGCACGATGCATGGGGCATGAATGCATGGAGTGCTGTATGTGAAGGCCTCGTGTGAGGGGGTGGTTGAGGGGTGCTGGGCTGCATGCTGCATGTATGGTGGGCAATGTATGTGCATGAGGGGATGAGAGGGCTATGGTGGGCAATTAGTGTAACACGCCAGACGGTATGACTGATATCCTTTTTCTATGTGTATTTCCTCTGCAGGTCAGAGCCCATCAAAAAAATGATATATGGCGTGCCATTGCCAAGGACATGCGGACCCTGGGGGTCTATGGCAGGAGGAGCACCCACTGTCGGAAACGGTGGGAGGATCTGAGAAGCTTGGCACGGAAGAAGGCGGAGGCCCAGCTGGGGATGGCCTCCCAACGAGGAAGGGGTGCCCATCATTCCCCGACCCCGCTGATGTTCCACATACTGGTGGTGGCCTATCCGGAGCTGGATGGGCACTTGAGGGCATCACAGCAGCCACAAGGGGGTGAGTACAGTTCCTAGTATACTACTTGCGCATGGTGGGGTAGTCTCTGGGTTGTGGATGTGTGCCTGTTGGTGCCCTTATGCCAGGCCGGACACTGCAGGGTAGGTTCCATGTTTGGCAGGGGCTGATGAACTCCACCTCCAACCAAGCTAGTGGGCATCAACTACTGGGCATGGCTCTGTGGGTCTCAGGTATGCTGAAACTGGCGTTAGGTTTTACTGTTCATAGCCTGGTGACTAGCATTGTGACTGGTAGTGCATTGCCTAGTGCGTAGGGCTGTTCCCTGTGTGTTGTGTACATCAAGGGTGGTGTTGTTGCTGCCGTTGACCTAGTGTGTCCTTTGTCTCGCCCCCCTTCCTTTTTGTTTTGTCACCCTGTCCTTCTGTGCATTAGCGTCATCTGGCGGAGGAGCAGAGGCACTGGCGACAGAGTGAGCTGCATCCCACAAGGCCCATGAGTCCAAATCCACCAACGGTGAGGGCACCAGTGGGACGGAGGGTGAGGGGAGCACCACGGCAGAGACTGGAGGGGACAGTTCAGACAGTGATACATCCTCCGATGGAAGCTCCCTGGTGGTGACAGACACCTCTGTGCCCACCCCAACTACAGGTACAGCCGCCACCCCAGTACCAGCACCGCCCTCCCAGAAGCCCCTCAGCGTGTTTCCCGTGCCCGTTCACCCAGGAGGGTGGGCATCTCTTTCGCCGCAGGCACCTCAGGCCCTGCCCCAGTTAGCCCTGCTACCCTAAGTGAGGAGGCTATTGACCTCCTGCAATCCATCTCAGTCAACCACAATGAATGCCATCCAGGGTCTGGCAGGGCATTTGCAATATACAAATGCATTCCTGGAGGGCATTCACTCTGGTGTGGTGGCCCAACAGAGATCGCTCCGGACTCTGGCCTCCTCCCTGATGGCAGCCATTGTTCCTGTCTCTACCACCCCCAACTTCCTCGGCCCAGTCCCATGCCCCTGAACCCCAACCTATCCAAGCACACATTCCGACCAGCATGTACCCAAGACAACACACAAGAGTGGCTCAGGCAAACTCAAGCACCACACATCATTCCACAGGCACTCACACAAACACCATCCAGATACTGACATAACAATATCCCCTCCTCCACTGTGTCCCCCTCCTCCTCCTCGTCCACCTCCCTCCCAGTAGTGTCTCCACTCACACCTGAATGCACTACATCCACACCCACTGCCTCCATCACCATCACGCCTATCACTTCATGCCCCTCACTGGCAGTCACCACCCCCACGTCCATGCACATGTCCTGTGTGTACTCTCCCACTGTGTCTGTGCCGCCCTCGCAAAGTACACATACGCAACCACTCAGACACCCAACAGCCATCCACCTGTGTGAGAGACTCCAAGGAGACACCCATCAGCACTGGCAGTGTTCCAGCACCAGCTGCCAAGGGGAAGGGCAAGGATGTACCACCAGTTGCCAAGGGCAAGGAAGCACCACCAGCTTACAAAGGAAGGGCAAGGTGGCACCACCAGCTTCCAAGGGGAAAGGCAAGGCGGCAAGGGCAATGAGGCACCACCAGACGGCAAGGGCAAAGGGCCTGCCCATGCTGGCAGGAGGGACAGGAGGCCTGGTGCTGTGACAGAATCTGAGCCATCAACACCAACCATGGCGCTTCAGCAGTCTTAGGCTGCAGGGGAGGGGCTGGAGCCTCCCCCCACCACTTCCAGCACCGCCACCTGCACTGCCATCAGCACCACCACCAGCACCGCCACCAGCACCACTGCCAGCAGCAGCAGCCCCAGTGGGTAGCCGTCCGAGGCTGCAGGGGAAGGGCTGGAGCATCCCCCCACCACTGGCAGCATCGACACCGGCACTGCCACCACTGAGCAGCCAACGCCAGCGGTGGAATGTCTGTAGTCATGCCTCCATGGAGTGTAATGCATCCTGCCCACTGAAAATCCTGTGGGTATGACACCCAGGTGAGAGACTGTGACCTTGCACTCCCAAAGATCTACATCACTGGGCACAAAGCCCCCTCCAGAACCAGTGGAAGAAGTCATCCACTCACCACCTCCTTGCCAGAATAAAGCACACTGGGCACAAGGCCCCCTCCAGAACCAGTGGAAGAAGCCATCCACTCATCCCATCCTTGCCAGGATGAAGCAGACTGGGCACAAGGCCCCATCCATAACCAGTGGAAGAAGCCATCCACTCACCTCATCCTTGCCAGGATGAAGCACACTGGGCAGAAGTCCCCCTCCAGAACCAGTGGAGAAGTCCACTTGAGAGACTGAAGCTTTGCACTCCCAGAACCAAGCAGTGGGCAAACCGCCCCCTAAAGATACTGTGGCTTTGCACTCCCCACTAAAGATACTGTGGCTTTGCACTCCCCAGGACCAAGCAGTGGGCAAACCACCCACTTGAGAAACTGTGGCTTTGCACTCCCCAGGACATCGCACAGGGCATGTTGCCCCTTCCAGGACAAGTGGTGTTGTACCATCTTCCGGCAGAGGTGCCCCCATTCCCTGTCCCCCTGAGGTGCCTGTGTCTTTTCAACCTGATATCCCAGCAGTGTTCTCTCCGTGTTGATGCAGGAGTAAGATGGGGCCTTGGCCTATGTGATATGGCCCTGTGGCCCACGGACATTATGGACTGGGCAGTGTCCCTCCATTAGTATATCTGTAAATACTGTTTTGAATTTTGAGGACGTATTGCTAGAATTTTATCTTATTACACTCACTTCCTTTTGTCCTTGCATTATTCCTGAGGGGTACGGGGTGGATGTGTAATGTTGTTGTATCTGTTTGTGTGCATGTTGTTTGGAGCTGGGGATGTGGCATGTTGCGTGTGTGTGTATCACTCTCTTTTTCCTCCCCACTCTCCTGTGTGCTAGCCGGCAGTACTCACCGTGGTCGTCATCACTGGCGTTGGTATTCCTGGTGTAGGAGGAAGTAGACCAGCATGGGAAAGATCTGCAGTTCGGGCTCCATGGCAGTGTGGTTCTTCCCTGAGTGCCCAGAGGTGAGTCCTTTGACTTCTGAGATCTGTTTCTGCTGTGCTTTTGTTGTCGTTGGTACCGCCCCGGAAAAGGTGGCGGTTAGGCCTGTTGTAATAAAGTGGGTGGAACATTGTCTTCCGCCTGGCTGTTGGCGGTTATCGCTGTGATGCTTATTGCTACCGCCGTGGCGGTCAGTGTGTTAAAGTGGCTGTAGGTGTTGGCGGTTTCCGCAGTGGTCATAATTCCATTTATTTTATCGCCAGCTTGTTGGCGGTATTGCCGCTGCTTTATCACCGACCGCCAGGGTTGAAATGAGGGCCTTTGTTGTCAATGATGATTGGTGGACATTTAAAACTGTGCATACATTCTATCTTGAGACTACTCTGTAAGCCACATATATAGGTTGTTAACAGTGCATGTTTTCACGAGTCAAAAGTCCCTGCTACAGTTTTTGTATCCATGTTAGTGTATGGTGTTGACAAAGTCACAAATTACTCCATTGCCTAAGGGGAGTTCATGTCAATGCATCTTTTTGGGCAATAGAAATCTTAAACTTTCTCTGTACCAAGTGTCACAAGACTTGATGCCTATGCATAGAGTCGGTGACGCTTGCCACTGTGTAAAAGAGGGAGACCTACAGGTAAATGTGAAACTGAAAAATTGTACAAGTAGATGTCAATCTGAAATGTTTGAGATACCCTAACCCCAAACAAGCACACCTTCCCCATTGGTTATAAGAGGCTTGCTGTGTGGCAGACTGTACCTTGAACAATGGCTCTTACACACATGACATGGGGGGGTGTCAGGCAGTGTTATGAGCTTGGGGGCGTACTCACTAAAAAGTGGCCCAGTGCTGCGCAGCGTCACCTTGCTGGGCTGTGCTGTGCTGCATAATTGGGAAATGGAAGGAATTTTCCATATCTAAGACATACAGCACATTACTGTCCTTCCCCCGCAGTGCTGGTGCAAAATGTGCTGCCTAGTGCCCATGCATGCACCCTTGCACCATGGAAGAGGCATCTTTCTGCACAAAAACAAATCCGGGAGGCTTTTTCCTTTTTCTATGTGGGCTGCTCTCAGCAGCACACATAGGAAGAGGACAAAACTAGGAGAAAAAGTGATGTTTATCACCATTGCACCTCCCCTGGGAGGCAAATGGTTTGGGTGCATTCCCAGGTTTACATGGCCTTCTAAATTTGAGGAGGTGTCAAAATCTATGGGTGTTGCAAGGGAATACCCTCCGCAACCCAGGGCAGAGTAGTCTAACGTAGCGACTTGTGCTGCGTAGCGTTACTCCAGTTTTATGAGGCCATAAGCCTCGGAAATTGGCTTTGTGCGGCTTTGTAAATCTGACTTTGATTGTTGTGTTGTATACCACTTTGTGTGGTGCAAACGTGATGCAATGCTCTCATACACATGTCCCTTAAAGTTTGCTCTGCTTAATTCAGCTGCAGGATGGCAGAGCTTCTTTTTCGGTGGTGAGAATGGTTCAGAAAAACCTTATAATGACTGCCTGCAATGTTAGGTATTGCATTTTGTGCTTTTTTGTTGCCTGTATGCCATTTCTTTAGTAAATGTTAGTTTTCATGCTGTAGTGCAGCATCACTTCCACCTCAAGTGCAGAGTCTCCGCCTGAGTGCATAAAATCTGCACACGGAATGGAGACTACTCAGTCAGGCAGGAACCCAACGATATTAAACAGGAAATTACACACAGGAAATAAGCAGCAGGACGTTCATCACAGGAAGCTACTGGCAGCCATTTTGCATTCATTCTGAGCCATCCTCACCTCCATGCAAGATTCTCTGCCATTCTGCTGTACTGTGTACTGAAGCTGTCCCCAACATGGCTGAGGGACTTGATGACAAGGCACTCCCTTTCAACGAAACAGACTTGAACATCTTAGCTGAGGCGATGCTTGATAAGTACGCTCAATTTTATGGGGACCTTGAGGAGCAGCTGGTCATTGCAGCGTCCAACAAAGTCTGAGAAGAAATCGCAGTGGACTGCAGTGCAGTGGGTGTATACTATTGGCGCATCCAAATGTGTAGGAAATGCTGGGAGAACATGTGACTCTGGGTTCAGATAAAGACCCATGGCCTACTGGGTCTGTCCTCTCAACCACACTTGCATAGGCTCCTCCTGAGCCCACTGTACCAGGGTCCTAAAAACAGCCTAGTTGACCCTTCATGCTCAACTGCAGAAGTATGAGCAGCAGGGAGCTGGTAAGTACATGAACTGCTTTACGTGTCTGGTAGTATGATGTGAGTGGTGAAAGAGATGTTATATTATGTTTTCTCCCTATCTGCATAGTGGTTATATTACTTATAAGGTCTACGCCTCCTTGGATCAAATGGAATGTTATTGAATGAGGGCATTCTGGGACTTGTAGTGTAATAAACACAAAATGGAATAACTCTCCATTACAGTTGCATTTTAATGATCAAATGCACTTAGATTATCATGACTAGTCAACAAAGGACCTTATAACTGTTGTATCCAATGGTGAAGAAATGGCTTGCATAATGTCCAGTGTTGGTATGTGAGGGTTTTGATTGTTGGATGCTGTATCATGCATCCTTTTTGTGTGTGTATTTTGTCACCTTTGGCCTTCTCTGCGTAATGGTTACATGGTTGCAGCCTCCTTGAAGCAATTAAAATGCTGTTTCATGAGGGCTTTCTGGGGCTTGTGGTGTAGTAAACACAACTGGGATAATTTTCCATTACAGATACATTTTAATGATTCACTGCACTTAGATTATCATGCCTAGATTATCATGCCTAGTCATCTAGTGTTGCCGGACGCGCTGGAAGCCATTTGCTTCCAGCGCGTCTTCGGAGGAGGACCTGATAGGTGAGTCCTCTCCGTTTTTGGGGGCGGGGGGTTGAGAAAACAGACACGGTGGGAAAGGAAAGGTTTTTTCCTTTCCCCCTGTGTCTGTTTTTACAAGATTCCTGCTCCACGATCGCGGGCAGGGCCCACGATCGTGGAGCAGGAATCTCCACTAGCCACCAGGGATTTTCTTTTTGGGTAAATTTGGGGGCGACCCCTTGGGCAAGGGTCGCCCCCCCGGGGGCAATTTTTATTTGTATTTCGCCCCCCACTGGGGGCAGATCCGCAGATTTTTCGGCGGATCTGCCCCCAGGGGGGGGGGGGGGGGTGAAAACCACTAGACACCAGGGATATGTTTGTTTATGTGTGTTTTTGGGGGCGACCCCTTGGGCAAGGGTCACCCCCCCGGGGGCAATTTTTATTTGTATTTCGCCCCCCCTGGGGGCAGATCCGCCGTTTTTTCGGCGGATCTGCCCCCAGGGGGGGGCGAAAACCACTAGACACCAGGGATATGTTTGTTTATGTTTGTTTTTGGGGGCGACCCCTTGGGCAAGGGTGCCCCCCCCACGGGGGCAATTTTTATTTGTATTTCGCCCCCCCCTGGGGGCAGATCCGCCGATTTTTCGGCGGATCTGCCCCCAGGGGGGGGCGAAAACCACTAGACACCAGGGATATGTTTGTTTATGTGTGTTTTTGGGGGCGACCCCTTGGGCAAGGGTCGCCCCCCCAGGGGGCAATTTTTATTTGTATTTCGCCCCCCCCGGGGGCAGATCCGCCGTTTTTTCGGCGGATCTGCCCCCAGGGGGGGGGCGAAAACCACTAGACACCAGGGATATGTTTGTTTATGTTTGTTTTTGGGGGCGACCCCTTGGGCAAGGGTGCCCCCCCCGGGGGCAATTTTTATTTGTATTTCGCCCCCCCCTGGGGGCAGATCCACCGATTTTTCGGCGGATCTGCCCCCAGGGGGGCGAAAACCACTAGACACCAGGGATATGTTTGTTTATGTGTGTTTTTGGGGGCGACCCCTTGGGCAAGGGTCGCCCCCCCCCGGAGGCAATTTTTATTTGTATTTCGCCCCCCCTGGGGGCAGATCTGCCGATTTTTCGGTGGATCTGCCCCCAGGGGGGGGGGGTGAAAACCACTAGACACCAGGGATATGTTTGTTTATGTGTGTTTTTGGGGGCAAACCCTTGGGCAAGGGTCACCCCCCCCGGGGGCAATTTTTATTTGTATTTCGCCCCCCCCTGGGGGCAGATCCGCCGTTTTTTCGGCGGATCTGCCCCCGGGGGGGGGGGCGAAAACCACTAGACACCAGGGATATGTTTGTTTATGTTTGTTTTTGGGGGCGACCCCTTGGGCAAGGGTGCCTCCCCCACGGGGCAATTTTTATTTGTATTTCGCCCCCCCCTGGGGGCAGATCCGCCGATTTTTCGGCGGATCTGCCCACAGGGGGGGGCGAAAACCACTAGACACCAGGGATATGTTTGTTTATGTGTGTTTTTGGGGGCGACCCCTTGGGCAAGGGTTGCCCCCCCCCGGGGGCAATTTTTATTTGTATTTCGCCCCCCCTGGGGGCAGATCCGCCGATTTTTCGGCGGATCTGCCCCCAAGGGGGGGCGAAAACCACTAGACACCAGGGATATGTTTGTTTATGTGTGTTTTTGGGGGCGACCCCTTGGGCAAGGGTCGCCCCCCCCGGGGGCAATTTTTATTTGTATTTCGCCCCCCCTGGGGGCAGATCCACAGATTTTTCGGCGGATCTGCCCCCAGGGGGGGGCGAAAACCACTAGACACCAGGGATATGTTTGTTTATGTGTGTTTTTGGGGGCGACCCCTTGGGCAAGGGTCGCCCCCCCCCCGGGGGCAATTTTTATTTGTATTTCGCCCCCCCTGGGGGCAGATCTGCCGATTTTTCGGTGGATCTGCCCCCAGGGGGGGGCGAAAACCACTAGACACCAGGGATATGTTTGTTTATGTGTGTTTTTGGGGGCAAACCCTTGGGCAACGGTCGCCCCCCCCGGGGGCAATTTTTATTTGTATTTCGCCCCCCCCCGGGGAAAGATCCGGCGATTTTTCGGCGGATCTGCCCCCAGGGGGGGGGCGAAAACCACTAGACACCAGGGATATGTTTGTTTATGTGTGTTTTGGGGGGCAAACCCTTGGGCAAGGGTCGCCCCCCCCCGGGGGCAATTTTTATTTGTATTTCGCCCCCCCTGGGGCAGGTCCGCCGATTTTTGGGCAGTTCTGCCCCAGGGGGGGGGGGGGGGCGAAAACCACTAGACACCAGGGATTTTGTTTTTATTGTTTATTTTGGGGGCAACTCCTTGGGCAAGTGTCGCTCCCCTGTTTCGGCCCCCCCGATGGCAGACCAGCCATTTTTTGGACGATCTGGCCCGGGGGGGGGGTGGAAGCACACTAGGTGCCAGGGATTGTGTTTGGTGTGTGTTTGGGGGCACCCCTTGGGCAACGGTCGCCCCCCTAAGGTGGGGAAAATTTGTATTGCCCATCTCTGCCCGTAATTTTGTAGGCCCATCTGCCCCCAAGGAGGGCAGAGACCACCAATACGGCAGGGATTTTTCTGTTTTGTGTTGTGCTTGGGGTGCCCCCTTTGGGAAGGGTCGCCCCCTGAAAGGGGGCACAGAGGTGTTGCCCATTTCTGCCCCCCTTGGGGTCAGATTGGCCAATTTTTTTACGCCCATCTACCCCCGAGGGGGGCAGGATCCACTTAGGTACCAGGGACAACTTCTAAGTTCTTGGTGGCGGGGTGTTTGTCAACTGGCAAAGTATTTGTATTTGTGATTATAACAATTTATTTCTTCTTTTTCTTCTAGTTCAACGCTTTTGCTTCCTTTGCTGTGGATCTTTGCGGTTTTGGCAGTAGTTGTCCTGTGGTTTGCATAGTTGCATGTTTTAGGTAAGTGAAAGCAATTTACTCCAAAGGAGTATTGTTGACATGTTTGTAGGTGGTGTACTAAATGCAGTATTGTGTGTTTGACATTGTCCTTAGATTTGAGCACAGTGATGTTTGTGTTGTCATATGTCTAAATTGCATTTTTCTTTTTTCTTTTTAGTGGGATATCATTGGTGATTGCTGTCTGTGCAGAGTAGTTGCTTGGTGAGTAGCTATTTCAGGCAACTGAGTGGTATAGTTTTTTGTAGTACATAACTCTTTGTGATAAAGCTACACTTTGTTTATTACTTATTTTAGTGCTAGTTGTTGTTGGCAATCCATTTGTTGTTAGGATCATGGCTAGCCGCAAAGTGACCGCTCAGCAGGTTGTTCGCATGCTCTTTGAGTCGTCTTCAGACCATGATTACGACACTGACTCTGCATCTGAGGCAGAGGAGGAAGCAGGAGATTCTGGAAGTGAGTTTTCTGTCCGAGAGTATTCTTCTGATGAGGAAGCTACTCTCAGTGCAGATGAAGGGCCTGTGTTAGAGGAGGACATTGATGTGCCAAGAGTGCAGCAGCCTGGGGCTGCAGGGTTTCCCATTGGAAGACCTGACACCTGGATTTCCCCAAACATGGAGCAGCCACAGTTACCTGCATTTACTGGTCTCCCAGGGTGTAGAGTTAATACGGAAAACTTTCTGCCTGTCCATTTCTTTCACTTGTTTATGGACGATGTATTTTTGGAAGAGATTATGGAGCAGACAAATGTGTATGCAGAGCAATATTTGCGGGACAACGCTGCCAGACTTAAGCCTCAGTCTAGAGCTACTCATTGGGTTCCCACATATCTGGAAGAGATGAAAAGGATTTTAGGTTTGTCTTTTTTGATGGGGTTGATCAGGAAGCCGTCACTGGCTTCTTATTGGTCTACTAGTCCCTTGATGGCAACTGCTATATTTCCTGCAACTATGACACGTAATCGGTATTTGCTTCTTCTTCGTATGCTGCATTTTGTAGACAATGCTTTAGCCTTGCAACGAGATCACCCTGATTGTGACCGCCTTTTTAAGATTAGGCCTGTCCTTGATCCTTTTGTGGATCGGTTTTCAGAGGTCTATGTCCCAGGAAAGAGATAAGTGTGGACGAGTCTTTGGTCCTTTTCAAGGGGCGTTTAGTTTTTAAGCAGTACATTCCTAGTAAGAGGGCACGGTATGGGATTAAATTGTATCTGCTGTCAGAAAGCAGTACAGGATATGTGTATAATTTCCGGGTCTACACTGGTAGGGATTCCAGTATTGACCCTCCTGGTTGTCCTGCCACTTTTGGAGTTAGCGAAAAAATTGTGTGGGAACTTGCTAGACGGCTGTTTAACAAAGGTCACCATTTGTACGTAGATAATTTCTACACTGGAGTGCAGTTGTTCAAGGAGTTGTTTAGGGTGGACACTGTTGCTTGTGGCACAATCCGTTCTAACCGGAAAGGCTATCCAAGGGAGCTTGTCTGTAAAAAACTTGAGAGGGGACAGTGCAGTGCCTTGCGGAATAATGAGCTGCTAGCTCTGAAATTTTCAGACAGGAGGGATGTGTACATGCTATCGACCATCCATGATGAGAGTACTTCCCCTGTGGCTGTTTGGGGTCAGGTTGTGGAAGTGCGCAAACCTGCGTGCATTTTGGACTAAAATAGGCACATGGGTGGTGTTGATAGAGTAGATCAGAGGTTAGAACCTTACACTGCTCTTCGTAAGTCATATGTGTGGTATAAAAAGTTGGCCCTACATTTATTTCATTTGGCAACTTTTAATGCCTTTATTGTATACAAGGATTGTTCACCCGAGTCAAGGATGACATTTGTTAAATTTCAGGAGTCGGTGATAGAAAGCCTGATTGTGGTGGAACCGGCAAGAGTTCCTAGAGTAGAAGTGGTGGAGGATGTGGCTAGATTGAAAGATCGGCACTTTCCAGATCACATTCCTCCCACTCCCAAAAAAGACATGCCCACAAAGAAATGTAGCGTATGTGCCCGGAGATCAATCCGGAGGGAGAGCCGGATGTACTGCCCTGAATGCCCTTCAAAGCCTGGGCTGTGTGTGCCCAGCTGTTTTAGAAGTTACCACACAAGGAAAAACTTTTGGGAAATACCGTGAGCGTAAGCTGTCTATTTTATATTTTCATATGTTTCACGGTTGGCATCTGTTGTGTATTTAGTTAGAGCTTTTGTGTTTGTAGTTTTGTGCTTATTTTATAATTAGTAGTTTCTTTGTTGTTTATAAATAAAAAAAAGTGATTGCGGTGTGCGTGGGGTGGCGCTTCGCTGGCGGTGTGCGTGGGGTGGCGCTTGGCTGGCGGTGTGCGTGGGGTGGCGCTTGGCTGCCGGTGTGCGTGGGGTGGCGCTTGGCTGGCGGTGTGCGTGGGGTGGCGCTTGGCTGGCGGTGTGCTTGGGGTGGCGCTTGGCTGGTGGTGTGCGTGGGGTGGCGCTTGGCTGGCGGTGTGTGTGGGGTGGCGCTTGGCTGGCGGTGTGTGTGGGATGGCGCTTGGCTGGCGGTGTGCGTGGGGTGGCGCTTGGCTGGCGGTGCCAGCCAAACGGCAGTCCACACTCCCATCAGCTGGTGTGATTCTTGTATCAGGCATGTGGGCGTATGTAAGTGATGGGCCCTTGAGTGGCGCGGTCTGTCGATGTGAGTGTTGTAATGTGCTGGGCCCGTGGCTGGCGGTGTGAATGGTCTTGTGCGTGTCATGTATGAAAGGTGTGTGAATGGACTGTAAAGCGGTTGGTGCCTTGTCGCGGCTTTACAGCTCACGAGCTGTGAGTCATTGGTTCACTTTTTTGCCTTTCACTTATTAGCAGTGCATTTCATTTTTGTGAAATCTCTTGTTAATAAAATTTTATCCACTGAACCATCACTCACCCTCGTGCCAAATCCAACCAGTATGTGTTGTAAAAAATGACAAAACCTGCTCCGCTGTAATCAGGCGTCGCAGCACACCTGTGACACGCTAGGTGCCTCGGGTGGGACCCCGATGATGAAGCATGCCCCAACTTGGTTGGTGGGTGAGGGGTCTTCTTCACATAACCTAAGTGTGTTTCTTTTCACAATTTTAGTGTGTGGCACATCACGGATGTATGTGCACACATCAAAGTGATATATTCCAAAAATACCTGTGTTTGGGGGGGAGGGCCCACCTATGTTTTTGGTCCTGGGTGCGGCCTTCATGTAGGGAAACCTACAAAACCCAGAAACTTTTTAAAACTAGGCACCCCAAGGAGTCCAGGGAGGTGTGGCTTGCGTGGCTCCCCTAACATTTTCTTACCCAGACTCCTCTGTAAACCTCAAAATGTGCATAAAAAAGCATATTTTCCTGATTTTTCTTAGTAGGATCACCGCTCCAGCACAAAATTCCTACTCACCCAGTTTTCCCCTCAGTCTCCCAAGTAAAATGACACCTCACTTATGTGGGTCCCCAAAGCAGAGTCCGTCTCAAGATGTATAAAAGAATATGCCCTGATAAACTTGCTGTGCTATCCCTTCTATCCCTTCAGGTTTTGGCCTTATTCTGTTGCAGGCACCTGGCCCACCCACACAAGTGAGGTATCATTTTTATCGGGAGACTTGGGGGAACGCTGGGTGGAAGGAAATTTGTGGCTCCTCTCAGATTCCAGAACTTTCTGCCACAGAAATGTGAGGAACATGTGTTTTTTTAGCCACATTTTGAGGTTTGCAAAGGATTCTGGGTAACAGAACCTGGTCCGAGCGCCGCAAGTCACCCCTCCTTGGATTCCCCTAGGTCTCTAGTTTTCAGAAATGCACAGGTTTGGTAGGTTTCCCTAGGTGCCGGCTGAGCTAGAGGCCAAAATCTACAAGTAGGCAATTCGCAAAAAACACCTCTGTTTTCTTCCAAAATTTTGGATGTGTCCACGTTGCGCTTTGGGGTGTTTCCTGTCGCGGGCGCTAGGCCTACCCACGCAAGTGAGGTATCATTTTTATCGGGAGACTTGGGGTTCCCCCAAGTCTCCCGATAAAAATGATACCTCACTTGCTGGGTCCGTCTCAAGATGTATAAAAGAATATAAAAGAGTATAAAAGAATATGCCCTGATAAACTTGCTGTGCTATCCCTTCTATCCCTTCAGGTTTTGGCCTTATTCTGTTGCAGGCACCTGGCCCACCCACACAAGTGAGGTATCATTTTTATCGGGAGACTTGGGGGAACGCTGGGTGGAAGGAAATTTGTGGCTCCTCTCAGATTCCAGAACTTTCTGCCACAGAAATGTGAGGAACATGTGTTTTTTTAGCCAAATTTTGAGGTTTGCAAAGGATTCTGGGTAACAGAACCTGGTCCGAGCCCCACAAGTCACCCCATCTTGCATTCCCCTAGGTCTCTAGTTTTCAGAAATGCACAGGTTTGGTAGGTTTCCCTAGGTGCCGGCTGAGCTAGAGGCCAAAATCTACAGGTAGGCACTTTGCAAAAAACACCTCTGTTTTCTTCCAAAATTTTGGATGTGTCCACGTTGCACTTTGGGGTTTTTCCTGTCGCGGGCGCTAGGCCTACCCACGCAAGTGAGGTATCATTTTTACCGGGAGACTTGGGGGAACACTGCGTGGAAGGAAATTTGTGGCTCCTCTCAGATGCCAGAACTTTCTGCCACAGAAATGTGAGGAACATGTGTTTTTTTAGCCAAATTTTGAGGTTTGCAAAGGATTCTGGGTAACAGAACCTGGTCCGAGCCCCGCAAGTCACCCCATCTTGGATTCCCCTAGGTCTCTAGTTTTCAGAAATGCACAGGTTTGGAAGGTTTCCCTAGGTGCCGGCTGAGCTAGAGGCCAAAATCTACAGGTAGGCACTTCGCAAAAAACAACTCTGTTTTCTTCCAAAATTTTGGATGTGTCCACGTTGCGCTTTGGGGTGTTTCCTGTCGCGGGGGCTAGGCCTACCCACGCAAGTGAGGTATCATTTTTATCGGGAGACTTGGGGGAACGCTGGGTGGAAGGAAATTTGTGGCTCCTCTCAGATTCCAAAACTTTCTGCCACAGAAATGTGAGGAACATGTGTTTTTTTAGCCAAATTTTGAGGTTTGCAAAGGATTCTGGGTAACAGAACCTGGTCCGAGCCCCGCAAGTCACCCCTCCTTGGATTCCCCTAGATCTCTAGTTTTCAGAAATGCACAGGTTTGGTAGGTTTCCCTAGGTGCCGGCTGAGCTAGAGGCCAAAATCTACAGGTAGGCACTTCGCAAAAAACACCTCTGTTTTCTTCCAAAATTTTGGATGTGTCCACGTTGCGCTTTGGGGTGTTTCCTGTCGCGGGCGCTAGGCCTACCCACGCAAGTGAGGTATCATTTTTATCGGGAGACTTGGAGGAACACTGGGTGGGAGGAAATTTGTGGCTCCTCTCAGATTCCAGAACTTTCTGCCACAGAAATGTGAGGAACATGTGCTTTTTTAGCCAAATTTTGAGGTTTGCAAAGGATTCTGGGTAACAGAACCTGGTCCGAGCCCCGCAAGTTACCCCTCCTTGGATTCCCCTAGATCTCTAGTTTTCAGAAATGCACAGGTTTGGTAGGTTTCCCTAGGTGCCGGCTGAGCTAGAGGCCAAAATCTACAGGTAGGCACTTCGCAAAAAACACCTCTGTTTTCTTCCAAAATTTTGGATGTGTCCACGTTGCGCTTTGGGGTGTTTCCTGTCGCGGGCGCTAGGCCTACCCACGCAAGTGAGGTATCATTTTTATCGGGAGACTTGGGGGAACGCTGGGTGGAAGGAAATTTGTGGCTCCTCTCAGATTCCAGAACTTTCTGCCACAGAAATGTGAGGAACATTTGTTTTTTTAGCCAAATTTTGAGGTTTGCAAAGGATTCTGGGTAACAGAACCTGGTCCGAGCCCCGCAAGTCACCCCTCCTTGGATTCCCCTAGATCTCTAGTTTTCAGAAATGCACAGGTTTGGTAGGTTTCCCTAGGTGCCGGCTGAGTTAGAGGCCAAAATCTACAGGTAGGCACTTCGCAAAAAACACCTCTGTTTTCTTCCAAAATTTTGGATGTGTCCACGTTGCGCTTTGGGGTGTTTCCTGTCGCAGGCGCTAGGCCTACTAACGCAAGTGAGGTATCATTCTTATCGGGAGACTTGGGGGAACGCTGGGTGGAAGGAAATTTGTGGCTCCTCTCAGATGCCAGAACTTTCTGCCACAGAAATATGAGGAACATGTGTTTTTTTAGCCAAATTTTGAGGTTTGCAAAGGATTCTGGGTAACAGAACCTGGTCCGGGCCCCGCAAGTCACCCCTCCTTGGATTCCCCTAGGTCTCTAGTTTTCAGAAATGCACAGATTTGGTAGGTTTCCCTAGGTGCCGGCTGAGCTAGAGGCCAAAATCTACAGGTAGGCACTTCGCAAAAAACACCTCTGTTTTCTTCCAAAATTTTGGATGTGTCCACGTTGCGCTTTGGGGTGTTTCCTGTCGTGGGCGCTAGGCCTACCCACGCAAGTGAGGTATCATTTTTATCGGGAGACTTGGGGGAACGCTGGGTGGAAGGAAATTTGTGGCTCCTCTCAGATGCCAGAACTTTCTGCCACAGAAATGTGAGGAAGATGTGTTTTTTTAGCCAAATTTTGAGGTTTGCAAAGGATTCTGGGTAACAGAACCTGGTCCGAGCCCCACAAGTCACCCCATCTTGGATTCCCCTAGGTCTCTAGTTTTCAGAAATGCACAGGTTTGGTAGGTTTCCCTAGGTGCCGGCTGAGCTAGAGGCCAAAATCTACAGGTTGGCACTTCGCAAAAAACACCTCTGTTTTCTTCCAAAATTTTGGATGTGTCCACGTTGCGCTTTGGGGTGTTTCCTGTCGCGGGCGCTAGGCCTACCCACGCAAGTGAGGTATCATTTTTATCGGGAGACTTGGGGGAACACTGGGTAGAAGGAAATTTGTGGCTCCTCTCAGATTCCAGAACTTTCTGCCACAGAAATGTGAGGAACATGTGTTTTTTTAGCCAAATTTTGAGGTTTGCAAAGGATTCTGGGTAACAGAACCTGGTCCGAGCCCCGCAAGTCACCCCTCCTTGGATTCCCCTAGATCTCTAGTTTTCAGAAATGCACAGGTTTGGTAGGTTTCCCTAGGTGCCGGCTGAGCTAGAGGCCAAAATCTACAGGTAGGCACTTCGCAAAAAACACCTCTGTTTTCTTCCAAAATTTTGGATGTGTCCACGTTGCGCTTTGGGGTGTTTCCTGTCGCAGGCGCTAGGCCTACTAACGCAAGTGAGGTATCATTCTTATCGGGAGACTTGGGGGAACGCTGGGTGGAAGGAAATTTGTGGCTCCTCTCAGATGCCAGAACTTTCTGCCACAGAAATATGAGGAACATGTGTTTTTTTAGCCAAATTTTGAGGTTTGCAAAGGATTCTGGGTAACAGAACCTGGTCCGAGCCCCGCAAGTCACCCCTCCTTGGATTCCCCTAGGTCTCTAGTTTTCAGAAATGCACAGATTTGGTAGGTTTCCCTAGGTGCCGGCTGAGCTAGAGGCCAAAATCTACAGGTAGGCACTTCGCAAAAAACACCTCTGTTTTCTTCCCAAATTTTGGATGTGTCCACGTTGCGCTTTGGGGTGTTTCCTGTCGTGGGCGCTAGGCCTACCCACGCAAGTGAGGTATCATTTTTATCGGGAGCCTTGGGGGAACGCTGGGTGGAAGGAAATTTGTGGCTCCTCTCAGATGCCAGAACTTTCTGCCACAGAAATGTGAGGAACACGTGTTTTTTTAGCCAAATTTTGAGGTTTGCAAAGGATTCTGGGTAACAGAACCTGGTCCGAGCCCCGCAAGTCACCCCATCTTGGATTCCCCTAGGTCTCTAGTTTTCAGAAATGCACAGGTTTGGTAGGTTTCCCTAGGTGCCGGCTGAGCTAGAGGCCAAAATCTACAGGTTGGCACTTCGCAAAAAACACCTCTGTTTTCTTCCAAAATTTTGGATGTGTCCACGTTGCGCTTTGGGGTGTTTCCTGTCGCGGGCGCTAGGCCTACCCACGCAAGTGAGGTATCATTTTTATCGGGAGACTTGGGGGAACACTGGGTGGAAGGAAATTTGTGGCTCCTCTCAGATTCCAGAACTTTCTGCCACAGAAATGTGAGGAACATGTGTTTTTTTAGCCAAATTTTGAGGTTTGCAAAGGATTCTGGGTAACAGAACCTGGTCCGAGCCCCGCAAGTCACCCCTCCTTGGATTCCCCTAGATCTCTAGTTTTCAGAACTGCACAGGTTTGGTAGGTTTCCCTAGGTGCCGGCTGAGCTAGAGGCCAAAATCTACAGGTAGGCACTTCGCAAAAAACACCTCTGTTTTCTTTCAAAATTTTGGATGTGTCCACGTTGCGCTTTGGGGTGTTTCCTGTCGCGGGCGCTAGGCCTACTAACGCAAGTGAGGTATCATTCTTATCGGGAGACTTGGGGGAACGCTGGGTGGAAGGAAATTTGTGGCTCCTCTCAGATGCCAGAACTTTCTGCCACAGAAATATGAGGAACATGTGTTTTTTTAGCCAAATTTTGAGGTTTGCAAAGGATTCTGGGTAACAGAACCTGGTCCGAGCCCCGCAAGTCACCCCTCCTTGGATTCCCCTAGGTCTCTAGTTTTCAGAAATGCACAGATTTGGTAGATTTCCCTAGGTGCCGGCTGAGCTAGAGGCCAAAATCTACAGGTAGGCACTTCGCAAAAAACACCTCTGTTTTCTTCCAAAATTTTGGATGTGTCCACGTTGCGCTTTGGGGTGTTTCCTGTCGTGGGCGCTAGGCCTACCCACGCAAGTGAGGTATCATTTTTATCGGGAGACTTGGGGGAACGCTGGGTGGAAGGAAATTTGTGGCTCCTCTCAGATGCCAGAACTTTCTGCCACAGAAATGTGAGGAACATGTGTTTTTTTAGCCAAATTTTGAGGTTTGCAAAGGATTCTGGGTAACAGAACCTGGTCCGAGCCCCGCAAGTCACCCCATCTTGGATTCCCCTAGGTCTCTAGTTTTCAGAAATGCACAGGTTTGGTAGGTTTCCCTAGGTGCCGGCTGAGCTAGAGGCCAAAATCTACAGGTTTGCACTTCGCAAAAAACACCTCTGTTTTCTTCCAAAATTTTGGATGTGTCCACGTTGCGCTTTGGGGTGTTTCCTGTCGCGGGCGCTAGGCCTACCCACGCAAGTGAGGTATCATTTTTATCGGGAGACTTGGGGGAACACTGGGTGGAAGGAAATTTGTGGCTCCTCTCAGATTCCAGAACTTTCTGCCACAGAAATGTGAGGAACATGTGTTTTTTTAGCCAAATATTGAGGTTTGCAAAGGAATCTGGGTAACAGAACCTGGTCCGAGCCCCGCAAGTTACCCCATCTTGGATTCCCCTAGGTCTCTAGTTTTCAGAAATGCACAGGTTTGGTAGGTTTCCCTAGGTGCCGGCTGAGCTAGAGGCCAAAATCTACAGGTAGGCACTTCGCAAAAAACACCTCTGTTTTCTTTAAAAAAAATGGGATGTGTCCACGTTGCGTTTTGGGGCGTTTCCTGTCGCGGGCGCTAGGCCTACCCACACAAGTGAGGTATCATTTTTATCGGGAGACTTGGGGGAACATAGATTAGCAAAACAAGTGCTATTGCCCCTTGTCTTTCTCTACATTTTTTCCTTCCAAATATAGGAGAGTGTGTAAAAAAGACACCTATTTGAGAAATTCCCTATAATTCACATGCTAGTATGGTCCCCCCGGAATTCAGAGATGTGCAAATAACCACTGCTCCTGAGCACCTTATCTTGTGCCCTTTTTGGAAATGCAAAGGTTTTCTTGATAGCAATTTTTTACTCTTTATATTTCAGCAAATGAATTGCTGTATACCAGGTATAGAATGAAAACGCACTGCAGGGTGCAGCTCATTTATTGGCTCTGGGTTCCTCGGGTTCTTGATGAACCTACAAGCCCTATATATCCCTGCAACCAGAGGAGTCCAGCAGACGTAACGGTATATTGCTTTTCATAATCTGACATTGCAGGGAAAAATTACAGAGTAAAACGTAGAGAAAAATTGATGGTTTTTTCACCTCAATTTCAATATTTTTCTTTTTCAGCTGTTATTTTCTGTAGGAAACCCTTGTAGGATCTACACAAATGACCCCTTATTAAATTTAGAATTTTGTCTACTTTTCAGAAATGGTTAGGTTTCTGGGATCCAGCATTGGTTTCATGCCCATTCCTGTCACTGACTGGAAGGAGGCTGAAAGCACAAAAAGTTACAAAAATGGGGTATGCCCCAGTAAAATGCCAAAATTGTGTTGAAAAATTGGGTTTTCTGATTCAAGTCTGCCTGTTCCTGAAAGCTAGGAAGCTGCTGAGTTTAGCACTGCAAACCCTTTGTTGATGCCATTTTCAGGGGGAAATCCACAAGCCTTCTTCTGCAGCCACTTTTTCCAATTTTTTTGAAAAAAACGAAATTTTCACTGTATTTTGGCCAATTTCTTGGCCTCCTTCAAGGGAACCCACAAAGTCTGGGTACCTCTAGAATCCCTAGGATGTTGGAAAAAAAGGACGCAAATTTGGCTTGGTTAGCTTATGTGGACAAAAAGTTATGAGGGCCTAAGCGCGAACTGCCCCAAATAGGCAAAAAAAGGCCTGGCACAGGAGGCTGAAAAGGCCTGGCAGCGAAGGGGTTAAACCTGTTTGACTAAGTATATTTTACCCATGGTTCTAATTATGTATTGTATATGCATATGTGTGTATTCATGTGTGTTTGTATGTATGTGTCTATGTATATATATATAAATATATATATATATATATATATATATATATGTATCTGGATATGCTTGGCATGTTCGCGGGTCATTGCATGGCTCCTGGGTGGGTTGTTTTTACTAGATATCTATGAATTCCTGCTCTCATCTTATCACACTTATCTACCCATCATCATATGTCATGTCTCTATCAAACTATCCTCCATTCTCACTCTGACTCATCCCAAATCCTTTCTACTACTTTCATCTCCTAAATAAATTTGCCTAAGCTCTTTCCGCCGCTTCCACATCTAACTCACCAAACCTCACTCTACTACCGTGACCTCCCACACAACCCTACTAAATTCTCCCACATTTATTTCACCCTGCTCTCCCTAACCCTTCCACATACTCTTCCCTCCTCCATCCCCCTTTACTCAACCCAAGCCTTTGGGTTGAGTAAATGAAGGATATACTCCCAATTAACACTTCTGGATTTCTTTCCTCTTCCACCCCTCCATTACTCCAGTCAATCTAACTAACAAACTCTCATATCCGTGGCTCAAATTAACTCTTAATAATACTAAAACTGTACTCATTATTTCCCGATACGAATCCATCCCAAATTCTAGTTGGGTTCCAGAGCAGCATGCTACTCACCGAAAAGTGCTTGTACGCCTCGTCAGGGGTAGTAAGCACTATATAAATAGGATTACAATACAATACAATACAATACATGACCTTAAAGAATATCTCAGAACGGACAGCCCGGGCCAGGAACCGGCTCCGTGCACTGATAAGAAATAGCAGAGGGGCCTGCAGAGCTGCGTAAAACCACCAGCTCAGTGAACACCGTAAACTGTGAGCCAGCTGGTCTGATGCTCACTGTCCATCACAGGTGAGCGATGCGTCCGCAACACGATAACCCCACCTTGGGGTCACGGAGGGGACTTCCTACCCAAGACCCAGAGAATACAGCAGACTTCACCACGCACAGGAGGATGCTCCCCGTGGAACCAAGCGCTTCAGCACCCGACACAGGGGTAGGAAGCACTTTAAGTTTATAAAGCGCTTAAATGCCTTAAGGCATCTTGGCGCCACTATATATACATATATATATAGTGGTATTAAAACACCAGATGTTGTACATGTGTTACAATACAGTGTAATAGCGAAGGTGGGGGGGGGCAGAAATGCATTGTTCGCAGACTATGGCTCGTGCAGGAATGCCTTAGGTCGCTTTACACTTACACAGCCCATGCTGACATGGACGGCAGGTGCCGCCCTCGCAGGATTCAATAACTAACACTGGCTGTTTTTACCACCTCTGCTCGGAAACCGAGCACATCTATGCGACAAGGTCACAAAAGTAAATAAAATATACAATAAAACAAGGGTTAAATATCTCATATAGAACTCAGAGGTTCCGTAATAAACTTACAAGTCCACAACCTTTCAACATGAACTTTGAAAATAGAAACCTCAATACCCCCTATTTATGGGGACTAGTGTACTAGGAGAAAGGAACGTGCATCTCGGGGAGCACCTCAGGTTATACCCATGTTCATCTCTAAGTCACCAAGTGAGTTTAGTAGGTTTTTCCTGAACAACAAACGTAGTGCAAGGCCCCCTCCCCCTCAGATACCTGCTAAAGGTACGTCCAGGAAACAGGTGGCACCCCCTCCCTCAGCGCGGTTTAAAACCTCGGGAAGGCCGGAGGCCTGACTGACCCCAGGTGGGCACCTCTGATGATGCCACTCACACGTGCAGGGCAGCTGAGGAGAGAGCGCCAACTTTCTGCTATTTACCCAGGAAGACACCGCGTATCGCCTCCTACAAGAGGAACACCGTCTCCTAGAGCTCTCAGTGTACCTAGTTCCACACCTGAGCAGGTTAACCACACCTTTTTTTTCTTCTTCATTGCATGCTGGGATTTGTAGTCCCCTTTTCAACCCCTTATAAACTTCATAATTCAAAGAAAGTTCATGGACTGGCTGAGCTACTTGCACATGAAATTTGGAAACTTTGAACACCCAGGACTGGTGTTCCTACATAACACTAATGTTGCATTGCATTAAACATATGCCATCTATGATCAATCCATCCTGAAAAAGCGGGGGTCAAACAAAGGGTCCCATGCCATCAGGATAACAGGCAGTTCTAGTCTATGTTTTTAGATAACAATCAGAGCAGATATTTATAACCATTTCATTTGATGGCAGTGAATCAAGACTTCAACTCCCACAATTCATTAGGAGGGTATATGAAAACCTGGACATGAAAATAATGTCCTTGTGCCAATAAATGTCCCCTAAGTGTGATCAGAATTCCCTGTCCTGTTTTCAGTTTGCTCTCAGATACTTGTGGTCAGGCAAACAGGCAAATTTACAAGTGCCAATTCTCCCAAACAACCCTACTAACTTCTCCCTCCTTTATCTCACCTTTGACTCATCCAAAACCCCTCCTGCTACTATGATCTCCCTAATCCCTTCCACAGACACTTCCCTCCTCCATCTCTCCTTTACTCGTCCCAAGCCTCATCCTATTACTATAAACTCCCAATTAACACTTCTGGATTCTTCCCACCTTTACCCCTCCTTTACTCCAGTCAATCTAACTAACAAACTCACATATCCGCTGCTCAAATTAACTCATAATAATACTAAAACTGTTCTCATATTTCCTTATACTAATCCACCACTAATTCCGTTTGGGTTCCGGGGTAGCATGCTACTCGCTGAAAAAAAACACTTTGACGCCCCGTCAGGGGTAGCAAGCGCTATATAAATACTATTACAATACAATACAATACAATATATCAATCCAATGGAAGATGGTAATCATTTTACATGTATATGGCATGGGTGTAGACCAGGGATACTCAATGTATTGCCCAGGGCCTACAAGTGCCTCTTGTGACCTTTACATGTGGCCACCCTGGTCAACAGCTGCACTGGTCTGCTATTAACTCAACATAGCACTGACACTGAAAATATTTAAAAGGCACTGGAAATGTGTATCTGAATGTAAATATAGGTAAAAGAAAGGAAGTAACTGGGGTGTCCTGCATCGCTTGACGTTAGAAACACCTTCAATTGTAAAGACACCTTGCAGAATGCATGCAAAAGTATGGAAACGTATCTTCAATATTCTAACCAGGAAATTCGTTAACATGCAGAACTGTTTCATCTTACTACATCAGATTATATTTATGCATTGCAGGGTAGTTTTTCATACGGAATGTTTTCTGAGATTAATTTGGTAAGTCTTTTTTAAATTCCCTCATACCCCCAGACAACATTGCAAATAGTGAAGCCAGAGGTTAATCAGTGGTAATGTGCACACTTTGGGTGGCCTATGTTCCTATTGGACATAAACAACACCATTATTTTTTATAAAACAAGTCCTGAAGTCATGAATTTCAAGGTTCTCTGATATGTAATCATGATGAAAGGGGAGGGAAAGTGAAATTAAACAATTGCCTAGCATCACAAACTTTGGTTCTGTGGGGAAACAGGGATGAATCACACATCTTCAGGGTCCACGTTGCGCAGTTCAGCCTCCAGATGTATGTGCTTTGCTTTACCTTCACCCTCCAAACACCAACTGCCAACCTGATGGCATCAATGTGGGCCTCGGCCACGTCATTGACCATACATAGTTGCCCCTGGGAAAATGTTTGAGAATATCCATTGTAGTGACTTCTAAGTCAGTTGTGGCTACTACTCTTTAAGTGAGACAGTTTAAGCAATTTGGTACATACCGTATAAATATGGTGTAAATGTAGAGCACTCCTTTTATTACCCAACATGTGGAGCATGGGAGATGAGCAATATGAGGATATTAGACACACATCACATACCACTGACATATCATCCAGTATTTAAGAGCATACCCTTTTTGTGAATTCCTTATTAAATCTGCCCAGTGGGTGGTGCCTGACGAGATGCCACACCCATCCGTGGAGCAGGGATCACTGTAGTAGATGTTTTTTCTGGCCAACGTCAAAGGGCCTAAAATGATATGAGTGCATTTAGTTTACATGCAAGTGGACACATGTAATGTACCACATGTCCTAGTTCAGTTCACATGTTTGAGACTATTGATGGAATCTATGTAGAATATCTATGGGTTGTCAGATCACAGTGTAGTTAAAGGGACCACATATGGCCAAGTTTATGTACCAGTTTATGCTGGTGGAATGAGTTGATGTGTCGCATGACATTGCCTCCCTGCAAGTGCAGGGGTCTCTACTCCAGTAGGTGAATCTCTTCAGGCTGCATATGGCAATACAAATGAGAAGTCAATAGAAAAAAAACAACTAATGATGATTATGTACAATTTCCATATTTACTCAATTGCATTCACAAGACAACAGTGATGGCACATGTTCTAGTGCCATTCACCAGTGTGAAATAAAATCACCAACAGTGATTAGCCACTGCTTGTGAATGAGTAACTGGATGTTTCCATTTCTGTCACAAAAACAATCTGGGACTTTAGTGCAAAAGACAAGATGCAGCACCTCAGAGAGTCTAACTCACTATGACTATTTGCACAAACTTGGACTGACTTCCATAGCCACATTTGCAGTGTATCATACACATTTAGGGCCATATTTATACTTTTTGACACAAAAATGTGGCGACGCAGTTTTGCATCAAAAATGTTACCGCCA
Source organism: Pleurodeles waltl (assembly GCF_031143425.1). Classification (NCBI taxonomy): domain Eukaryota; kingdom Metazoa; phylum Chordata; class Amphibia; order Caudata; family Salamandridae; genus Pleurodeles; species Pleurodeles waltl. The sequence goes on from NC_090436.1 coordinate 914,591,087, forward strand.
CCTAACGCCATTTCTTTGCGCCGTGCGGGCATCAAATTTATACTTTGATGCACGGCGGCGCAAACCACAGGTGTGAGTCATTTTTTTTTTTACTCAAACCAATGCACCACGTCATAAAGAAAAATTACGTTAATGCACGAAAATTACTGTGAGCCGGTTTACGACGTCGCAAGCAAGACACAATTGCATCAAAAAGCAGCGCAAACACAGCAAAATGTGCTAAGGAGAGCCAAAATGGATCCCAGATGCTTGCGCATACCCCAAGAACATGACAACAGACCAGGAACCAGCAAGAAGGACCCACACAAGGCCCAGGAAGAAGAAGAAACAAAAGTGTCGCTTCAGTGCAGAGGAGCAGGAAATTCTGGTTAGAGAGGTGACGGAACACCAGCACCAACTGTTTGTCACCTCAAAGTTGCCAATTCGAAGGAGAGAGGCAATATGGTAACACACTGTTGACAAGATCAACAGTGTGGCAAAAGTACGGAGAACAGTCATTGAGTGCAAGAAACGCTGGCATGACTGCAAGCGCAGGACCAAGGAAAAGATGGCCAGGAACAGGAAGGCAGCACTGCAGACTGGAGGTGGGAGTCCAGCACCACAGGAGGCCCTGGACCACATGGAGGAGATGGTGGCAGCCATCATCCCTGAGGAGATCGTCACAGGGATTCAAGGACAGGACAGGACAGCGCAGACTACCAGGAGACAACACACATGCAGGGTAAGTCGCATGGGAAATTAAAATGCACAAATGTTAACTGTAAGCGGAGGGTGGACATACCTACCACACAATGCATGTAAGTCATGATATTCAGGGAGTAGAATGGGTAAAGGGGCACAGCACAGGGGCATGGGCTGTACAGAGGAAACCTGGGGCACAGTACTACACTACACCAACAACCTTGCGTGGCGGTATGCTGCCATGCCAAGGATGTTGGAAAGGTAAAGCCAGGCCAGGAGGGTAGGGTACAACGTAAAACTGGCAGCCCATCACACATCAGCCAGTATTCTCCCTAGGACCCAATTAACAACCTCTGGCCATATATGCAAGTGGAATATAACATTGACAACAGTTGCCATTACCACCTCTGCTGTGTGTGCAGGTCAAGTAGCTAATGGCAGTAACGTCCCCATGGATCAAACACACCCAAATTAGAGAGTTCAGGATGACAATGTTATCAATCCCCTGAAATCAGTACAAATGTCCAATCCTGATATAATGTGACTGTCCATAGTTGCTAAAAATATCAGCCATTGTCATAAACATTAGGAGGGACACCGCACTAATGTCATACCCAAGCTGCATATGTCAGGGTCCACCCTGTGCCTGGGTCACAATAGCTCCAATAACACCATGCAACATCCCAAATGTCATACTGCTCAGACAACAGCTTTGAGGGGGAGGACACATGTAACTGGTTACAGAAATATACCGGCACAGTTAGAAGAGGAAATGGAACACTGCTAGGACAATCAGTGCAATCAATGTAGCACACATTTCCCAACATCAGCAGTACACATTACCAATGCTGACATCCATATCGTGCCATACCAATGCTATAGATAGTATATGCTAGATCTCAGCAACATATAGGTGGATGTGAAAGATCAGAGACTGGGGCAGTTCCAGAATGTTAAGTGTGATGCTAGTGCCATCAGAACACCCAGAGCCAGTGAAAGGCCTCACCATGAGAAAGAAAGTAGACGGAGGGTTGAGTAGGACAAGAAGGTGGCAATTCACAATTTGGCCAGAACCAACACCTAGAGAATGTGATGCAGACAAGTCCACAAACTGACCACAATACATGTGACATGCAGGTGGGGATTAGGCCTGGGAGAATGCTAATATGAAAGACAGGAACAATGAACAGGAACACAGATCACAATGTGAAAATATTCTAAAGGCAGGTATGTCACATTACAAATCCCTAAACACAGACACACTAATTGTACCATATCACATTGCAGAGGACGATGGCTCGCCAGCGGATATGCCTGTCCAGGACTACCCTGATGACATGGATGACGAGCTGACAAACATCAGCCAGCAGACCCTCCAAGATGTCCTTGGAACCCTCCAGACCCTACCTTCAGTCACAAGGAGGAGCACGGAACTAGCAGCCATCACAGAGGACCCACCCACCACCCCGTTTGCACGACCTGCCAGCTCCAACACAGCTGAGGACTCTGATGACCCTGGCACCAGCTTTAAGCGAACTGTAGTTGGAGTACAGCGGGAGCTGGCCAAGGAGGTGCGGGTGGGGATGCAAACTATGGCAGCCAGCCTAGAGGGTGTGCGTTCATGCATGATATCAACTGGAGAACAGGCAGCAGCCATGCAAGGGTGAACAACAATCTTGCAGGAACCTGAAAAAATGTTGAAGGAAATCAGCACAGCTGTAATAGAGTTGACCCAACACCTACAACAACAATCCTGTAAACGCGTTCAGGAATGCAGTATTGAACCCCTCAGGGCTGACCTGGCTGCCTACCACAGTGATGTGGCTGCTATTCTTAAGAACCAGCAGCTCCTCCTTGCTGCAGTACTGCCCTTTATAGCTCCACAGTTGGCAGCTACCGGGATTTCTGACTCCACGTCTTCAAACACTGAGGTGTGTGTTGCCCCTTCAAAACCACCACCACCAAGGGAAGAGGAGACAACACACACATCAGAAGATGAAAATGTGGAACAGATCACCTTCACCCGTAAGAGTACCCGGTAGCACTAGTCCCTGCCACATGGCCACCTATTGCCAAGGTCTTGTGCTTTGTAACATGCCAGTCTTAAAACAACTGTACTCAAGCACTGTTCTTCAGCCCACTGTTTATTTTTTCACCCTGCCCTGTGATTGTCTCTCACTAACTCATTGGCGCATCCTATCCCTCTGCACTGTCTGACACTTCACCTCAGCATGTCCAATGACATGTCCTTTTGCACTTGTGTAGGATCACAATGGAAGATGTCACACTAATGGACTCACAATCATGGACAATGTACATTTAGCACTACAGCACTTTCAAATAAATAGCACTTACACAACAACTTTGTCTCTGTGTAATGAGACACATCAACCGTGAGGTAGATCAGTGATGTTTACCTCGGGTCAATGATTATTGATTGTCATTACACCTGACCTGAACGAATGTTGGCTGATAACTATGCACAGTGGTCTGGATTGTACCATCATCTGCCCTTCCTGAGGGTTATTTCTGAGGAAAATAGAAACTATACACCATAATGCTGTGTTGGACAGAATAACACTTCCTCAAGGGATGTCTAAGCCAGAAAATATTGCCTTCAATTTTTTCTTCAAGCCAAAGCTTACGTATGTAACATTTGCCCCACTTTTTACCTAACACACACCATACACCATGAATGGATGTGTATGAGTTTCCATACAAATAAGTGACTGGGCTGAACATTGTAACAAATGATTGGTGTGAGTTATGTATACCATACTACATGAGAGCATACTACCACTCACCTTATAAGGATTCGCTTGGACATCAGGCTGCAGGCAGACTTACACAGTCACAGCTCAGTTGGGATTTAGTTGCAGCATGGGACACAAAAGCTAATACAGAAGAGACACTGTTCACTCATGCCAAGGCCCTGATCTACAAGCATTTGACACATACTGTAAAGGGTTACATAAATATTTATTAAACAGTAAAAACAGAAGCTAAAACCAGGGGAAACACCTTACCTAACCTAAACTATTCTAACTACACATTACCCACAACTGGCTCTAACTAACCTAAGCTAAACTTACTTATCACATTTAATGAAATGATCTAAACATCAACCCCCCACCCCCTTATAAGATGGGACACATGGAGGACAACATATACTAACCTAAACACATACTATCTTATACTAAACAAATATATATGTTTTTGTATTTTTTTATAAATATATATATTTTTGTTTTGTTGTTGTTGTTGTTGAAGAACACCAAAACCCCAACATCGTCCCAAACACACATAATAAAAAACAGATTTAAAAAGGATCATACCTCCAATCCCCACCCACTACCACTAATTAAACTAACAGCCTATATTAACCTAACACTAAGCCCCCTAAACCCACTAATTAAAAGAACCAGGAAAGAGGAGGGAGGGAAGGGAATCATGGCTGAGTATATTGTCTACAAGTTGGCCCTCTGCAGGGTCTTTTTGATGGCACGCACCCTCCTATTTACTTGTGCCACCTCCTGCTGCAGCCTGGTCATTTTCCGCAACATACAGTCCAAGTTCCGTTGCATCTGTAGAAAAGCTGATGTGTCTATGACTGCAGCAGGGGTGGTCTGGGTGCCAGTGGAGGAAGTATGTGCCCTTGTTGGTGCCATGTCTGTAAGAGGAGGTGTCAGGTGCTGGAGCTGTGGATGTTGATGGTCCAGCAAAGGTGCCTGCTAATGTTGGCCCCCTTGGGCAAATGCCCTCCACACTCCAGAGGCTCTTTCATGGAGATAACACCTTGCCATGTTACAGAACCCCAACTCCACATCCAGAATGTGGCGCTAACGCATTGCCCTGCGCTGAAACTCCCGAATCTGGATGGGATTTATATTGGCAGATGTTAAAGCAACTATGATAAAAATGTAGCCACAGAGAAACTTTATGATAACGCAAAGACAGGAACCAGTCAGGCTAACAGGACGCAGGGTCAATCAGGATCAATAAATTTAACAAGGCAAATACACAGTGAGCAGACTGAGACTGGTCAAAGGTGGAACAACACTGTGGAAAATGAAAACTGTGTTTCTCCTATGTGTTGGAATGTAACACAATAACCCAAGTGCTGTGGTACACAGCTGATTTATACGGCAATGCATAACAGTGTTATAGATAAAATGGCAGCTTCTATGCTGTTAAAGGCAGCTGCAAGGGCAGTGCATGTTCAAATGGCTGGTCTGCATGGAGGTGCTCACAAGTGTGTGCAGCTTCAGTCTCTCACAAGTCCTGTAAGTGAGAATCAAGTTCAAAGGGCCAACAGTACCTTTCACATGGAAAGCAATGTACAGGTGATTACAGGTCCTACAGACTACAAGGCAGTGCATTATTTAACCAGAAGTCCATGCAGACAGAAGTACAATGACTATGGCATATCATACTAAAGAGGGAAGCACACTGGATTCACATTGTGAGTCTGGGTGTGTGTAAAGGAGGGATTATCTTGGTACACATATTCCCTTTCCAGGGACCTCTGAACAAGGGTGTGGCAGGACTTAGGACATGGGCTGCCATGTGCAGGGGATGTCTTGTGAGCAATGTTAGTCATACCTGGGGCACTTGTGCTATCAATTTGCTGCTTATATGGAAATCTTGTCACACTTAGTCCTTGCAAAGATAGGTGATGTAACACTTACTACTGTCAAGGGTCTGGTCATAGCTTCTTGTCACCAATGCAATAGCACATCCACTGCCTTATGTATCAGGCCTTTTCTTCCCTTATTGACTGATGGTGTCTTAGTTGTGTGCCATATGCTGCAATGAACCATGTTGCCAACATGTATGTGTGAAATATCTGTGGTCCTCTGCTATTGCCCTTCAAATGTGAAATGTGCAGGATATATGTCATTTACAGTGTGTGTGAATTTGGCTGTACATTCATACGCATCAAATTTGCTGTGGATTTTTCTGTATCCTAATCTGTATTTCTGCAATGCTCCATGAGGCTACACTCTGATTCTGATAGTTAGGGATAATGTTATGCAAAAATGATTATCCAGACTATGATATAGTGATTAGAATAGGTGTTTATTGACATATGGTAAGACAGTGGTGATGGATGAGTAGAGTTAAAAGAAATTATGGATAATATGTTGTCTCCGACGCAATCCTTCAGCTTTGTTTGGATGGTCCCCCTCATGTTGATGGAAAGCATCCTCCTCTTCCTCCTCTTCAGGCATTTGTGGGTCGGGTTCATATAGGGGAATGTTCCTTCTTACACATATGTTGTGCAGGATGGCACAGTACAAAATGATTATGCACGCCATTTCAGGTGAGTATAGTAGGCTGGCTCCGGAGATGTTGAGGCACCTGAATCTTGACTTCCTCTCAACTATGGTACGTGTCCTCCTATGTGCCTCATTATAGGCATGCTCCACTACAGTGCTTGGGTTTGCAAATGGGGTCATGATCCATGGCTGGATCCCATACCCATGATCAGCTGAAAGAGAAAATTAGTGAGAACATGTTGATGTAGCTTGCACCATGATTATCACTTTGCATGGCAGTTGTTCTCTTGTGTTGTCTGTGACTCATCTGTGTTTGTGTTATTGTGTGGAACCCTAGGCTTCTAGGATGTACCATCAGCATTGGGTTGTTTCCTTATCTGAACGGGTGCTTGGCTGAGTGACCAGATGTCAGCAGTGTTTTTGTAGAGTTGCTGCACATTGTGTACTCCTTTGCATTATGTCATGTGAAAGATGTGTCCCTGTTTCTTAACTGGGGGTGATATGATACTTCCATACACAGAATCAATTACACAGTGGTGGTAACACGGTTGCATCTATATACCCTGGACATCCCATCTAATTTCACATATGTAATAGAATTATTTAAACATAAGTGAGACCCTTAGATTTGGCTAGGTGACAATGTACAACACATCTCCGTACGTTTGTCAGCACTGACGTGTTGACAATTGACTATGCACTAATTTCACATGTGTGACAAGTTCTCTGCAGACCTATTTCCCTGCCAATGCCAAGTCGACTCAGGTTGTAATGTGTACCTATACTACTGAACATGTTCTAGTTCAGCTGGCTAACTTGGTTGTGACGTTGTCATTTTGAGTGTCAGAAGGTCAGTGTCAGAAGGTCTGTATGCCTGTACATCTGTTGTGTGTGTGTGAAATTGTCTCATTCCGTATGTGCACTTTCAATATTGTCATATCAATATGTGTCATTCGCACAGTCCACTTTCTTATTGGTAGTGGGCAATGTGGGAGCAGGAGTGATGTGAGATATTGGTACAGCCTTAATGATTGCATGTCACCTTCATTGTAGTCATCATCATGCTATGCGTGTCATGGTGTTTGACCTGCAGCATAACACATTACACACCCCTTACACGTACGTATTGGTTGGAAAGGTGTTTGATTGAGTGTTATTGATGTGATATTGAAAGATTAATCTTCCAAATTGTACTGCCAGTTGAGGTCATGCCATTGTCATTGTGTTGTTTTAAATTGTTCCCTTGGGTCTGTGGAGTGGCATCTATTGTTATTTCGCACTGTTATTTGTCCATAGGTGTGTATCCCATTTAGTGAGGATATCAAACATGCCTAGCGGTGTCACAACCTCGGTGTCTTCCTGGCCACGTGTCGATGTTGTGGTGTATGTGTTGTGTGTCCCAGAGGGTTGCTGTGCTGCGTGAATATAACTAGGTTTCTGTACTTACCAACAAGTAGGCCATTTCAACATCCTGGAAGTGTTGATTCATGGTACAGTGACGGAAGATGAATGAATCATGTACACTCCCAGGATATTTTGCCAGGATGTTGGTGATCAAACCCCGGTAATTGACAATGGCCTGCACATTGATGGAGTGTGTGTGCTTCCTGTTGCTGTACAGATGTTCGGTTGCAGCAGGTGGCACAAGGCGTACATGTGTGCAGTCAATGGCACCAATCACGCGTGGGAAGCCATTAATTTGGTAAAACCCCTGTTGTGTCTCCTGCTGCTTCTGCTGTGTGTTGGGGAAGCTGATGTGGTGGGGTGTGAGGGAAATGATGGCATCCAATACCTTGGGTAGGAAGGCGGAGAATGCGGGCTGTGAGATCCCGGCAACCAGGGCAGCTTGGTCTCTGGTGGAATGGTGCAGGGTGTCTGCAAGCTGGGTGCCAACTGTGGCTCAATGTTGCGCAGCAGCTGCTGAATGGCTTGCCAGTTGAGCCTGTACCTCTGGATGATGTCTTGTTGGCGGAGTCCCAGAAGGGTTGTCCTGGTGCAGAATATCCTCTCCTGCCTTCTGCGTTGCCTTTGGGGTCCCTGCTGGTGTGGTGGAAGCTGCTGTTGTTGGTCCTGTGCTCTGCGTCTGCGTGCATACTGGATGAAAAGCACCTGCATGTCTTCCCTTTGGAGATCTGCTGTTGCTTCTGTGTGTTTTCATTAAGTACAGGTGTGTTTGCCCCATTTTAACGCCTGCCCTGACCAGGTGTTATTTTTTTACGCAAATCGGGTTGTGCGTCATTTTCTGCCTCTGCCTCCCGGCCATGCGGGATTTTTGTGCAATTAGATAAACAAGGCGCACGGTTGTTTAAGTCATTTTTTGGACGGGAACACCTACCTTGCAAGTCATTAATACATGGCGGTTTACCGCATCCAGAAAATGATGCACACAGTTGAACGTTGCCGTTCGCGGGCTCGAGCGTCAAAGTTTAAATATGGTGCACGGTTTGCACCGAATGTGCGTTGAAAACTTTGACGCACATTTGGCGCAAACAGAATATAAATATGCCCCTTAGCATTTTACATAATTGTTTAATTCTTCACATATTACCTGGCACCACATTCAGTCCATCACTCTCAGACAGCCCATGTAGCAGTTGGTGATTCATGGTGGAGACAACGTCCCTCTCAAGTGGGGTGAATCGGAGGTGGGTTCCAGTTGGATCACCAGGGGAGCTCTGGCCACCTCTGTTCTGGTGAGCTTCTCCATTGACCAACCTCTTCTCATCCTGCTTTATGTCAGTGACAGTGTGACCATCCTCCCTCGATGCACTAGCTGCAGTTGCCAACTGATGCTTTAAGGCTGCCCTCTGTGTTGCATTGGTGTAGAAGGGTGGAATCCCATGCATTTTTTCTGTAGTTTCTGACTACAAATTTGACTATCACTGAAGTCTCCTCATTTGTATAATTTATCTTCTTCCTCAAAGATACCATGTTGAATGAGTTTCCAGGCACAGAGCAGCAAGCTCAGTGTCGGTGGAGAAAGATCAAAGCCTTGATTGTGTACTACTGTTATGTGGTTTGTAGTGCAGGGTTCCAGGTGGGGTTAATTGTCTGCAGGTGGTTCTAATTACAATTACTCTGGTCCGAGTGCAAAATCTCTGTCCCAAGTGTGGATGTAAAGATACTACTAGTAACTTACCCTTGTCAATACGGTAAGTTGTAAACTTAGACTTTTGGTATACGTTCACTTATCAGGCCCTGAGCTGGTATTTAAGATGGGAATACATATGAATAAATAATGAATTTTTGAAAAGCCCAGCTACATTACTTCAATGCACCACTTTATAGTAAAAGAAGTATGTGTGAGATGGATGGATCAGAAAGGATGAGTTTTTTTTTCCTGGCCGGTAAATGGTTGGTTTTGTTAATGGATGTGAAAATGAGACGTTTCTTAGCTCTTGCACTGCAAAATGTCTGACTCCCGAGGAGAAGAATTAACTCTAAAGAGTGTTGACCAATAGCATGTTCATATTTTAATGAGCACTAAACAAGGACAAGGATCTATTTGTGAAACTAAGGGCAGTAGCTAGTGATGAAAGTGTGAAGTTTACTGCCAAACCACCTCTGCCTTTCTGCTGGTGTCCAGAGTCACATGACTGTGAGTGGCTCTGCTGTTGGAGTTTGTGTATTATTTCCAGATAGTGACGCAAACGGTGCTTAGGTGTGGACAGAATGAGCCATCTTGACAGGATGGCTTGGGAGGTGCTGTATTTGGTCTCACTTGCACTTCAAAGGGCTTTACCTATACAAAGGAACCTGACACTAGGCATGCCTTGCCTTTTGTCACTTAAGATGGTTTGGAGTTTGGATCAGGGATAGGGAAGGAATTTTCAAGAACCAGTGTTGAAGGTAGGGCATGAATCCCCCCCAACCCACAAAGGCTGGCACCAGGTATAAGCATAGGCTGCTAGACCCACTCATCCAAATACTCCTGGAACTGTGTAATATTCAAAGAAAGGACTACCCTGCCACCAGACAACTGCCCTATTGCTTGACAAGTTGCCTTGCTGTCTGAGAAGGAAGATTTGGCTTGTTTGCCTTCATGCCTTCATCCCAAGCCACCCAGAGGGACTACAATTGTCAGTTGGCTGACCTGTGTGAACTACAAGGACAAAACATGTTTAAGTGGCCTCCCAGAAGCTGCCCAGCTAAACAGCTGCAACAGGACCTTTCTGAACCTGCAACTGAACCTACCTGAGCACTGCTGCTTGTCTATGCTGGAGATAGTACTCATCCCCAGGGGGTGTCCCCAACTCTAGACCCTTGGCTCCCATCAGTGGAAGTGCCTCCTAAAAGAAAAGATGGAAATCCTGAAATTTCAGCTCCTCTGGATCATGAATGGGCCCGTCCATGCCAAAACTCTGTCACCTGTGATGGCCACCAACATGATGCTCCAATGAGACCAGCTGTTTGTGACAACAGTGACCGCTGTGGCTCTTTGCGCTACTCAAAAACCCGTCTACGATGGTTGACCTGACCTTCACACTGGAAGCCTCCTCCTCCTTGCAGCCTCTTCCAATGCAAAGGGAACTCTTTACACCGGGACCTAAGAAGGTAACTTTTCAGTGCAATTGATCTAGACCCTCTATCCATCCAGTACTGTATTATGGTCTCCCTGAATGTGTGACATTTGCCTGATCTAGCGTGACTAGATGACCACAAGTGGTGCTTCCTGCTTTTAAGCACTATTTTCACTGAAACATGAAACATCTCTGATTTACTAATTTGAACTTTGTCCCAAAGTGCTTACGTAAAGATACTACTTGTAAATGCCCTCTGTGAATTTCCAGAGCTGTAAACTTAGAATTTTAGCTTAAGTTTACATCAAAAGTCTAAGTTTACCCTTGTGAATTGGGCCCAACATTTGGTTAGAATTAAAGAGAGTGATGAACAGAAAACAGCATTGTACACCCCCCTTTGGGAACTATGCATTTCAAGTGATGCCCTTCTTGTTCTGTAATGCCCCAGCCACATTTCAGCAATTTATAGCCAAACTGTTCACCGATATATTGAATCAGCTCGTAGTTGTACATTTAAATGACATACATATATTCTCTATGTCTTCTTGAGGACATGAGAAACATGTAGTTCAAAAACTAAGGGGCATATTTATACTCTTTGTGCTGAATTAGTGTCATTTTTATGCTAATTCAGCACAAACTTAACTCAATATTTATATTTGGCACTAGACATGTCTAGCACCAAAATATTGGAGTTAAAGTCATTTTTTGGCTGCAGAAAACTACTTTGCGTCAATGAGATGCAAGGTAGGCATTCCCGTGCAAAAAGTGACTCTAAGGCCAAAGCGCCTTATTTATCCTCCCGTGCAAAAATGGTGCACGGGATGGAGGTGGGCCTAAATAATGGTGCAAAACTTGCTTAGCGCCATTATTTAACGCCTGGGTAAGGGCAGGCATTAGGGGACTTCTGGGCCTATTGTTATGGTGGAACCCCAAGGAATAAGTCCACCGATGCCCTCCCCAGGCCCCAGGGCCACCCACACCTGAGGGACACCAGGGGATGGGGGACCCCATCCCAGGTAAGTAGAGGTAAGTATTTTTGAATTTGTTTTGAAGTGCCATTGGGGGCCCTGAAATGGGCTTCTATGCATGGCACTGGGTGCAATGGCCATTCCCAGGGGACCCTTGTCTTTTATTAGACAGGAGTCATGTGGTATGGTAGGTATAGCTTCTAGAAATGATGCTAGGCTGGTTCCAGTCATCTTTTTTTACTCTAACCATCCTAACGTCATGTTTTGGTGCAAAACCCCCTTCTCTCATACCACCACCCCCACCCGGCTAAAGTAATTTTCCATTACGTTAGCCCACCCTTTGCGCCAGATTGCGCAATCCACAAATAAGACGCCCAGCCGGCGTCTTGGAATGGCGCTAGCTGGCAGTTAACTTTTTCATGCAAAACTGCGTTAGTGCAGTTTTGCGGGAAAAAGTATAAATATGGGCCTAAATGTTTTGTGACAACTTTAGCTCTATATGAAAAATGAGAAATATGAATTTGATCAAGAAGAGATTGAATTGATTGAATTGTGAAACTGACATATGAGACTGGGCAGTGGGAGTAGTCCTTCTTCAACTTCAAGGTTATGATGAATGCGAACACACAATATTTTATTTGTTAAATGTATGACCAGTCTGTGAGTTTTAATATTCTGTATTAGAGAGATAACTTAACGCTATGGAGCGGAGATGACTTATTCCAAATGGAGACATTTATTGATGGGAGTCAGGAAGCCATTTGAGTAAATAACAGTTTGCAAGAATCTTCAATACTTGCAGGACAGTTGTCAAGTCTGATGGGCTAATATATTTGCACAATGTGAATTTTGTATTTTTTAGATTACTGGAAGTAGAAATCTTCTGGCAGATTCTTTAACCCATTGTAATCCTAAAGCTCTGGTGAATTATGAGGAATATTTAATCCATTATTATCACTTTATAGGGGCCATCCAGATATTTTCTGGAAAGAGTGCATAAGGCACATCAAGCTATTAAGTTATTAATCCGAAGGATCTTGATAACCTCAAAATTCCATAACCAAGGGTATTGCACTGGAGTAGATACCTCGTGGTCTTTAAATGCTTATGCACATTGCATTGCCCATTCTGCTCTTTGGTGGAATTCTGTCAAATTTTAATGTATTTATGTGAAATTTTGCAAAATGGAATTTCGCCAATTCTGCTCAAGTGCACTTATTCCGGGGTACACAATGCTATAATGTTAACCGTCTAGGCCTTTTTCTAAGATGGCACATTTCTAGCCTTTAAATTCAATTACTACTGCTACCATGATTACTAGATGGTTTCTAACTGATATTTTTGTCTCTATGGGCTACCTCATACCATCATCTCTGACAAAGGTACTCCATGTATTTTATGCATTTGGAAAGCACTCTAAAATTTTGAAGAACAAATAAGCTCTCTTACCTGGTCACTAATGGACAAATAGAATCAGTCTACAAATAAACTTGGGTGAAATTTAAATTTTGCCAGTGTAATGTAGTTTCAGAATCTTTGTGTTATGCTTGTTATGTGAATTCTATAAACTACACCATTACGCCACTTTGTGTTATGACGTGCCAGTTACATAAATGCAGAGGAACAATGGAAAATGGGCAGCTGCTGTTCGCTGTGCTTTGTTTAAAAATATCCTCATCCCAAAATGTGACTCAAGGAAGCATTTTTGTGTAGGACTGTGTGGAACCCATAGATTTTCTCCACTGAATTCTGCGATGTTACAATAAAAACTCTGTGAGATTCCATGGATTCCTGCCAACAGTGGAAAATGTGCGTCTGACCATTCACACTGCTTTTTCATGCCAATAGTGCGTTCCACACTGAAAAATCAGTGCAAGTGGCACAACGTGGTATGCAAGGGTGTGACCATTTTATTTTGCCTATGTTTGGTTCTCTCTCTTTGCTGGCTGCCTTTTCCTGCATCTAACCTCATCCAAACCCATCTGCTCCCAATCCCACATTTTTGTTCTTATTGAGTTTCTGTCTGTCTTTCCCTGTCTTTTTTAAGTTTCTGTGAATTTTTTTACTTTGTTTTTTATTTTACTTTCTTGGCCCATCCTCTGCTTGTTTCTTTATTTCCTGTTTTCAATCCCAACCCAAGTCATATCCCTCCCAACTCGATCCAAATGGCAGAAGCAGGTAGTGCCACCCGAATTCTCTGTGGGTGATGCAGATGGGCAGTGGTGCTAGCCCCCACCATCTTCAGCATGTCAGAAGTAGCTGCACTAATTTTTTGGATGCAGCACCATCTCCCATGTATGCTGGCAGCAGAGGGTAAGTCCGGTAAGAGTTACACCATGTGGAAGGTTTTGGCTGCTCTAGGGGCAAGTGTGGAAATGTGTGGGCCACTGCAGAGGAATCTAGTGCATCCAACAGCAATAGACGCACTGGTGGTCAAATGTATTTGACTGCAAGCAGGACCTACTCAACCTGCTGGATGTGAAGGTTGCGGGACTCAGTGAATGAATAATATTTTTGTTTTCTAAAAATTCACTTTTTTTCAAGCAGTATGATCATAGATAGGAGAAGCTTATGTGCTGCTAATATATTGGTGTCTATCTATCTATCTATCTATCTATCTATCTATCTATCTATCTATCTATCTATCTATCTATCTATATAAAGGGGGGGTCTCAAAACACATTTTCCTCATACAATTTCCCAAAGGGATTTTAGACACAACTACAGCCTGAAGCACTGGACAAATTACACCAAATTTGGGCGAAAGCTACTTCTTGGTCCAAAAATATCTCTTTTTGTAATTCGGTGCTCTGCCACTGATCCTTTGCAGATCCTGGTGGATTTGTTGATCCACAAGTCAACAGGAATGCCATGATTGAATGGCCTCAACCTGAGAGTAAAGTTGCTGCTGTCATTTTGTTCATCAGGAGTTGGTTCCAAGTCGGAAAACTAAAATATAAAAGCAACACAGGAGGTCAGGGTACCCTGATGCTACGGGACTGATGGATGTATCTGTGAGGCCCCATCATGGGCAAGACATTGTCCAAAAATGTTTTTTTAGGTATGCAAGGATCTACGGATTCACCCGGATCCTCAAGGTTTTGGATTGATTTGGGTGGATCCATGGATCCCGATTCCAATTAACAAAAAATATACAACCACTCACAGACCCAGACACTTATTTACACGCTCATTCACACATACCCACTTACACACATACATATAACCACTCACAACCCCACACACCCATAAAGTCACTCACAACCACTCACAGACTCACAAAACCACTCACAGACCCACACAGCACTCACACACCAACTCGCACACCCTTAGGACCTCATTATGAACTGCCGGCGGTGGCGGTAACTACCGCCAACAGTCAGGCGGTCTGGGCCGCCAAATAATGAAGCACATAAAAAACAGGCAGCCTGAAAAATACCCATCGCCAGCTGAGGAGTGTTGACAAAGATGGAAGAGGCAGCCCACAGGCCAACGGAAAGGCCCTACCCACACAACAAATAATGAAGCACTAGACCGCCGTCAGTTCTGGGACAGGAACCACCGCCACGAAAAGCCTGGTGGAAATGAACCAAATAAAAGGAAACACTCACTGGAGGCTCAAACAACACGCCGAAGCAGACATGGAGAGAGAGAGTTGCGAATCATGCCAGTGCAGCTCCTTGCCACATACCTCCACAATTGAGACCGGCGACGAAGACGATGAAGAAGACAACGGTAAGTACTGCAACCTACTAAACAAGGGAAGAAATGGCACAGTTACATAGCCACCCACCCCACCCACCCGCAAAGCACCCACAACCCCTAACAACATCACAAGCCATACACACCTGTGCAAGAGGTACTTAACTGACAGAAGCCCAAGACAACCTGCCCAAAGTACCCACATGTGCACAACACCCCCCCACAATGAAACAAGGAACCACAGACCCAGAGTCTGCCAAAACCAACACTGGCTACACAATCTTTAATAAAGCTCCAGGTGCAACAGATTGGCCACATTAGGCCAATAGCCAGTTCAAAACAAATGGGTGGATGGGCCCAAATGGCCCGGAATTGACTGCCACATGTGCACATGGTAATCCACCATAAAGGGGCATCAGTGGGGCAGCCAGGCACCTCAGGGAACAGGGGGAGGGGATGGTGTGGGTGGAGACTTATGTCTGAGAGAGGTGGGCTTGGGCTTATGTTTGGGAGGTGGAATGGGTTTGGGTTCAGCCCTGGAAGGTGGCGGAGCAGGTTTAGAGTGGGGGGCAGCAGATGTACCTGGGCCAGCACGGGACCTCTTGCTTACAGGGAAAGGTGCACTTGAATGTGAAGGGCGGATGGGGCGGACTTGGATGTGGGAGGAGTGGACAGGGCAAGGAGGTGTGCACATTTAGAGATGAGACGAGGTGGCCCAATGGTTTAAAAAAGGTCTACATGGGATAGGAATTATTTTTCGGGGGCAGTCGGGATGGACCTGGAGGAAGGTGTGGGAGTGGAGGTAGAGGGAGTGGTTGTAACAGGTGTAGATGTGCGAGACGTGGATGCAGGTGACTGTACAATATGCTGAGGTGTGGTGGATGTGTGTTGGGTGGGTGTCTGAAAATGTCTGAGTGTTTTGGGAGGAGGGGGTGGACACAGTGGGACAAGACAGGCTGCCAGTGTAAATGGATGTTGTATGGGTGTCTGCAAGTTTGGTGAGTATGCTGCAAGTGGTACTCAGAGTCATGGTGAATGCAGGTGAAGTGTCTGGGGTGAAGGACTGGATGTCTGATGTTGTGGTGACTGCAACAATGGGGCCAGAAACAGTGAATGAAGGTGCAGTGCATGTGAGTGTGCATGTAGAGGTGACAGACAGGGAGGCGGAAGAGGTTGACACAGTGGGAGAAGTGGATGTTGTTGTGTCTGCCTTTGTATGTTGGCTGTGTGTATGCCTGTGGTGAGAAGTGTAGCGCTTGTATTTCTCTGTGTGCTTCTTGTGTGTTGAGGTGTAAGCATGGCTGTCTGAATGTGTGCTTGGGATGGATGAAGGGAGTGGGGTACTGAAAGGGGCAGAGGTGGTTGGAGGGGGGACGTAAACACCAGGGACACTGGCTGCCATCAAAGAGGAGGCTAGAGTCTGAAAAGATCTCTGTAGGCCAGACACCGCACTGTGAATACCATCCAGGTTTGCATTGGTCTGCTTCACCTGGGATGCTAGCCCCTGGATGGCATTCCCAATGGTTGTCTGCCCTACAGAGATGGTCCTCAGGAGGTCAATAGCCTCCTCCGTGAGGATAGCAGGGCTGACTGGGGAAGGGGGTGAGCGGATACAGGCAACTGGGTGGAGCGCAACTGGGAGGGCGGTGATGGTATGGGGGTGGAGGAAGATGACAAAGAATGGGTGGGCCCACTAGGGTCCGCCACCACCAGGGAGCTCCATCGGAGGAGGTATCAGAATAACTAGTGTAGTATTGTATTGTTGTTATATATATTTGTACTATTGGTTTTGTTATTATTTCTTCTATGTTTGTAGTTCAAATTGGTTTGTTCCATCCCACCCCCCTGGGCTTGTTCTCTGTGCAACTGCCTGGAATTCTCTTGGTGTTTTACTGTGGCAGTTGGACAGGAGCATCCTTGATACTGGTGTGGTTGGAGTTCTTGTTATCTGTGATATTAATCTGGATTAAAGTTCCTGGAAGAAGACGCTTTTGGAGTTTGGAGTGTTTAATTATACATCTTCCGGCGGATAATTACTTATAATTAAAGTGGCTTCAGTATCTGCGCTTTGCTGAAAATAAGAACTTCAACACCAGTATTTTTAACCTTTTGATTCTTACATTTCAAGGTACTGTGTTCCATATGCGGTGTTTTTTTTTTTTACTGCATTTCAATCTTTGTTTTTTTTTCTCCTTTGCTTTCTGTTTCAAGCACATTTGTATTACTGAAGTTGCCTAGCAACCTCCTTCGTGCGATTGCTTCCTCATTTTCATTTCTGCAATCGCGTGGCAGTGTTGGCTTTGTATCCGAGCAACTCACGTGCTTCACTTCAGCTTGTGCATGTTTTTGTTTTCCCTGGTTCGCGCGGTTGCTCCTCCATCCTGCAATTGCACGACATTGTTCACGCGCTTGCTTTCTCCCAGCTTCCGTGTTCCTGGGACAGCCCTTGCGTGTCATCGCATTAATTTTGGTGATGAACGATTGTTTTTTTTATACAATTGCACGTCATTGTTCAAACAAACACGCGCATCTCTCAAGGCAACAATACCTTTCATTCCTACCTTTCAAGTTGCTGTGTACAGCGTTATTTATACAGTGTTTCACAGTACGACTTCGCACTTTTCTTCGGAGGTTACTTGGTGGCATATAGCACTCTGGAAACTTAATTTCACATGACAATAAAAGTACTTTCAACCATCTGGAACACTTTACTATTTAGTTTTTTTTTTGTATAGCTTCATATGTTTTCTTGGGAACCTACAACTTTTATTTCAACGTTTAAAACTGTGTGATTTTTTTTTCCTCTTAATTTCTTTTCCCCATTTGCTGATTACAGTTATGCAGAACATTTCACCACCACCTTTCTTTTTGTCTGTTCCCGGTGAACCTCCTATTCCTTGGCCTAAATGGAAGAACGTTTTTTTAACCTACCTAAAGGTTTGTGGTAGCAACTTCTCAGCTGAAAGGAAAACATTGGTTCTCGAACATTATTTAGGAGCGAAAGGTCAAGAGATTTTGGAGACTCTACCTGATGTTCTTACTTCCGATGGAGCTGAAGGGGACACTCCTTTGAAAGAATTTTAAGTACCTTTACTCAAACTAGATAGGCACTACCTACCCAGAATTTCTATTATACTTCAAAGATATAATTTTTGGAAATGCAAGCAGAATGATCAGGAGTCGATTGAGGATTTTGTAACCAATCTTCGCAAACTTGCTGCACTTTGCAATTTTTGGGGTAGTGTTGATGAGCGCATACGAGACCAGTTTATGCTTGAGTGTAAAAGTGATAAGTTTAAGGAAGCGCTCTGGTCAAAAAGTGATCCTACTTTGGATGAGGTTTAGTTGATTGCTAAACAAATTGAGCATTCCGAATCTTGCATTGAAAGTTTTAAAAAATCTAAGATTTCACCTTCATGTATCCAAAAAGTGGATTCAAAATCAAAAATCAAATCTAATGTAAATATGAAAATAAAGTCAGTATGTTTCCGGTGTGGTTCTCCCTCTCATTTAGCTAACTGTAAGGAGTGTCCTGCTCTTGCTGCAATTTGCAACAAGTGTGGTAAAAAGGGGCCCTTTGCAAAGTAGGGTAAGTCTTCTTGTAAGACTAATGTGAAATTAAATGAAGTTGTTTGTGATAGTACTGACCATGGTTTTATTTTACAGGTTGTCAACAATGTTAATTGTGTTTCTGTAGTTTGTTGTGACTATCCTACAGATCTGGTTGACGTCAATGGAACTTTTGTTTTTATGATGATGAACTCAGGTGCAAAATTATCTCTTGTGTCTGAGGATGATTACAAGAGATATTTTGATGGGATAGTCACTCTTCATCACCCTGATGTAATGCCCTACTCCTATGGGGGTAAACCTACAGAATTGAAAGGTTATTTTGAAACATTTATACAATTTAAATGCAATAATATTTTTGGCAAAATTTATGTTCCAGTTGTAGGAGACACTATTCTGAGTTGGCCTCATCAAAAACAATTTGGTATCATTTTGAATCCTAATGCGGTTCCCCAAGTTCAAGTACAGAAAGTTTCTGATCTTGAACATGATTTATTGGTAGAATTTCCTGATGTCTTCAGCTCCGATGTGGGGTGTATCAGAGGGTATAAGCTTCATATTGTGTTGAAGAGCGATGCACAGCCTATTGCCTGCAAACTAAGAAATGTTCCAATTAGTCTACGAGAAAAAGTGAAGTCTGAACTTTAGAGATTACAAGCGGAAGGCATCATTGAGAAAGTGAGGCAGCCCAATGGATTGCTCCTTCATGGTTGCCACTAAACGGTCTGGTGATATAAGACTTTGGTGGTCATTACGACCCTGGCGGATTACTTCCGCCAGGGCCGCGGGACGCGGTGGCACCGCCGACAGGCCGGCGGTGCCCCGCGGGGCAATCTGACCGCGGCGGCTTAGCCGCGGTCAGAGAAGGGAAACCAGCGGTCTCCCGCCGGTTTCCCGCTGCCCCCAAGGAATCCTCCAAGCTGCGCCGGCTTGGGGATTCCGACTCCCCCTCCCGCCATCCAGTTCCTGGCGGTTCTCCCGCCGGGAACCGGATGCGGGAGGGGGAGTCGCGGGGCCCCTGGGGGCCCCTGCTGTGCCCATGCCAATGGCATGGGCACTGCAGGGGCCCCCGTAAGAGGGCCCCAAAATGTATTTCACTGTCTGCCTTGCAGACAGTGAAATACGCGACGGGTGCAACAGCACCCGTCGCACCTTCCCACTCCGCCGGCTCGATTACGAGCCGGCTTCATGGTGGGAAGGTCGTTTTCCCCCTGGGCTGGCGGGCGGCCTTTCGGCGGCCGCCCGCCAGCCCAGGGGAAAACTTGGAATACCCTCCGCGGTCTCTGGGCCGCGGAGCGGTATTCCTGACGCGCAACATTGACGGGCGGCCTCCGCCACCCGTCAATGTTGGAATGAGGGCCTTTGTGTTGATCTTCGCAACCTCAATAAGGAAATTATTGAGGATAAATTTCCGTTACCTAACATTACTGAAATGGTTAGTTCATTGGGTAATGCAAAGTTTTTTTCAACCCTTGATCTAACTTCTGCCTACCATCAGGTACAATTCACTGAGGAATCTAAGTTTCTGACTTCCTTCGTGACACCATTTAGTGTTTACAAATTCAACAGGATGCCATTTGGCCTTTGTTCTGTAGCTGCAGTGTTTCAAAGATTAATGAATGGAATACTGGGTGGTATCAATGGTGTTTATTTTCAGGATGATGTTCTAGTATTCACAGAGACACGTGAGCAACATGAGAAGAAAATCAGGGATGTACTCCATGTGTTTAGATCAAAAGTTATAACCTTGAAAAAAGAAAAGTCAGAAATTGTGTACTTAGGTCATGTTATTTCGAGTAGTGAAGTTAACCATAAAGATGAATTGATAAAGTCTATTGTAAAACTGTCTATCCCAGAAAAGAAAAGTGGCATTCAAGTTTTCTTAGGGGTGACTGAATTTTACACCAGGTATGTCCCAAATTTTGCCAAAAAGGTCCAGTTCCATAAGAAATTAACTCAAAAAAAATTCTGAATTTCTATGGACAAGTGAATGTGAGGAAGAATTCCAAGATTTGAAGAATGCATTGTCATCTGCCCAATCTCTTAGTAGTTTTCAACCTGGAATGCCCTGTTGTCTTATAACTGATGCTTCAGAAAGGGGTTTGGGTTGTGTTTTGAAACAGATGAAGGACAGTCAGATTATTACGATAGCGTTTGCCTCAGGTACTTTGCGTGGAGCAGAGTTCAGGTATTTTACAATAAAAAAAGAAGCATTAGCTATATATTGTGCTGTTAGAAAATTCATGCAATTTCTTTAGGGTGTACGCTTTGAAGTGCGTTCAGACCATAAGCCTTTGCAAAAAACTTTTGAGAAGAAAGGTCTAGACAATGTTTCGTCTCGTATTTGTAAATGGGTAGTAGCATTACAGGATTTTCAGTTTGTCGTCAACTATGTTCCAGGATGTGATAACAGGACAGCTGATTGTTTGTCTAGAATGAGTTCTGATACTAATGGTACTTCGTGGTGGATCTATGATGAGGTTAAAGTCTGTGTTGTGACGGATGGCTGCATTTCAGAAAAGGAGTGGCTAGAAGAAATTACTAAGGACGAGGAATTATTGAAGATTACGAATCTGCTGTTGGCTGGGAAGTTGGCACACACCTGTCATAAGGCAGTGTAGCCATTCAAAAAAGTATGGACTGAGCTTTCAGTGCAGAATGGATTGTTATTGAGAGGATGTAGGGTAATACCTCCCTCTTGCTTACATGAACGTCTCATTAATCTTGCTCATTCTGGTCATCATGGGATTTCGAAAACTAAAGAAAGGAAGAGAGGTACATACTGGTGGCCAGGTATGGACATGGTTTTGGAAAGAAGAGTTAGGGAGTGCGTTAAGTGCAGAGTGGCTGATAAAACTTTGAAGTTTAGGACTCAACCTTTAGTGCTTAAGGATATTCCTAAGGATGTTTGGGAGGAAGTTTCCATTGACATCATAGGGCCCATATCTTGTGGGGCTATTTCCAAATATATTATTGTGCTTATGGATGTGTCATCTCGTTGGCCTGAAGTTTTAATTACATCTGAGGTTACATCTAAGACAGTTGTGGATTTTCTTGCCGATGTATTTAGCAGGGAAGGAAATCTAGTTTAATTCTATAAGACAATGGAGTTCAATTTACCTCTAAACTTATGTGTGATTTTCTTTCTGCAGGTGGCATAGTCCACAAGAAATGTGCATTATATCATCCAGAGTCAAATGGAATGGTGGAACACTTTAACAGGACTTTAAAGGAGACTATTCAGTTAGCTAAGCAGATTGGTGGTAGTTGGGAAGTGTTGGTTAAATCCAAGGTGGAAAATTACAGATTTACTCCACATTTGACTACAAGTCAGTCTCCTTTTGTTTTATTCAGGAAGCGCATTCCTCACACTAAAGTGAGCTCACCGTGGGTGAAAAAGTATGTTAAAGTTGAGTTTGATCAGGAAACCCAGAAGAGGGTTGCCATTGAGAACGACAAGTATATTCCGAGTAAGAGGAAGGATATTTATAATGTTCGCAAATCAGTAAAAGAAATAAATGTGCAAGTAGGTGATATAGTCAAGGTCAAACTGCCTGACAAAAAATAATCTGGAGTTTCACACTTTAATAGGGTGCACCAAGTTATTAAAGTGGTCAAGGGGGCACTTAAGCTTGATGATGGCTGTATTTGGAATCTTAATAGAGTTGTTAAACTGTAAATAGTGTTTTTTTTTGTTTCTTTCAGGGAAGCCGGGATAGTGTTGTATTGTATTGTTGTTATATATATTTTTATTTTTGGTTTTGTTATTATTTCTTCTATGTTTGTAGTTCAACTTGGTATGTTCCTTCCCACCCCCCTGGGCTTGTTCTCTGTGCAGCTACCTGGAATTCTCTTGGTGTTCTACTCTGGCAGTTCGACGGGAGCATCCTTGGTACTGGTGTGGTTGGAGTTCTTGTAATCCGTGATATTAATCTGGATTAAAGTTCCTGGAAGAAGATGCTTTTGAAGTTTGGAGTCTTTAATTATACATCTTCCTGTGGATAATTACTTCAACTACCTCCAGTGGTAGTTACCTCCCCCGTTGTACTCCCCTCGCCCTCCAACCCACTGGTTCCCTTGGCGTTGCTCAACTCTGCCTCCTTGGAACCGTGGGTCGCTGCATCCCCACTCGCGGGTGCCACTGCTCCCTCGCCAGATTATGCTGATGTACACAGACAACAGAAGAGTACGGGGTGGGGAGACAAAACAGGAGAGAAATCTGTAAATAGCTGAATGGATGTACATAACTGGTTCACACATACTCTCACCTAGCAAATATACCAACATGTAGCACCTATAGCTATACTCATGGCTATGCCCCTGACTAGTGGCCACAACCCTGGTATACATCCATCTCCAGCATTACAGAAGGACCCGAAGAACTGCAGACCTGCTCCATATCATCTAACTGCCAATGGGGGCCATTATGCTAAATGACATCAGTCAGAGTCCCTGCTACTAGACAGCATACGTATTGCAGCACCCTCAGACATTCATCAAGGAGGCATACAATGGTCTTGGTACTCACCCCCTTGTGTCTGCTGTGCAGCCTTCAAGCACCCATCCAAGTCTGGATATTCCACTGCCAGAATGCGGCGCATTGGGGGGGCCAGGGCCTGAAGGGCACCTCTTCCTCATTGGGAGGACTTCCCCAGCTGGGCCTCGCAAGTCTTCCTCGCCCAGCGCTGCAGGTCCTCCCACCGCTTCCTGCAGTGTGTGCTCCACTGTTGTAGACCCCCAGGGTCCGCACCTCCCTGACGATGGCGGGCCAGAGTCCCCTCTTCTGATGGGCACTGACGTGTAGTAGGCACAAAGGAAAGAAACACTGAGGTCAGAATGAGCACATGTGATACCGCTGGCGGCGATCATGATCGGCCCATATTCCCCATTGATAACTATGTTAACCAATGAATGGGTGCACGGCGGTGAACACCACTTTACGCTATTACAACAACCACTAGCGGTATGAGGTCACTTCCACTGCTACATATCTGGGTGACGGGGGGCTGACATTTTGCAAACTACTATGCAGTTATTATTTGGTCATGGGCCCCATGCTGGCCCTATGGACCCCAGCCCTCAAACACATGGCCAAAAGAAAATTTACTCACCACAACAGTCCAGATGTATCAGTTAGGACATGTCACTACAGTTTAACATCCTACAATGCTTATGTGTCACCTACTTGTATGACAGCAGTGTCATATACACAACATCTTATGCAAATTAATTTGTGTACCTCAGATGTGTTCTCCACTCCTCCTAGGTACAGACCCCTGTGGCGAGGGAGTGCCCCATCTGTGTACAGACCACTTGTTGATTTGGAGACCCTGGTGAAACGTCACATCATTATCAATTACAGACTCATTCGTGCTACTATTCATGAACTTTGTGCATTACTGGATCCAGCTCTGAGACCGGATAATCGAAATCAGCATGCCATCCCTATTGAAGTGCAAGTGCACTCTGTACTCCATTTCCTGGCCACGGGCTTGTTTCAGGTGACTGTGGGCATGGGTAAAGGATTTTCACAGCCAATGTTTTGCCTCATCCTGTTCAGATTCCTGGATGCATTGTACAACACCTGCAGTCATATGTGAGGTTTCCCCAAAGTGCTGAACTACCTGCCATCAAGTCAGACTTTTATGCCTTTGCCAACATTCCCCATGTGATAGGTGCCATCGATGACACCCACATAGCTCTCATCCCCCAGGAGTAAGTGAACAGGTGTACAGAAATAGGAAGAACTTTCACTCCATGAACATTCAATTGGTGTGTATTGCAGACCAGTACATCTCAGATGTGAATGCCATGTTCCCTGGACCAGTCCATGATTCTTTTGTGCTGAGGAACAGCAGTGTGCCAGACATGATGGAACAACTACAAGGGGACAGAGGATTGATCATAGGTGAGTGTGGCTAACAATTTTACTGAACATTGCTGGCAGCCAGGCTATCTGCAACTGAGGGTAGTTAGTTACAGTTATGTTTTTCCCACTTTTGCAGGAGATTCCGGCTACCCCAACATGAATTGGCTACTGACACCAGTGAGGAATCCTAGAACTGATGCTGAGAGGAATTACAATGAGGCCCATGGACATACTAGGAGGGTGATTGAGTGCACTATAGGTCTCCTGAAGGCTAGATTCCGTTGCCTCAATATCTCTGGGGGGTTCCCTGTGCTATGGCCCTGAGAAGGTGTATAGAACAGTGGTGGCCTGCTGCATGCTGCACAACGTGGCTGTGAGAAAATGTATTCCCCTCTTGGAAGAGGAGGGTACTGTATATCCAGACCAGCTTCCTCTGAGAGGGGATGAGCGTAATGGTGATGATGATAAGGGAAATGATGTACACTCCATGAACCAACTGATCCAACTATACTTCCAGTGACTGAGAGGTACTGTTTGGTGATGTTGTTGTCTGTACTGCATACTGTCTGTCTGACGTATTCTCTATGGGAGTGTTGGGTCTGTAGAAATGTATACTGTAACAAGGTATTCAAGTGTCATGTGACATGATGAACAACTAGTTAGACATTTCTGTTTATTCCACACCATGTTGTGCATGGGGTGCCATTCCTGCAATAAAGGTCTGATTATTGTATTTCATTGGCAAATGCATTCACACCTCAATTTGATTCAACATAATCACAGGGGACATTGACATTGGTGTACATGTGTTTTAATAGGTGTCAGGGATGTCATAGTGCTCTTTAAAGTGATGGCAGTGGGCTGATGGTGGATTTCCATACTGGCTACATGGTCTCAGCGATTAGTGGCTGCGGTAATGTGTCCATCTGTACCTTGCAGGTTGTGGAGGTGGTATTGGCCATTGGGGATTGTGGTTCAGTGGCACACTTGGGAGACAGTTCGTGTCAGAGTCACTTGTTTGACGATGCCTTGGTCTTGGCAGGTGTACCAGTACCATAGCCGGGCCTGAGGGACCGTTTGAGTGCCTGTTGTTGGACTGTATGGGGAGGAGTTCTGGTCTCCTGTGTGTCCTTCGATAGTTGCACCAGTCCAGTTGCTGCTGCTGATGTTGATGGCTGATCTGTATAGTGGTCTGTGGTAGGGGCTTCCTGGTGAGTGGGGGTCTCAGGCTGGGTTGGGAAGTGGTCCAGCAGTGCCCCTGCAATGGCGGCCATGGTGGCATTGAGCTGTTTCCACTTGGTGGTGTGCTATCTGCAGCCTTTGATTCTGCTCCAGGGTGGCAAAGATCTGGCCCAACCTGTCCTGGGTATGGTGGTATGCTCCCAGGACCTCCAAGAATACCTCCTGAGCTGCAGCATCCACCCTCTGGCCTCCCCCCTGGGCTACTGATGCCCTCCCACTGGGCCTAGCCCCCTGTGCCTGTGTCCCCTGCACAGGTCTGGCGGTACCACTTGTACTGGGGCCATTGTCATCCTGCCTGTTGGTGGGTGGTGACTGTGGCCTCTGTCCACGTGTTCCACCAGTCTGTGGCCTGGATACACTGGTGTGGGGTCGTTTGGCCAGAGCTGATGTTGGTGGCTGGGTGGTAGTGGTGTCAGTGGTATCCTGGGTGGTGCTGCTGTATGGTGACAGTCCAGGGCTGTGTGATGGGCCAGGGTATTCCTCACCGTCCATACTACTCTCACAGGTGTCCTGAGTGGTGCCTCTGTCTCCATGTGGGCGCCGCAACTTATTATCCTTTCCGTCAGGGTGGCATGGGTGGTGGTGCCTGTGGGGGGTAATGGACATGTATGTTACACTTACAGAATTGGATGGGGTGCACAGGACAGGACTATTTTGTGCAGGTTTTACACTGTTGGGCCATGCAGGGACCTATTGTGGAATTGCCATTGCATTTAACATGGGATGTGGAGGTGCATTGTGGGTGGTGTAGTGCCATTGTGATTACTTGCAGGGGTAGGTGGCTGTGCACAGGGGGAGGGATGTGGGCCTGTTGGTGGGGTAGTGGTACTGGTGGTAGTTGGAGGGGTGTGGAGGTGCATGCATTACAGGTGTGGTGGATATGGGGTAATTGTAGATGACTTACCCGAGTCCATTCCTCCAATTAGTCAAGTGAAGCCCTCTTGGTGCAGGATGGCCAGTACCTTTTCCTCCCAGTCAGTGTAGTCGGGGGTGTTGGTGGGGGTCCCCCTCCAGTCTTCTGGACCGCAATGTTGTGCCTGAATGCCATGGACCTAACCTTCCTGTGCAGGTATTTCCATCTCATGTGGATGTCGTCCCTTGTATGTGGATGGTTTTCCACTGCGTTGACCTTGTTGACTATTGTCTGCCATACCCCCATCTTCCTGGCGATTTGTGTATGCTGGACCTCTTCCCCAAATATTTGTGGCTCGACGTTGAGTATCTCGTACACCATTGTTCTTAGCTCCCTTTCTATAAAGCGTGGGTGCTTACGGGGTGCCATGGTGTGTGTTGTGGGTGGTGTGTTGTATGGATATTGGTGAGGGTGCTGTTGTGTGGTTGGGTGTGAGTTGTGTGCTGTTGCATTCAGCGTCTGCTTGTAGTGTTGTCAGTCTGACTTCTCCTATCAGTGATGCAAAGGATTGTGGGGTGGGTCTGTGCATGTTTTATAGTGTTGTGGATGTATGTCAGGTGTGTGGGTTTCAAACTTGCCAACGTGTGCATTTCTTGCTGTTGGGTCCCATTGCTGGCCGTGGCGGCCTGTACGACCATTGGTCATTCGGCATCCACTGACCGCCGTGGTGATTTGTGCATCATTATTTGGAGGGCAGGGGATTTTTGTGCTCGGCGGTGGCGGTGTGGGGTGCTTTTTTGCCAACAAGGCCCTAGTGGTGGCTGGTGGTATTAGCAATTTTGACAGATTCTGTTTTTGTCATCTTTATTTGGCGGGTTTCTGTTCACCCCCAATGGCGGTATTCTGTTCACCGTTGCCACGGCGGGCAACAATGTATTCCTCCATGTTCATAATGACCCCCTTAATCAATTACACCCACACAACCACTCATGCACCCACTCAAACAGCCACTCACATACCCATTCACAGACCCACACAGCCACTCACATACTCACTCAGACACCCACTCACATACTCAGTCACTTCACATCCAGACAGCCACTCATACACCTACTCACACACCCACACAACCACTCACACACCCACTCACACACCAAAACAGCCACTCTCACAGCCAATCACAGACCCAGAAATCCAGTCACACCTACTCAAAGACCCACACAGGAATCACACACCCACTCAGACACTCATAAAACAACTTACATACTCACACAAACACTCACACACCCAATCACAGACCCACAAATTCACTTACACACCTATTCACAGACTCATACACCTATTCAAACACCCGCTAACACACTGACAAAACCATGTAGACATCCACACAATCACTCACACACCCACGCACACAGTCATACAGGCATTCACACTCCAACTCACAGACCCACAAACCACTCACATACCCACTCACAGACCCACACAGTAACTCACACACCCACTCACACACCCACTTACACACAACAAAACCACTCACACAGCCACTCACACACCTACCCACACAGCCAATCCCACACCCACTCACACATCCACTTACACACCCACATACCCACCCACACACCCAGTCACACACCCTTGTCGCAGGGACATTATAGTTAGGAAATAGCATTACAAACATAGAAGTTCACTGGAAAAACCAAAGGTTACACAGGCTTAAGAGTTAGGAAATAAAATTTAGAAAACCTTATAAATTCTCTTTAAAAACAGATAACAGGGATGTTGCAGTTCGGTTTAGTTTTACACACACAAAACCAGAGAAATCCAGCAGTTATATTTATCTCAAGTATCTCTAACTCGTGCCACAAGGTAACTATATATCGCGCCCTCGCTATGCACTGGTAATTACTGTAAATGCAACATCACTCATGACATCTTCTATGACCTCATTGATAATATCAATGCAATATTTGCAGTGAAATTATTGATGAGTAAACAGCATGGTGGGGTTGTGAGTTATAGTTACCTTAGGGCACAAGTTTAGGTTACTTGAGATAACTATAGCTGAATCTATTATGTCCCTGTAACCTATATATATATATATATATATATATATATATATATATATAAATAATGTATATATATAAGTACATTGACTACATATGCAGATAATGTTTTTTATTTATAATATAATAATAATACATTTATTTTATTTTTTCCAGGTTAATAAGTGTGCATAGTCATCATTATTCACAATTAATTTAAGTATATAAATATGATGAATTTACATATAATATCAATGTGTTAATTTATTATACAATGTCGATTACACGTGTAATACATTGATAGACATCTGGACACCTAGCCTGCCACTTACCTGTGGGCCTACAGTTCATGGTTGCTCCGGTCTGATCCAGTTGCTGCAGTTTGACCAAGTGACACTCCCTCTGCCTCTGTCCAGTTTTCCCTCCAGGGTTTTCCTGCTTACCATTCTTCCTGCCAACAAAAGCCACATCCACCTCAGGACCTGCTTAAAGCAAGCTGCAGCATTAAAGCACTAATAGGCAACTTGGCACCCAGACTGCCACTTGCCTGTGTCCTCCAGTTCCTGCTTATTCCTGCCTGATCCAGGTGCCACCGCTACCTACTGGGTTTTTCGACCCAAGTTTTCCTACTCCCCATTCTCCCTGCCAACAGAAACCCCACCCAGCCCAGTATGTACTTAATGCAGGTTGCAGTGCAACCACCCAGTGGACATGTAAAAGGCAAGCCTATCTATGGCCATTTATGTCTGCACTGTGATCAGGGCCAGGAACTATGGACCGATGACCATCTAATGCAACACCACAGCTACAGCCGCAGCTGCCACCGGAGCCAACAAATGCCACCCCTACTCCTCCGCCATCCTCCATGACTAATAACACACACTGGCAAACACATCACTACAGTGCATCCCTCAGCACCACAGTAGGATTTTCTTCTGCACCCATTACGATTTCACCTGCGACACCTCAGACGCTGATACCAATACCTCCAAACAACCAACACACGCCACCTCCCCACACCACCTGCCCGGCATGATATTCAACATTCAATCCCTCAGAAAATCACAAAAAAAATGGGAATAGCAACACACCCAATGAATCCTGCCCTGCATATTTATGAGGAATAAATATGCGGGCTGGATTCATTTTAGCACCCTCTCATATCACAGAAATTAAACCTCAATGTGAAGCACTTACATATAAAAAGAAAGCAGGTGCTGAAATTGGAAAGTACTAATCATCCTAAATTTGTGCACATGGCTAAAGCAAAGGAAGTGCATTTTCTCTGCTCTCAACAGTGAAAAGATAACTGTAAACCTTAAAGGAGGCATTTGTATCCTTGCTTTTTTTTAGCACAATACCTCATGAAGTAACTCTGACGAGTGGGTTCTTTCTTGTCATCTGCTGCTATCAGATATTGTGTTATCTCTTCAAAAAGATACAAGTATGTACAATGGCCTAGAAGCCTCATCATTTTAGTCTTGCCCCATATACATTAGTGATATGCAATGTATTCCCCCCATTTTCTAAAGAAAATGGACAGCTTAATAAAAAAGGACCCCCAAACGTGTTTCCCACGGATTTTGGAGAAGTGTTCTTGATGAAGAGGAATATGATCCTATTTCTACCAAACAAAGAAACACTTCATGAGTGCTGTGGTGTAGGCTGAGATCTGGCCACGGGCTAGGCCATGTGTCCAATCCCTTTGGCCGTGCGTGGTCCAGGGTTGGGTGGTTATAAGGGATTGACTACAGGGCCTGGCCGCAGGCGAGGCCCTGTGGCTAACCCCTGGCAAGTTACTATATATATATATATATATATATATATTTATATATATATATATATACACACAGACATATATACATACATATATATATATATATATATATATATATATATATATATATACACACACATACATATATACATACATATATATATATATATATACATACATATATACATATATATATATATATATATATATATATATATATATATATATATATATATATATACAAAGGGTACAGGAGCGAAGATATAGTTAGGTTTTGAATTTACTTGTACAAAACCTTAGAAATTCAACAGTTATAGTTAGCGTGATTTCATAACTACAACTCGCTTCCTAAGGTAACTATAAATCACTCACCGCTGTGCACATTAATTTGACTGCTAATACAACATTGATATTTTTAATGATGTTATAAAAGTGGTCATGACTGCTATAATATTTAGCAGTGCATGGCAAGGATGTGAATTATAATTACCTCAGGACACTAGTTATAGTTACTTGAAATAACTAACTATAACTGCTGAATTTCCAAGGTTTTGTACGAGTAAATTCAGAACCTAACTATAACATCCCCGTGACCTTTGTTTTTTAAGTGAATTCCTATGTATTTTTCAATTCTATTTCCTAACTATAACATCCCTGTAACCTTTGCTTTTCCCAGTGAATTTCTATGTTTTTTTTAACAAAAGGTAATTTTAATTACTCTACGTTAATCCAACCATCGCCATGCACGGCCGTGGGGCCATGCACGGTAAGGGTTAGCTGCAGGGCCTGGACCTGTGGACAACCCCCATAATCACCAAGCCCTGCCACGCCTGTGGCCTTTGGCCATGTGCGGCAGAGGTTGACTGCAAGGTCTGGTCTGCGGTCAGGCCCTGTGGCCAACTGCATACTGTGTATGGCTTTTGGCTGTGCTTGTTAGGGGTTGACCGCAGGGCCTAGCGGCAGACTCCCCCACATAAACATCCACCCCTACCATGCACAGCCAAAGGGTATGTCTCTCTGGGTGTAAGAATAGGTGTGAGGGGGTGTCTCTGGGTGTGAGAGTGTCTGAGTGTGAGAATGGGTGTATGAGGATCTGAGTGGTTCTTTGAGTGGATACGTGATAGTCTGAGTGGGTCTGTGAGTGGATGCATCAGTTTGTGAGTGGGTCTGTCAGTGGGTGGGTCAGAGTCTGAGTGGGTCTGTGAGTGGGTACATAAGGGTCTTAGTGGGTGTGCCAGTAGGTATGTGAGTGTCTTTGTTGGTCTGTTAGTGGGTGTGTGAGTGTGTGAGTGGCTCTGCCAGTACCTGCATGAGTGTCTGATTGCTACTACGAGTTAATGAATTAGTTTATGAATGAGTCTTTGAATTATATTTTCCAAATTTTATTTGCCAATATTTGCAAATTTGGCACAACTTTACATGGGGGGGGTTGAACTGAGCTTCACAGCTTATTCACGAAAATCTTCTGTGGTGAAAAACTGCATTTAAGGACATAATTCCACCCTGAAAGACCACTATATTACACCCTGGGGGCAGGAATCCATCACCCTGAAACACTTATGCCCCTTTGAATTTTTTTTGTCAGCCCCGGTGACCGTGTCTCATTACCTAAAATGGTGGCTGCAACTTTCTAGTCAGGGCCAGCAAATCACAGCATTCCTGCTGGCATGCACATTCGCAAATTTGCCACAATAATCGTGACAACTTCGTGACCAATCCATGGCCTTAGAAATACAAATGTATTTCCTCTTTAATGTCTCATAAAGTAATGAACAGATTTGCACCAAATATTCAGATGTGTAATCTGCATATCAAAACCTTATGGGGGTCATTTCGACCGTGGCGATCAAAGACCGCCAGGGCCGCGAATGACGGAAGCACCGCCACAGGCTGGCGGTGCTTCCTTGCCCATTCTGACTGCGGCGGTAAAGCCGCGGTCAGAAAACCGGGGCCGGCGGTTTCCCGCCGGTTTACCCCCGGGTGGGCGAAATCCGCCATGGCGGCGCTGCAAGCAGCGCCGCCATGGGGATTCTGACCCCCTTACCGCCAGCCTGTTTCTGGCGGTTGTCACCGCCAGGAAGAGGCTGGCGGTAACGGGTGTCTAGGGGCCCCTGGGGGCCCCTGCACTGCCCATGACACTGGCATGGGCAGTGCAGGGGCCCCCTAACAGGGCCCCAGCATGCTTTTCACTGTCTGCCTAGCAGACAGTGAAAAGCGCGACGGGTGCAACTGCACCCGTCGCACGCCTGCAACATCGCCGGCTCCATTCGGAGCCGGCTTCAGTGTTGCAGGCCTCTTTCCCGCCGGCCCAGCGGGAAAGTTGAAATGGCACCAGCGGTCTTTTGACCGCGGTGCGGCCAAATGGCGGTTCCCGCCAGGCGGGCGGCAACCGCCGCCCGCCGGGGTCAGAATGACCCCCTATTTCTGCTAAATTTTGTGTAATTCTGTCCAGTGGTTCGGGCTGTAGTCGTGTTCAAAACTCCTGTGGGAATTAGCATGGGAAGCGCACATTTATTTGCCTCTCTTTTTCTCAGCCCCCACTTGATGGAGCACCCAGAAACGTTCTGTGCACAGGAAGAATCAATGTCACAACTTTTATGAACATTTTGTGAAGATCCCTCAAACAGTACTAAGATATAGGCAAATCAAAAAATGCTTTTTCCATGGAAAAATGGTCATAACTATAACTACCTACTGGCGACTGCCAACAGGTAACACACACACAGATGTATATATATATATATATGTGTGTGTAAAAAAACAATGGTTACAAAGACGTTATAGTTAGGCTCACATTTTTAACATACAAAACCATAGAAAATCACATGTTGTAGTTAGAGTTGTCTCAAATAACTATAACTCATGACCTAGGATAACTATAACTTGACCCTCGCCATGCACCTCAAATTACCCCACAAATTTTGGCACTCATGACATCTTTGATAACATCACTGATATTATCAATAGAATATTAGCAGTAAAATGTTTGACAAAAAAGCTGTGCATGGCGGGGGCACTAGTTATAGTTACTTATAACTAACTATAATGTCCCTGTAACCTTTGTTTTTTCACTGAATATATATGACTATACACATATATTTTGAGTGAGTGTTGTGTTTCACTGCATCTGCCCCACCAAGTGTGATCCATTTATGGCGTACATTCGTAAGTCACACTTCAATATATCACACAAACAGGGAGAAGAGGACTAGGGATTGGATGAATGGATGGGAACTGGTAGTTGAGGAAAGGTGTGACAAAGACGAACGCTATACAACAGCAATATTTATCAGGTTGGTGAGCAGCACATCATCATCATCAAATCTGTTGTGGAAGGGAATGAAGGAATGACACAGTTAAGTTAATAAATGCATTTAAAACAGTCCTTTACCCACAGTGACCCATTTATTATCAACTTGTTCTGTCATCTCAGTTTGAAAAATAAAAATTAGGAAAGAGTAAACCCACATGGTTAATTATACTGTATATGAATGCCAAATTGGGTAGTGCATCTGCATTCTTCTTTTTCGAAATGTCTGTCTTAGATGCATGGCTCAACTGGTCTGGTAAGGTAAACAGGAGTGTAATGGAGCTTCCATGCAGAAAAGAGAAGGCCTGTGGATTGCTAAAAATGAAATGTCAAAATTGTAGAGTCAAGGAGAAGATAAGCTTCATGAGGACCAAGAGTCAGAGCAAGAGCACAGGCTGCTGCACTCATGACTCATCTGTGATTCACTGAGAAGTGAGAACAATGTTACAATTAATCCCAGACAAGTAGCGTAATTTACCAGTCTGATCATTCTCACAACTGTCATAACATTTAGCCAAGTGCTTCTACTATGTGACATGTCTCTAGTTACAGTCCATCCCAACCACAGCCACTTAATTAGAGGAGGTTGACAGTTGAGCCATCACACTACTCAGTATTTCCCAAACCAATGCACTTTTATCCAGTCCACAGGGCTGAGTCGGCCTTTTTTGAGTCTTGTTGGTTTCCCTATGAAGTAGGTGGACATTGTTCACAACGTCCTTCTTCTGGCTGTTGAAGTAATACCACCCTGACTCTGAGACCCGACTCTGTCCAACTCCCGAAGCAAATGAGAGTGAGAGAAATTGACCAGTAGTGTACTGCTGTTGATGAACAAGAAGAACAAAGGAACTTGAATATTTTGTGTAGATTTGTTAACTAAATTGCCTTGCCTGGTTTCTGAAAAACAAAATAGCTACAGCAATGAGTGGATGATGCAAGTAAAACTAACTAAGTTTGAAAGGGACAATCACATTCAGGCAGAATCACCCATCAGGCCATACACATTGCTAATTGTTAAAAGTTTAGAAGTTAGTTTATTAATACCCTCACTGTCTGCCATCACAAGAATCATCATCACTCATTCTCACTAAATATATATCACTCACTGTGGCAATATTTACCTGTTCCAAGCATGATGATACACATTTGTCTATTGCATCTCCTCCTTTCCCATGGAAGTAAAAAACAATGTCAGTCTTATAAATTAATGATCTTTAGTGGGGCAGTCCAGCTAAGTAATGAAAAAAAGAAGGCTAGGGGTTGGAGGTACTGTCTTTATGTCCTGTAAGCGAGTGGGGAGGTTTCTTCTGTTCGCCCTGGTCCCAATCTGATTCAGTCTATACATGTGAATAAATGGGGGGGTCTGCATAAATCAGAAACCAAGTTTATAAATGTTCCTCTTGCTATGTCTATTTTTTTGCAAAGCAGTTTGACAATAATGGGAAAGTTCTATTGTGGCCCACTCAGTCAGAAAAGTAGATTTCATCCTCATACTCAGAGGATTTGCCTCAAAGTTGGTCAACTAATGCACTTGAGTCTGACCAATCACCCCCATCCTCCCCATGTGCTGTTTCAGGAACAGTGTAAGCTTGAGTATATAGTGTGGGTTCATTTTCATTATGGTCAATCTCTCGTCTTAGGTAAGAGACGGGTCCTTCTGACTGCAACAACTGCACCAACTGCAATGAACACATGCTCAGCAGACAAACTGGCTAACAGACAAGCCAGGTACTTTATTGCCATCCTGCTGAGTTCTTGCCATTAGTACATTTTCCCATACCAATAAACCAATAGGTTTGACCCAAGTAGACCTCTTTTGAGTTATTCCAATAGTCTTTGACCATGTTCTGAAAGGTCATTGGTGCTGCCATGTGCTCAGCCTCTGTATGGGATTACTCCAAGGTATACATTGCTACTGTTGTGTGTTGCAGAACAACCTTAAAACTTTCTTCAGCACTGATAACTGCACATAGCTGTCGCTTAACCCCAGAAAAGAGATCCAGTGTGCAGTGATACACATGTAACCAGCTGCTTACAACTGGTCTACATGTGTGTTGTGAGGTGGATAGTGTGAACAGCAAAGCTTGTTCAACCGATTGCACCACCTCAAGATGGAGCACTGGAAGAGAAACTCTAGAAAAATTAGGTCTTCTGGGGACCTTCCATTTCAGGTAGATTGTCACCACAAATTCTAAAAAAAAACACTCTTTCCACAAAAGAATAAGGGAGGAGGCGCAGAGCTAATATTTTAGAAAGATTCCCATTGTAGAAGTGTACCAACAGGTGGCTGTGTTCATGGGGCCCCTCCTGCCTAACCATGTGTCAGTAGCACCCCAAAAGAAAAATATCCAGGCTACTATTACTGATTGCCTATAATAGTAGCTTGGGTATTTTTATTTTGTGGTGCTACTGACACATGCAATGTCCTGAGAAAACCAGGAGGTGGTAGGCTCAATGTCCATCTTGGGGTTGGTTTTGTGGAACCAGTGCCACATCCCTTTGAGCAGGTTGAATAGGAGGGGTAATCTTGGTGTCTTCTGAGCTGCCTTCCAGAATGACAATCACTGGGTCATCCTCATCATTGTCACGTTCTATAATTCTAAGATTTTCAGAAACTTTGATTTTCCCTTGTCTTTTGTGGCGGGTTTCAGAGTCAACCAGGGTCCAATCCATGTCCAGATCATCAAAGGGAGGGCTCAGAGAAGATGGCAGAGTACATTTTATTTTTCTTGCTGGAGATTGGGAAGTTAATGGTTCAATAGCAACATCTTGCTCAGCAGGAAGCTCAATCTCTTGTCCTGTTCCTACTTCAGATAGAATTGTTGCTGGCTGAGGCTCATGTTGTCCACTTTGCTCAGTTTCCTGCTACAATTGTGTACTTTGCAGCTGAGAAAAATCCAATTCAGAGTCATTGCTCATTGACATGATTGCAGTGGCTGCTTTGCTGAGAGTCATAGCCTTGGGCTTAGGTTAGGGAGGTCCCATTGATACAGGAGTGATGCTCCCAGCTTCCTGTCCTAGAGGTCAGTGTGGCAGGCACACCACCTTCCCTGAAAAGGATGGAGGGAGGCACACCAGTGGTGGCAATCTGTTTCTTCTTCTCCTCCTTACTGGATACTTTCTTGGCAGGACCCCATTCTTTGGGGCCATCTTCAAGCTCCCTCTGTTGGTACTTAGCCGTACAAATAGAAGCAGGTAGAGGAGGACTCAGGTGGTGTTATGTGGTGTCACTGTGCTGGCCTTCTGTATGGCTATACTGTGGGTGAAGTCTCTTGTGCAGTTAACAGTAAACAAACAATAAAACATTTCAGTCATAAGCAGTATTTTAGCAGTTTGAATTCATCATACAGACAATATAATTGAGTGAAGTTATCCTAAATAATTAACAAAGGTGGTGTTTCCATTCCAATCCAAATCACAACATGATATTTTTTTTTGGGTGGTTTTTCAGTTTTTACAAAACATGGGCAGGTGATACCGCAATCAAACAAACATTATGCATAGAAACCACAAAGTTCAGGAAGCAAAGGGGAGAGGGAGCTGTTGGGGACAAAGCCCAGGAGCAATGAAAACTGCCTACACAGGATACCCAGAGGGGCAAAAGAATGGGCTGTAGCCATGTACTTGTGTGTAGGGGCCCACCACTCTGGTCAGAGTGAGCCATGATTGCATAACAACCAGTGGCAAGAACATGGGAGGAGAGTGGGTGACAATGGGCCATAGACCTGGGGAAGGGGAAAGAGCATGGGTATAGAGGGGGCAGGAGAAATAGAAAAGATAATCCATGTGGGCCCCTGGGAAGAGCACTCAGGGACCACTGTCCACAGCACAGGATAAGGAAGAAAGGACAAGGGTATATCACCTGGGTACTGGAGAAACAAGGCAAGATACAAAAAAGGCATGTGTAGCACTATGGATAGGGGGCCACCAACCATTTAAGGGCAGATCCAGGCCAACAACAACAAGAAAAAGATCCCCAGACCACTTTAAAGGCATCCAGGTTGTCGTTAAGTTTGTATGTCTCACGTTTATGAGCAGCATTGCCATGAAGTTCTACATGCCATTCCCCGAGGGTGAGGCCAGCTGGCTGCCACCAGTACCGGGAGATAAAAATCTTTGCAGAAGTCACTGCAGTGGCTTCACTCCAATGTTCATGGAAGTGAGGTGCAGGAGATCTGAGGTATCCTGAACGAGAGTGAGGTGAGGCGAGGGGGGACCTTGAAAGATACGGTAATGGCGGAGCTCCGACCATACACTTGCCCAGTAGGTAGCAAGTGACGGACATGTCCAAAGGACACGAAACAAGTCACAGCGATCAGTGTCACGGCTCCAGCCGGGCTCATGAGGAAGCACTTGGCCTGCTTGAGTTTCCAATCATGCAGTGCTTTGAAGTACTCAAATTTAAGCTGGATTTCCAGGAGGATCTGATATTGCTTTGCCAGGAGGGAAGCCGACACCTCAGAGCAATAAAACTTGCCAAGCCATATGCCCCTACCGTGTCCATGCCAAATCTGGGATACAGTAAGTGAACAGGGCAGCCAATATAATACATGTGCTGGACACTGGTTGGTACAAGTTTCACTGCCACATGATGTCTACCCTGTACCCTGGGTTGTTTGGTATCAAACAACTCAGAATGATAGATCCAGTTTGGTACCAGTATTGGAATTATTACAAAATGTACCCAGGGGTGACATTAAAGGTGCACTCTGAAAAGCTAACTACCTGGCATGGTTGCTGGCCAGTCACAACCAGCCTGCCACCACCGGACAAAATTCTGAGCCCCTGTGGTAAGAGATCCTGCTCTCTGGGACCCAGAACAAAGACCTTCCTGGGTGGAGTGTACTAATCTGCTAACAAGTTTCAAAGGGCTTACAGTCCTTGAAACTCCACCCTCCCCCAAGTCTGCTGTTAGCAGCAGATGGCTGCCCCTGTTACAACTCCCCACTTTTGGTGAGGGTAACAGCGGGAAACCAGAGAAAGGACAGGAGAAGTGGTCAGTGCTGGCTTGCACGACCCCCAAGGTGTTGCATACGAGGTAACCCCTTGGTCTAATTTTCCTCTATCTTGCATGGAAGGAAATTAGACAATCAGGTGTAGGGAAGTGACCTCTGCCCACAGGAAGTGGTCACTTAGTGGGTGTAGCCACCCAATGTAGATGACCTATTGGTCACTAATAGGTACCCCCTAAAATGCCCACTAAATACAGTATTTAATGGGCATCCATAGACAAAGAAATTAGATTACAAGGTCAAAAGAAGACCAGCAACAAAGAAGGCCCAAGGCTCGAGAAGTGAATTTCTGCTGCACCAAGGAAAGGCATCAAAACCTTCCTGCTGCACCCAGGACCCGACAATTGCCCCTGAGGGGTTGCTGGGATTTTGGATGGACTGTACAAACCCCCAGAGGACCTCCACTCTTCACAAATCACCAAAGATCTTCCTCCAGAATGAAGGCATCACGCAACAAGTTCAAGGAACCAAAGATCCAGTGGAAGTCACTTCACTGACCAGCTGCTGACCAAGAAACTGGACACCTCAGCCAGACCCAATCCAACCCTATGAACCCTGAGAACAAACCCTAAAAGTGTGCTAAGCTTGGTGACACTACACCCTCTAGTGGCCAAACCTTGCAATAGCCGTAGGTACGGATCACTTCATGTTGGACACCCAGAAGGAAAGTCCATTCTGGACTGTAAAATGACCTAGAGGAAGCCCCAGAGATACTTCAGAAACCACCTAGACCTCTCACCAGAGTGCCCCTACTGACCTGCAAGTGACCCTCAAAGAGACCTACCTCCTGCTTCCAAGGTCACCTTTGCACACAGCTTCTAGCTCACCGATTCGCTCTGCACCAGGCTGCCCTGTGCCCTGCACCAAAGACCCATATGTGCCCTAAGGGTCCTCCATCTCTTGCGCCCTCAACACCCCAAGCAGACCCATTGGACTTACCTTCAAGTACACCTGTGCAGCACCTTTCCAAGTGGTCCCCCGCAGTGGCCTGGCACCAGCTCCAGCAACATTCTACAGCTGCTTCCGCTGAAACCGGGAGCCACCAGAACTTCTCCAGCTGGTCCATAGTGCCCACCAATGACCTCGACATACCTGCAGAAGGAGACATTGGTAAACGCACTGCCTGATTTTATATGCATTTTCAAAGTATTTTCTCCATTGATTTGTATGGTGTGTAATTACGCACAAAAAGACTATTTTTATTAAAACTTCAAACATTCATAACTTAAAAAGTACTTACCAAATTTTGATGATCTTGGTCTTAAAATGTATATAACACTCTGAAGTGTCTTTTTAATTGGTCTCCAGATATTCGTTTGAGTGTGTGTGTTAACTTATTGATGCTGTGAGTACAACAAATGCTTTGCACTTCTCCAACATTATCCTAACTGCTCGACCAAGCTACCATAAACATTAGAGCATTAGGTGGTCTAGTTTTTACCTCTGTTAACCAATGTGTTGTTGCCAGGACCCCCTGCATAGAGTGCATAGCTTTGCACACTACATAGAAGACCAGTCTCCTATAGGGGAGTGCAAGGAAAATTGAATAATCCTTGAAAAATGAATTCTGGTGTGTGGCTATGGCCCAAGAGACCTATGACAGGCATGCGGTGCAGGGGGAAATGGAATAATCCTTAAAAAAATAATGGTGGTATGTGCCTATGGCAGACAGTTGGTGCAGGGAAAAATTGAATAGTCCTTAAAAAAGTGAATGCTGGTGTGCGCCTTTGGCCTGAGAGACCTGTGGCAGACAGGGGGTGCAGGGAAAAACTAAATAGTCCTTCAAAAATTGAATGCTGGTATGTCCCTATGGCCTGAGAGACCTATGGCAGGCAGGGGAAAAAATCAAATAATGTAAAAAAAAGTAATTGCTGGCTTCCCACTAGGAGCTATAAAGAATCCTTTGGAAGGCAAGGAGGTGCATTGGAAAATTGAAAAAATGCATATAACGTTATATAAACAATGAACATACATAGTACAATGATACTCAAACACATAAAACCAATATCAGTAAAAAAAAGTTTCAAACATTAAGAAAAAACTAAAAGGCATGGCTGTCTTCTATAGAAGAAAATGGCTGTGGAAACTGGAAAAAAGAGTTTAACACACTGGCTAGCTACACGAAATGGCAACCAACCACATGTTCAAACAACAACAAGCAATGAGGCATGGACAACAAAGAAAACATGCAGGCCTATGGCAAAAGCACACTGGCTGGCTAGACAAAATAGCCCCATGCCACATATTGAAACAACAGCAAACATAAAGGTATGGACAACAAAGATCACATTAAAGCCTCTGGCAAAAGCACTCTGGCTGGCTATACAAACTGGCTGCCGGCCACATATTCAAACAACAAGAAGCAAGAAAGAAAGCATGAACATCAAAAAATACATGCAAGCCTATGCCAAAAGCACATTGGCTGGCTACACAAAATGGCAACCATTCTCATGTTCAAACAACAACAAGCAAGAAGGCATGGGCAGCAAACAATACATACAAACCTATTGCAAAAGTACACTGACCACTCCCCAAAATGTCTATCAGCCACATGTTCAAACAACAATAAGCAAGGAGACATGGACAATAAAGAACACAGGCAGACCTATGGACAACGACTTCACAAAATGGCCGCCGACCACATGGAATGGGGAAAAAAGACCAAATGGTGGCCTATGGCAAACACACACACACGTACACACACATAGATGTGTTACCATCCTTGTGGGGACCATGTGTGGACACCTGCATTGCAAATAAACACACACATACTCACAAACACACACTGGCTAAACAAAGGCATGGTAAACAATGACTAAAACGCTACTATTAATTCAGCAATGTCAAAAATGAAAATTGTCACCTATGAAAATCTTCCACCAACACGTCCTACCAATATATCAAAATATTATTACCCATCAAAATACACATTTGCAGAAAAAAACATGAAATAGAGAAAAATACATTTTGCATTTAATCCATTGCCATCCCTGACCTACATCATGGATATTTTAAAACAACATATAACAGAGAAACACCTGTTTCGTATACAAAGTGCCTAGTACTGGTAGATGGCCCATGAGCAGACTAGGTAAAATGGTAAAATAAATAAATGTGTAAATTTTACAAACATGGACAAAATTTACTCAGTTGTACGACCTTTTTTTCCCTATAAAAGCTATAAAACGGAATTCACAAAAATAGGCACCTACTGTGACTCCAACAAAGCTTGGTGTCCTCAAGAAAGGATTTTAACCCAACTTCGGGCTGTGCCTGTTATGCCTCTCTCTTCCAGTCACCGCAGCAAGATCTTACGTGAGACCATATCAAATGCAGCCAGTTTTCTTGCCAGTGTCTAGCCGGGTTTTAATTCAGTCTGTTACTTCTAGGAGAGCTGATACTGTACTGAAGCTGGCACAGAAACCTGAATGAGATGGATGGAAGCAATTATCCTCTACAGTGAATTTAGTGATTTGTACATTAACCCAAGATTCTAGTACCCTACCCATCACCGGGAACAGGGGGATGAGCCTATAAATATTGGATTTATTGGATCCAGATTTGTCTTTTTCAAAAGTGGGAGCACCATTACCATTTTTCTAATTTGAGGGTATTGTTCTAGTTTCTAGGGAGAGGTGAAACAGTTCATTGATCTGGGAATTAATGGAATTAATTGCACATTTGATTGTTTGAGGAAGGCAGACATCTAATGGTGAGCCATATATTGATTATTGAATTATCCTTTCAGAATTCCTAGAGATTATCTTGTCAAAGGAGGTTAGCTGTGGCCGAAAACCCAGAGGTTTTACAAGCGATCTAGAAAGGTAATTGTTCCACCTTTAAATCTGGGGTCGATTTTAGACATTTTAAATTGGAAAAGACAAGACACATTATCAGCAAATTCTTCAGAGGTAGTGGTTGGTTGTCTGCTGAATTTGGATTAATGAAGGAATCTGTTGTTTTTTAAATATAGTCCTGGATGCATTTTCAGCTTTCACAATCTGTTTGATAAACAGACAGGCTTTTGCTTTTCTGAAGTTGTTCTTAAATTGTTTCAGAGCGGACTTATAGATAAGTTTGTCCCCTTCAGAAAAATGATGTTCCCATTTCCTTTCAAGCTTTTTACATTTACATTTTTCCTCCTTCAAATCTGCAGAGAACCGAGGCACATGGTGTGATGCTTTTTTCTTCAATACGTTTTTAAAGGCATGATTAAGTCAAAATTAGTTTCAGATCTAATTCTAAAGCAGTTGCCGGAGTGTTGTTGTCAACAGACTGATCCACCTTGACCTGAGAGCAAAATGAGTTCAATACTGTATCTGAGACAGCATGCCAAGGATGTAACAGCTCTGCCTTGTTAACTTTTACAGCCTGTGAAGATGGAACTTTAAAATGAAAAGGAATCAAGTAGTCCACCAACAAGGCTAGAGACAGAGATACTATTTCTTCCATTGCAAGTGAAAACAAGTTAGTGAAGATGACATCCAATGTGTGGGCACCAATGTATGTGGGTCCATCAAATGTTTGGACTAGTTTGAAGTCAGACTTTGCTTGAATTAACTGTTCACCTGCTTTACAAGATGGGTTATCAACATTGATATTACAGTCACCTTGGACCATGAAAGTAGAATATTGAAAAAATAAAGACTTAACTGCATTTGGCTAATGATTCCCAGAACTGCGAGTCAGCCCTAGAGGGGCGACTGGCAAGAATTCCAGAGAGTGAGAAATTATCTACATGTCAATTCAAACAAAAACGTTGGAGCTTTAGATGATGGCAACCCTGCTACCAACTGTTTCAGTTCTGTCTTGATGTGAGATTAAATAGCCGTAGGTAATAGCTTTTATTCAGCCATGTTTTAGTAAGAAAGATAAGGTCCCAGTAATTATCATGTAAGACATTCGAAAGCTCAGTCTTATGTATAGGGAGGGATTGGATGTTAATCAAACATGCTTTTATAGCCCTGTTGCTGTGTAAAGGTATTGTATGAGATAGACAATTGTCTGGGGCTAGACTATCATCTTTCAGTTGGGGTTAACTTGTGTTTTCAATGGGCAAAAACTTTTTTTGGACCTTGTGAACTTTTTGTGAGTGTCTAATGCCAGGGTATTTCAAGTAGAGTCAGATACCACAGTTCAAGCATGAGAACAAACTGCTAATTTTTATATTGCAAGCAGGATGATCCGGAGTGGGCACAGACAGGTTTGCTTTTGGTGCACCAGCGGCGCATTCATGCTGACATACTTTTTAAATAAGGAGTGGGAGTAGGATGTCACTCACACTCAGCAACTAGTGCGAGAAACAATGGCATTACATACATTCCCTCTATCAAAAAACACCCTTACCTAACGTTTTCCAAACATTTTCTAACTTACTTGTTGTGATGTCACATAAACAATGTCCTTATAGTCCAATGGTATATGTGCAGCAGGAATTGCAGACATAGAGAGTTATTCTTTCACCTCATAATGGAGCTCAAAAGTGACCAGGAGATGGACAAAGCACTGGGAGGA
Source organism: Pleurodeles waltl (assembly GCF_031143425.1). Lineage (NCBI taxonomy): Eukaryota > Metazoa > Chordata > Amphibia > Caudata > Salamandridae > Pleurodeles > Pleurodeles waltl. The sequence goes on from NC_090436.1 coordinate 914,635,429, forward strand.
GCCTTCTGAACAGGAAGAGGAAGCTGGAGTCCCTGTGACACTGCCTCTTGAAAGAAACAAGTAAAATGACACAAATTGCTTGTTGCACTAAAAACCTACCTGAACGGTCTGTTTGAGTAGAATATTCACTTGAAAAAGTATTTTTGAGTTAGTTTAGCTGCTTCTTGAGTAGAAAATCAACTCGAGTAGCAGCCCTGACCGCTGATGACCATGGGCATTACAACATGGTTTCGGAAGGCTACGTGACAACCAGAAATCACAGCAGGGGCTGGCATATCTTGCTTGTGCTCACAAGCACACGTTAACCCATTGATGGACTGCTCGTGTCTGCAGACATTATAAAATGGTACCAAAAAGCTCTGTGGTGACAGGAAATCATGCCAGAGGCAGGCAGATCTTGCTCACACTCGCAAGCGTGAGTTGCTGAGCGAATGGCAGAATTTGGCTGGAACTCTGTGTTTCAAACGTTACGCGGAGTTATCAAATTCTGACAATTCCATGAGCTGAATTATAATTACACCCAGCCCTAGTTTTGTGCTTATAAAACCACCTGCTAGTGTGCAACCAAGGTGTTCCCATAACAGTGTACAGAAGGCTTTCTTTCTATAGCTTATTGCTATTCATTTCTTCTCCTTTGTTTAGCTGGTGCAGCAATGTAATTGGTTCTACATCGTCAAGAACAAAGATAAATGAACAAAGAAAGCATAAAACAATCAAAAGAAAGAATTCATCTTTATTTAGATGCAACAGGAATGTAACTCCCTTATAAAACCTTTAAGATAAATGATGGTTGTCATGTTGATGCCTTCCTTCATATTTTACATTCAATAAATTAAAGCCATGATTCAATGGTCCCTTTCAAATTATCTAATGCAACAATCAAGTGTTAAATTGGGATGTATGACGGAGCAACACATGCATTTAGCACGCATGCCTTTACAATGCAGTCACTACAACGCATGGTCATTACCATGCATGCATTTCCAACTACAACAGTTTTTATCATGCATATGCCTTTACCATGAAAACTTTGATGTAAAGGCATGGTTGGTAAAGGCATGTGCATGGTAAGAAGTAAAGTGGTAAGTATGTCCTACATAAATATATACATATACAGTATATATATATATATATATATATGTATATATATTTATATACGTATTTATATATATACATATATGTATATATATATACATATATATATATATAGTCAGATAGATATATAGATAGATAGATAGATATACACATACAAATGTATATATTTAAATATATAAACATATATTGTCACCTTGCCACCAAAAAACCCTACCCACACTAAAACCTAAAAATAGACTTACCCCCCTAAAACCCATACCCACCCTAAAACCTTCCAAGCATGTCTTTACCATGCATGATATGGACAGTAACAAGTAAAGTGGTAAGCATATCCCACATATATACACCCACAAACCTAATTATATGTGTGTGTACCTATATTTAAATATATATTATGACCTTGCCACCCAAAAATCCTACCTACCCTAAAACCTAAAAACACCCTTACCACCCAAAAACCCATCCTCAACCTAAACCCTAAACACCCGAACCACCAAAAGACCTATGTCCACCCTAAAACCTAAAAATAAGCTTACCACCGCAAAACTGAGATCCACTCTAAACCCTAAAAATGCCCTTACCACCCAAAAAATCCACACCCACCTAAAAATGTCTGGCAAAGGTATACTTGTGTTAAAGTCGAGTGGTAAAGGCATGTGTGGTAACGGCATATGTGTGTGTGAGAAAACAAGGCTGATTGCAGAAGCTACCTAACTTTTTGCACCCCCTTTTTCACTTTTTGCTGGTGTTTTCCTGACTCTAATTGTGTCCTGGGTACTTCTAACCAGTCCCAGGGCCTGTGCTTTGTGAAAAATGAGAATGCAAATTAGGCTAGTTATAATTGGCTATGCCAACCTACCTCTAAGTCCCTAGTATATGGTAGGGCATGTATGTTTAGGGACCCCAGCGTAAGGGGTGCACCCATAGTTACACTGCTGGGGTGCCCAGGGTCATTTTAAAGGCAGCCTGCCTTGCTGGCTGCTTTTCAATTAAAGTTATATGCAAAGTCGACTTTGGAATTAAAAGTACTTCCAAAGTATTAAACTATCTTATTTTTACATATGTCACCGCTGAGGGGTGCCTAAGTGCCGCAGACCTGCACCTGGACACTGCACTCTGAAGGGCTGCACCAGCTGAACACTTGGGCTTCACCACTAAAATGACTTTGCCTGTCTTCACCTGGTACAAGAAGGGACTCCCTGCTTGCTACAGGTGAAAAAAAACTAACCAGAACCCGCTGCATTAAAACATAAAGGAACTGACCAGCTGTCCAGTGGCTAGTTATCATCTTTGGATTTGAACCAGGTGCATTCTGGAAGTTGTTGTCCTAGACCTCAAGGAGCAACTCAGAGCTTCTGGAACCTTGGGTGAGCTGTGGACTGCTAAAGGACCTTCAAAGACTTTTTAGAAGAAGACCCAGAAGTTTGGAGAAGATTGGAGAGCTTTTGGTAAAAAGCTCCATAAAGGGATCGACCTGCCGTTGACAGTAATGCCGGTTTACGTCGACCATGACCCAGCCTGACTTGCAGGTTCATCCCGCTGAAAAGCTCCGGAGCCCCAGACTTCCAGGATTTCACTGAAAGTTCCTGGAAAGGCAGTCTGACAACATTGATTCAAGATGGGCCTGCGGTGAAGGGTCATCTGATGTCGGCGAGGAAAAGCAAAAAAAAAAGTGACTAAGGCCCTCATTATGGAACTGGCGGTAAATCCCACTTACCGCCATGCCAACTGCCGCCAACATACTGCGGCGGCGGATAACCGCCAACTATATTAGGACACACACATACCAATCCATCACTATACAGCCACACACACAAGTCCGCCAGCCCAAAGGTCAGTGATAAACTGGCGGTATCCAAACCCACAAAGTTATGCCAACAGAACTACGCCCACAACATTATGACCCATGAATCACTGTGGCAGACATTCAATGGCAGTAAACCATTGGCGGTACATACCGCCGCACGCAAAATACACACACACTTACAAAACAGCACCACATTGGACAATTCAAACTACACACACCTGACACCCATACACATACCACACACCCACACCACTATAAAACATACACCCATACTACCCACAACCCTTTACGACTACAAACCATTGCCAACAGAGAGAGATACAGCAAGATCACCCACACAACCAGAGCCTCATACCGCCATCACCTATACACCACCCACTCACCTTACATCACACACCCCAACACATCACCCCACACACCCTCACCCACACCATTCACACCACACCCATGAACTACAACGACACCCCAGATTCTCTGAGGAGGAGCTAAGGGTCATGGTGGAGGAAATCATCCGGGTAGTGCCACAGCTTTTTGGATAACAGGTGTTGCAGATATCCATTGCTAGGATGATGGAGCTATGGAATGGAACCGTGGACAGGGTCAACGCCGTGGGATAGCACCCTAGAACAAGGGTTGACATCAGGAAGAGGTGGAATGCCATACGGGGGAAGGTGCGTTCCATTGCAGCTAGACACCAGCTCGTAGTACAGAGTACTGGCGGTGGACCCCCACCTCTTCCTCCACAACTAACAACATGGGAGGAGCACGTCTTGGCAATCATGCATACTGAGGGCCTGGTAGGAGTAGGAGGAGGACTGGACTCTGGTAAGTCTAATCTCTATTACTATCTCACCCCTCTAACTGCATGCCATCACATACCCCCACCCTCACTCCCATTACTCCATCACCTCCCACATATCCCACCATCACAACACACTCATCCCAATACCAAGCACTGCATGAAACACCAAGCATGGAAACCCCTTACAGATCTGCATGGACACCTATCACCACTGCATGCACACTAGAGAGTATCAACTAGCCCACCAAATAACAACTCACACAAGGCAAATCTGCCAGGTCAATAACAACCATAGAGGTCAACACACCCATGCACAATATGTCACACGCAGAAACAATAATACTGTATTTACATCCCCACAGGTATTCTAGCCAATGTCACCGGAGAAGAGGTGCCAGCAACATCCAGTCCCACCCACAGAAGAGGCCAACAGTGATGACAGCAGCTCTGCTCGCCAGGATCTGGATGACTACCCTGGCCCATCAGGGATCTCCAGACAGTCGATTACCCAGGCACAGTCTCACACCACCACAGCATTCACCCATCTGGCCCATACCGCTGTCCCGAGGACACATCAATCATCAGTGTGTCCACCCCTACAGGGACCCCAGGCTACCCCACAAACACAGGACGATCAGGGACCTGGGGTCAGTGGCAGTGGCACACGTTTCAGGGGACAGAGGCACAGGACAACAGGGAAGCTGGGAGGACTGCTGTGCGTCAGGGGGAGGACAGGCCTAGGGAACCGACACTCCAGGAGGCACTCACCGAAATCCTGGGAGTATACCAACATTCCCAGGATACGCTTGGCCAGATACTGGACAAGTTGCAGAAGAACATGCGGCTGCAGGAGGGACAGTACCTGGGGATCAGAGAGGAGTTCAAGGACATCAACACCACCCTGGTCTCCATTGCAGGGGTGCTGGCAGGCATGGCCAACACTATGAGGGAACCAATGGGGGTTCAACCAAGCCGGGATAGATTATATCATTCGTTATCAAAAAATGTGATCAATACTTTTTTGTGGTTAGATTACTTCCCAAATTTTATTTATCAATTAAAGTAAAGCCGAGAATGTCTCATTAGCCATTAAGCATATATGGCGTTAGTATACCAACTAAACAAAAAATATACATAAACACAAGATAACTGTACAGGATTTAACTGTACAACATTTAGGCCCTCATTCTGACCCTGGCGGTGTCTCACCGCCAGGGCAGAGGGCAGAGGAAGCACCGCCAACAGGCTGGCGGTGCTTCCGGGGCATTCTGACCGCGGCAGTAAAGCCGCTGTCAGAAAAGGGGAACCGGCGGTTTCCCGCCGGTTTTCCCCTGCCCCAGGGAATCCCCCATATTGGCGCTGCATGCAGCGCCGCCATGGGGATTCCGACCCCCTTCCCGCCAGCCTGGTTCTGGCGGTTTTCACCGCCAGAACCAGGCTGGCGGGAACGGGTGTCGTGGGGCCCCCTAACAGGCCCCCAACAAGATTTTCAGTGTCTGCATAGCAGACACTGAAAATCGCGACGGGTGCAACTGAACCCGTCGCACCCCAGCAAATCCGCCGGCTCCATTCGGAGCCGGCTTCATCTTTGCTGGGGATTTCCCGCTGGGCCGGCGGGCAATCTTTTGAAGATCGCCCGCCGGCCCAGCGGGAAAGTCAAAACGCTCCCCGCGGTCATTTGACCGCGGGGCGGTGTTTGGGCGGTTTCCGCCCGGCGGGCGGTGCCCGCCGCCCGCCGGGGTCGGAATGACCCCCTTAGTCCCATAGGTAACTGCTGTATTACTGTTGCAGTCTCTGTGGAAAGCAAACTTTCAGTAGGGGTTGTCCCCTAATGTCGAGTTTTTTGGAATAGTGGTTACTGATATTTCTAGAATTGTGATCCACTATGTAGCGATGATTGATGGTCCATGTTGCGACCTCTCTTACTGTCCTTCTAAATGTCTTCCCTTCTAAAATTCTTCCTATGGGGTATAGTGGCCAATGGTGATGTACACTGGCGGTGACAGTAGGCACCTAGGCAGACATGACCACCATTTTCCATCTGTTCACTCACTTGTTACCTGACCTTCAACAGGAGAGGACCTACACTGCATGTGCTGCTGTGACCTGTGTCGGGAACCGACCATGGTTCTTGTGACTGGGAAAAGGCTCCTGCCTTCACCTCGGCGGATTTGGAGCGACTGGTGGATGGGGTCCTATCCCAGTACTGACTGCTGTATGGGCCTCCAGACCAACAGGTGAGTAATTTTTGAGTACACTGCATGGGGGGGTGAATGCATGGAGTGCTGTTTGTGAAGGCCTCATGTAGGGGGTGGGTGGTGGATGGGCCCTGGGCAGCGTGCAGCATGTATGGTGGGCCATGTCTGTGCTAATGTGGATGGCAAGAGGCATGGTGGGCCATGAGTGTAATAGGCAGGACAGTCAGACTAATACATTTCCCTGTGTCTATATACCTGCAGGTCAGCACCCATCAAAAGAACAAAAGAAGGGTGGATGGTGTGCAATCGCCAAGGATGTGCAGACCCAGGGGGTCTATGGCAGGTGGAGCACCCAATGTCGGAAACTATGGGACGACCTGAGATGCTGGGCACAGAAGATGGCGGAGGCCCAGATGGGGATGGCCTCCAACGAGGAAGGGGTGCCCATCGAACCTTGACCCCCATGATGGCCCGCATACTGGCAGTGGCCTATCCGGAGATCGATGGGCGCTTGGGGGCATCACAGCAGCCACAAGGGGGTGAGTACAGTGCCCTAATATACAACCTGCATCTGGTGGAGTGGTATCCGGGTGGGCCCTGTGGGTGCCGCTAGCCCAGGCCTGGCATTGCAGGGTAGGTCCTATGTTGGGCAGGGTTCTGATGTGAAAGTACTCCAACCAAGCTAGTAGGCATCCACTACTGGGCAGGGGTCTGTGGGTCTCAGGTATGCTGCAATTTGCGTTAGGTGTCCCTTTCCATGGGCTGGTGACTAGCATTGTGACTGTTAGTGCATTGCCTAGTGCGTAGGGCTGTTCCCTGTGTGTGAGTGTGTTGTGTACACCAACGGTGGTGTTGTTGGTTCCATTGTGCAAGTGTATACTTTGTCTCTTCCCCCACTTCTTTTTTGCCACCCTGTCCTTATGTGCATTAGCATCATCTGGCAGAGGAGCAGAGGCACCGGCGATGGAGGGAGCTGCCTCCCACAGGTCCCAGGAGGCCGAATCCACCGACGGTGAGGGCACCAGTGGGATGGAGGGTGAGGGGAGCACCACGGCGGGGCAGGAGGGGGCAGTTCCGACATGGATACCTCCTCAGATGGGAGCTCCCTGGTGGTGGTGGACACTTCTGTGCCCACCCCAGCTACAGGTACAGCCGCCACCCCGTACTAGCACTTCCCTCCCAGCAGCCCCTCAGTGAGGGTGGGCATCTCCTTAAATCCAGGCACCTCAGGCCCTGCCCCAGTTAGCTTTGCTGCCCTGAGTGAGGAGGCTATTGACCTCCTGCGATCCATCTCTGTTGGGCAGTCAACCATTGTGAATGCCATCCATGGGCTGGCAACCCAAATGCAACAGACAAATACCTTCCTGGAGAGCATTCACACTGGTTTGGCAGCCAAACATAGATCAATCCAGGCTCTGGCCTCCTCTCTGGTGGCAACCATTGTCCCTGTTTCCAGCCTCCCCCCTCCAACTTCCTCTTCCCAATCCCATTCTGCTGAACCCCAACCTATCACTAGCACACAGTCAGATGAGCATGCACCCAGGACAACACACAAGAGTGGACATGGCAAACACAAGCACCACACTTCATCCCACAGGCACTCACAAACACCATCCAGAAGCAGACATAGCAACATCCACTGCCTCCACTGTGGCCCCCTCCTCCTCGCCCTCCACCTCCCTCCCAGTTACGTCTACACTCACACCTGCATGCACTACATCCTCATCCACCACCATGAATACCAGCACACCTATCAGTACACGCCCTTCACTGGCAGTCACACCCCCACATCCATGCACACGTCTGCTCTGTCCTCTTCCACTGTGTCTGTGCCCCCTCCTCCCAAAGTCCACAAACATAAGCACTCAGACACCCAACAGCCATCTACCTCACAACGGCATCCAGCCAATGCACCTGCACCCAAACACAACAGACAGACACCTCCTACCAACACTCCCTGTTCCTCCACTCCCAAACAATCTCCCTGTTCCTGCCACAATGTCCCTAAGAAGCTTTTCCTCTCCACCATTGACATCTTCCCTATCGCTCCTCCCCCGTCCCCCACGTCAGTCCAGGGTGGTCAAAACCCAGGCAAGCACCTCAGACACCCAGTCAACGGGCACAGTAGTGTCCCCAACTACACCAGGTGGGAAAGGATCCCGAGCACCAGCCAGCCAGACGGACAGGGTGCCAGCCCCAGGTGTGTCAAGGAAGGGCAAGGAGTCAGCCCCAGCTGCAGGAAGGAAGGGCAAGGAGGCAGCCTCAGCTGCAAGATGGAAGGGCAAGGAGGCAGCCCTAGCTGCAGGACGGAAGGGCAAGGAGGTAGCCCCAGATGCAGGATGGAAGGGCAAGGAGGCAGCCCCAGGTGCAGGACGGAAGGGCAAGGAGACAGCCCCAGCTGCTGGACGGAAGGTCAAAGAGGCAGCCCCAGCTGCAGGAAGGAGTGGCAAGGGGCCTGCACAGCAGGCAGTGGAGACAAGGAGCCTGTTGCAGGGACTCAGTCGGAGCCCACACCACCAACCATGGTGGTGCTGCCGTACAAGGCTGCAGGGGATGGGCTGGAGCCTACCCCCACCATGGCCAGCACCACCACCAGCACCACTGCCAGCACCACTACCAGCACCACTGCCAGCACCACCACTGCCACCAGCAGTAGAAGCCCCAGTGGGCAGCCGTCCAATGCTGCAGGGGATGGGCTGGAGCTTCCCCCCACCACTGCCAGCACCACCACCAGCACCACTGCCAGCACCGCCACCAGCAGCAGCAGCCCCAGTGGGCAGCTGTCTGAGGTGGCAGGGGATGGGCTGGAGCCACCCAGCCACTGCCAGCTCCACCAGCAGCACCACCACTGCCACCACTGAGCAGCTATCATCGCCGGCGGACAGTGTGTAGTCCTTCATCCATGGGCTGTTGTGTGGCCTGGCCCCTGCAAATCCAGTGGGCCTGACACCCAGGTGAGATACTATGACCTTGCACTCCCCAAGATCTGCATCACTGGGCACAATGCCCCCTCCAGAACCAGTGGAGAAGCCATCCACTCACCCCATCCTCCCCAGGATGAAGCTCACTGGGCACAATGCCCCCGTTCAGAACCAGTGGAGAAGCTATCCACTCACCCCATCCTCCACAGGATGAAGCTCACGGGGCACAGTGCCCCCTCCAGAACCAGTGGAGAAGCCATCCACTCACCCCATCCCCCACAGGATAAAGCTTACTGGGCACAATGCCCCCATTCAGAACCAGTGGAGAAGCCATCCACTCACCCCATCCTTCACAGGATGAAGCTCACTGGGCACAATGTCCCCTCCAGAACCACTGGAGAAGCCATCTACTTACCTCATCCTCCACATGATGAAGCTCACTGGGAACAATGCCCCCTCCAGAACCAGTGGAAGAAGCCACCCACTTGAGAGACTGTGGTCTTGCACTCCCCAGGACCAAGCACAGGGCATGTTTCCCTCTCCAGAGCCAGTGGGCAAGTCACCCACTTGAGAGACTGTGGCCTTGTACTCCCCAGGACCAAGCACAGGGCATGTTGCCCCCTCCAGAGCCAGTGGGCAAGTCACCCACTTGAGAGACTGTGGCCTTGCACTTCCCAGGACCAGGCACTGAGCATGTTGCCCCCTCGAGGACCAGTGGCATTGTACCATCTTCCGGCTGTGGTGCCCCCCATTTCTCATCCCCCTGAGGTGCCTGGCTATTTTCGACCTGATGCCATTGCAGTGTTCTCTCTGTCTTGTTGCAGGAGTAAGGTGGGGCCTTGGACTATGTGATGTGCCCTGTGGCCCACAGACATTGAGGACTGGGCAGTGTCCCTATATTTGTAAATTAGTATATACTTTTTGATTTGGATGCACATATTTATTCTATTTTATCTTATTACACTTACTTTAATCAATTCCTTTTGTCCTTGCATTATTCCTGAGGGGTACAGGGTGAATATGTAATGTTATTGCATCTGGTTATGTGTATGGTGTTGGGGTGGGGGTGTTGCATGTGTGTGTGTCACTCTCTTTTTCCTCCCCACCTCCCCTGTGTGATAGACGGCAGTAATCACTGTGGTCGTCTTCGCCGGTGTTGGTGTTAGTAGTGGAGCAGAGCATAGAAGATCATTGGGAACACATGCACCTCGGGCTCCATGACGGCGTGGTTCTTCCTTGAGTCGCCAGAGGTGATTCGCTTCCTTTCTGTGCAGTGTTTCTGCCAGGCTTTTGATGTTGTTGGTACCGCCCCTGAAAAGGGGGCGGATTGGTGTCTCATAATACAGAGGGCGGAACGTTGACTTCTGCCTGGCTGTAGACAGTTACCGCCATGGTGCCTGTTGGTTTCGCCCTGGCGGTCGGTGTGTTAAAGTGGCTGTCTGTCTGAGTGGTTTCCGCTGTGGTCATAATTTAATATTTATTACTGCCGGCCTGTTGACAGTTTTACTGCCATTATATCACCGACCGCCAGGGTTGTAATGAGGGCCTAAGTCCAAAGGTAAAAGTTGACGGGACTTCCCGCGCAGCATATCCGAGGAGTGCTCTAGGGACGTCTAGTGAGACCAGATGACCAGATTGGCGCTTCCGTTTCTCTGCACTAGAAAACATTAAGGCCCTCATTACGACCCTGACGGTCGTTGATAAAGTGGCGGTAATACCACCAGCAGTAATTACCGCCAAATTATGACCATAATGGAAAGATTCCTGAAAGACAGCCAATGTACCACACCGTCTGCCAGGGAGCAAACAACTGCCACCATGACGGTAGCTGCCTACAGCCAGGCGGAAGTCAATGGAAGACCCTGCAAACCGCCACATTTTTTGGGGCGGTACCAATGACATTAAAAGCTTCGTGGAAACTGACCTCAGAAGGGAAAGGGCTCACCATTGGAGACACAGGAAGGAACCACGCCGCCATGGAACCAGAATTGCATGTTTTTCTGATAATATTCTATGTTCTTCTCCACCACGAACACCAACACCGGCGAAGAAGACAACGGTGAGTACAGCCGCCTAGCACACAAGGGGGGGAGGAAAAAAAGAGTGGCACACACACAAACAACACACACCCCACACACACACACACCATATACACAACCAGATGCATTACAAAAACAATTTGACACCAAAACTGGAATGAATAATTGTAGGACAAAACGATTTCACCAAAGTGTCTGTAATAAGATCAACACAGTAGAAATTATTTAGACAAGATAATAGATCTATACATATTTACAGAAAAAGGGACACAGCCCAGTCCTCAATTTGTGTGGGCCACAGGCCAAAGTCCAAGGCCATACTTGTCACCTGCCTCAACACGAAGAGAACATTGCAGGGGCATCAGTTGGTAAATAGGCAGGCACCTCCGGGAGACGGGGGACACCTCAGCCGGGAGATGTAACAAGACCACTGGTTCTGGTGGGGGCAACGTGCCCTGTGCTTGATCCTTGGGAGTGATGAGCATGTGGGTGTCTTACCCACTGGTTCTGGAGGGGGTAATGGGAGTGATGGGCCACATACTCTCATGTGGTTGTCATACCCACTGGTTCTGGAGGGGCCAATGTGCCCTGTGTTTGATCCTGGGGAGTGATGGGCATGTGGGAGTCTTACCCACTGGTTCTGGAGGGGGTAATGGGAGTGATGGACCACAGTCTCTCATGTGGTTGTCATACCCACTGGTTCTGGAGGGGGCAACGTGCCCTGTGTTTGATCCTTGGGAGTGATGGGCATGTGGGTGTCTTACTCATTGGTTCTGGAGGGGGCAACGTGCCCCGTGCTTGACCTTGGGGAGCGATGGGCATGTGGGTGTCTTCCCCATTGCTTCTGGAGTGGATAGGCTGCACAGCAGCCCATGGAGGCAGGATTACATACTGTCCGCCAGCAGTGACGGATGCACAGTGGTGGTGCTGCTGGTAAGGGGAGCCTCCTGCCCAACCCCTGCAGCCTCGGACGGCTGTGCAGTGGTGGTGCTGCTGGTGGGGGGAGGCTCCTGCAACCTCGGATGGCTGCACAGTAGCATTGATGCTGGTGGGGGGAGGCTCCTGCCCATCCCCAGCAACCTCGGACGGCTGCACAGTGGTGGTGCTGCTGGTAGGGGGAGGCTCCTGTCCACCCCCTGCAACTTCGGATGGCTGCACAACCATGGTTGGTGGTGGGAGCTCCGTCACAGTTCCTGGTGTAGGCTTCTTGCCCTTCCTTCCTGCTGGTACAGGCTCCTTGCTCTTCCTGCCTGGTGGGGCAGACTACTTGCTCCTCCTGCCTGCTGGGGCAGACTCCTTGGCCTTTCAGGTGGCAGGTTCAGGCTCCTTGACCTTCTGTACCTGTGGCCTAAATCCCTTTCCACCACTAGTGGGTGCGGTTATGATTGGGCCTGTGGACTGTGTGGCTGAGGTGCTTGTCTGGGTTCGTGATACCCGGGCCATGGGTGCAGGATGGGGGGGGGAGGGTTAAGGAAGAGGTCAATTGTGGATACAAACAGTTTTTTAGGGACATTGTGGCGGGAAGAGGGAGAAGGAATGGGAGTGGAGGAGGAGGGAGTGGTTGCTGGAGGTGTCTGTCTGCTGCTTTTGGGTGCAGGAGCATGGGCTGTATGCTGTTGTGAGGTGGATGTCTGTTGGGTGTCTGAGTGCTTGCATTGTGTACTTTAGGAGGGGGACAGACACAGTGGGAGAGGACACAGGGTACGTGTGAATGTCTGTTGTGGAGGTGTGTGCCAGTGAGGTGTGTGAACTGCTTGGTGTGGTGACAATGCTGGTAGTGGATGATGATGTAGTGCATGCAGGTGTGAGTGTAGACGTGGCTGGGAGGGAGGTGGTGGAGAACGAGGAGTAGGGGACAGTGGAAATAGTAGATGTTGTTCTGTATGCAACTGGATTGTGTTTATGTGAGTGCCTGGGGGATGAAGTGTGGTACTTTTGTTTGCTTGTGACACTTTTGGGTGTTGTCTTGTGCGCATGCTTGTCTGTATGTGTGCTTGGGATAGGTTTTGGTTGAGGGGAATGGGACTGGGCAGTGGAAGTTGGAGGGGGGACGGTAGAAACAGGGACAATGGCTGCCATCAAAGAGGAGGCCAGAGCCTGAATCGATCTCTTTTGGGCTCCCAATCTAGTGTGAATGCCTGCCAGGAATGCATTAGATGGTTGCATCTGGGCTGACAGCCCCTGGATGGCATTCACAGTGGTTGACTGGCCTTCAGAGATAGGTCTCAGGAGGTCAATAGCCTTCTCATTCAGGGCAGAAGGGCTCACTGGGGCAGGGCCGGAGCTGCCTGAGGTGAAGGAGATGCCCACCATCCTGGGTAAGCGGGCACGGGCAACTCGCTGAGGGGCTGCTGGGAGGGCGGTGCTGGTATGGGGGTGACGGCTGCACCTGTAGTTGGGTTGGTCACAGAAGTGTCCACCACCACTTGGGAGCTTCCATTGGAGGAGCTATCTGTGTCAGAACTGTCCCCTCCTGTCTCCACCGTGGTGCTCCCCTCTCTCTCCATCCCACTGTTGCACTCACCCTTGGTGGACTCTGCCTCCTGGGTTCTGTGGGATGCAGCTCCCTCCGTCACCGGTGCCTCTGCTCCTCACAGCCCTGACCAGTAGAGGATGCCTATGAGCTAGGTAGCAAGATTTTCCCTTGTGAACCCTAGCCACCAGGGGATCTACGCTGCAATGTCAGGCCTGGTCTAGGGGCACCCACTCACACACATCCCCCACCCAGATACCATCCTACCATGCATGAGTTGTAATGATGGACACTGTACTCATCCCCTTGTAGCTGCTGTGATGCCCTCCCCCCTTACACAAGGCCTTCATACACAAAACTCCATGCATTCATGCCACATGCATTGTGCTCACAGTGTACTCACCTGTTGCTCTGGAGGCCCATACAGCAGTCTGTACTGGGGTAGGACCCCATCAACCAGTCTCTCCAACTCCTCCAAAGTGATCACACAGGTCATGGTAGGTTCCAGACACAGGTCACAGCAGCACATGCAATGTAGGTCCTCTCCTTTGGAGGGTCAGGTAACACGTGGGGAATCATATAGAAAATGGTGGTCACGTCTGCAGCAGTGCATACCGTCACTGCCGGCGTAGATCACCATTGGCCACTGTTACCCATATGGCCCAATGTTAGCCAATGACGAGTTGCACTGTGGTTTCCGACCACCTCCCGCAACGGTGCACAACGTCAGTGGAATTAGCTCACTTCCACCTGTCCCTCCACAAAGGACAAGCGGACGCCATTTTAGGGTGGGGGGCAGGACCTGGAATAATCCTGCATCACAGGACATATTAGCGAATACTGGACAAATCACAATGACCCATTACATGTTTACAGGATGCAAAGTTCTGTTGTAGCTCCATTGTTCAGTTTGTAACCGGATCCTCACTCTTGTGTCCCTTAGATTCCTACTGCTGCAGATGAATAGGAGATGGAGATGTACCCCCGTGTACAGACCCCTAGTGGACTTGGCAACACTGGAGGACAGGCACATTATCCTCACCTATAGACTTGACAGGGCCACAATCACAGAGCCTTGTGCCCTATTGGAGCCTGACCTGATATCTGCTGTCCGTCACCCCACTGGGATCCCCCCTCTTGTGCAAGTGCTATCTGTACCCCATTTCATGGTAACTGGTTCTTTCCAAGTGACAATGGGCTTCGCAGCAGGAATGTCACAGCCAATATTCTCAATAGTGCTGACACGAGTGTTGTGTGCCCTGATAAAACACATGTGCAGCTACATTGTTTTCCCCAAGGTTGAAGGTTTGGTCACAGTGAAGGCTGAGTTTTATGCAATGGGACATATCCCCAACATAATTGGGGCGACTGATGGAGCACATATTGTATTTGTCCCCCCCTGCCAGAATGAACCACTCTATGAATGTGCAGATGGTGTGCTTGGCGAACCAGTACATCTCCCATGTCAATGCTACGTATCCTGGGTCAGTGCATGATATCTTTGTCCTAAGGAATAGCAGCATCCCAAATGTGATGGACCAAATATAGAGGCACAGGCAGTGGTTTATAGGTGAGCCCTGGTTCCCACCCAGTATATGTTGGAGTATGGGTATGGTGTGGGCCGTATATGAAAGTGTGGAATAAACTATTGTCCCTCAATATTTGCAGGTGACTCTGGTTACCCAAGGCTATCATGGCTGCTGACCCCTGTGAGAAATGCCAGGAAGAACATTATAAAGAGGCACATGGGCGAACCAGAGGATATTTGAAAGGACCTTGGCCTCCTGAAGGCCAGGTTCCTGTGCCTCCATCTAACAGGTGGATCCCTGTGCTTCTCACCAAAGAAGCAAAGGGAGCAAAGAAGGTCTGACAGATAGTGGTGGCATGCTGGATGTTGCATACCCTGGCCATCAGACGCCATGTCCCATTCCTGCAGGAGGAAGAGGCTGGAGATGCCTGTGTTGCAGCTGTAGACCCTGTGGACAGTAAGGATGAGGAGCCAGAGGATGAGGACAACAGAACATATGTGATCCGACAATATTTCCAATTACACACAGGTAGGACAGTGTTACTTCAGATTTCAATGACTTTTGTTTTAATTTGTCTGGCAATGGCATGCTGATATTTCCCACGTATATGCCCACGTACTCTTCCCTCTGGCAATTCATTTTGCAGATGTTGGTGGTTTAACAGATTCTCCTGGTGTGATCACTACATCCAGCTACAGGTCATTAATCTAAACTCATTCTCTGTAAATTTGATTTGCAATGTTTGTACAATGAATACATACGTGATATACATGACATACTCCAAAATGTTTTTTTTCCAAAGGGTGTTTATTGAAGTGCTAATATATGGAGGGGCAAGTGCAATGGGATGGGGTGATGATGGAGGAAAGTCCAGGGTATTGTTCCAGTCTGTTTGTAGCACAGGTGCATTGTCCATGGGGACATAGAAAGGGAAGCAATGGCAGTTCAAGGTGGACAAGGTGACTGAGTGGGACATAAAGGTGACAATAAGGAGAGTCTCATTTCCTGGTGGGGGTCTTGGCAAGTATCTCTAGCTTCTGCCTGGATCGCAGGGAACGTTTGCGGGGTAGTTCACCTTCTGCAGAGGGTGGGTGCTGGTGGCCTGTGAGTCCTGTGGCAGGGCCTCCTGGCCACTAGCGGCAGCAGCAGCGGAAGTGGAAGGTTGTTCAGATGTCTGGCTAGTGGCAGGGGCCCGCTGGTGTGAGACTGCCTCCCTCATAATGTTGCCTATGTCTGTCAGCACCCCTGCAATGGAGATCAGGGTGTTGTTGATGGCCTGTAAGTCCTCCCTGATCCCCTGGTACTGTCCCTCCTGCAGCCACCTGTTCTCCTACACATTGTCCAGGATATGGCCCATTGTGTCCTGGGAATGTTGATAAGCTCCCAGGATCTCTGCAAGTGCCTCCTGGAGAGTCGGTTCCCTGGGCCTGTCCTACCCATGGCACAGAGCAGTCCTCACAGTTTCCCTGTTAGCCTGTGCCTCTGTCCCCTGAGCCGTGTGCCCACTGCCACTGACCCCAGGTGCCTGATTGTCTTGGGGGAGAGGTGTGCCCTGGGGTTCCTGTAGAGGTAGACACACTGCTGATTGACGTGGCCTGGGGACAGAGGTATGGGTTTGCTGGGTGAGAGCTGCAGTGGTGTTTCCTGATGGGGGAGGCTCTGTGGTGGTGTGTGACTGGGTCTGGGTGACCGGCTGTCCAGTCATCCCTGATGGGCCAGGTAGGTCATGCAGATCCTGAAAACCGGAGTTGCTGTCATCACTGTGGGCCTCTTCAGTTAGGGGACTGGCTATTGCTAGCACCCCCTCTCCGCTGACATTGGCTAGTGTACCTGAGGGGATGTATACAATGTGTTATGGTTTCTGTGTCTGACATACTGTACATCCGTAGCTTCCCCTCTTTGGTAGGATTTGCCCTGGCAGCTTTCACTTGTGTATGTTAGTGTATGTGGAATGGTCAATTCTCTATTGTGTACATGCTTTAGTGATAGGTGTCTATGCAGGGCTGTGAGTCATGTCCATGCATTGATACAGCATACAGGGCTTGGCATTGGGATGAGTGAGATGTGATGGTGGGGTGTGTGGGAAGTGGTGGAGTGATGGGAGTGAGGGGGAGGGTGAGGGTATGTGATGGCATGCAGGTAGGGAGTGATAATAGTAGAGAGTT